>NC_071354.1:231749205-232949205 GCF_943734655.1 Sabethes cyaneus
TGTTTTCTGTTTTCTGTTTTCTGTTTTCTGTTTTCTGTTTTCTGTTTTCTGTTTTCTGTTTTCTGTTTTCTGTTTTCTGTTTTCTGTTTTCTGTTTTCTGTTTTCTGTTTTCTGTTTTCTGTTTTCTGTTTTCTGTTTTCTGTTTTCTGTTTTCTGTTTTCTGTTTTCTGTTTTCTGTTTTCTGTTTTCTGTTTTCTGTTTTCTGTTTTCTGTTTTCTGTTTTCTGTTTTCTGTTTTCTGTTTTCTGTTTTCTGTTTTCTGTTTTCTGTTTTCTGTTTTCTGTTTTCTGTTTTCTGTTTTCTGTTTTCTGTTTTCTGTTTTCTGTTTTCTGTTTTCTGTTTTCTGTTTTCTGTTTTCTGTTTTCTGTTTTCTGTTTTCTGTTTTCTGTTTTCTGTTTTCTGTTTTCTGTTTTATGTCTTCCCACGTGGTCCCGCAAGGATCTATTTTAGGCTCGTTAATACTTTCATTATTTTACGACTCATTCCGATGATATGAAACTTCGCATTGAAAATGCTAAGCAATCTGATGTTTATTATTTCGAATAAGAGTTCGATGTTTTTCAAGTGGATCTACGTCTTACGGGAAGATTCAGAGTAAAATGTAAATTTTAAAACGAAAAGGTGGTCTGGGTTGAACGCTTATAACTTTTCTTATAGTTCGACATTTTAACTATACAATACAATTTCCTACAATAATATTTTAACTACCTACGTCAGGTGTAATACGAATACGTTCGGAGGGGAGGGAACAGGATTGGATAGCATCAGAACGACGATCTAGGTGAAGTTCCTTCAAGAATAATTTTGAAAAAGAATGAAAACATCATCGAATGGAAAACCCAGCCGAATGAATCAATTTACAACCCTGTCTGGTAAGGTGAGCGAAACACGTTCCACCAACGCAACGGTGACCGTCTGACGGACACGGGGCATTACACTACCAGTTCTGCGCTCAGTCACCGATGACGACGCGGTCTGTTAGATTAAATGCGGTTTGGTGGCACAAGTCAAAGTCAGCTAATACTATGTACGTTCGTCGTCCGCCTGCACAAACCACTTTTCTGCTCCTTTCGATCCTGATGTCCCACTGCGCTCCGCTGGGCCTGGTCGGAGGGAGGAAGGTAAGCTCCATTGTACCTTCGACGATTGCAGTTTGCACAAAGCGCCGATATGATACCGACCAACCGACCGACCGGCACAGGAGTTGATTGTTTTCCCGTGGCGTGGTTGAACTGGAATTCCAACTTCAACCTTCGGTTGACCATGGTTACAGGGCAGAGAGGAAGGCAGGCAGAGAGGGAATTATAATTGCTACCAGAACCACATACACAGAGACATTAAATTCAGGAGGAAAGGCCATTCGTGACAGGGGCAATATGGTGTGAGAACTTATCATTCGGTTCCACCCATCGCAGGACGGTTTATTGTGAGCGAAAGATAACCGTCACGGGGCCAAGCCAAATGGAATGAATGGAAGCATCATCGATGAAGTCGGAACGGCAGACCACGGTCACACTTGACTGCGCTTGGGTTTGATGTTATGATTTATTGGACCGCAAATTGTGCCAACTTCAGCAGTTTATTTAATTTACCTTATGTGGTCGGACTACCCGACCGACCGGCCCCGGAGCGGAGGTGCCATGGTAAGGGTCAGGTGGGTCACATTCTAGTGGTTTGCACGACAGTGTTGCGTCGAAGGGTTGCTTCATAGCTGGGATGTGATCGGAAAGCGACAGGATGTGGCGAATACGGAAAACTCCAACAAATGAAAAATGTTTTCCCAAGCTAATACACTCGACGCTTGTTGGACGTGGGCGGACCAGCGGAAGGACGACAGACCCGTTTACAAGGAAATTACAACCGGTGCCCGGAGTGCATTTAATTTCGTATTTCGTGTGGTTTGCTTGCTTCAATGTACAGTCGGAGATCCCCAAGGTGCTGTTAATTCCGAAAAGGCTGCAAATTACAATTAAAATTTCTGTCACAGAAATTTAATTACCCACGACAAACACCGGCGGTTAATTAGTTGAAAAGCAAATTAGAAACCGATCTGTTAGACACGCTTCGTTTGGTTTATGTAACCTTCAAACATCGTCCGGTCGGTCGGGTCGGTAGTCGGTCGGTCCAGGATGATTGCTGGGCGCGCCCATCATCGTAACATTATCGTAAGGGAAAAGGAAGTTCCGCAGACGGGAAGCAATGTTTAACTTTCCGGTAGCGTCAAAGTTTGCCGCTTCAGTAGAATCAAGCTGATGGGAAGCAAGGCTCTTCTTTCGGATAATCTTAGACAATGCAGTGCAAGCACAGCAAGGAATGGTGTGGGGAGAGGCAGGCAGGCAGGCAGGCAGGCGACGAATCTTGATGGTTTTTAATGAACGTTCGTGTAAGCCGCTGGAACATAATTAAAATTCCGGGCCCTCAACAATCGACAGCGGAGAAACGATGGAATGTTCAACAGACAGGATATTGAAATGGTTGACTTTGCTGATGGCTGTAGGCTACTTTGCAAATGGAAGCAACGCCAAGTGATCGATTAATGAGACGAATAACGCTAAGAGGATGATGATGGTAATGATTATTGATGGAATTTCAGTGGTGTGAAGCGACGATCACAGTGATATCTGTAAAAAGAGCTGAATTGACACTATGCCACAGCCAATTCGTTGTATTCATTTAGCATAAAGATGGCTGGTATGAATAAAACGAAGTGACAGGCGTCAATGCAGCGTACACTAAAAATCATTTACTATTGGACTTTCAATTATTGATATGTAAAGTGTAATGCCATTATAGATTTAATTTTTGATTTTGATTAGAGATTACGCTGGATAACACACTTCTTTCAAGTACGACATCTACTACAGTGGCGGTGTTGAGAAAGCAAAAGCAACCTGGTCATCTGGTGGAGGCCCGTAGATGACCGTGTATGTGTGAGAGAATTAAGGGCAAATTTTGCAACTGCAGCCTAATCAATGTTTAAGCATGATTAAGGACGAGTTCTGCGACAGGCTCGAGAGAACCTATGGAGAATGTCCAAAACATGACGCGAAAACCATCATACGAGATGCAAATGTGCAGATCGGGAAGACCATCTGCAGCATCTACTTTCCACGTTTGAATATTCGGAAGCACACGCGGGGGCATACAAATGGGGACGCTAGCTCTCAGATCGATCATATCTTGATTGTCGGTCGACACTTTTCGGAACTCATCGATGTACGGTCTTTTCGGGGACCCAATATCGACTCTGAATGAATTGCTCAAAGTGGTTAGCGAGCGGTTGTACGAAACAATCTACCGTATCATTGTCAAGATCTGGGAGGAAGAACAAATGCCGGTGGAGTGGTTGGATGGCCTCATTTGTCCTACTGTGTACTGTCCAGTGAGTTACTGGACAAGTTCCGGGAGTACAACTTGCAGACTCATCATCTGTTTGTGGACTTAAAGGCGTCGTACGATTCATTCAAACGAAATGAGCTGTGGCAGATAATGCTAGAGAATGGTTTTCCGACGAAACTAGTTACGCTGGTTCGTGCGGCGCTGGATGGGTCAAAACCATGCTTCAGAATAGCGAATGAGACCTCAGCCGCTTTCGTGACGTTGGATGGACTGAAGCAAGGGGGATTCACTATAGGGATGGTACTATCATCACGAAATTTTGGGTTCTTGTGGATGATGTCGGTAAAAACTGGATCAATCGTAGAGCAGTAGAAGAAGCCTTTGGGTCTTTTATTCGGGAAACAACGATATTGGGACTTACCATCTAATATATCAAAACGAAGTACATGGGAGTCCAAATGTTGGTACCGAGGTAAGGCTGGATGGGGATCGATGTGAAGTAGCGGAGGAATTTCTTAGGACGCTCGCTGCTGCCGCGAAGTAAAACGACAAATTACAACCACGAATTAAGCTTTCTACAGATTACAGGACCAGCTGAAGTCTCGTAGTTACCAAATGAGAACACTAATCCACACAGTGGCCATTTACGAATATGAATTAGGGACTCTGAAGGAATCTGGCGCAGACCCCGAACCCGATGGATGTGTGCTGTCGAAGGCGATGCACGTTCAGCTGGTGTTCGCGGGGATTGCGAAACGGTAGCCCAGGACCGACAGTACTGGAGGACCATAATTCGTTCGACGCAGGATCGATAACGGACCATCGTCACTAAAGTAAATAAGTATTTGTTGCGCTATAAAGCTGCAATGTCGCTGATAGCAAAAAGAGCGCTCAACACACATATTCTTGAGCAATAGTAACTTCGAACAAAAGTTTGTTCTGCTCCTCGGCGATAGAGACAACCAGCTGCAGATGATTCTGGTCTTCTGGTTGTCACAATCTGCATTGCCTGCTGCTGATTCAAAAATTTCCGCCGCGAAATCTTACCCTATATTACATACTAGTGCAAAAATCAACTGAGAAAAATGAGAGTTATAGATTGGTAGAATTTGAAAAAAGGGTTAGCCTTCGAACATGGCCTGCTGCTCGGCAAGTTACTGTTAAGCAAGCAGACGCGAAGGTGTCGTCGGTGTCAATGAGAAAGCCGCCAAGAGGTTTAGCAAAGTACATCACAAAGTGAGAAAAGAATAAGAAGGCGCATAAAGCTGTACGTGTGTCTACTGTTGCCTGCTGAATTTACTGAGCACGTAGCTTGTTGTAAATAAATGCTGCAAGGTGAGCGTATAATAATCAAACAATTGATCCTTTTAAGGGACCATACAATGACAGAACCTGATAAATGAAGATTTAATTTTTATCATCAAACAATTCGTCCCAATTTCTGAACACATTGTCACATTGAAATCATAATAACAGTAGGGGATTTTGCCAATCATTGAACGATTCCAATGGACTAATCTCAAGTTTTTAGTCTTGACCTTGAAATGCGGTCATACATATATATTAATATTTTTTGAAACGATGGTTCTACAATTGATGAAGGGACGGTAGGGGAAAGAAATGAAAATTTTTGGTGAAGGAGGGGAAGAGCGGAAAGGAGGGGGAGGGGGATATTGGTAGCTACGCCCCCTCCAGCCCTCCCCCTCCAGGCCTTCCAGCATTGGACAAAAGGTAGGAGTCAAAATGACTACTTGTCAAGCGTAGCTACCAATATCCCCCTCCCCCTCCTTTCCGCTCTTCCTCTCTTTCATCAAAAATTTTCATTTCTTTCCCCTACCGTCCCTTCATCAATTGTAGAACCATCGATTCCAATGATTTGACAGCGTCCAATAAAACGCTAATTCTAGAATACATATCCGCTCAAACCCTATCAAAGTGCACGAATTACTCACTTTGATCAGTTGTGGATCATTTCATGTAACAATAGCGTTACATAAGGCATGATTTAATAACAAAAATTCAAGGTAAACATTGTCATATACAATATGGGCTATAGCCCTCAATTTTGTTAGCATTTCAGCAAATATACTATATTAACAACATAGTTCACTCCTCTATAATCCTGAAGACACGACTACTAGCGCCATTGCGGCATAAAAGGTTACCAAAGTACACCGTAAATTGAACACGTCTATCGGAAACAACTCAACTTTCAGTATAGAGTTTAACCATTTCTAGATAGAATTAACAAAAGGGCGAATGTCACAAATGTAACCCAAACGGATGAGTTATTTTCTGCTGGACCAGTATAAGAAAATCAGCTCTCGCTGCCACATTCTCTGGTTTGCTGGTTCTATCTTCAATTCAATTCAATTCAATTCTCCATCATTCCTTTTACACTCATGGAATTGCGCATATGAAGATAGAATCAACAAAAGGGCGAATGCCGCAAGCGTAAAAAGCCATTTGAGAGTTGATTTTGCTAGGCTCGTCCAGCAAAAAATAACTCACGCGTTTTGTTTACACCTGGGGCATTCGCCCTTTTGTTAACTCTATTGAGATATGGGAGTGTAAATGAAGAATTATTGTCAAAAATCTTTCTGTTCCTCACACTCTTTATTGATGTCCTGACCTTACTTGTTTTGAAGACTAAACATTTACTGGTGGCAGCACCTTATTTTCGTAGCCGCGTATTAAGTGAAAATTTACTAGACGGTTTAAAATAAAAACGTTACTACAATTTAAACACTTGGTTGGATCGCTCAAACCAAGACTTTTGTCAATTTTTCGTATAACAAACTAATCCGGTTAGTTTTATTATTGTTCAAGTGCTAAATTTGTGAAATGGGTCGCATATACTGTGCAGTTTTCGAATGTTCCAGTTTAAAAGAAACTGCCTCCAGTGTTTTCTTTTTCCGAATTACTTCTATCAAAAGGTAAACTATTTCGATTTCCAGTTATGTTCCTATTTTATTATATCTCTAGGCAAACGGATACGTGGGCAAAGTTTTGTCGCAAACCTTCAATCAGCAAAAGTAGTCTGATTTGTTCCCTACATTTTCATGAATCCGATTTTTTCAATCCTGATAACAAACGTCAAGGGTTAATACAATAGAGCATGAATGAAAAATTGTGACAATTTAGTGGGTCAGAAGGAAGAGGGTGTAAGTGACAAAAAGTAAATTTCGAGAAAATCAGCTCCAAAGTTAACTTCATCTAGAAAATTCGTCAGGTCATATAATACAAAACTAATGACGCAATATGGTTGTGTTAGCATTTCTTTATTAAATTCTATTGAAATCTTGGAAAAGCACTTTGATTTTCGGGATTTATAAGACATTTTTGAAAATGTTACTTGCACTTACACCCCTTTCCTTCTAAGTTATGCACTTGTACCCCTTTCATTCCAAGCGATTATAAGGAATAATTCCTTAGTAATTATTACTACTTAGAGTGAAAAAGGTGCAAGTGCATATCTTGGAATCATATTACAATCATCTTCATTGAAAGGTAGGTTGGCGGGCAGGCAGTAGTAGTTCAAGATTTTCTCACTACGTGGCGCTAGTGCATATGTAATATTCTTGTATAATCTGTATTTTACGCTACTGACTATTTAGAAAATTGCAGTCTTCGGGAAGGTTGTTCAAATGACTGTCATCTCGGAGATGGCACTGAAAATAGTGCAGAATTGCCTCACTACGTGGCGCTACCGTATATGCAATAATACTGTACAGTCTGTAACTAATGCTACTGATTACCTAGAAAGTTGTGTTCTTCGAGAAGTTTATACAACTGACAGTCACCTTCAAGATGGTATAGAAAATAGTTCAGAATTTTCTCATCAGTCGAGGCTAGCGTATATGCGTATACGTCATATATCATATGAGTAACCAAAAATATTACTTTCTTCGGGAAAATTGTTTAAGTAATAGCAGCCTTGCAGGTAGTATGGACAATAGTATAGAATTGTCTCACTACGTGGCGTCAGCGTACATGTAATATACTTGTGTGGGCTGTATCTTGCGCTGCTGACTCTCTAGAAAGTTACGGTTTTCGGAAATGTTATTCAGGTGACTTTCATTTTTAAAATGATTTAGAAAATAGTTCATATTTTTTCAACGGGCGGGGCTAATTTCTGATCTAATCCTTTTTATAGTTGCCTTAAGTCATGATCTTAGTAATCTCCCTTCGGGCCGCTAAAGGATAAAAACTTCATAAAATATTTGTAATGGCCTATCTTCAGAACGGCTGGCCCTAAGAAAAAAGTTTATATGACATAATTTGTTCAACATTTGGAACATCAACATTTGGATATTTTTGGAAAATTTGTCAGATTAAAAAAAGCTGAGTGTACATAAATAGCTCTTCGCCAGATTTTAGAACATGTTTTAAGGGGGCATAGTACTTTTTACACCATATTTTTTGCCTTATTTCAAATATTTTTTTCTCGATAACGCGAAAAGCGAATCGATTCGGGTTTTTTGCATTCAAAACATCGCACTTTATACTAATATTTACAATTTTGTTTGCATATCTGAACCTCTTCCCCTCTCCCCTACGGCTCCTTGAACATGATCATTCGAAAAAAAAACATGATTTACGGTACCATGGATTGGCGCTGGGGGGCTTATCCGGATTGAAAAATTCCAAAACGACATGAAAGTATATTAAATTATCTCGTGTTTGACCCATCCTTTTTTTAAAATTCGAACGCATAACAAAATGGCGGACATTCAAACATAAAAGTAACGTTTTTAGTCGAAAAAATTGACTTTAAACATTTCTAAAAAATACAAAAGTTGTAATATCAAAAAAAGGATGGGTCAAACACTAGATAATTTTTCTGGCTTTAAAACAAAAAAAGAATCATGAGAATTGCTTGAGCCGTTCTTGAAATATATATGGTACCGACTTTAAAAACCTGGTTTCGAGAAAAACAACGTTGAAGTTTTTATTCGCTGTGTAATCGCTCTAGACATGCGCGGTACAAATAGCTGTAACTTTGTCAATTTTTGGAATTCATCGAAATGACTTGAAACACGCATGGTCAAAATGTTAATCTTTCGAAATAATCAATAAAAAAAATTTCGATTTTTTTAAATTGAAAAAGTACTATGCCCCCTTAAGCTACCTTTAATAAAAATGAGACATCTGAGGGGACATTTAATTCACAATTTATGATTTTTATTATGATTTTACCAAATTTTTGTATTTTTTCCGAAAATACACTTAATTTCCAACAACTTTTCCGTTGACGTCATTTTTGATAAAAAAGTAATTTTCGAGGTATATCTTGAAAAAAAAAATCATTTGTACATAAATACGCCCTTTCAAAAAGTTACTCTTGACGAAAACAATTATTTTACATGAAAAATGAATGGTTGCGTGGCAAAATTTCATTCCAATAAAAATATTCGAGATCAACCGTTTTGTTAGTTGAGCTGGAATAGCTCATAGTGCACTTACACCCCTTTCCTTCCAAGCGAAAACCAACTTTTATTTTGCTGATTTTTTTTCATGTTTCGAAAAACGTCATTAAACGGTAAAATTTTGACGTGAATTTTCTAGCATGCATAAAACCATGCTCAAAGTATCGTTTCCTATGATTATCTCGATTTTTTCAATTTTGTCACTTACACCCCTTTTCTTCTGACCCCCTCAATTATAAATTAATTGTTTTTAGTTTATTCCTGCACGCTACTGAAATGTCAAAAATGTTGTTCAACTATTACGTACACGTCCGACATTATGGTTCGTAAAAAGCTGGATAGTTTCTAGTATTCACAATTAATTTTTATATCTAATGTTACAATTTAGAAGAATGACGTCATAGGGCTAGAGATAGCATATTCAATCTACCGCACCTTTTACTTATGCATTGGTTGCACGCTTAAAAATGTTTGTTACAAAAAGCTTTTAGTTACCTTTTTGTCCGCAAAAGGGTGTTACTTTTGCGTCTTTTCGGATATATATGAGATTTTGCGAAGTGAACTATATTGTTAATATAGTATATTTGATTTCAGATAAGAAACATGTCTCAATAATTAACGTTTAAAATAATTATATTACCATATCATGCTGTACACAGCTAATGATATTCATCTATGCCCTATTTGTCAATATTTTCAACCAAAATAAAATTTTGTTTATAGTTTTTAAAGTATTAAAATTTGACTGTTTAATCATTGGACAATAAAGCAACGTTTGTCCTAAGCTTGTACAAGAACTGAAATAGCATGAAAAAACCGCATTACTTCTCATTATGCATGTGTGTTTGACAGTGTCCAACTGCCTCATTGTAGGCATATATTTGTTAGTTCATAGTTTTCTTTTTCATTCTTATGTTTATCTCTCGGTTCTGTTTTTCTGTTCTGTTCGGTTCTGCTTTATTATTTACCAGTTTTTGTATTTCTGTTTTATTATCACGATCTATTTAAAACCTAAACTTTCCATCAATTCACTCCCTCTTTTGACGTAGGACTACATTGTTAAGGCAGGTAGCTGATATAGGATGTCATTCCAAAAAATCTTTCTCGAAAAGTGATCAGGTTTTGAACGCTTATAGCTTAGGGCAGCGGTTCCCAAATGGGGGTTCGCGAACCCCCAGGGGTACGCCAAAACTTTAGTTCGCTTCAGAATAGTATAGGGAAATCCGTCAGGGGGTACGCGAACCGAAAAAAGGTTGGGAACCGCTGGCTTAGGGGTTTCCCGATCGATTTTCAATATTCTTACACCAATCGATTGGAAAATCTTCTAAGAATTGGCCCAAATGAAGAAAAGTATGGATTCTTGATGTTGAACTATTGAAAAATTGAATTTTATGAACCTATGTTTAACCAGAATTCTCGCTTCGTGATTGGTTGTTGGAAATGACGTCATCAAAGTGGAAATGCGCCTTCACGCTTCGGCTTGTAATTCAGTCAATTTTTAATAGATTTCCAAGATATTTACACTAATTGATTGGAAAATCGATTTCGAAAACATTGAAAATGCACAAAACTATTGATTTTCAATGCTCGTCATTGAAAAATTGAATTATTTTCATATTTTTGCCTTCGCACGTCAGTGATTCCCTAGCATGGATGCCAGAAATATATACGATATGAGCTATGAGTTAAGCTTCCTTATGATTGTATTTAATTTACGCCCTATAGAACCCGATCGAAAATTGTTGAGCTTCAGCTGTTGCTGCTTCCCCGGATAAGGCAACGAAGACATCCAAATTCACCAAGCGAGACGCCAACAACCCGAAGAATCCATCGACTCATCCGCCAGTGAACGATATTTGGCTGCTATGCATTTTACTGCGCATCGTCAGTCGGTCAGCGGTTTTCTTTGGCGACACATCGGACAAGCAGCTTTGTTTGCCTTACGGTGCACATCGTCGTCAGTCGGTTAGCGGCTTTGATTGGCGACACATCGGCAAGCAGCTAGCTTGCGACACATCGGGCAGGCAGTTTTTTGAAAACTCGCGCGTATCGTCTACCGATTACCAGAGAAAAAGCACTATTCAACGTAGAAACATATCATGAAAATTTATTTATTGTTTGGTTTAGTGTGACTTCGATTCGTTTTAATAAAATAGATTCAATCAATTCATGGATATAACTCCAAAATCGATTGAGGATTGAACGTATACAATGTTACTACTTTGATAAACGTTGCGTAGGTAAATTGTATACATGAAGAATCGTATTATTACATACATGAATAGTAGGATGTATCGCTACAAAGAGACTTACGTAGTCCTACGTTACCTATGCGGTCGTGTCTTGTGCACAACCCCTCTGATTTTTTAATTTTTTTAATCTTTGTTCAGTTTTATCTTCCAATTTTTCTTGAAAGATTCCTTTTTCGGATTTATTTTCTCTGCCCATCTACTTTTAGTTCTGGTTTTAGTTTCATCTTTTTCTTCCTATCACCCTTTGTTTGATTCCTGTATCTCATCAACTTTTTATTGTTGTTCTTATTTCAATCTATTCTCGCATCGGCCCATTTTCATCGTCCTCTCTTGTTCTTTTTATTTCCACTTGCTTCCACTTATTTTGATCGAAAGAAATAGAATGGAAATCCTTCTCTTTCCATTTTCTCGTTTAATCTTTAGTACGACGTAAAATAATAGTTTCAATAAACAATATTCAACCGTTGTAACTTTCCCTATCTCCAGCATTTCAATTTATAACGCTTCGACGAAAAGTTCATCTCCAAACAATCATATTTTGCAACGAGTCTAAAATGCATCAGCTTTCAGCAAGTGATGAAAATCGTTTCCCCGCGTTACCGCGTTACTTCAACCGTTAAAACTTTACATCTCAACGATAGCGAAAAGTTGAAAACTGCAAGGCGAAACAAAAAATCAGACATTGTTAAAATTCAGGACACACTGCACTGTCCTAAAAAAAAAAGTCGCCGGATCAAGCTGCAGAAATGGAGAAACAAACATCGAAAGATGTGCCGAAAAGTTTTCAGCCCTATCTGGGGCTTGGGCAGCCTCCCTGCAGGATCTGCTCGGCGAAGGAACGGCAGCGGGCGGCAACTCATTACCGGATTGGTGTTGTTCGCGCTTTTGCCAAATCGGCGAAAATTGTCATGCCCCGCGTGCGTAGCGTGCCGGGCAGAAGGCAGGGTGCAGGAAATATTGTTGTTTGCGGACGGTTCGTGCCACTGCAGCAGCGCAAGCAGCCTAAACTGCACTAGGTACTGAAATATCTTCCCATCCGAAGTTTGTGCAGCTTTTTGCTGCGCTTCGCGACAATTTTGTACCCGGAAAACTTCTAGCCTAGTGCTGTGCAGCGCGATATTTTTGCCAACCGAAGAAGTTGTAATGGCAGTTTTGCTGTTCGTTTGAGTTTGTGTGTTTTTTTTGCGTTTGTTCCCCATTTGTATCTCGCGAAAATTTCACATTTTATAGATCCAGCACGTGCTGAAGGAGGCAAAGTTTGTTTCAGAGCCATTATGATTTAATTTGCCGAACGTCCAATAAAAGCGTCATTAGTTTGGCTCGATTGTATTTAACGATTCATTTCGGAGACCTAATGGAATGTGAGTGTGTATGTGTTTGTCCAACCGGAAGCTGGTCTAATGCAAAATATGAATGTACCTACTGAGCAGTGGTTTTATTTTAATGAACTTTGCGGTTGTTTGATGTGCCGTGCGGTCATCAATCATTGGCATTGGTAAATTGGATAAAGTTTCCGATTTGCTTCAATTAAAAAACAATACATTTTTCACTAAGATATGTTATATTAAAACTCAAGCAAAAGTTTAGAATCACACACAACACAATAGTACAAAGCGTTAGTAAAGAAGAAAAAAAATGAAAGATTACCGATCGCAGTTGAACTTGATTTCTTTGAACACTATGATACCAAGAATAGTGATGATGAAATAAATCCTGAAACCAAACAACCATAGAAAAAGCGTAAATTATGTTCGCAATTATTCATGATGTGGCTGCAATTGAAAAATGATTTTCATAGTACATTAACGGCTTTGAATAATTTATCCTCATGAAATTTTCCTCCACTTCTGCTACTGTTCCTCTCGCAAGCCGGGTTCCTCCCGGGATTGCATTAGCGTACGCCGATGGCCACCGCAGCAAAGCAATTCAACAGGTTTTTCCGTTCGAAAATTCCAACTTCATTATTTTGCGAATCATGCCGTTTAATGTGATATTATTTTCGTGTCGCAAACAACAGTATTTATGTACAGAAAAAAAACACTCAAACAGATGGTGATCGAAAACAATATAATTTAACAGCTATGAACTCACATTATACACATCGAAAGAACTTATTCACAATATGGAAAATGATACTTCTACAATGCAAAAATCTCACAAGCAGTTAGCAGAAAAATGGTGACAAAAATACTGAACAATCGAAATCGGAACACATTAAAAAACACCTACTCGATCCGACTGCATCGGAATGAAAACAATCGGCCATACAAACATGAACATAAATTAACGCTAAATAAATTAAAATTAATCAATTATAATCGCTCGAATGGAGTTTAATATTTTTCCGCCTTTCTGATTTGTTTCCGAATAATCTGATCTGATGTTACTTCCGCAATGCACGCACGCACGGGTGTCACAAACACAATCACTTATTATCGGCGCTCGGGCAGCATTCATCGCATCGCATCGCATCGGAGGTGGTGGCCGGGGCATTATTAAAGCATCACGTAGTTTTATCCTTTTGATTTATCAGCGGCAGAAATGATTTAATTTAATGCCGACGGACCGGGGTATCAACCATATGCGCGGACCCGATACTGATTAACCAGTTGAAAAAACTGCTGATTGAATAATCCATCGGGAAATATTTCGAGTGAGATTCAATTATTTCCGGAATCAACGTTCAACCTTTCCAAGCAGCAAATTCAGTTTTAAAGAGCATTTAAAAAGGTTTTCAGCGCTTGCTCCTTAAAACCGGCCTCAAAACTTCTGCAAAACTGCGATAAAACTGTCGTAAAATAGGAGAAACCCCCAATTAAAAAGGGTTCGAAAGAATATTTCCAAAAGCTGTCTTAAAATTTGTAACTTTTAGCGATATTTTTTTAGGTTTTTCCCAAATTTTTCAGTCTCTAGAATCTCATCGATTTCGTCTCGTTCTGCCTTCGTGAAGGAGTGCAAGTTCGCACGAAGTGTACACGAACCTGAAAGCAGCGCTTGATCTGGTGGATCGGGCTGGCATCCTCCTTGCTAGGTTGGAGAAGCTGGGAGTTTCCGATCGCTCCGTTTTACAAGTGGCTACACTCGTACCTAACACACCGTAGGCTGAGTGTGAAGAACGGGCCCGAGTTTTCTAACTCGTTCTGCAACATCTCTGGCGTACCACAGGGGAGCAACCTTGAATTACTGCTCTTTTCTCTTTTTGTAAATGAACTGTCAGCTCTCCTGCCACCTGGCGGTGGACATTTTATGCCGAAATGCAACGCCTTTTGGACAAATTTTAAGATTGGTGCTCTAGTAAAATGCTTACCGTTAGCATCGCAAAGTGCTTCGCCATCGCCTTTAACCGTAGAAAGGGGGAGGCTTCGTAGCCGCAAGGTTCCCGAGTCTGCTTTCATAAGCGAGTGGTCGTGAATCCGAATCTTAGTAGAACATTCGATGTCACAAGTGACTTTAGCACAGGTTTATTCTCAAGCTCCTCATTTACCCTTCCTTCATTCTAAATACTAGGGGAAAGAACCGGTTTTAAGCAGTCTAAGCGGGTCACTGATTGTTTTACCTTATTACAAGCGATGGGTTGACTAAGTGGGGGATATCAGCATACCAATCTTCTTGCTATCTTTAGTTCTTCACCTGTTACCATCAGCTGTTACCATTGGAAGACACTATTGTTGTGCTAAACTTTTGATTTTCCGCTTTAAAAGTTGGAGCGGTGGAACTAATTTTGATCAGACCGAACATATTTTCACCCTCAAGGTGCTTTTTTAAGCAATCCTGGAATCTGAATTTTTTTACGTCCCGCGTTCCTATCCGCGACCTACTAATCGGCATCTGATGCGTAATCGGCATAGCGTATCGGCATAGAGCGTGAAATACCATCTGTCTAAATTGTTTATCGGGGCATACACTCACCGCACCGTTCGGCAAACGGTATTCGTCGTCTCTTTTATTCTCTAGTGTTCTTATGGGAAACTGCGAGTTTGACGTCTCACTCGCTGTTCATAAGGATGGTGTGAGAACAAAAGAGGCAAACATATAGCAGTACACATGGTCTGACTCAGAACAGTGTTTTCAAAGCAAATAACATTGAAACACATCGTTGCTTCATTAAATCTCTCAGAGAATTTTCGAAAATTATTGAAAAAGCTGTATTTTGTGTTGTTTTTATTAAAGAAAAATTAATTATGAACATACATTTCTCTTGAAAGTATTGAACCACGTTTCCACCATTGGAGGTTTCAGTTAATTTCAAACCTATAATTCCAGAACCGAAACAGTGTCTTGGCAACACGATAGTTTATCAGTTTTGCTGCAGCTACTGGTGAACAGGTTCCGTCAATACAGAATTTGTTTTCAGTTTTGTTATAAAATAATAAAACTTTCGGCTAGTGACAAAGCCTTAGATAATAGAAAAAAAGAGAGTGAATAATATGGTATGTGACAATTGAGTGCTTGACTTTTAGAGTGGTTGTAATCAGTGCTGAAAAATGTGATGGATTCGTTAGTAGCGAGGTGGCGATTGCCTTCAGCAGCTGAAAAATGTAGGTTTTTGGACAACAATTTTTAATTCATCATATTTCTTGTCGGAAACCCAGTAAATTGTGTTTGTGTGATTCAAATGTATGGTTAAGTGATTTGTGAAGATGATCCTATCAAAAGATTTTGAAAATATGAATAAAAACCCGATTTAATCCACCTAGTGGTGAAAGGAACCTTTGTTATATCATCTTATATGTCATTTGATATGGGCATTTCCATCTCAAATATTATTTTTGATTTGTATTTGAATTTGTAATTTTTATAAAACTGACAGAGTCAAATTCTAAACGCATCACTTTGAACTAAATTCTTAAATAAACTGTTTCTAGACCCAGCAATTCTCAAGTTATTCAGATGTGAAATCTAAAAATTATCTATTAGAGTCAACACATGCAAAGTATCCGATAACCGTGTAAGCGGATATGAACCAAATTTTGTCAGATTGTTCATTTTAGGTCAGAAAGCAAAAATCTTAAATTTGGTGCCGATAGATACGATTAGTGGTAGTACCCCCTTTTTAAACCCAGTAACCGTTCCATGCAAAACAGACGCATTCAAGTGCATTTATGCCGCCGCAATAAGCGTAAGAGACGAGATGCAAAGAGAATCTTTCATTTGCACATTGGACCTTTTGAAATGTTGCTCGTCAAATATTAGGTTTAGAATAAAAACTATTTTCACATTCAAATTCCAATTCCAATCGAAAATAGTCGAGTAAAAAATTTTGATTTTTTTAGCGTTTTGAGCTGGAAATGATCATACAGAAATCGACACGTCTTCGGAACTTAATTCAACTGTTTGTTAATGCTGTGCTAGTTATCATCCATATGCATTCCAGCGATAAACAATCTTCAGTGTGTATTTTAACCTACTAAATAACTTTATAGAACATATGAAAGCAATGAAAACAGCGTGTACAGAATTTTTGAGCAGAACTGATTTTAAAGTGGTTGTTAGCCTCGGGGCACAATGCTAGCCTAACAAGCCAATCGTCGCATTTTCGAATCTCGACTGATCGGTGCCGTTACAGAGTTAATAGGATCTTTGCCCTAGCACGTAATTTTCCTGTACTCTAATAACTGCGAAGTCTGTCGATAAAGAAGGGTCAAGTTCTGAAGGACGTTTACACCCATGGCTTTGCTTTGCTTGACTTTAAACTGGTTTCTTTAAACAAATCATTAAATTTCGAAACCAGTAAGAGATAGATAGTTGCAACAAAGTTGCTTATTTTAGTGTGTTCTACAATTTTTGTGAAGACGCGTTTCAAAAATAAAAATTTGTGTCACCCTTTTAAGCGGATTCACGGTCACCCTAAAAGTGTAAGAAAATGTGCTATATTTTATTAATTAACTGCTGCAAAGAAACATCCGTTGAAAAATTACACATTTTTACTATATTATTCTGTTTTTGAGGTTTGGTCCCATTAAAGGTTTGGTCATTAAGGTTTTCTTGAATAAATTTCATCAATCATTTTTAAATATCTTTTGACCAGTAGAACCAATCCTTATGAAATTTGGTAAATACATTTGCAGTGTTAAGACCTCTCGTTTAATACTAAAACAATTGAAACTAGATAAATTATCTTGGTTAAAATCGTTATAAAGTATTGTAAATTTTAACGTGTAACTTCAATGGCTCATAACTTTCAAACTAAAAGTCCAATCAAAAAACCATTCAATAGTGATCTATCCGGCTATATTACCTTTCAAATGAGACTAATAGCGCATAAATCGTCTTGGCCATCTCTGAGAAACAGGCGATAATTATTACCTTGTCAAAACACGTTTTTAAGCATAACTTTTAAACTACTTGTTTGTTTTCAATAAAATTTCCTGAAAATTTTTATAATTTAGCAAGAGCTTTCATTTGGTACTAAGATCATTGAAATCGGTTGTGTGGTTCCGGAGAAAATCGTGTCAGGTAGTTTTCACATGTTTGCTTATAACTTTTAAACGAAACATCGGACCACGAAGCAGTTCAATAGTGATATACTAGGCAATAATACCTTTCAAATGAGACTAATAACGCATAAATCGGTTCAGCCATATCCGAGAAACAGGCGATAGAAAATTAGCTGCACACACACACACACACACACACACACACACACACACACACACACACACACACACACACACACACACACACACACACACACACACACACACACACACACACACACACACACACACACACACACACACACACACACACACACACACACACACACACACACACACACACACACACACACACTTTGTTATATACTATAACAAAGGTAAAAAGTGCATTTTCGGCTCATTTAATTTTAACTGATTAAAATAGGTGACACTGCTTAACTCGTTCCTTACCCTATATTACCTGCTGAAGCTTCTTGATAGTACAAAAGTTCCTCCTATAGTTAAGGTGAAACGGACTGAATCCAAACATGACCGGAAAGATGGCGCCCATGTAAGGATATGGCCTTATATGGGTGCCATTTTTCCGGCCATGTTTGGATTCAGTCCGTTTCACCTTAAGTCTACTGGTCAGAGGAACGAATGAGTCCTCGTCAGGGACGGCTGTAATATGGAATAGTACTAGCAGCGAGCAACGAGTGAGTGAAGTAGAGCAAGTTTTAAAGGAAGGGTAAACCCCAGTACTCACACGCACGCATACAATTTAATAAGCATATCACTCACTTAATAGCGATTATAGCAAAAAGAAATGCGGCGCGGGTTGTCCAGCAAGCACCTGGGTGATAGATCAACGATACAGGTCGTAGTGAAGAGTCCATAAAAACTACGAATGCAGGTTCAATTCGACAAAGCTTGACATTTTGCAAATGTTTGTCACACAAATTTTTAACATACTGTATTGTAATAAATGCTCTGGAACATTTCTAGAAATTTGATACAAGAAGACGAGTTTAAATTTCCGAAATGCTCGTGCTCTGTATATCAGTTATTTCCGTTACTAAGAGTTTGTAGTTTCATCAGGCCACAATCACACTTCTTCTGGTGATTGGTGACGATATTGCATTTTGAAAATTCTTGTGTGACTAGTCAACTTTAGGTAACTGGCTTGAAACGAATGCTAACTGGTTTAAGGATCTTGCTCAAAACATAAAAATAATGGTATATTTTGTTATTGAATAGATGTGGATATACATTGATAACACATTTTGTTATTGAGTAGATATTTAAAACAGTGGTTATAAGATGAATTTAATAACTGGTTTTGTTATCACATCTTATTTTGGCCTTAAAATGACATTCGATATATTTCCTAAACAATTTTTTATTGCTCAGAAAGATTTTAGATTATAAATATTCAATAAAATGATTTTTTAATATCTCATATACTACTGCATTTGTTATTCAATACCTTGACAATACTAAAATATGTTATTCTAAACTCTGAATACACTGATTATTCAAATAACACAAGTAGTTATTGTTTTGGCCTTGAAGGAGTAAAATGTTGATAATATTTTTTGTTATTTTACCAACTATGTCAGCCAAAACAAGACCAAATTTTGATATGAGTTATTCGATTTCCAATAACACATTTTAATATTATTTTGCTCTTCGCTACTGCTCGGGAAGACTTGTCACTTTTGCTGGCGCACTCCCCTAACACAGACATTAAATTGGTCTAGGTTTATAGCGGTCTTAAGAAATTTTATTAGGCCGAGAGGACTTTATCACTCTTCCTGGCGTACTTCCCAAGAACAGATATCAAATTAGTATAGGTCTGAACGTTGTAATGAATCTTTGACCTGTTGGGACGAAGGGGATCTGTCACTTCTTTTAATAAAAATCAAGGAAAAACGTAATGAAGACCATTAAATGCAAGTGCAAAAACTAGAATGAGTGCTAATTTAAGTACGGTTGTATCCAGTGTTGGGCACCGCTAATTCGCTAATTCGCTAACCGACTAATCGAGAAACGCTAGTTATACTTTATAATTTATACTCAGACTAGTCGAATTGTTGCTGGGCCATGATTCCAAATGAAGTGCTGCTGTTTATTTTAAAATTAACAAACTGTAAAGCATTTTATCCATTATAATCGGTTTTGATCTTAGGTAAAATAAGAAAAGCCATGTAATAAATGTAAATTACAAATAATTTGTACAGCGATAGATTACAATGCAAGTTATTGCGATATGTTGAAAAATAAACAGTTACTGTTAATTTGCAGTTCGCGATTAGTGATTAGTGAAATTTCCAGGACTATCGAGCAAATTGCATCGGTTAGCGAATTAGCGAATTAGCGGTGCCCAACACTGGTTGTATCCATGGGCATTTCGTCCCAGATCTTGGAAATGAGCTTCTTAAATTGCCCAGTAAACCACAAATCGTATATCCATCCTAAATATCTCTAAACAAAATCGAAGTCGTACACAAAGCGTAATAAATTGCTTCCTAGTTTATATTCAATCGCATAAAATGATGACGACTGATTCACTTACGATTTTCATCACAGAGTTGTATAGCATAATGTAACTGATCATATTGAGTCGGATCTTATTAGCATAAGCATAAGCATAGGATACCGCCCGTGTGCTGCTACTCCGTTATTGACCAAGACCGATGAAAATTGCAAAATGATGGCTGGAAAAAGCATACTTGGGACAGCACGCTATTTTTCATTGTGCAACCTTATCAGGTTCCTGCATGCTGATCAATACCGACGCCGGCCACGTCCGAATGCGGGTCCTGGTGGGATGGAAAGAAATGTTAGTCCAATACTTGTTGCTACTAAAGACCAGGGAATCCTCTGCATCTTCACAAGTATTTCGGGAAAGGAATTGTTGTTAGTAGATGGGGGGAGCTAGATGGATAAGGTAAGTATGTAAGAACCAGTCGTATGAGACTAACCTGGATATTCGAAAATTTTCTTGTAAAGTCAGTAACTACAAAAATTAAGATATAAAAAATATCTCTTTAACAAATTTAATACAATACCAATGGTGCTTATATACAACCATAATTTAATTTATATCGAAAAATACTATGCACATGCGAGATTTACGGCTCAAAAACCACGTAACAACTTGAACTTATCCGCGATCAGGGAAATCAAGGATAATGAAACGAGCCAATATAGTCCCTAAGTTGACAAGCATTTCCTCTTACCAACGCTAATATGCAGAGATATAGCGCCTACACGCTTATCATATTGAGTCGGATCTTATTGTATATAAATACTGATGAATGTGAATTGTTTACAAATAATCTGCAGTACATATATCGCTTCCAAACTATTACGCATATGCTGGTTTCGTGTATCTAATGCAATTTTTCTAGATATACATCGGTACATATTTCTGATTCGTTACTTTGATATACATACGAAAATGTTAACTGAGTGGTCCATAGTGCTCACTTTATGTTCGCTTTGCTTGGCCAACATGTACGACCATTCATAAAAGTCCAGGGGATTAAGATCCGGGGAGCTGGGAGGCCACAAAGTCTTATATCGAGAAAATCAGGCAAATTCTCCCGACACCACGCTTGGACGATATTCGACGTGTGGGCCGGTGCGCCGTCCTGTTGAAAGATGTAATGATATTTCCCGTAGAGGTCACGAAGTGCTACGTCAAAAAGTAATCCGTAAAACTAAGTCTATAGATTTTAGCTATAACATGGTGGGTCATTTGTTACAGATGACATTCGTGATCTTGCTGTCGTCCTGGATAGCGCACTAACTTTCCGTATACGTTACAACATTTTCTCCAAGGTCAATAAGTAACTCGTAGCTCTTTTTAACATCGCTAAGGAGTTCCGTGACTATTCGATCATTGTACTCTTCACTCGTAAGGTATGTTTTGGAATGCAGATCATTGATCTGGTGTCCTTGTCAACAAATTTGGATCGCTACAATTGAAGTAGTACAGAAAAACTTCTTACGGTATGTTTTGCACAATCTTCTATGATGATGTGATTCTAGAAACTTTCCGCCGCATGAGGAACGCTGCCGTTTGCTTAACTTGGAGATTCTTGAAAGAAGGTGGGCCAACGCTTTTAGGACATATTGAATGCCGGCGATGCACTGGAAGTGGTTGATGAGTTCATATTTTTGGGGTCTCGGGTCACGAACGACAACAATACGAATAAGGAAATTCAACGACGCATGCAAACTGAATGTTGAGGCTAATTTTCCCTCCGCAATACGCTTTAATCGTGGAGCATACGTCTCCGCATAAAGTTGACGATATACAAAACGTTAATCAGATCGGTAGGGCTCTACGAACTTGAGAATGTAATTTTGATTACGAAAGACATACATGCACTTGCCGTAGGTTTTGCGAAATATTTTTGGCGAAGTACAAATAAAAAGCGAAGAGTGGCATAGCCGTAAAAATTACGACCTGCTGGTACTATTTGGAGAGGTTCCCATCGTACACCTGGTGAAAGTCAGGAGGGTACGGTGTGATGGCCACGATGCATTCAACGCCGGACGACTATGCAGCGAAATCTGGAACCCTATTCTCACCGTCACCACACCTAATTTTTTCAGGGGAGAGAACAATTTGTGATTCTGCAGATCACTTGGGGGACTCCGGCCTGGTGCCTGTCCAAATCAAATGAAGACTGTAAGATGAGGTGAGGTTGACTGTAAGGAAAAGGGCCCGTAAGTGAAGAGAAAGAGTGAGGGGACTGTGAGAAGAGGGCCCTTGTTCTTTACAAGAGCCTCACCGGCACCAGGAATAGAAGAGCCTAACCTACTAGAAGGATGGAGCTGACTTGCTGAAGAAAAGCTTCTCAATGAATTGGCGAGGTGTATCCCAGTATTGAATACAGTGGAGAGAAGTTTCTGATCCAATACGTGCCATCCCCGTTCTATGCTGCTGCTATGCAATTAATAATGAGAAGTGAATAATCGGAAACGATTAGCGAGTAGTGAGTAGCGGAAAGTAAGAAGTGACTGGTTAGTAATAATGAAGTAACAATTAGTGAGCAGTAAGAATTAAGTAGTGAGACGTGAGTGATGAAAAGCGAGTAGCGTGAAGTAAGTAGTGAGTGATAAGAAGTGAGCAATCCAAATGTGTCTGTATGCAGAAGTGAGCAAGAACTAGATAGTGAGAAGTCGCGAAGACGGTTTTCTTTTTCTCATTCTTTGACAGTTCATATTCTTCTTATTATGTTTGTGTGCATTTACGGACTGACTGTTCAAGCGCGTGCGTGAACTCTACATTAAACGTGATAAGTGCGTGTCTTGCAGTGACATTTTTTGGTGCTAGTTGGTCTATGGGACATCAGCTTCTGCAAAAATATTGTATGCAACATGCGATAAATCGGAAGCGCATAGTTTATTGCATGTAAAATGACACGTTTTGAGTACTTTTGTGAGAAATTCGAAAGTATGCTTAGCGTGAAATATTATCAAACGTTTTTTTAGTTAGCAGCTAATTTACAACGAAAAAAATAAGACCAATTTAATTTCTTATTTGTGTTTTCCTAAAGAACTACCACCCGAAAACTTGTATGAGTTACCAATACTTTTCCATTTCTGACCAATAATAACAACTGGCTGCATTTGCCAGTTCGAACTGGCTGCATGGTACGTACGATTTTTTCCTATCCGCGAATCTCTCTCAGGTGAGAAGTGAATAGCAATCAGTGAGCAATAAGAATTAAGTAATGTCAAGTAAGTAAGGAGAAGTGAGTAGTGAGTGAGTGGAGTCACATGCCCGGTCAGTAAATGTAAGTTATTTTCGACCCTAGACAGTCGTGATTAATGGTTGTATTGACCATTGCAAAAATAGACTGACATTCGGAATACTGTTGCATTCGAGCTAGTGTACATCGAATAAGTACAATTGGGTTAGTGCTGTAAAACAGTTTAAGTACATGTATAAAGTCAAAGCGATTAGTAAACCTGCCTTTGTCAAACCTATTTGGGACAAAGTGTCCTAGGACAGAATGAGGCTTACTCTTCAAGTCGAGTACACCCAGCTAGCATTTTCATATGTATAAAAAAGGTAAAAATCAGCATTACGTACAGATATACATGCTAAATAAATCGTATTTCATGCGCAAAATTTGCATATCCGTACTATTTTGGAGGCGATATACGTGATTACGAATAATTTTGAGCGTTACGACTATGTAAGCATTTATATACGATAATATCCGATTAAGCGCGAGTCGCTCCGTACTACTCTACGATTTTGTGTTAAAAATCGTATGTATGTCAGTCAACTTAATCAACTTAATCCCACTTTATCCAGTTTTTGTTACGATTTCGAGTTTGTTAGGAGATATTTACGATAGTTTTCGTACATTGATATACGAGTTGGTGCTAGCTGGGTACTTATTTTCCTTCCCACCGTCTTCGACCATTGATAAAAGCCCCAAGAAAAAATAAATCTCGTAGGAGCCAACCGTACCAAGAAAGTGGCACCGATAGGGTTGCGTTCCGTCGTCCTAAGCAGAAAATCATTGGACTTAATGAAATTTTCTCAGGATCTGACTTAACAAGTTTCTTATCGCTGGGTCCTCCAACAAGCGAAAAAGTTTGATACCTGAGACGTTTTCACTCGAAAGTATCACACCTATTTTTCTGCCCGCGTAGCGGGGATTAATGATATGGTCAGTAACGCTAGTCTGACCCTAATGGACCTTCCGGATATTGCCATTCACCGATTCAAAGATTCCAATATCCACCTAGTAGAGATATTGGAATACAAGCAATGGATTAAAGAATCGGTTGACAACGGTACCAAATTGATTACCCTAGCGGACTCATGTCGGGACACTTTCATCAGATCTGCTTGACAAACAACCCAAGCAACAATATCCCAGCAAACACCAACTCTTATATCAATGTACGAAAATTATCGTTATTGACTTTTAATAAATTCAGTATCGTAAATATAGTCTAATGAAACGCGCGCAGGTTTATATTCTATCGTATTTGACGATACCAAGTGATTGACCTACGACTTTCAGTACAGAATTGTATAGCATAATAAAACTAATCACTTTGAGTCGGATCTTATCGCATACAAAGACTTATAAAGTTGAATTGTTAACGTATATTTTGTAGTACGTATATGGCCTCCAAAATAGTACGCATATGCTAGTTTTGTGCATCAGATACGATTTTTCAGGGTATATATAGGTACATTTGAACTTTGAACGTATGCAGTCCTCCACTCTTTTTTCATCTTGCACGAAAGATTTGCAACAGACGACGAATAGGAATTCGGTACTTGGTCCTTCCAATCGCTGAATTTTGCAGGTGGCAACTGGAAGCTGGAGCCCCGCAAACTTGCCATAGAACACAGAAGACAAGGTTTAGAAGATTTGCGACAGAAAAGGTCAGTTTTACCAGAGCGGAGGTACTATCAACGAAGCGGGTACGGGCTTTCTAGTGTTGGGCAGAATTCAGGATCACGCGATAGATTGGAAGACGACCAACGTGAAGATGTGTCTATTGAGGATAAAGAGCCGTCTCTCCAATTACAGCACCATCAACGTGCTCTACCCGCACGAAAGTAAATTCGATGACGAGAAGACAACAGCTGTTAGTCATCATGGATATGAACGCCCAGGTCAGCAGGTAAAAAACGAAAGACCGGTGATCTGGGGCCCGTACGTCCGCGTACCGACACGAACGATAACGGCTAGTTTTCCTAGTGATCCGGAACAACTTTTTCCCACGCAGATAGCAACAAAACCTCCTGGAGATCACCTGACCAACGTACAATGAACCAGATTAACCACGTTGTCATAGACGACCGGTTCTTCTCTTACATCACAACCATACGTTTCCTACGGGGTGCGGATATTAACTCCGATCACTTAGTAGCCGTGTATACGTGTGTCTGTCAACCAATAACCAGCAATCTGCTAGGAATGCGAATACTGGATGAGGCTCTTATGCGGAATTACATGCTTCAACCCTCGAAGACGGTTGGGACAGAATACGCTCCGTCGTCGGACGGACAGGCTGCTATCATGGTACCAGGTAAAGAGCCCGGGGGTATACGAAATGATTGTGAAATGCCAATAAGCGATTCGGTGGAGCGGAATAAAAAATGGCTTGGAAAAACTATCTAAGTATTGCCACTAGGGAGAATTAGGCCAAATACCGACGAGCAAGGAACCAGTTAACCACGATTATGAGAAGTAAAAAGCGTCAGAAGGAGAACAGATATCGTAAAGAATTATAACAATTAATCTGAACTAATGACACGCAAAAATGTTACCAGAAGGTGAACTCGTAACGGCGACACACCGAAACCTAATATGTGGTGGAACGAGTGAGGAATCTAATCACAAACGAGCGTTGAATGGTCAACAAGTGGAAGCAGTTCGTCGATGATCACCTCAATGGCGAAGTTGCAGAAGTAGCCGAAACGGAAGTTATCCTTAGAGTACCTATGAATGATAGTAATGTCCCAGCACCTGATCTCCGAAAAGTCGGGTTGCTGAAGACCAACAAAGCCGCTGGTAATGACCGCCTACCGGCATAGCTTTATGGAAGGAGCATCACATCTTTATTAATTTCAAAGCAGCATTCGATACAGTCAATCGAGACAAGCTATGGCAGATAATGCACGAACACGGTTTTCCGGATAAACTGACGCGACTCAGAGCTACACTGGATCGAGTGATGTGTTCACCCTGCATGCTGTTCAACATCGCTCAT
Organism: Sabethes cyaneus; assembly: GCF_943734655.1. Taxonomy (NCBI): domain Eukaryota; kingdom Metazoa; phylum Arthropoda; class Insecta; order Diptera; family Culicidae; genus Sabethes; species Sabethes cyaneus. The sequence goes on from NC_071354.1 coordinate 231,775,407, forward strand.
GACGGTGTGATCCGTTGAGAGGCTATACAAACAAGGGGCACCATACCATTTCACCATAGGTAGCCAACTCCCAGGTTTCGCCGATGACTTTGATATCATAGCCAGGAACTTTGCGACGGCGGAGACAGTCTACGCCAGACTAAAAGCAGAGTCTAGGAGAATTGGGCTAAAATTAAATGTGTCGAAGAGGAATATGAATACTTGAATACATGAAAGGAAGAGACCCAAAGGAGAAAAACACGCACCTCCCACCGACTTTTACCGTTAACGGTGAAGAACTAGAAGTGGTAGATGACTGAGGACAAGAACACTAGTAAGGAGATCCAGCTGCGCGTTCAAGCGGGAAATCCCGCCTACTTTGTCCTTCGCAAAACGAACCTTTTATGAAGAACGTACACTTTAAAAGCAGTATTTGCCTATCCATATGGTTATATTTTTCAACGAGATGCAATTCGTTGAGTGTACGTGTAACTTAATGTACAAATAAGTATACAAATTGTATGATACTTATCCTGAAGTGATTTCTCAATAACTACTGAAAATGTAAATCCGACAGTTCTCTATTGTATTTTTGTGAAGTTGTTTCGTACGCCAACCAACCGGTGCCTTGCAGATTTATCATTGCTATGAATTTTTCCATCCAATTGTTCACTTCGTGTTGCCGGGCAGGTACCAATTTTCGTAATTCGGATATTGCCGCTATCATAGCCTTCTTTGTTGACTTTCATCCTTGTCTGGGTAAATACCACTATTTATTTTAGCAGACCATCATCCGAACGCCACGCCGCGAGCTGCAGCTGGTGTTCTGCTTCAACTTCTGCCGAATTCTGCTTGCTATTTGCCTCGCCTCGCGAAACAGAGGTCAATACAACAGCTCAGTCTACCAAACACTCTACAGGCTTTCATAATTATGCTATTTATATTAACATTTTTAATTTCGCAAAAATGAAAAAAAATTGAAAAGTTGACGATTGAAGTTGAGCGTCAGTCGAACTGTGCCGACTGAGTTTCAAAGTTAATTAGGTCAGTTCTCTCTAATTAATTAAAACTACGAATTGGAAACACTGTTGAAGTTAATATAGGAAATGAGTTCTCTCATTAACCTATTGAAAATGAATTGTTACGATATTATTTCTTTATGAATCTAATCAAATTACAAATAATTAACAAAATAAATTTATTCAAATTCCAATTTCCCATGAAAACATATTGAAAATTAGACTCTTTACTTAATGAGCAGCAACTATTGAACAAAAGAGCCTATAAAAAAACTGCTCCACTAATAATTTGATATCCCACACGGGGCGAAAATACCTTTCGCCTACTGCGCCCTCACAACAGTAAGCACACATGTTGAATAGTCATCACCCATTATACCGTATGATATGTCGGGCCCCATACAAAAGCAACGGAGTTCATTCATATATTTTTCTATGCTATTTTTAGTGTTTTCATTCATCGGCGGCCTGCAGTAGCTGCCGTTTATTCTGAACCACTTCGTTCAGGACTTAAAAAAAATACTGCAACCCACCCCCGTTTCACCCCTTTTTTTCGAGACTTGACGATGGATGGTAGCAGGTTGCATGCCCCCTTGTCGCCGGGGGTGACGGGGCGAAAAAAACCCATTTGCAAAGCTTCGTAATGCCTTTGAAACCCGTGGGTTTGCGAGCACTTGCTGTGCGGCGCTGTTGATGAATTTTTCCGGAGTTATTTCAGGAAACCTTTTTATACTTTTTTTACTCGCCGCCCGCTGAGCTACTCCGCTACGCCGGAATCGGTTTTGAATCATAACAAAAAGGCCGACGAACGATTTTGTTGTGCTACTTGAATTTAGAGATATATATTTTTTTTTCGCCGGTTACACACTAAACTGTGTGTCTGTGTAGAATTGGTTTTGGGTGAAATCGAAAATGTCTGATGTTTGGATTTACATTCGTTCGGTAGGGGTTCAAAATCTCCACTAATAACGAACTAAAATGGCAGGTTAGCTGGTTCATTTTTTTCGTGAACTTTGTTAAGAGTATGACTCAGAGTGGGGTGGAAATATTTCGCTATTACGGACGGACGACAATAAAGGACCTACCTGCCAATATTGTAAGCTTTGCTTTACTGTGCCGTTTTTATGTGGCGTAAAATCCTCTACGTTTCATAACATGCGAAGCATAAAATATTCCGGCCCTTGCTTGAAAACATTCCAACAATTCAATGGTTTATTCCATTGTAGACGGAAAACAAACAGATTTTTTCGCTTACAACTGATTTCTGTTTCTCTCCCCCTCTCGCTAACGGAATTACACGGACAAAACTTTATAATCACTTTGTTAGTTAGTTAGTTAGTAGGAACGGCTAGTCCAGTCAATAGATGAAATTTTTATGACCTGAGCACAACTGGATGACATCGTTAGTAATGGCACTGTAAGCGGCTTTGGTGATTCCTAGTTTTCGAAATCCAATAAGCACTGTTGCTCGGAAAATAAAAAGCATTAATTTGCCTCCGGTTTATGTGATTCAACTTGCAACACCTCCTATCGGACTATAATGTTTCCTGGCCCTGCTGCCGACCTACCGTTTGAACTACTGAAAAAGCTAAGCGGCGAAAAGGGCAGAAAAAGCTTCTCTGTAAAGTACTGTATACAGCCCTTTTTGTGGAAACACAACCACCACTGGCGTGCACAGGCACCACAGGATGGGGCACACTAGAACACTTCTTTTTTTATGAAAATATAATGAAGGTTTCTCGCAAACCACAACAATAACAATTTGGGTTTTATTACACTCTTATGTTTTATTACACTCTTACATCAAAGACCAAAGTTGGTCATTAAAACCGCCATAAGAGTATAATAAAACTCACATTGTTGCTTGGGATAGTTATATATAGAGGATATAGAGGAGAACCAGAAAACCATCAAAACTTGTGGTGGTTTTATTATAGTTATAAGGGACTCTTGGACATTGAATAGATATCGATAAAAATTACCAGTTTGAAGACATTTGGAAATATTCTAGAGAACCTTCTTTAGTGTGGGCACTAGCGTGCGCAGCGTTTTCCGCCTTCGCCTGTTCTATTTTTCCTCTTTTTGATGAATCGTTTTTACTTCTTTTCTGTCACATTTATTCCATTATTGGCTGCCATCTCTCCCTTTCCTCTTTGGTTATCCTTCTATATTTCCTGTTTGTCGTCCTTTTCTTTTCCATTTTACCTTTTTCGTTTTACGTTCGTCTTTCCTGTTTTTCTTGTCTTTCCACTTTTTTGTCACTTCGTTTTACATTTCTACTCCATTTGACCCTTTTTTCTGATTTCCTCGTTTCCTCTATCGGTTTTCTTTTTACTGTCTTGCTGTCTTGCTACTCATCTGTCTGTCTTGCTACTCATCTTTTCCCTTACGGTTTCTCTACTTTTCCCTCTTTTTTCTATTCCACATTCCCTCTCTTGTCTCGTTTTCCTTCTTTTTCTCCCTCGTTTCGCTCTTTTCTCTTTCTCTATTATTCCTTTCCACTTCATTTTCTGTCCCGTTTTTTACCGTTTTCTTTTGTTTCGTTTTTTCTCTTCCGTTTTAGCTCGTTTTCAGGTCCAGATTTTCTCTTTCGCTGTCTCGTTTTCTTTCCATTTATGATCTTCATTTTCGATCGCCTTTCCTTCGGTTTCTTTATCGTTTTTCTTTGTATTCTCTAATTTTTCACTTTTGTTTTATCTTTTCTTGTAGTTTGTTTTTCTTTTCTTTGTTTCCTATCCTATTTCTTCCTTTTTTTACCCCATTTTTTTTGAGTTTTCTTTATCATTTTTCCTTATTTTCTCTAGCTTTTCTCTAGCTTTTCTAGCCATTTACCGTATGGTTTTTTTTTCATTTTATCTTTTCCTTTCCTCCTTTTTTATTCTGTTTCGCCTATTTAATTTTCCACGTTCCTCTTTCTCCGTTCCTTTTCTTTTCGTTGTCTGTGTCGCTTTCACCCTTTTACTGAGTAGAGAATCTCCTCCGTTCCGTTTTTTGTCTTACTTCTTCCGTTTTCTTCGTTTTCAGGCCAATTTTCCTCTGTTTCGGTCTTGTTTTTGTCATTTTCTGTCTGGTTTAAACTTTTTCGGTCTCGATTTCCGTCTTTTTTTTTGCTTTTAATTCCTTTTATATTCCGTTTTCATCTGCTTAGTTCTTCCTCTTACTATGTCGCGTTATGCTTTTGTTTTCTGTTTTATCCTTTATGTTCTTTCTTTTTTAGTTTTTCTCCATTTTTTTCCTTTTTCTGTACCGTTTCCCTCTATTTTTGTTTTCATTTCTCCAGTTTTTCGTTTTCTTTTCCACCTACGCATTCCCATTTTTCTTCTTTTTTGTTCTATTTTCCACCTTATTTGTCCGGTTTATCCTCATTTTATTTCTCGCTCCTCATTTTCTTTATGCTTCTTTTTTTACTCTAATTTTTCTTCTTTTCACTCCCGCTCTTCATCGTTTTCTGCAAAGTTCGCGTCCCTCTTTTTATTTTCCAATTTCTTCTTTTCCTCTTTTTTCTTTTTATGTTCCGTTTTTCCTCCCATTCTGTCAAGTTTTTTCTTTCGCTTTTCTTTTTCCATGCCAGATTTTAACTTTTTTTCACTTTTTCTCTTCTATCCTTTTTCCATCTATTCAAGACTATAGGCTTGAAACTACACTTGAAAATAAATTTAAAAGTGGGCTTGAAATTGGACTTGAAAATGGAACAATTTTCTTAATCTGTTTTTCCTGTTTTTCTTGTCTTCTTATTCTCATTTTTTGTCCCACCTTTTTCCTTTTATACTCCATTTGAACTTTGTTTTCCGATTTCCTTGTTGCATCTATTAATTTTCTCTCTCGCTGTTCATCTTTTCCTTTATGGTTTCTCTTCTTTTCCCTCTTTTCTTTTGTTCCGTATACCTGCCACGTTTTTCCTCTTGATCTCTCTCACTCCGTTGTTTTCTATTCCTCTATCCCTTTTCGCTTCATATCCTGTCCCGTATTTTCACTCTTTGCGCGTCTTTTTTCTCCCGTTTTACTTTGTTTTCAGATTCGTTTTTCCTCTTTTCCAGTCAATTTTATCGTTTTTCCTTCTTTTCTCTAGTCTTTTCTTAGTCCGTTTTCCTTTTCTTCTTTTTCTATCCCATTTTCACAATTTTTGCCCTATTTTTTTAGTGTTTCTCGTTTTGTTGATCGTTTTTTCTAATTTTTCTTTTCCGATTTATCGTATTCTTTTCTCTTTCGTTTTACCAATTCTTTTTTCCTTTTGTGTCCCGTTTGATCTATTTTATGATTTTCCTCGTTTTCTCTTTTTTGTCGCCTTTCTGGGGCGAACCAACTAACGGTTGAAAGCCCCATCAAATCTATACCTATAAAGAAGGATTTCTGTCTGTCTGTCTGTCTGTCTGTCCGTATGTTCCTTATAGAATCGAAAACTACTGAACCAATCGGCATGAAAATATGCATGTAGAGGTATTTTGGGGCCAGGAATGATGGTTAGTGATGGTTTAGTGATGGTTAGAAACCCCTCCAACCACTAAGAAGGGGGGCTCCCATACAAATGAAACACAAATTTCTGCGTAACTCGACAACTAATCAAGCAAATAGAACCAAATTTGGCATGTGGGTGTTTTCGGTGACAAGAATTTATTATATGGTAAATTGAGACCCCTCCCCTCTTTATAAGGGGAATTATAACTCCTCTTCTCTTTAAAAGGGGGGGCTTCCATACAAATTTCCTCATAACTCGAGAACTAATCAAGCAAATGGAACCAAATTTGGCATGTGAAAGTTTTCGAGGGCAAGAATATTTTCTATGGTGAATTAGGACCCCTCTCAACTTTAAGAGGGGGGGCTCCTATACAAACGAAATACAAATTTCCTCATAACTTGAGAACTAATCAAGCAAATGGAACAAAATTTGGCACGTGGGTGTTTTTGGAGACAAAATTTTTTTCTATGATGAATTGGGACCCCTCTCCACTTTAGGAAGGGGGGCTCCTATACAAATGAAATGCATATTTCCTCATAACTCGAGAATTAATCAAGCAAATGGAACCAAATTTGGCATGTGAAAGTTTTCTAGGGCATGAATATTTTCTATGGTGAATTAGAACCCATCCCCACTTTAAGAGGGGGGGCTCCTATACAAACGAAATACAAATTTCCTCATAACTCGAGAAATAATCAAGCAAATGGAACCAAATTTGGCACGTGGGTGTTTTTGGAGACAAAAATTTTTTCTATGGTAAATTGAGACCCCTCCCCTCTTTATAAGGGGAATTATAACTCCTCTTCTCTTTAAAAGGGGGGCTTCCATACAAATTTCCTCATAACTCGAGAACTAATCAAGCAATTGGAACCAAATTTGGCATGTGAAAGTTTTCGAGGGCAAAAATATTTTCTATGGTGAATTAGGACCCCTCCCAACTTTAAGAGGGGGTGCTTCTACACAAATAAAATACAAATTTCCTCATAATTCGAGAACTAATCAAGCAAATGGAACCTTATTTGGCATGTGGGTGTTTTTGGAGGCAACCATTTTTTCTATGATGAATTAGGACCCCTTACCTTTTTAAGAGGGGGGCTCTCATACAAACGAAATACAAATTTCTTCATAACTCTAGAACTAATCAAGCAAATGGAACCGAATTTATCATGTGGGTGTTTTTGTAGGCAAGAATATTTTCTATGGTATATTTTCTATGGATTTCCCCACTTTAAGAGGGGGGGGGACTCCTATACAAATGAAAAACAAATTTTCTCATAACTCGAGAACTAATCAAGCAAATGGAACCAAATTTGACATGTAAGTGGTTTTGGGCGCAAGATTTTTTTCTACGGTGAATTGAGACCCCTCTCTTCTTTAGAAAGCGAGTTATGGCCCATCTCCCCTTTAAGAGGGTGGGCTTCCATACAAATGAAATGCAAATTTCCTCTTATCTCGAGAACTAATCAATCAAATAGAACCAAATTTGGCATGTGGGAGTTTTAGATGGCAGAATTTTTTTCTATGGTGAATTACGACCCCTTCCCCTTTTAAGAGGGGAGCTCCCATACAAATGAAATTGAAATTTCCTTATAATTTGAGTACTAATCAAGCAAATGGAACCAAATTTAGCATGTAGGAGATTTTTGAGTCTTGAATTTATTTTATGATAGTTAGAGACCTCTCACCCCTGTGGTAGGGGGATATGGACTCTCATACAAATAAAACAGAAATTTTTGCGAAACTCAAAAACTAATCCAACTCGAGAAATTCGAGACTCTTCCATAAAACATTAATCAATAACAAGACCACAAAAACTATCTATAGTAACACTAGATCATTCAGGACGAGCCGGTCGCGAGTGTTGCCGGTGACCCGCCGTCAGAAGCGCCGCCCACTGGGGGGCTTGCAAAACTCGAGAAGTGACAAAGATCATCCGAGATTCATGATTTATGTACAACATAGGTTAATTTGTGGCAATACGAAGTTTGTCGGGTCAGCTAGTGTAATATAAAGCTATATCTTTCCTACCATCGCACTATGAGTAAAAACGAGCGAAAAAACAGACGCTATCAAGATACGGTCTGCATGCTGATAAAATATACGTGATCTTATGTAAAATTTTCCGGAGAATCTCGTGGTGCCCACCCCTTTCCTGTTTGCCATCGGAAAGTGCTCCATTTTGCACATTTTTCCTTATTTTTAACATTTTTTTTCGCACTTTTTGAGCTATACCAAGCAAGATTTTGAGAAAACAAAACTTAAAAACCTGTGTTTTTGTGCAAAATGGTTCGCAAAATCGAATAGAGTTTACCCCATTCAGTTTAGAGCACAATATTTTTGTTTTGTTAAACTCGCATTAGGTAATGGTCGGCTTGACCATACCAAACGGGAACTCAACCAATAAAATTAATGTGCTCTAAACTAAATGGGGTAAACCCTAATCGATTCTGCGGACTGCTGTGCAGAAAAAAATATCAAGTTTTTAAGTTTTTTTTCTCGAAATCTAGCATGGTATAGTCCAATAAGTGTGAAAAATATTAAAAATAGGAAAGGGGTAGGCACCACGAGATTCTCCGGTAAATTTTACATAAGATCACCTATATTTTATCAACCTGCAGACCGTACCTTAATTGCCTCTGGTTTTAGCTCCTTTTTGCCCATAGTGCAACGGTGTAATCAATTGAACATTGATTTCATTTAGATCCAATTTAAACGATGTTGATGTCCGGTATGAAAAGTGTTACAGAAAAAGCGCAACCGTCCTTTTCGTACATGGCGCCGGGTGTGGTTTTCCTTTGTATTTACTCATATATTATTCTACACGCGATCATGACGCAAACTATTTTGGAAAGGGAGAGTGTCTGAAGAATGATTAATTGGAGTGATGGTGGCTTGATCACGAGACTTACCGGAGCGGCTGGCGGCAACGCACTGCTTGTTTCTATCGCACTGACCGAGTAGATAACCGTCTATCTTCTCGGCGGTAGAAACAAAGAGCAGTCATACAAAAATGGTATCGTCGTAATGTGTGGTGCGTATACACATGGATTGGAAGAAATTTGGGAGAATAAAACAAAACTAGGTATTGGACTGCCCAATATAACGGGCGGCAATAGTTTAGGGAGTATAAAACATTGGGGTACCAACCGAAAGAGCGCGGGGGCGAGTCCCCTTATAAATCTAAATTTTCCAGTTCATCCAATTAATCATTCTTCACATCAGACACTTCCTTCCTTTCCAAAACAGTTTACGTCGTAACCGCGTCATGAGTCAAATACGTGTAAATAAAGAGATAAAAAACTATATTTCGATAGTACTCAGCTAGTATGGAGTAAAATTCATAAAATTCATTCAGCACCAAGAATAGAGGGGCCCAACGTGCTAGATGGCTCGACAAGGCTGAGGCCGATTTGCGTGTGTCGAGACGTTCAACTAATTGGCTACCTGTAGTCCAGGACCGAGTTGATACGGCAAGAACCATCCCGGCTCTGCGCTGTTAGAAGTAAGAAGTAAGCAAAAAGAACGAAGTGTGGAGTACAGAAAAATACCTAGACGGTATCTCATATTCGCAGCGATAATCTCCTTACAAAACAACTCACACAAAATCGAGAAAATATTACTTTAAGATTGAAATCAACTAACACTTGTCTTAAGTGCACTAAAATCAAACTCAAATTAGAATTGAATAAATTATATCAAAATAATTAAAAAAAAGTCTACTGCGTTTTGGAGAATTTCATTGATCCACCTTCTGCCAAGATCTGGCCACGCCAGTGCAAACTGCAGTCCAGTACAGTAACGAGCCAGTCCCGTCAGCCAGCCAGCCCGGCAGCCGGGCAGGGTGTTTCTCCAGTCGGATTTCAGCTCAACGATAATCACCAATTTGTGAGTTTTCTTTCCGGTCGGTGCTGCTGCAGCAGACCAACCAATTAGGTGTAGGTAGGTACCCATTGCCGAACAAACCCCGACAGCTCGGACGATAAAATATTTCGTGAGCAAAGTGCTTAAATAAAGCAGCCAATTTTTACGAAGAATGCACGCGAATCACAATCACAAATTGTTGGCACTAATTGAATAAGTCAAGCCGTGTACCGTGCGCTTCCACTGGTCATTGCCCTTCCGAGTTCACTCTGAGGTGAAAGTGGATGGAAACGCATGGTGTTTTACACGTCGTGAACTGTTACTGCCTTAAATTGAATCCCACATCGATTTTAAGTAGTTTAATATTAAGACAGGACTTTATGGAACATCAAAAACATTCCGGACAACAAATTAGTGGTCTGTACATTTAATTAACATTTATAACATTACTCGTTACACGTGACGCATCTCAGTCTATTAAACTTATACAGCGAATTTGTACATACAGGCAATTAATAAGGTTCGAACTAGCCATTCGATCCGATTCATCTCTTGCTTCGTGACGGCAAGATTTCCCAATATAGCCTTAACCGCTGCTGGAACGCCACGCCAGAACAGTAGTCGTGGGTCGTCGTCGAATCGTTTCGACGTTTCGATGAAGCTAAATTGTGATGAGTATTCATTCATGCAAGTTGAGTTGAATTGAGTAACAAGTTTAATAGTATGACCGCGGTGGTCGGTGAGCGTGATGCCGATGATGCACAAGCCAATAATGGAAGATGTCGGTGGTGCTGGTGCCGGTGCTAGTGTGCTCGGCTATATGATTGCTTTGGCTTTGATCGTCCGCTCCCGCCTCATCTCCATCAGCATCCTGTTCGGTGTCGTCCTCTTCCGAGCAGTCCCAAATGTGAATGATGGTGGACGTTCGATGCGGATGTGGACCATTCGGCGGGAGGCGGTTCGGTATGATGTGATTCCTATGGTTATTATTATTATGACTATTGCTTTGAAAGTGATGATTATGATGGCTTTGTTTATTTTCCGCGGATGACATGCTGTTGCTTGCGTGATTGTGTTTGTGCGTGTGCGGAGGAGAAGCGATGGTGGCGTTGGTGACGGTCGAATTTCCATCGGAGGTGACGCCAACGTCCGCCGGTGGGATGGTGGGCGTAGATGGCCTGATGGCGGCGGCGCTGCCATCACCACGATTAGATTTATGCGATGGCCCGTAGCTTTGGCTGGCAATTTTTCGGCTTTGGTTATGATGGTCGTGCAGAGGCAGCGGCTGCTCGTGATGGCGATGCCAAATGGTGTGAAAAATTATGTGCAGTCTACTTACGGGATCGTTGGCATCGACTCGGATCGGTGACTTGCCGGGACAAATCAGGAATGATTCGTGGTTTTCCAGTTTATTGGAATCGTGCGGTCGGTGTACCGGTCGACGGGCATTTAATACTTCGGGAGATGCTAGAAAGGCGAAAAAGAAAAGAAATTAAATCCGTTGTTTCTTCATTTTACCGGCGTGACATTGACAGTATAAACTGAAAATTACTGAAGAACTAATTCTGTGGAAATTTGGCCACTTCTGTGGCGCTAGTTGACCAAGTGTTGAAGTTGTGATTGGAAAACAATTACAAACTATTGTAACTGGTAGTCCCAATCAGTGACACTTCCAAGCGGATTGGGAAAGCTGAAAATGTTTTGCAACCAGCCTCTCAAGCATTTGGGGGAATGACCGTTCAGCAGTTAACGCCCCGTAAAAAAGCCTCTCAAGCAGCTAGAGGAAAACCTCTGAAGCCGTTCAATGAATGTTTGAACAAAACCAACGGAGTTTGCTGCAAACTTGTTGAATCTCTTAAAGGAAAATGAGACATCATTCACTAGAATTTGGGAAACCGTTTTTAGGAACAAAATAAAATTTAGTTTTTTTAAATGTATTGATTGCGTCTTCTTTCCAATCTGATCACAGAGAATTTGCATATTAGTAAAAAAAATCATTTCAACGGTTTCGAAATTCATAGAATCAATGACGACTCATTTCTCATCTGGACTGGAAGCTAAATAAAAGAAATGACGACAACTCACGGGTCCAATTCAAGTGCCCAGTAACTAATTCAAGTTTAGTTCCGAATGCAATTTAAAGTCCAATTGACGTTCGTTTTCAATGTCCCTTTTTAAGTCCGATTTCAAGTCTGATTTAGTTTCACAATTTCACCTCCGACTTCAAATCCTAGTTAAAGGGCAAATTCAGGCCTGATTTCAAGTCCAATTGAGGTCCAATTTCAATGTCCCATTTTAAAGCGAATTTCAAGTTCGATTTAATTCACATTTCGAGACGATCCCAATTCCAAATTAATGTCATATATTAATTAAGTCCGATTCAATTCCAATTTTAACTCCGATTTCAGGTCTAGTTACAAATGCTACCTGATCTCCTATTTTAGGGTTAAATTCAAGTCTAATTTCAAATGAATTTGAAGTCCAATTGAGGTCCAACTGAGGTTTAATTTTAATGTTCCATTAAAAGTCCAATTTATCCGCCCAGTTAGTTTTGAGGTACTGGTCTAACAGGTTATGAAATGGAGAGAGTTAACTGGAAGGAGCGCCAAATATAGCTCTGGCTCTCTCAAGCTCCCACCTAGCGCCTCCACGCAGATCTAAGTCAAATGATGACGGTGGATGGCCTTACCCGGAAATGCTTCATGTACTTACTGATGCAGCTAAGCTAGGAGGTGTGAACTAGAGCAGCTGTTTTCCAGGTGAGGGGCGGCTCACACAGCGTCTGTCTCGCAACGGGCGGCTGAATATGAAATGCTGTATCCGGAAAGCTATACCTAAGATGGCAGACCCATCAGCGGGAGGTAGGTATCGCGACCCCGGTGAGGTAGTATACCGAAAAACTCAATTACTACGAACAACGAAGAAAGAAATTCAGGACGGAACAATCGGTATAGGACACGCCAAGGGACATGAAAACGATTAAGAGATAACAATTGGAAAACTGGTACCTTGAATATCCGAACTCTCCATGAACCGGCACGGGCTGGCTTGCTTGCTCGAGAGCTGCATCAATACGGAGTGGTAATCGCTGCTATTCAGGAAGTTCGATGACCGAACTCCGGAGAAAGGGAGTTCCGTGCAGTAGACCCTATGGCAGGCACTTCTTTCAAGTACCACATCTACTACAGTGACGGTAAAAAAGCGCGGCGTAGGCGACCGTAAATGCGTGTTGAGAATTAAGGGCACATTCTTCTACAGCCTAATCAACTTATACGCGCCGACAAATGATAAATCCGATGATGCTAAAGACGAGTTTTACGACAGGCTTGAGACCAGGCATCTATGGAGAGTGCCCAAAACACGACGTGAAAATCATCATCGGAGATGCAAATGCGCAGATCGGGAGGGAGGAATTCTTCCGTTCAGTCATTGGAAGACATAGCCTTCATCCGTCGACCAATAATAATGGCCTGAGACTCATAAATTTTGCCGCGAAATGGCCATCTGTAGCACCTACTTTCCCCGTTTGAATATTCGGAAACACATCTGAAGGCATCCAAATAGAGACTCTAGCTCTCAGATCGATCATGTCTTGATTAGCGGCATACGGCAGACGGCGTAGCAGTGGAGTACGCCAGAAAGCTTAACCTACGAATCGCAGAACAGCAGGTAGAAGGAGAAGATATAAATGGGCTGTGGAGAAACATCCATGGTGCCATCGAAACAGCTGCGAGAGAGGTGGTAGGCACGACGTGTGGAAGACAGCGTAACAGCTGGGTTGATGCAGAATGCCAGAGAGTGACAGATGAAAAGAACCAGGCCAGGAGTCGCATGCTCACTGTGGCGACTGGCAATGCGTCAAAACAGAAAGAGCTACAGAGAAACTAGAGCTGCGGAAAAAAGAATCAATCGTCTAAAGAAACGCGAGTACGAGGAGCACGTGCTCGCCGGCGCAGAGGAGCGATGCACCAGCAACGACACACGGAGTTTCTATAAAACGGTGAGATGCTGGAATTTGCCATGCCTGTGATGTGCAATGATAGTGCAGGCAGCCTGCTTACCGACAAAACGGCGGTAGCAGCCAGGTGGAAGGAGCACTTTAAGACACTGTTGAATGGAGAGGCAAACGCGGAGATCAGCACGGACAGGATAGGAATTGTAAGCGATGGTCAAGCTGTGGAGCCACCTACACAGGAGGAGGTTATGAAGACAATCAGTGAGCTGAAAAACGGTAAGGCTGCTAGGAAGGACGGTATCCAGGCTGAACTTCTAAAAGGGAGCAAGCGGCTGTACGAAGCAATCCACCGGATCATTGTCCGGATCTGCGAGGAAGAACAAATGCCGGAGGAGTGGTTGAATGGCCTCATTTGCCTAATTTTCAAAAAGGGACATCGACTGGAATGTAAAAGCTATCGAGAAATTACATTGCTCAATTCTGCCACCAAGGTGCTTTCCCGTATCCTGTTCTGCAGACTGAGACCGTTAGCGGAGTCCTTCGTTGGCGAGTACCAAGCTGGTTTTCGTGAGGGTCGCTCCACGACGATCAGATGTTTACCCTGTGTCAGTTGCTAGACAAGTTCCGGGAGTACAACTTGCAGACACACCATCTGTTTGTGGACTTTAAAGCGGCGTACGATTCAGTCAAACGAAATGAGCTGTGGCAGATAATGCAAGAACATAGTTTTCCGACGAAACTAGTTACGCTGATTCGTGCGACGCTGAACGGATCCAAATCATGCGGTAGAATAGCGGGTGAGACCTCAGCCTTTTTCGTGACGTTAGATGGACTGAAGCAAGCGATGCACTCTCTAACCTGCTATTCAACATTACCTTGGAAGGTGTGTTACGAAGGGCAAACGTGGAAAGGAATGGAACTATCATCACGAAGTCCCACATGCTTCTTGGTTTTGCGGATGACGTCGATATCATCGGAATCAACCGTAGAGCAGTGGAAGAGGCCTTCACACCCTTTAAAAGGGAAGCGGCAAGATTGGGACTTACCATTAACACCGCCAAAACGAAGTACACGGTTACTTCCAGGGAACGTGGGAGGCCAAGTGGTGTTGGTGCCGAGGTGGAGTTAGATGGGGAACGATATGAAGTAGTGGAGGGATTTATATACCTTGATACACTCGTGACATGTGACAATGATGTAAGCCGCGAAGTGAAACGACGAGTTGCAGCCGCGAATCGGGCTTTCTACGGTTTGCGTAGCCAGCTGAAGTCCCGTAGTTTGCAAATTCGCACAAAACTGGCGCTCTACAGAACACTAATCCTCCCGGTGGCCCTTTACGGACACGAATCATGGACGCTGAAGGAAGCTGATCGGCAAGTGCTTGGGGTTTTTGAGCGTAAAATTCTGCAATCTATACTTGGTGGCAAAATGGAAAATGGAGTTTGGCACAGACGCTTGAATCACGAGCTGCACCAAGTACACAAATATGCTGATATAGTAAAGGTAGTGCAATGTGGCAGGCTGCGGTGGGCTGGACACGTGGCCAGAATGCCCACCGAAAGAGTAGCCAAAACTATTTGCAGCAAAGAACCAGGAAGAGGCCGTAGACTCCGAGGCTGACTCCGCACCCAGTGGGTGTGTGCTGTCGAAGATGGTGCATGTGCATGAAGATGCTGGTGTTCGTGGGGATTGGAGAACGGCAGCCCAGGAGCGACGGTATTGGAAGGCCATAATTCGTTCGGCGCAGGATCGGTAACGGACCTTTGCCACTACAGTAAAGTAAAGTAAACAGCCTATGCTGTTCAACAACGAATTTGTATGTATAGGTGTATAGCTCCGGGTAGCAGTTGAAGCAAAGCAGAATATGATCAAGCGGGAATAAATATGTGTGAGTTTTGTGCTTCTTGCTATGAAAACTGGAAAACTTAGTGAGTTTTTTCTGCATAGGATCAAGTTGATATGATTCACAGTTGCTTTTGATTTTTGATGAGTTTTGAGATTTCGAGTTTTTAAAATCACTGACTCTAACAGCCTCTCCCAGCGGGATTCGCGGGAACGGGAGTGGATTACAAGGCCAGCATCATACCTCGAGGCCAACTGGGAGGCTTTCAATTTCAAATATAATTTGAAGTTAAATTGAGGTCCAATTTAATGACCCATTTTAATGTAAATTCCAAATCGAATTTAATACTGATCAAATTTAAAGTCTTATTTCAAGTCCAATTTTACATCTGGTCCAATTTCAAGTCAAATTCAATGCTAATTTAAAGTCTACTTTCAAGTCAGATTTCAAACCCAATTTGTGTTCAATATTTATGTTTTACTCAAAGTCCAATTACAAATCCAATTAACTTCCGATTCAGGTTCAGTTTAAAGTCCAATTCTCAGTTCAATTTTGAGTTTTAAATAAAACATGGAGTTTAAGCTTCAACTCCAAATGCTAATCTAATTTCTAATCTAAAGTTCAATTTTAAGTCTAATCCAATTTAAATTTCACGGGTTGACCCAAATTGAAACACACAACCCGTCTTCTCTATTATATTTTTGTGTAAAAAAGTCTTAATGGTAGAACTCCGAACTTTGGAGTTTTTAACTCCATTGGCCGAAATTTTTATGATAAATACATTAATTGCGTGAAAAAAGCCGTCGTCTTGCGATTACTTGGTAATGTTCCGTCCAAAACATGCTTTTGATAGATCGGTGCCCCGCCTTCTGTTTAGGTCTAGGCACGGTAATGCTCACTTTTTGCCGGATCTCTTCTGGATCTCAAGAGCCCAAAAACCCTAGAAAACTAAGCAATCTCAGAGGTAGAATCGAAGAACAGCAAACGGTTAGTTGCGTTACAGTTCCAAATTTAACCAATGTCGCGAATCAAGCGACAGATCAACGATGCCTACTCACATGCGAAGCATTAAACGCTTACACCGCACACGCAGGCGTAAAAGAAACACCCGCCGTTGCTGTGTGCAGACATTCTGCTACCCACACACTCGCGCACGCACATCCTCACATTGTCTTCCTGCATAGCTTATTCGCGAGTCAAAAAGCTCGTGAGGAATCAACTGGCCGTGAGGCTGACGGAGCATACGGGGTACAAATTTTGCATTCCTTTTTTCTTTTCTTCTTTCTCTTCGCCCTCGATTCTACTCACGGGCCGTCGCGAGTAATCGCAGTAATTCACGGGTGTGAGCCGTCGCGAGTAATCGGTATCAGCAGCTCGGGCTGCAACGACGAACGAGAGCGACGACTGTAGCTATTAGCTTAACACACACTCGCAAAAGCGCGTTGCAGTGCATGAATAAACAAGAGCGTGAGTCCGAAAGGGATGCTTAAGCCGGCGTATTCGTTAGAATGCGTACGCGTACGTGAGAAAACCAGACCGCACGAGTGTGGGCTTCGCAACACTGAATTTAACTGTACAAATTTGTAGTTTTTTGAGTGATGGGAGAGTCTGCCTTGAGCATTCATCGCGTTCGATTGTTTTGCGTCACCGTATCTCTTGTTGTTGCCATGCGTATTAAATGAGTATCACAGCTGTAGTCTGTTCGCTGGCAATGTTGTTAGAATGTTGTCTTCAGAACAATATATTTTCTACATCGTTGAAAAAATTCATCGCTCATAAAATAGGGGACAAACGAAACGTGGAAAATTTGTGAAATTATCATCCAAAACGCATTCTTTACGTGAGGTTCGTTTTAGATACCCATAGTCCACCATAGCTTTTTCTATTGCCATAAATCTCACCCAGTTTATTTCGTTCTGTTTAAATAGCCTGGAGGAAGTTGCGCAAGCAAATGCGATAAACACTGCTCTGAAGTGGGTCATTAATCGTGTTGATCACAGAATTTTGTTGTGTCGGACGGAAATAGTTGGAATTTTGGCCGCTTTTGCGAAATGGATGAGGTTTTACCTGCTCAGCCGTAATTTACGTGTTCAGATCGGAATGGAAAAATCGGAATTATTCTGCAATCCGTAAGGAGCTCCTCAAGGAAGCAACTTTGGTCCTATGACTATTACACTGTTAATCTATTGAACGGTCTCATTCGTAACATAGAAAAAATAGGATAATAGAATAGGAGTAATAATGTTAATTGCGAGAAAGAAGTGCACTCATTAGTAATAGGGACCAATATAGGAGGAATGAATTCTGATTTTAGCAAAACCTCTTCTTCTTCCTATTAAAGGCAAGCTCTCTCCAATTGTTTTTTTTCTGTATGAATATTAGCTCTGAGTTCAGTATTTTAATGTACTGTGTCTGTGATGTGATCCAGGTGTATATTCTGTATTCCGACAGGAAGCGTGGAGATTTGCTTTTGGACAAGAGGCTGCTTTTGCACCTCGAGCCAGCACCATTCTTATAATTAGCCCGGGCTAGAGACTTGAGAGTCAGTAAAGTAAAGTACGGTCCCAAGAATTGGAAGGAAGGTATGTGTGTATGTTTTTTTCTTATTACTTTCTTTCACTAATCTCGTTCCTAGCGCCAGGTAGAATAACAAGTACCCAAGGACACGGGGTTTTATAATGCACCTCGAGACAATACGACTATTATAATAGCCCTGCAAAAGCCTTCATTATTGTTTGCTGCAGAGTTTAGTATAAAGGATGTGGAGGGATCTGAGAAACCCATACTAAAGTTACTTAACATCGAATGGCCAGACCAGTCGCCTATCAAGGTAGACTCGGTAACCTTGTAGTTATAAAGCTCCCATAGGACCTTAACGAAGAGAGTTTAACAGTTTAAAGAGTAGGATTAAGTAGACCTCTCCATCATACAAAATACTAATGTATTATTGTGTGTTACTTGAAACTGCGAATCTGCCTTCATTAACACCACAAATCATTATGCAATAGTAACCATTGAAAGCACCCATTCCAATATTTGATGGCAAACCTGGGGGGAAGAACAGGCAAAATGCTCTTCACTTCTTCGTTAAAAAACCAAAATTTAACAAGACCAACCACAGCATATGACAAAAAAAAATGAAACCAACTATTATCGTAGCAATGACTTCTGTTTCACCTGAGGCCCTTTAAGTTATGGGCTATTTTAATTGACCTACATGTAACACGTTGCAACAATAAGCCTCATCATTATCAACCAAATAATAGGCAATGGCTTCTAGTGCAAAACACGATTCGACAGTGAATTGACAATCTCACTTCGGTCACTTACCTTTCACGGTAATTCCGAAGCTGCACTTGGCACTGAGCCCATCGGCATCGGTTGCAACATAGTTAACGTAGTGCACTCCGGCGATCAGCGGCTGCCCGGAGGTGTGCGATTTGTAAAGCTGTTTGATTTCACTTTCAGTCTCAAAATTTGGCTCGACCCAGAACACCGATCGGGACGTCTCCTGGCCCTCCAGCCGGACGTTGAATGAATCCGGGCAGTTGGCAACCTGGGGCGGTCTTCGCTCTGTGGAAAATAATATGGTCTTAATATCGGTGATCAACTGAGGAATCGAAAAGGTGACTTACCTCTTATCCTAATCAGTACTCGACAAACGTCATTCATATTGGAATTGGGGCTCCTCGCTCGGAAAGTTACCGCCGTTTCCCCGGCCGGTAGCTCAGTCTCCAGTTGTTTGCCCCAGGCGGGATGAGAGTCAATGAATTGATACCAATCCACGTTGGATTTCGGTTGTTCAAGCCGTATTTTCATGGTATATTGGCCAACCGGAAGTACATGGTGAACATCCGGTGGGCACTGGATGTAGGGTTTAATTGGGACCACGGGTTGTGGGGTGGTCACCGGAACACATCGCAAATCAACCTGGGATGGGGTCCACTGGTGTGTTGCATCGCAAATAGTTGCTCGTTTACCAACCGGTCGGTAACCTGGTTTACAGTGAAGCACACATCGTTCACCGGAGTAGATTTTTCCGGTTGTACAAGCTACTGGTAGGAGGGTTCCGTGCTCTGGGCGCTGCAGCCGTGGACATGAGTGAGCTGTGTGAAAATGTTGGTTAAAATCTTGGTAGAACTTGATTGCAGACAATACTTACGAACACAAAGTGATTCGGCTTCGTCCCAAATACCACTGCCATTACACTGCCGTACGGCTGCGCCGAGTAGTTTGAAGCCTTTTTTGCACCAGATCGAACATTTGGTTTTGTAGAAAAATTGTGACTTATGTCTGGATCTGGAACAACTGATCTCGCCGTTGTTTGGAGCAGTCAACGGTGGACAGCGATTTCGGATTGCAAAACAGTTTCTTCTATCGTCTCCCATTTTAAATCCTGGCGGACACATACAACGGAAGCTACCGGCCAAATTGATACACCGAGTGTTGGGGCCGCATCCACCATTCATTTCCAAGCATTCGTTGATGTCGATACATTGGCCGAGGGCATTTTTTTCGTAACCCGAATAGCACTCGCACTGGAAACCTCCGTTTGTGTTTACACACTTTTGCTGACAGTTGTTGTCACTGGGTAACTGACACTCGTCGTGATCCACGCAGCTCACCAGGTTTGTTTTGTTCAAAGTGTACCCTTCCCGGCAGGAACAAACCGTATTCCCGTTCTTGAAACTACAGAAATGTTCACAACCACCGTTCCGAAGGGCGCAAGGATTACTAACTTCGCAAGTCTTGTTATCTGCCATCAGAGCGAATCCTGGATTACATCCACAGGTGTAACCACCTCGATGATTCAGGCAACGCTGACTGCAGCCCCCGTTGAGGTTCGAACACTCATCGACGTCTTCACATGTCGCCTCGTCATCCCCCAGAACCCAGCCTTCCGGACAACTACACTTGAAGCTTCCATGCTCATTTTCACAGATGTGCGAACATCCACCATTGAAACTATTGATTTTACACTCGTCAATATCCAAACAGGAAACTTCATCCACGTCTAGTCTCAATCCCAGTGGACAGGAGCATTCGAAACCTCCCTTAGTGTTAACACAATCATGGGAGCATCGCCGATGCTCATCCGAGCATTCGTCAATATCCGAACAAGTTCGGTTATCCGATTCCAGCATGTGACCGTCCTCACAACCGCATCGATACGAGCCGGGTAAGTTTACGCAATGATGCTCGCAGCCAGCCCGATTCGGTAAAGTTTCACACTCGTTAATGTCCTCACAGGTAAATGTGTCTCTTCCCAGTCGATAACCGTCGGGGCATTCACACTCGAACGTTCCCGGAACGTTCGTACAAATGTGCGAACAATCCTGGATCTTCATCGAACACTCGTCCACATCGCGACAAGTCTGCTGATCGTCCTCCAACTCGTAACCGGCTTCGCAAGCACATCGGTATTCTCCCAGCAGGTTGATGCAAATGTCCGAACAGTTACCATTGTTTTCAATGCATTCATCAACGTCGTTGCAAGTGTGTAGATTATGGTTAAGTTCGAATCCTTCTGGACAAGTGCAGTGATAACTTCCAGGTAGGTTTATGCAGTTGTTTGAACAACCTCCATTGGAAGTATTGCATTCATTGACGTCCACGCAGGTCTTCAAATTCTCCTTCTCTAGTTCAAAACCTTTCGGACACGAACAAGTGGTAACCCCTCGATGGTAGTGGCAATCATGGGAACAACCGCCATTGTTTAACTCGCATTCATCGATAAAATCACATGAATGGTTATCCTCTGTGAGATATAGACCCGCTGGACAAGAACATTCATAGCTGCCAGGTCGGTTCGAGCAGATATGCGAACATCGTCCATTGTTTGTTTCACATTCGTTGACATCTCTGCAAGAACGGCCATCTTCAACCAGCTGATAACCATCATTACAGGAACAATGGAACGAACCTTCCGTGTTGTGGCATCGCTGATCACAGTAGCCGAATGAACATTCGTCAATATCCGAACACGACCGATTGTCAACTCGTGAAGTTTCGAACCCATCAAAGCAACCACACTCATGGCTACCAGGTAAATTCGAGCACTTTTGCTCACATCCGCCATTGCTCTGCAAGCATTCGTTTATGTCATGGCAATTCCGTTTATCGTCTGCCAAATTAAATCCTTCCGGACATCGGCAAAGATTTTCCGCTTGCGAATCACAGATATGTGAGCAGCCGCCATTATTTCTTTCACATTCATTGATCAAAACGCATGTCTTACCATCCTCTGCAAGTTCCATTTCATCCGGACAGTCGCAGAAAGTTTCCCGATTGAAAAACGTGCAAATATGCGAGCACCCTCCATTGGCCGTTGTGCACAGATCCATCTGCCGGCAGATGCCGTACTCATCCAGTTCCTTCCCTTCGGGACATACACATTTGTAGCTTCCGTACGTATTCAAACACTGCAGATCTCCGCAAATATCGTCCCGATCCTGATTCTGACACTCATCAACGTCATCGCAAGTCCGATTGTCGGTGGATAACGTCAAACCATGTGGACACCCACACCGATACGACCCGGGCGTATTAAAACAATCATGCGAACACATATGCCTACCCAGTTCGCACTCATCCAAATCATGGCAACTGTGATCAGCTTCCTGATAACCCTGCGGACACTCACACCTGTAATCACCTCCGGTGATTACCCTACAAACCCCGGGATCACACCGTTTCTTCAGCTCAGCTGCACAGCTGTAAACGTTCAGACAAGTTTTCCTATCAAACTCATCCAGAATGTGAAACTCCGGACAAACACAGATGAACCCCTCGGTTCCGTCCTTGCACTCATGCGAACACCGCGTCTTATTCGAATTCTCGTACAAATCAGCACAGAAATCCCTCACGCACGTTCGCCGATCGGTGTTCAGATGAAACCCGTCCGGACATCGACACTCGAACGAACCGACCGTATTGTGGCACTCGTGTGAACAGACTCCAACCGACGCGGAATTCCGACCATCGTCCGTTCCGACCTCGTTGTAGTCTTCATCGTCATCGTCGTCGTCGCTCCCTCGTCGTTCGCACTCATTCACATCTTGACAGGTTTTGTCATCGTCGGCCAGCTCGTAACCGGTCGGGCAGGTACACTGATAGCCACCGTACGCATTCCGGCAGTAGTCGCATCCGTGGTCCTGTTCCACGCACTCGTCGATATCTGGCAAAATAGAACAAACCAGTTAGTCAAATCAACGCAACGCCTAGATTTCACGGTGATAAACGGGTGGGCCTAACACTCCCCTAAAAGAGATCATTTTAATTTTAGATAAACCTGTCAATCAATAGTGTAGGACAAGGGAAAAACTGAATCCACAGAATGTACGCCAGTTCAAAATTCGGATTTCAATTTAGTCAGTGAGCACGAAAAAGTGCTCTCCTTTGAAGTCTGCCGAAACTGATATCGGCGGATAATATTCATAAAGTTTTTTTAGCAACTGTATAACGACTGATAGCTTGAAGGGATGTTTATTCTCAAATGAATCGAAAATTGATACATGACAGAGCCACATCCTACTGAAATGATAGCAAAATTCCCCTCCCTTGAATTGTTTAGAAATGTTAGCTTAAAAACTTAAAATTTAAAGACATTTCGTCCATAAATAACAAGAATCCTAAAAATTATGGAACTAAAAGCTATTAAGCTCTTAATTGCAAATTGCATTTATAATTATGTGATTCAACCCGTGTGATGGAAACCATCTGACCTCACTGGATAGAAATTATTTTATCGATTGGGTAGTGTGTGTCCTTCAAATTCAAATTGATTTTATTTTAAAAAAATGATTCGATAGATAATATTACGCATATACATTATCCACTGCAAATATTGATGCAGTTCGAAGTCATTTCGTGGACATAAACATGGCAATTCCATATTTGGCTGATTGCTGCTCTTCATGAAGCATATTTTGCCGGCAGTTAATTTTAAATCAATATTTGCGTGCAATTTGCACGAGTTGATTAACAATGATGATATTTTTCGATCGATTAACGTTCTTTTTATATGTGGGCGCTAGAACGACTGCCCGTAGTTGTATTCCGTGACTGCAGTCCGGCTGCACATTGCATCGCATCGTGAACCAACTGAAACGTGCACTAATCAGTGTACAATCTTAATTATTTACAAAGGCCAACCGGGAGGCAACCACATCCAATTACCTGCTGTCAATTTGAAGTCGAACATCTGCTGCTAATAAAAATTAACAAACCACTTGCATCTTGGTTTCCGGTCACCATGGAACAAGCTCAAATTTTTGACTATTTACTTGTGAAACTTTTGTACTAATTGGACTAATTGGAATGATCATCTATTCAAAACTAAAACCAATTTCTCTCGGAACTAATAAATCCAGTGCGTCCACTAGCGATCACAGCTCTTTGGATAAGACAGAGCGTCTGACTTTTATGAATAAGAAAAAGATATAAAGATAAATTTTGCGTTCACAGATCACATCAGATGATTTAAAAACTCAGAAACGCTATGATGGTTTATCCAGTTGGTTTGAAGTCTATCTCTATCTGGCATTCAAATCCGTTCTGTTTCACTCTAATAGTACCCAACTTTTTCTTTCGCGCCCGCATTCGTAATTCATTCATCCAATCATTCTGTCCACATTCCTCTATCAGAACCCTTTACCCTTCATCTAATCGCCATCCACCGCCAGACCACCTCACAACCCACCCATTTACTTATCCACAAGCCTCATGACCCATTCACTGCATCGCTCACTCCTAGCGTTCTGTGCATCTCATCTTCATTATGTAAAAAAATCTTTTCCCCTTACCTATACTCCCTTTCTTATCAGAGGCCACTCCCTTTTGACAATAACTGGATGCTAATTCCCTTCTATTAGGAAACAAATCTGCCAAATTAGGTGAGGAACGGTTCTGGCATTCCGGAGTTATAGCTGCACATACATACAAACATGCATACATTGATATCTGTATATTAAGATTTGGACCTCCCCCTGGATACGAGCTCCAGCGATTATGTTTCAACGCGTCATAATCGGAATCGGAACGAAATAGCATGAACTATATTGAACTGGATCTAAACATACTTGCCAAATAGGAAGCAATTCGTGAAGCTTGAGTAAGTCTTCTTCCGAAAGCTTTGTTGTAAACTCTGAAGTTCCGCAAAGTAGCCACCTTCGACTCTTGCTCTTTATTTAATGAATAATTCACCTGAGTACAAAAACAGAAACAGTGCCAGTTAATTTGTGCATGTGTGAGCGCAGTCGCTTGTAGTTTTAATCTAACGTGTTTTTACTTTCAGGACGACGACACTATGCAGGCCCTTACGCAGTACCTTGCAAGTCGTAAGGGCCTGCATAGTGTCGTCGTCCTGAAAGTAAAAACACGTTAGATTAAAACTTCTCGGTCGGTGGTTTCTACAGTAGGTGGAGGATAAGGCACAATTTGTGTCTAAAAATAGACCAACCCATGTCGCTATGGTTAATAAGGGGTGTTGTGCAGACTTCTTTTGTCCAGCGCCTCTGTGGTTCAAAGGTACACGGGTACCAGTGAGCGACACGCCCTGGCAGGTGTTGTGGGTTCAAATCCGGTTATAATCTCTAATTACAGCTTGGTTCGACCCATGCACCTTCCAGCATTGGACAAAAGATAGGAGTCACAACGACAACTTGTTAAGCATAGCTACCTATTACCCCCCCTTTCCTTTCGTTTCCACCCTTCCCCTTCATTCCCGGAAAAAATCCTTCATTACTTTCCCTTACCGTCCCTTCATCAATTGTAGAATCATCGTTTCAAAAAAAAAAATATATTAGGAAATATATATTCCATTTATATTGGAGCGTCGCCTCTTATAGGGAGAAGGGGTCATAATTCCCCTCCTAAAGAGAGGAAGGGTCTCAATTCGGTTCTCCGGAAACACCCACATGCAAAATTTTGTTCCATTTGCTTGATTAGTTCTCGAGTTATGCAGAATTTTGTATTTCATTTGTATGGGAACCCCCTCTCTTAGTGGGGAGAGGGGTCTCTAACTATCATAAGAACCTTCCCCGGCCACAAAAATCCCTGCATGCAAATTTTCACGCCGGTCGGTTAAGTAGTTTTCGTTTCTATAAGGAACATTTTTTTTCATGTGTGGACTCATTACTGCGACCAGTATAGTTGATCTATTGTGATACCGCTCGGGTGTTTGCTGTATGACCTGCACTGCATTTCTTTTAGTTCTTAAGTTTTATGCGTGCTTGTGTGTATCGGGGTTTAGCCTTCCTTCATCTACTTTACCCACATATTCCTCGCTGCCAGTACTATCTCATATTATAGCCGTCCCTGGCGAAAACTCATTCGTACCTCTGACCAGTACACTTAACTTTAGGAGGGACATTTGCACTGTCAAGAGGCGTCAGAGGGTAAATATAGAATTAAGCATGAAGGAAGGGTAAATGGAGGGGCCTGAGAATAAACCCATGCTAAAGTCACGACATCCAATGGACACGACACGACATTGATTCTACTAAGATTCGAACCCACGACCACTCGTTTGTCAAAGCAGACTCGATAACCTTGCCGCTACGGAGCCCCTCATTATAAGGAACATATGGACAGACAGACAGAAATTTGTGTTTCATTTGTATGGGAGCCGCCCTTTTAGTGGAAGGAGAGGTCTATAACTATCATAAGAACCTTCCCCGGCACCAAAAACGTTTACATGCCTATTTTCTCGCCGATGTGTTCAGTAGTTTTCGACTCAATAAGGAACATACGGGCAGACAGACAGAAAACCGTTTGAATATTCATGGATTTGTGTGGGAACCCCTCTCGTAGTGGGGGGAGGGGTCTCTAACCATCATAATAATCTTTCCTGGTCCCAAAAGCCCCTACGTGCAAATTTTCACGCCGATCGGTTCTGTAGTTTTCGATTCTATAAGCAACATACGGACAGACAGACAGACAGAAATCCATTTTTATAGGTATAGATGTCGTGTTGTTTCGGGCGGGCGTCCTTCGAATTTATTCTCGTTCTTGGATAGTTCTCGTTGTCGATGCATCAAACTACCGATACTGATACTGATAAATAAACAATGCTTGATAATTTTCTTCAATATATTGGGTTTATAAAAGAAGAGTCAGGTACCGTTCTGATTCAAACTTAGAACAGTCTCAAACTTCGAACACTTCAGAATAAAATGCTCGTTAAGATCGTGATATGATAAAATATTATGCTTATTGTACACTATCGTGTTCGTTAGAATGCCCTCTATCCGGCGGTACACAATAGCGTTGAGATACCGGGAGTACCGAAACCGGGAATACCGGTACTACCAGTACCGAAATACCGGTACTGGCACAAGAGAAAACCGGTACTTTCGGTACTGATCAATTATGCAATTTTTCTAACATTCGGCCATAAAATCGAAGATACCAATTTTAAAATAATTTCTAAAACTACGCGCTATATTTTGATAAAGCTAGCGGATGAGTTACTACAACGATTTAACACCAGTAACGAGATTGAGGAAATTGTTGAGCGTTAGTTATTGGAATAAATATGGATAGCTGATCATGAAGGAAAAATTATAACTTCAGACCCCTATAGCAGTTCAATCTTTAAGGAGTTCGACTAGACCTGTACACCAAAACACTCTGCGGAATGAATTCGCTTCGATGTAACTTAAAGATTGAAGAGCAAGTATTGGACTATGCTTTTCGGAACCCAGAGAACAGCATGTCCTTCAGCGATACATTCTGAGAAAGCATTTTCAGGGTATGGCAGATTCGTTTTCGCATGGTGAACAGTACATTGAATATTCTGTGCATCTTAAAGTTGAACTTTGCAAGCTTCTCCTCTAGCAGCATACAACCGGGGGGTCGTGTTGTATCAAAAACTTGTCACCACTGTACTTGGTCCTAGGCTACTTGTCACCACTGTACTTGGTCCTAGGCTACTTGTCACCAATTCATTGAGCTGCTGGAAGTCGGCTTCAACCTGGTCGTTGGGCCCGTCTATTTATAGTATCGGTGGGGTTTTTGAAAAAAGCAGATTTCGGTGCACAGTCATCCGTCATCCTTGCGACATTGCCGACCCATCGTAGCCTCCCGATTTTCGCCAGATGTCGTTTGGAATCACTCCAATTTTTGCAATCGCTTACTCTGTTCATTTTTACAAGGGCCCCATTCTCATATATCTTAGATGAGAACACAATTAGCGATTTTGAAAGTACCTGGGTGACTCCTGTTACCTAAGTGACAGTACAAATGAAATGGTAACTGCAAGGTGAGTTGAAGTTACTTAGTGAAGTGTGAAGTGAAGCTATTTGAGCTTATTTCACTGGCGGCAAATAAGTTTTTATGCTGTTTTATTAGCTTTTATCATGATTTTTGGGAATAATATGGCAAAATGGACCACTTCCCGAAGTCTGCGCAGGTTGAAATTATCACCAATCGATTTCCTGCATTTTTTTTTCATAGGAATAGGTAACTTGTAAGATTCCAACCCAGCGGCTTCTAATTAACTAATGTTTATTTAAGCGTCTTAGTATCATCGGCCTCTAATTCTTGGGATTATGAGCTCGTTTTTACCCATTGTGCAATGTTGCGAATCGGACGAGAAGTCAACCATGCCTACTTACACGCGAAAGAGTATGAGAAACTTAGCAATCAACGCTTACGCCGTACACGCAGGCGTAAAACAAACAGCCGCCAGTGCTGCGTGCAGACATTTTGCTACCCACACACTCGCGCACGCACATCCTCACATCGTCTTCCTCAACTCGCGGGGAATCAACTACCTGTGAGGCTGGTGGCGCACTGGGATACAAATTTTGCATTACTTTTTCTTCTTCTTCTTCTTCTTCTTCTTCTTCTTCTTCTTCATCTTCGCCCTCGATTCTACTCACGGGCAGGGGCGCGTACCCTCGCGTGTAATCGGCATCAGCCGATCGGGCATCAACGACGAATGACGAGCGAGAAGAACTGTAGCTGTTGGCTAAACACATACTCGCAAAAACTCCTTGCAATGCATGAAGAAATCAGAGCGGAATTTTTAAAGGGATGCTTATGCCGGCACGTGTGTGACTAATTTAGACCAACACCGGCTTCGCAACACCACCCTGAAAATTTGATGGCCATCGGATAAAAACTTATCCGATGAGATCGGTAGTTTTTTATGGACTTGAAACCGTGACGCTGCTCACGGAGAACATCCCAAATAAAGACAAGATCGTAGCAGAAAATTCACAATAATTTGTATGCATGTCAATTTTACATTGGAATTGCATAATGATTAGAATATGTCAAAGCAAAGTGAACAAGTTGTATTGCAGTCGTGAATGTCCTCATATACAACTCACGACTGTGAGTTATAAAGCAGTATAAATTACTGTAATATTAAGTTATATTTTAATCATATGATGAGGAGTATTAAGTTGCGTGTTCTAAAAACCGCTGTATGATATGCAAGCTTGAATTACAAAGATATGATATGAGTTCGTATATCTCGGTTGCAATCGAGACAACAAAACCACATTGTTTACTGAGATACGTGCCTTTGACGTGTTCGAGCGGAAGGTACTGCGAACGATATTTGCCGGATCCGGAGTATATACTGAAAGCGGAGAGTGGTGGAGGCGTATGATTCACGAGGTACATCCACTGCTTGGAGAAATTCCCATCGTACGTCTGGCGAAAATCGGTTGGCTACGGTTGGACGGACACGTCGTAAGGATGCCGGACGACAGTGTGACCGAAACAGTTCCCTTCAACAACTCCACGGGCGCACCAGGAACAGGGAGGCTCGATATGCAAGATGGCTCGACCAGGTCGAATGCGATTTGCGACCTCTGAAACGATTAGGAAATTGGCGACGAAAGGTGATGATGGAGATGACTGCTTGTTCAACGTCGATCAGCATGGAATCACCGCGCTATCAAATCTTCTAAAATCGACAGCCTACCTATTCTTTCTTACGATAAACTTCTTGCAGTGCTTCATCGCCCCCTACAAATATCAGCGATCTGCTGTAGCTCCAGAAACCAAGTTTCCATTTGTCGTCCTTGTTTCGTTGCCTGGGCCAGTGTTTTGTATTACTTGAATGGTCTTCCGGCCATCTCGATTCGAGACAACCCGTTTCTTAATATAGCCACCTTATCCAGCTCAGACGCTGCCATGTGCCGCTCAGAACGTGGAGTCAAAGAGCAAAATTGAAGCGAAAAGACTGCTCGTATCTCGGTTGATACCAGAAGGTGTTAGGGATAGGGCGCCCAATTACGATTTAGTATTATGCAGCGGGAAGTTGCTTGCAGTCTATTGGTACGTTAGTTTCGTTGGTTAACAGATTTGATTTCGGCAAACTTGGGACCGGATTCTTTTTGTCATTTGTCATTTGTAATTTATTAAAAAATTCGTTGGACACATAGTGGTCTTAATGAATACTAATACTATTTTGATGAAAACTGCACCAACTAGTTTTTGTGCTGGCGATAGGAGCACTCAAATTCTGTTTTGGCCAGGCATGATTTGAATGACTCAAAATCATTTTCATTATATTAATGAATTACCAGTGAACTGACCTGATCTGTCTACTAATAATGGTAAATCGAACCATTTTCCTCTCAGTTACCGTACAGCAATATAATATATTTTGACTGAGCCGCATACCGAATATTAAAATTGAGCCATTGTCTAGCTGACCACATATTGTGCATTGTAGTAGGTAAGCGTCAGACTGATAATCCTGCCAACTACCACAATCGTGTCCGACGAAATGCCGTCTAGCATGAAAATCTGTCTGACATCCATGGCACAAAATGATTTCCTCCTAAATATTGCAGTATTGCGCTAATCCGGCCAATGCAATAGGCGGATAGGATAAGCAAGTAGCCTGTTGATAACCGAACAACGCCGGTCTAACGCACCATAAAATAACAAACACTGTAGAAAATCGCCAACAAAAGCGATATGACAAGGTGCAGTGGGGTGGGTCGGAACGTTGAGATGTGTCTTAAGACTCTTTTAAAGTTCCATAATCAGTAAATGTCCAGTAAAAATTTTAAAGATGGTCAATCATTTCCAAAAAATTGAGAATATTTTCATTTGATAAAAAATTCAAGGTTTAAGCAAACTCCACTGTACCTTACTTATGAGTACAGAGCACCATGGAGTTGGGCAGGTCCCGAGCCACTACAAATTACAACAACGATCAACATGTTCGGCGGTACAGCGGAACTGCTATTCCCATTGTTAACCAGCCCGGCCAGAACTGAGCCTACACACCGGCAGCCCGGCAGAGAACTTGTTCTCTGTCTGATAAATGTCACCACGAATACCAGACACTGCATTGCTCCGACCGAACAGCGCAAGCCACCATCACCATCATGGATTTGGGAAACACAGTCGTGAAATTCAATCTACATGACTTTACTTTCCCTTTGAGAGACGACAACAACAATAACAACAGCTACAACAACGGCAGCAGCAGCAACAGCAGCATTTGAGCTGGAAAACCGTCGGAAAATTGCACACACCAGAGAACAAAAGGGAAACCGGTACTTTCCCAGGCGTGTAAATGTGTGTAAAGATGAGTGTGTTCTAAAACCGGAACCGCACAGCATCCGAAAGCGTTGCAAACATACACACAAACACGTGAGGAGGATGTTGCGTGTACCAACCGTCAGAGGCAGAAGTATGTGCATGGTGCAAAATTCAATTAGCCGAAACGCGAACAAGCGATGATGGTTTCCCACCGTTTGTTTGGAAGCGTTTCAACGGTTTTTTTGTCTTGTTTGTGTCACTTTGGAAACAGCCAGCGAATAAGTGGTGGATTCACACGCGAACCAGCCAGCTTCAAGCTGGCGTTTTCGAACGAGAACCGAAGTCGGTAAAAGTATAAAAATAAACTGCAAAACTGCTATGCTGGAACGAAACGGTGCATTTTATGGAGGCGCATTATCGTTACGGATAAAAAGCAGTTGAGGAAAGATTCAACCATAATTCAATTAACTAAGCAGAAAATTTTCGGGACGAATAAGTTTTATCAGAAATTAACGAAAAAAACAACAAGACACACATCACAAAAAGAAAAAGCTTAAAACTTGTTTCAAACTTCATACTAACCTTCACATTCATCAGCTGAATTTAGTCTCAGCCCCTCACGGCAACTCACAACATGCCGCGGAGTGCTAGTGGTCGTGGCCGTCGTCGTCGTCGTCGTTATGGCCGATGAAACTTCAGCCTCCGGTTCGAGATAGTCATCACTATCAAGCTCATTTTCTTTATGGTTTTCCTCCGGGAATTCATCCTCCTCCTGCTCCTCCTCATCCCTATCAATCTTGACTACCACCGGAGATGATGATTCGGTAGAAGTGCCATGAGGCTCTACCTCAAGTGGTTTAATTTCACTTTCTTCTTCCAACTCCGGCCTCCGGTCACCGTGATGGTGACGATGCCGATGCGGCGGTTGCTGATGATGAATTTCCTCGTCTTCGCCATTCTTATCTTCATCATCGTAGTCATCACCATCATCGCCATCGTCGCCGTCAACTTCGACTTCATTGTCGGACTCAACATTTGATCGATCGATTTCCGGTCTTTGCGCCGGTTCCGGCAGCTCATTGTCCAGGTCCAGGTCATCCTCTTCGACGTCGACGTCGACGTCTTCTTTGTCATCATCGCTTTCAGCCGGCAAAATTTCATTGTTTGATTGCTGTTCGTCACCTTCATCGTACTCGTCATCGTCACTTTTCTCATCAATTTCAGTCACTTCCGTTGTTGTCGTGGTCGTGGTGGAAGCCGGCGTGGAAGGGCGTTCCTCATTTCCATTTTCATTATCAGCTTCCTCATCGAAGTCGCCCTCACCATCCTCCTCGCCATCGTCGTCCTCTTCATCATCCTCACTCGGGGAAGCCGTCTCTGCACTACTGCTGCTGCTACCCAGACTCGGACGCGGGCTTGGCTCCGGTTCCGGTGCAGCCTCCTCCAGACAGCGATACGAACCATGTGTATTTTCACATCCATCGGGGCAACGCACAGCTATCGCATCATCTTCACACTCGTTGATGTCTGTTGGTTTTCCCGGCGGCAGTCCGGAGAGAAGGAAAATGTTGTATTTACAAAAGAGCTTAAACGGCGAAGCGCACGGAAGTGTTTGTTAGCAAACGGCACGGCCAGGCGGTAGCGATTTCTTTTGTTTATGATGTAGCTGTTAAGTTAAGCTCGAAGCGCGCAAATGATGGTAAGCAATATGGCATATGTGTTATCAGACTGAATTATGAAAAGCAAACACACAAACGCACAAACGAACACACACACAAGACAAGTGGGTTATGATTGTTTAACGTGAGAATGTACTGTTTGACGATGTTCTGCGACTAATGATTCAGCAATTCAATTCATAGTTCTGAACAACAATGAACAATGTTAGCGTTAGAAACTCAATGATACGACTCACATGATTTTACTCCAAACAAAAACAAAAAAAAACTTATGCATTTACGTTGCTTTTAATGAAAATCAACTTTGCAGACAGAGTGTTTGCCCGCACATAATCATAAACCTACCGGAGCGACAGCGAGTGCATCAACTTTTTTTTTTTGGACGGAACCATAAATGGAGTATAATAACTGACTGCCGACTGCGGAGAGGAACGAACTAAAAGGTTGAAGATAGAAATGAACTTTCCAGAAGCAAGAGGGAACGGAAAGCCGGAAAATTTTGTTTTTCTTTCAGTAATTTTATACTGGTATTCCCAATTCGACATTTCGACACTTTTTTGGAGGAATTTCTCTAAGCAAATTTTGGTCTCCTTGTTTTTAAATTAATATCGACATTCAATATGATTAGAAGTGATAGAAATCAAACAAAAGTACAGTGGAAGGCATAAAATATTATTTAGAAAAAAATATACAGTTTTTAACAGCAGCCGGTTGAATCCTGAATACCAGGAAAATTCAACGACAAAGTTGTGTCAAAAATTTTAGAATAAGATAAAACGTGTAATTCAAAATAGTTACACTTCTATTGGAATGAAGAAAGTTGTGGTCATAAATAGAACTTAGATCATTATTGGACTTCAACTATTGGATTGATTACAATATTTTAGTTTAACCCTCTAACGGGCAACAACGTAAAAACGATGCGATCAAGCTTATGACTATTTTATGATGAAAGTACACACTAAAAAACCTTAAGTTCTGATTTTCATACAAAAATAATTATCTGGAGGAGCGCCAGGTAAGAAAAAGTCCATTTTCTCTTTTTCTTTTTTCATGTCTAACGCTCTGCCCAGATATTTTTTCAATTCAGATATATTACAAAATTAAAATAATGCATGAAATTTACCCATAGAATACATTTTTGGGTCAATCATTTTGTTCTAGATGTCCTTTTCCTTCAAAAGTAAAAAAGGGAATATTCGCGCATTAATTATTTTCGAAATTTTTCGGAATTTTTGTTTTTGAAATATAATAACTTTTGAATGCATGGTCAGAATGTTATGATATTAGTATCAAAATGTCAAGAAATCTGTTCAGACACATTTTGTATATTGCCAATTAAAAACAAATTTCGTATGCGGCTCTGGAACTCCAAAAGCGAAGGCCGTCTACAGACGGTCTTACCCGTTAGAGGGTTAAAGTAGATTTTAAACTGATATTGTAACTTAAAGTGGATCTGAGTATTAAGTTATATCAGGGTTTAAATCTAGATGCGAACTTTCAATTAAACTTGAAATTGTAACTCTTGGAATCCTGGATTCCCAAATTATTGAATATTTAGATTCATAAATCCTTGGATTTAAGTTCTTGGATTCCCAGATTCTTGGATTCTAGGATTCTAGGATTCTTGGGTTCATTCACGTTCATATTCTTGGACTTTTAGATATATGGATTCTTAGACTCTTATATCCTTGAATTCTTGGATTCATGAATTCTTAAGCTTTGGGATTCTTGAATTCTGGCATTTTTGAATTCTGGGATTCTTGGATTATAGGATGCTTGGATAGTTAAATTCTTGGATTTCTGGCTGCTTGGAATGTTAGATTCTTTGATTTCTGGATTCTTGGAATCGTGGATTCTTGGATTCTTCGATTCTTAGACCTTTAGATTTATTGACTCTTAGACTCCTAAATTCCTGAATTCCTGAATAATAGGATGCTTGGGTACTTGGATACTTGGATTTATATACTTGGATTCATGAATTCCTGGCTGCAAGAATTCTTGGATTCTTAAAGAATCAAAAAATGATCATCCAAAAATCAAATAAATCAAAAGTGTAAAATTTCAAAAATTTAGGAATCCAATAACTCAAGAATCCAAGAGTCCAAGAACCTATAATTCCAAAAATCTAAGAAACAAAGAAAACAAAAATCCAACAATCTAGGAATCAGCAGGTTCATAAGTCGAAAAGTCCAAGAATCCAAGAGTATAAGAAACCGAGTATCAGTATAACTATAACTATAACTATAATTATAAAAATAGAGCTTATCATAAGTATTATCTCTGCCATGGCTTGTAACCTAAATTTTATTGACAGACGAAGAAAAAGACAATAACAAAGGTATAGACAAAGAAAAAGATGAAGAAAAAAGAAGAAGATACAGACAAAAACAAAGACAAAGACAAAGACAAAGACAAAGACAAAGACAAAGACAAAGACAAAGACAAAGACAAAGACAAAGACAAAGACAAAGACAAAGACAAAGACAAAGACAAAGACAAAGACCAAGACCAAGACCAAGACCAAGACCAAGACCAAGACCAAGACCAAGACCAAGACCAAGACCAAGACCAAGACCAAGACCAAGACCAAGACCAAGACCAAGACCAAGACCAAGACCAAGACCAAGACCAAGACCAAGACCAAGACCAAGACCAAGACCAAGACCAAGACCAAGACCAAGACCAAGACCAAGACCAAGACCAAGACCAAGACCAAGACTAAGGCCAAGACTAAGACCAAGACTAAGGCCAAGACTAAGACCAAGACCAAGACCAAGACCACCCGAGTAACAATTTGGGTTTTATTGCACTTTTATGATGGCATTTAAGACCAAAATTGGTCTTACAAAAAAACTAAGAGTACAAAAAACTCACATTGTTGCTTGGGCAAGACCAAGACCAAGTCGAAAATTGAAAGTCGAAAGTCGAAAGTCGAAAGTCGAAAGTCGAAAGTCGAAAGTCGAAAATCGAAAGTCGAAGATCGAAAGTCGAATGTTGGAAAGTCGTAAGGTTAAAAGTCGAAAGGTCGGAAGTCGAAACTCGAAAGACGAAAGTCGAAAGTCGGAAGGTAAAAAAGTCGAACGGTTGATAGGCCGAAAGTCGAAAGCCGACAGTCGAAAGTCGAAAGTCGGAAGGTCGAGAAGTCGAAAGGTCGAAAGATCAAAAAGTTGCAAAGTCGCAAGTTGGAAGGTCGGAAGGTTAAAAGCCGAAATTCGGAAGTCGCCAGTCGAAATTCGAAAATCAAAAGTCGAAAGTCGAAATTCGAAAGTCGAAAGCCTAAAGTCGAAAGTCGAAAGTCGAAAGTCGAAAGTCGAAAGTCGAAAGTCGAAAGTTGGAAGTCGAAAGACGTCAGTCGAAATTCGGATGGTCGAAAAGTCGAAAGGTCGAAAGATCAAAAGGTTGAAAGGTCGCAAGGTGCAAAGTCGAAAGTCGAAAAATCGGAAGTCGAAATTCGACAGTCGAAAGTCGAAAGTCGACAGTCTAAAGTCGATAGTCAAAAGTCAAAGATCGAAAGTCGAATAATGGAAAGTCGAAAGGTCAAAAGTCGAAAGTCGAAGGTCGGAAGTCGAAAATCGAAAGTCGAAAGTCGAAAGTCGAAAGTCGAAAGTCGATAGTCGGAAGGTTAAAAAACCGAATGGCTAATAGGCCGAAAGGTGGAAGGTCGCAAGGCCGAAAGTCGAAAGGTCGGAAGCCAGAAGTCTAAAGACGACAGTCGAAAGTCCAAAGTAGGAAGTTCGAAAAGTCGAAAGGTCGAAAGATCAAAAAGTTGGAAGGTCGCTAGTTGGAAGATTGAAAGGTTAAAACTCGAAAGTCGAAAAGTCGAAAGTCGAAATTCGACAGTCGAAAGTCGAAATTTGAAATTCGAAAGTCGAAAGTCGACAGTCTAAAGTCGATAGTCAAAAGTCAAAGATCGAAAGTCGAATAATGGAAAGTCGAAAGGTCAAAAGTCGAAAGTCGAAGGTCGGAAGTCGAAAATCGAAAGTCGAAAGTCGAAAGTCGATAGTCGGAAGGTTAAAAAACCGAATGGCTAATAGGCCGAAAGGTGGAAGGTCGCAAGGCCGAAAGTCGAAAGGTCGGAAGTCGAAAATCGAAAGTCGAAAGTCGGAAGATCGCAAGACCAAGACCAAGTCGAAGATCGAAAGGTTAAAACTCGAAAGTCGAAAGTCGAAAGTCGAAAGTCGAAAGTCGAAAGTCGAAAGTCGAAAGTCGAAAGTCGAAAGTCGAAAGTCGAAAGTCGAAAGTCGAAAGTCGAAAGTCGAAAGTCGAAAGTCGAAAGTCAAAAGTCAAAAGTCGAAAGTCGAAAGTCGGAAGTCGAAAGACGACAGCCGAAAGTCGGAAGGTCGAAAAGTCGAAAAGTCGAAAGATCAAAAGGTTGAAAGATCGCAAGGTGCAAAGTCGAAAGTCGAAAAATCGGAAGTCGAAATTCGACAGTCGAAAGTCGAAAGTCGACAGTCTAAAGTCGATAGTCAAAAGTCAAAGATCGAAAGTCGAATAATGGAAAGTCGAAAGGTCAAAAGTCGAAAGTCGAAGGTCGGAAGTCGAAAATCGAAAGTCGAAAGTCGAAAGTCGAAAGTCGAAAGTCGAAAGTCGATAGTCGGAAGGTTAAAAAACCGAATGGCTAATAGGCCGAAAGGTGGAAGGTCGCAAGGCCGAAAGTCGAAAGGTCGGAAGTCGAAAATCGAAAGTCGAAAGTCGGAAGATCGAAAAGTCGAAAAGTCGAAAAGTCGGAAGGTTAAAAATTCGAAAGGTTGATAGGCCGAAAGGTGGAAGGTCGCAAGGCCGAAAGTCGAAAGATCGGAAGCCAGAAGTCTAAAGACGACAGTCGAAAGTCCAAAGTAGGAAGTTCGAAAAGTCGAAAGGTCGAAAGATCAAAAAGTTGGAAGGTCGCTAGTTGGAAGATCGAAAGGTTAAAACTCGAAAGTCGAAAAGTCGAAAGTCGAAATTCGAAAGTCGACAGTCGAAATTCGAAAGTCAAAAATCGAAAGTCGATAGTCAAAAGTCGAAGATCGAAAGCCGAAAAATCGAAAGTCGAAAACAGAAAACAGAAAATAGAAAACAGAAAACAGAAAACAGAAAACAGAAAACAGAAAACAGAAAACAGAAAACAGAAAACAGAAAACAGAAAACAGAAAACAGAAAACAGAAAACAGAAAACAGAAAACAGAAAACAGAAAACAGAAAACAGAAAACAGAAAACAGAAAACAGAAAACAGAAAACAGAAAACAGAAAACAGAAAACAGAAAACAGAAAACAGAAAACAGAAAACAGAAAACAGAAAACAGAAAACAGAAAACAGAAAACAGAAAACAGAAAACAGAAAACAGAAAACAGAAAACAGAAAACAGAAAACAGAAAACAGAAAACAGAAAACAGAAAACAGAAAACAGAAAACAGAAAACAGAAAACAGAAAACAGAAATCAGAAAACAGAAAACAGAAAACAGAAAACAGAAAACAGAAAACAGAAAACAGAAAACAGAAAACAGAAAACAGAAAACAGAAAACAGAAAACAGAAAACAGAAAACAGAAAACAGAAAACAGAAAACAGAAAACAGAAAACAGAAAACAGAAAACAGAAAACAGAAAACAGAAAACAGAAAACAGAAAACAGAAAACAGAAAACAGAAAACAGAAAACAGAAAACAGAAAACAGAAAACAGAAAACAGAAAACAGAAAACAGAAAACAGAAAACAGAAAACAGAAAACAGAAAACAGAAAACAGAAAACAGAAAACAGAAAACAGAAAACAGAAAACAGAAAACAGAAAACAGAAAACAGAAAACAGAAAACAGAAAACAGAAAACAGAAAACAGAAAACAGAAAACAGAAAACAGAAAACAGAAAACAGAAAACAGAAAACAGAAAACAGAAAACAGAAAACAGAAAACAGAAAACAGAAAACAGAAAACAGAAAACAGAAAACAGAAAACAGAAAACAGAAAACAGAAAACAGAAAACAGAAAACAGAAAACAGAAAACAGAAAACAGAAAACAGAAAACAGAAAACAGAAAACAGAAAACAGAAAACAGAAAACAGAAAACAGAAAACAGAAAACAGAAAACAGAAAACAGAAAACAAAAAACAAAAACTGAAAAACTGAAAAACTGAAAAACTGAAAAACTGAAAAACTGAAAAACTGAAAAACTGAAAAACTGAAAAACTGAAAAACTGAAAAACTGAAAAACTGAAAAACTGAAAAACTGAAAAACTGAAAAACTGAAAAACTGAAAAACTGAAAAACTGAAAAACTGAAAAACTGAAAAACTGAAAAACTGAAAAACTGAAAAACTGAAAAACTGAAAAACTGAAAAACTGAAAAACTGAAAAACTGAAAAACTGAAAAACTGAAAAACTGAAAAACTGAAAAACTGAAAAACTGAAAAACTGAAAAACTGAAAAACTGAAAAACTGAAAAACTGAAAAACTGAAAAACTGAAAAACTGAAAAACTGAAAAACTGAAAAACTGAAAAACTGAAAAACTGAAAAACTGAAAAACTGAAAAACTGAAAAACTGAAAAACTGAAAAACTGAAAAACTGAAAAACTGAAAAACTGAAAAACTGAAAAACTGAAAAACTGAAAAACTGAAAAACTGAAAAACTGAAAAACTGAAAAACTGAAAAACTGAAAAACTGAAAAACTGAAAAACTGAAAAACTGAAAAACTGAAAAACTGAAAAACTGAAAAACTGAAAAACTGAAAAACTGAAAAACTGAAAAACTGAAAAACTGAAAAACTGAAAAACTGAAAAACTGAA
Organism: Sabethes cyaneus; assembly: GCF_943734655.1. Taxonomy (NCBI): domain Eukaryota; kingdom Metazoa; phylum Arthropoda; class Insecta; order Diptera; family Culicidae; genus Sabethes; species Sabethes cyaneus. The sequence continues at coordinate 231,814,478 of NC_071354.1, forward strand.
AAACTGAAAAACTGAAAAACTGAAAAACTGAAAAACTGAAAAACTGAAAAACTGAAAAACTGAAAACAGGAAACAGAAATCTCAAAGCCGTAAATCGAAAACCCAAATCCTAAAACAGAGAACCTAAACTGAAAATGGAAATTGAAAAAAGTAAAAGAAAACAGAAAGGAAAAGCAAGGGAAGGGAACAGTAAACAGAAAACAGAAAATAAGAAGCAATGTTTAGTAGACAGGAATCAGTAAAAGAAAAATGAAAAGAGTAAAGAAAAGGAAACGGAAGGAAAACGGAAAGAGAAAAGATAATGCAAAAGGAAAAGGAGAAGGAAAAGGAAAATGAAAAGGGGAAAAGGAAAAGGAAAAGCGGGGGAAAAGGAAAAGGAAAAGCGGGAAAGGAAAAGAAAAAGGGAAAGGAAAAGGAAAAGGAAAAGGCAAAGGAAAAGGAAAAGGAAAAGGAAAAGGAAAAGGAAAAGGAAAAGGAAAAGGAAAAGGAAAAGGAAAAGGAAAAGGAAAAGGAAAAGGAAAAGGAAAGGAAAAGGAAAGGAAAAGGAAAACAATAAATGGAAAGGAAAAAGAAAAATAAATGGAAAAGGAGAAGGAAAGAGCAACGGAAAACGAAAAGAGATATGAAAAAGAAAAGGAATAGACCCTAGAAAACATAAAGCAAAGAAACTGACAAACAGAAAATAGAGGATGATAAAGAAGAAAAGAATGAGAACAAAGAAAAAGTAAAATAAAATTGAACGAAAAACAAAAACTCAAAAGAAAAAAAGTAATAAGAAAATAACAAGAAAAAGAAAAAGGAGAAAAAGAAGAATATAAACAAAAATGAATGCGAAAATGAAAGGAAAAAAGAAAGAAAAACAGCAATACAATAAAAAAACATTAAAAGAAAAATTAAAACAAATAGTGAAAGAAAAAGAAAGGAATAAGAATAAGAAACAGAAAACTTGAACAAGGAATCAGATTATAAGCAACCGGAAAAAGGAAACAACGGTAGACAGGAAACAAGTAACAGGTAATCAGAAGTGGTGAATGACCCTCTGGGTTAAAAACACTCAAATACAAAAAAATGGAATCAGAAAGTGGATGAAAAGCTCTGAAATTGGGATTTGGAACGGATTTGTGTAATTCTGGCTCAAAAACTGAAAGATCAGTTACAGTTAGTACACAATCATGGGTCACACACAATTGTAGATCATTTTAACTTTAGCTGCGATTTATGTTTGAATATTATCTATTCATTGATCAAATTAGTAGTACTACCTAAGAACAATAATTTTATCAATCAGTAATATATCAAACATAAATTGAAATTTGAAGCTAAAATGACCCACAATTGTGTGTGACCCTTGATTGAATTTCATCATTAAATAAACGGTCAATAACACTATGAGATAAAAAAGTTTTCTAAAAGATGTGAATCTGGATTGAATCATACAATTTTTACAAATAAAAGCAGCATTTTTTAAAAAATCTTTTGAAACTTGATAAAGTCAACTCTCACGCTAAACCACCGTCAAAATTCTACATTCAATCATTCCGTGCAACATAATTCACTCCAACATCAGCTGAGATCTGCTGAGCTTTCCTCACTGTCGATATCAGCGTGTCGGGCTGGGCGGACAGGCGACGGAAACTTTGAACGAACGAAAAGTCTACGTCTGGACGGGAAGCTACCAAAAGTAAAAGTTTTTTTTTCCCGAGTATGGAATGCATCAGACGGCGGCAGAAAAGAAGGAGCGGTTCAACAGTCAGTAACCGAAAAGTTTAGTCTCCGGAATCCATTCTACAAACAGTATTAAAATTGTATGAACAAGATTGAAGATTATGCTGAACGGAGAACGGAACGGGAGTTTTGACTGCTGAATTTTCGGTCTGCTGTGGGCCAACTATGGGCAGAGAATTTTATTTCTTTTAAATTGCTCTGAAAGATTTTGTTTTCGTTGAGAGACCGGTAGTGATGAGGTACGTCACCCACTGCCTGACTGCCTGCTGAAGGATTGTTATGCGGAGGCAGCAACAATGCAAAACAGATTGAAATTGTGCTAAACAAGAGAGCAGCAAGTACCTACTGTTTCATAGCCGGAGGCAGCATAAATACCGGGAAAATACCCGAAAGCATAAAATAACCTCAACAAAGAACATTGAGAAGACATCGTGTCTTGATGTTTTGAGGGCATGTGTTTTGTCTGATTCGTTTTGAGGAATCGGGTAAATTTTCACAGTAGGTATAACTGATACGATTAGAAGAAAAGTTTTGACGAAGTTTTTAAGGTCGATTATTCTTATTGCGGTTTAATTGAAACATCTGAATCTATCTTTCCGTCCGTAGTAGCTGCAAACGGAAAGAAAAATTCTGGTTCTACCGGTTTCTTCCAACCCAATAATCGAACGTTCGACAAATGACCTTTGAGATCAGTTTTAAATTACCTATGCAATATTTATTGCTAAGTAACAGTTCTAAAGATTGGAGAAGAATTAAATTTTTTAAATACAATAAACAAGAGAACAAAATTTACCTAACGATGTGAATGATATGCAGATGAAGATAAATATTAGTCTTTTACTCATGAACCATCCATCTCGGGTGAAACTACGCACATGCTATTGCACTAAAATGACATGAGCAAGAACTAGATGATTTAGTGCTTTTGTTTAAAACTAAAATGTCGATTATCAGGTAGATTTATTCAGCGAGTGACATAATGATGTTGTTTGCTTTCCAGCAACTGAGCTCAGAGTCTTGTGAATATTTATAAATCTGTTGTGAACAAGAATTCTAATAGATGTGCAATAAAAAATAAGTACCGTAAAATAAGATTACCACGACGGTTTCTGTAATTTTGATAAAAATTTGATTTAAAATTGAAGATAAATTACATTGGTCCGAATGGATAAAGTATCTTCAAAAGCAGTAACAATTTTTGCGTAAAATGTAATAAAACTTTCAATTAGCATCCAAATTACACCCCATTTTACGGTACCCGTTGGAAGCAAGTGAAACCCAGTTTCACCGACCGAGATGCTACATTACCTTGGCAAGTTTTCCAATCATCCCCGAGGACGAACCCGACCGGGCAAATGCAGTACGTGCGGCCCATCGTGCTAAGACACTGATGGGAGCAGCCGGCGCTCGGACATTCGCCCGCATCTTCGCAGCCGTGTCCGTCGGGTGACAGTCGTGTTCCGGGAAGACCCTCGCAGCTGCAATTATAGCCACGCCATTCATTGATGCAAGTATCCTGACAGGGACCGTGCCCGTTTCGCAGCAGGCACTCGTTGATATCTGTGATTTTCGAGCAAGATTATTCATCACAGATGCTATTTACATCGAGCTTTTGAAAGCAAAAAACTGTACAAATTGTAAATGGCCATGCTTATCTATGTCATTAGTACACAACACTCAACTCGCAAATCATCATCATCATCAGCAGCTGCGTTAATTTGCTAATGGCAAGGGTAAAATCGCTCAAAACATTCGTTGAAACTTTTTTCCTCCCACTTGGTTATTTGTTGAATTGATACCCGCAGAACAGTGCCAGTGTATGGCACACTGATGCTTCCCAGTCCCAGGCACCCAGTTGACCTAGTTTGGAACTGAAAGCGGAACCTAATTTTACGGCCGCGCCGCCTCGGAAGAAAAGAATTGCATCCGCATTCAGGATAGGTACATGATTGCGTCATACCATCGCCATCGTCGTCGTCGTCGTCGTCTTCTTCAGGTGAGAACTCTCGGAAGAATCCTCAGCAACAGCGGCTTCTCAATTTCAAAAGCGTGAATTTCCGCAATTAAAAATATTTATACAAAGTATCATCCTTTTTTCCTTCCGACCAGCAGCAGCGCCTGGCTGCCTGGCTATTCATCATAGGCTTGCCAAGCAAGCCACACAACCACCGCGCAGCACAGCGCAGCACAGCAGTCGGATGTGAAAATCATTTCCGGAAGGCGACAGGAAAAATCCCTTTGATGTATGTGCTCACCAAGGACGACGGCCCACTCAAAGCAACTTCTTCTCCCGGGTGCCCAGAGCCGGTGTTTTTGCGTGCGTCCATGAATAAATCCTCAACCGCGATGACGGCTGTTCCAACGTTACTTTGCCACAGCCACATCAAAATGGGTCGAGCTGCGTGTGAGGGTTTTTCATTGTGTTGTTTTGCATGGTTTTTGTGGTTGTTGTTTGTTGTCGGAATTTTTTAATTTTTGAACCGAGCAGAACAAAACGTACGGTTTGCTTACAACAAACCGGCACCAGATTGTGGCGGCGTACTTCAATTATGATTGTGATGCAACTTTTAGAGGTCGCAGCAGGATATAAAACTGTAGACAGACCTCTCGGAAACGTCAATTCTGTCAAGTGTCAAGAGATGAAGACTCTCTCACGGCCAGAGCCGAAGCGTGACATTGTGGCGTCCTTGGCGAAGACCCGATTTAGTATTCCCTAATTCTTTAAATCAGTGTTCTTTCCAAGTTGATCATTTTGTCTGAACCGCCAACCAGATTCAGGACTAGCACTAAATTCTGGACATTTAATTTTGGAAGAGATTTGGAGTAGATCCTGGTTCAGATTTTGGATCAGCTTTTGGACCAGCTATTGGACCACATTCTAGACCAAAACAAGGTTTTGGAACTGGACCAAATTCTGGGCCTGTACGACATTTTGAACCTCATTTTTTTATCAGATCTCGGACCAGATTTAAGATTAAATTTTGGACGAGATTCTAAAACTTGACCTGGTTATGAACCAGATTTTGGAAGACATTTTTGATAAAATTTTTGGGGTTAGATTTTGGACCTAGGGCAGATTTGGCGCAGATTTTGGATCAGATTTTGGACCACATTTTTAATTAACTTTTAACCTGATTCTGGACCTGATTGAGAACCACATTGTTTTTAGATTTGGACCAGATTTTGGATATTTTGGACCATTTTACTAACTTTGGACCAGATTCTGTATCTGTATCAGATTGTGAACCTTAACCCATTATGGACCAAATTTTTTATTAGATTTTGATTCAAATTTTGAATCAAATTTGGGTCCAGATTCTGGAACTGGACCAAATTATAAACCAGATTTTGGAACACATTTTTAATCAAATTTTGGACCTGGAGCAGATTTTTGGCCAAATTTTTAAACAGCAGCTATCAAATTTTGGAATTTGATTTTGATTTTGATGGAGATTTTGAACTAGATTCTAAACTTGGACTATATTTTGGACTTGGACTATGTCGTGGACCACATTTTTTATTTACAAATTTCATTACAAATTTTTGAACTGATTTCGACTAGACTTTGAACCATGTTTTGGACCACATTTATATTCAGCTTTTGGTTTTAAAATAACCAATCTGGGTCCACATACTGGAACTGGACCAGAATACAAACCAGATTTTGGGCCACATTTTTGATTAGGTTTTAAACCACCAATCGATCAGGGTTTGAACCAGATTCTAGACCTGGACCTGGACTAAATTGCGGGCCACATTTTTCTATCCAATTTTGTTCCGTATCTTGTAACAAATTTTGGATCAAGTTTGAACTAGATTCAGGACCAGATTTAGGACTACAATTTTGATTTAGTCCAGATTTTGCACCAAATGTCAAACCAGATTATAAACCAGTTTTTGGAACACATTTTTGATCAGACTTTGGGCCACACTTTTAATCAGATTTTAAATCAGCAGTAACCAGATTTTGGATCATACTTTGAACCAGATTCTGGACTCGGACCATATATATCTATATCGGGGTACCAAATTTTGAAACATATTTGAAATAGATTGTTAACCATGTTTAGGACCACATTTTTAGCAGATTTCGGACCCAAATTCGTCACATAGCGTAGCGTCACATTGTGACGGCTCTGGCGTAGGTCCGATTAGGCACACCGTCGTGTCTTAAGTCAGTGTTCCTTCGATCTAAATTGGAATTGGGTCTAACATCGGGCATGCAATTTAACTAGAAATTGAGCTTAATATTTACTAACTTCGGACCAGATTCTGTATCAGATTGTTGACCTTGACTGGTTATGGACCAAATTTTTTTATCAGATTTTGGTCAAAATTTTGAATCAAATACCTACCTACCTGGTTTATAACTTGGACCAGTTCCGGAAGCTGAACCCAAAGCTTCCGGAACTGGTCCAAGTTATAAACCAGGTTTTGGAACACATTTTTAATCAAATTTTGGACCAGGAGCAGATTTTGGGTCAAAATTTTTAAACAGCAGCAACCAGATTTTAGATCGGATTCAGAACCTGATTCTAAACTTGGACCATATTTTGGATTTGGACTATGTCGCGACATGTCGTGGAGCAAATTTTATTACAAATTTTCATTGGATTCGGACTAGACTTTGGGCTTTGGAGAACCGTGTTTTAGACCACTTTTTATCAGCTTTTGTACCAGATTTTGAATTCAATTTGGGTCCAGATTCTGGAACTTAACCAGATTTTGATCAGATTTTAAACCACCAATAAGATTTTGGATAAGGGTTAGTACAAAGTTCTGGACCTGAACTGTATTTTGAGCCTGGACGAGTTCACGAGTTTTCTATCAAATTTTGTTTCAGATTTTGTTCAAAATTTTGTAACATATTTTGGCATAGATCTGGAGTAGATTTTGGATCAAACATTAGATTATATTCTGGACCACAACCAGATTTTAGACCTGGACCAAATTCTGGACCTGGACCACATTTGGTCCACATTTTTATATCAGATTTCAGAACAGGTTTTGGACCAGATTCTTAAACTGAACCAGGTATAAACCAGATTTTGGAAGACATTTTTAATTAAACTTTTTGAGCCAGATTTTGGACCTGGGCCCACAGTTTTTGGATCAGTTTTTAAACTACCAACTAGGTTTTGAATCAAGTTTTAAGCCAAGTTACGGATCTGGACCACCTGCACTGCATCGTGAACCACGTTTTTTTTATCAAATTTTATTTTAGATTTTAACTAGAATCTGAACCAATTTTTAGCCATAGATTTTCGACCACATTTTGAATCAGATTTTGCACCCAGATTTCAAACCTAGTCTGAACCATCTGGACTAGATTTTGGATAAGATGGTCGGTATTAAGTCACACCGAATCAAGTGACAAAAGTCTGATTTCGAGAAAAATGCGTTCAAAGTTTGCTGCTCTGTATGCTTTATAGCAATCAATTGTTCGAAATCATCCTGGCTGTTTGCAACTTTTATGTAGTCTGATTAGAGTAAAATGTAGCTTAGCAAATTCTTGATTGTTTGCTGTCATTAATTCATTTTTTTAAATTTTGCGACTTGATCCGGTCTGATTTAACACCGACCAGATGTTAGACCACATTTTAGATCACCTTTTGGATCTCATTTTTGATATGATTTTGGATCAGATTAAGATACAGATTCAAGACTTTTATCAGATTTGGACCATATTTCGGATATTTTGGACCACACTTTTGATCACATTGTGGACCGTATTCTGTACCTGTAACAGATTGTGGACCTTGCCCCGATCATGGATTACATTTTTTATCGGATTTTGGACCAAATTTTGAATCAAATTTATGTTCAGATTCTAAATCCCATCAGGATACTGTATCGTGGACCACATTTTTTAGTAAATTTTGTTCCAGATTTTTGAACTGATTTTAACCCAACTGTGGGCCATGTTTAAAACCACATATTTTATCTGATTTTGGACCAGATTTTGAATCAAATTTTGGACCAGATTCTACAGATACTTCAGACAGATTCTACAAATTCAGACAATACTGGACCAGGTTATAAACCAGGAATTGGAAGACATTTTTGATTAGATTTTGGGCCTCGATTCCGGATTTGGTTTGGACCACATTCTGGAACTATATTCTGGATTCTGGAGCGGATTTAGGACCACATTCTTATCAGATTGTGGACCTTATTTTTGATCAGATTTTGGATCTGATTCTGGACCTGCTTCAGGCTCTGGACTAAATTTAGTACCGCATTTTGGACCAGATTTAGGACATTTTAGACCACACTCTTGATCGAATTTTGAGCCAGATTCTGTACCTGTACCAGATTATGAACCTTGCCTCAATTATGGACCACATTTTTTTCATCAGATTTTGAATCAAATTTGGGTCCAGGTTCTAGAACTGGACCAAAATACAAACTAGATTTTGGGCGACATATTTGATCAGATTTTAAACCACCAATCAAATTTTGAACCAGGGTTAGAACTAAATTCTGGACCTGAACTAGATAGGGTACAATCAAATTTCGTTCCAGATTTAGTAACAAATTTAGGAACAGATATGAACTAGATTTTAGACCGGATGTGGGACTACCTTTTTGATTAGTTATTGGCCATATTTGGGACCAGATTCCAAACTAGAACCAGATGTTGGATCAAATCATCAGATCCTGGACCAGGTTTGAACCAGGTTTTGGATAATATTTTGGACCACAGTTTTTATAAGATTTTGAATCAGTTGTTAGACCAAATTTTGAACCACATTATTTGTTTGATTTTAGTCCAAATTTTGGACCATATTTCGGACCAGATTATTAGCCAGTTTTTGGAAAACATTTTTGATCAAATTTTGAACCTATAACAAATTTTGGGCCACACTTTTAATCAGATTTTAAATCAGCAGTAACCAAATTTTGGATGAAATTTCGAACCAGATTGTGGACCGGGACCATATTCAGGACCTAGGCTATATCGTGGTAGCAAATTTTGGAATTTTGGTTTTAGATTGTGAACCATTTTTTAGCAGACTTTGAACCTAAATTCGTCACATAACGTAGGGTCACATTGTGGCGGCCCTGGCGTAAGTCCGATTTGGCTCTCCTTCGTGACTTAAATCAGTATTCCCGAGCATGAGCGAAGAGCAAAACAATATCAAAATGTGTCATGGAAATCGAATAACTCGTATCAAAATTTGATCTTGTTTTGGCTGACATAGTTGGTAAAATAACAAAAAATAATATCAAAATTTTGCTCCTTTAAGGCCAAAAGAATAACTACTTGTGTTATCTGAATAACAAAGCAATAACATGACTGTATTCAGACTTTAGAATAACATTATTTTAGTATAATCAAGGTGTTGAAAACAAATGCAGTAGCATATGAGATATTAAAAAATCATTTTATAAAATATTTTATAATCTAAAATTTCTTTAATCAATAAAATTTTTTTTATGAAATATATCGAATGTCATTTTAAGGTCAAAATAAAATATGATAACAAAATCAGTTATTAAACTCATCTTACAACCAATGTTTTAAATATCTGCTCAATAACAAAATATGGTATCAATGTTCTCCATAGTAGTTCAATAACAAAATACAGCATTTTGCTACAGTTTGATATTGTTTTAAAAATATTTTGCCTTTCGCTCCTGCTCGGGTTCTTTCGATTTGACTTGTAATTGGGTCTAACATCGTACATGCAATTTAACTGGAAATTGAGCTTAATATTAGGCATTCCGTTAGAGTTGAATTTGGACTCTTATGAATTAGAAGTTTTACTTCAAACCGGATATAGACACGAAATTAGACACGAAGTTTTACTTAAAATCAGAACTGACATTTATCCTCTTATTCTCTTACACGTTTTACTGCTTTTCTGTTCCGTCTTTTTCTCTTTTCCAGTCCTGTTATTTTACTCTTTGTTCCATTTTAATCCCCAAATTCTTTTCATTTGTGTCCCGTGCTTCCTGTTTCATTGTTCCGTTTTTCTTTGTTTCCCACACAACTTTTTCTTATTTTTAGTCCTTGTTAATCTCATATTTCAAACACGTTTGTTGTTAATTTCTTTTCCTTTCCCCGTTCTTTATTTTTTTCTGTTCCCCTTTTTTTCTTTTTCGGATTTCGTATTTTTCTAAATCTTCTCCACTCCTCTCCGATCTCGGCTCCTTCACGTTTTTCGTCTTTTTGGTGCTTCGCCCTGTCGCGTTTACTTTGGTTTTGACTCCCTTTTTTTCCTTTCTTCTACAGTTTTCCTTGTTGATCTCCCGTTTTACGTCTTCCTTTCGCTAATTTTAGCTTTCTCTTTAGTCTGTTTTTTCTGTTTTTCGTTTCTTCTTTTTCTATCCCATTTTCCCGTTTTTGGCCCTTTTTTCCTTTTCCTATCTTGTTTTTTGTCACTTTCTGTTCCGTTAGGTTTTTTTTATTTTTTCTACGGTCGGTTCCGGTTTTCATCTTATTCACTTTATACCCCGCTTTGCGTTTTTGCTCTTATTATATTCAGCTTTTCCTCATTTTCTGCCACGTTCTGTTTTAATCTTCCATGTTATATCTTTTTCGTTTTTTTTCTTTTTCTGCTAACGTTTTTTCATTTTCCTGCTCCAGTGTTTTGTTCTTTTCTATTCCTCCTTTCTATACCGTTTTTTCCCTTTTTGCACCCGTTTTTTATTTTTTTATATCCTATGTCGTTTTTTCTCCTTTCTCGTTCTGTTCATTTTCTTAATGATTTTTCCTTCTTTTTTCTCATTTTCCTTCTTTACTCTTGTTCTTCATCTTGTTTTGTCCAGTTCCTTCGCTTTCTGCATTTACACGTTTTTGTCCTATTCTCTTACACGTTTTACCTTTTTTCTGTTCCATTTTTTTCTCTTTTCCAGTTCCGTTATTTCACTTTTTGTTTCATTTCTTTCTCGTTTGCCGCACATTTTTTTTAAATTTCAATTTAGTTTTCACTCAAGTTTTAAACTTGTTTTTTGTTATTTTCTTTTCCATTTTCCGTCCTTTCTTTTCTCTGTTTCCCGCGTTTCCCGTTTCCAGTTTTCGTCTTAAACTAACTCTTTTCAGCTCCTCTCCTTCTCGTTTTTAGTCTTCCTATGTTCCGTTTTTTTCTCGTTAGAGAAAATTTGAAGCGTTAATTTTGCTTGAGGCTCCCTTTTGCCCTTTCCTCTCTGGTTGTCCTCGTTTATCTCCCGTTTTACGTTTTCCTATCTTTCGTTTTACCTTTTTACTCAGTCCGTGTTTCCTGTTTTTGTGTATTTTCATTTTTTTCTGTCCCATTCTCCTGTTTTTGTTCCCATTTCACCTCTTTTTCTCGCTTTCCTCATTTTTTAAAGGGGTTTCTTTTTCTCTCTCTCTCGCTTCGTATAGGTTTCTGTTGTTTTCTGTTCCGTATTTCCTTTCTTGTCTCGTTTTCGGAGTAACGAACTCCTTTTTTTCACCGCTGTTTCCGTTGCATTTTTTTTTTCAATTCCTATCTAATCTTTCATCCTTTTCTGAGTCCTGATTTCTGATTCTGATCCTCTTTTCTTGTCACGTTTTTGTCATTTTCTGTCCCGTATTGACTTTTTGATTCTTTGGATTTTCTTTTTTTTTCAATTTTTCCCTTTTTTTATGTTATCGTTTCTCCATTTTCTTGCTCCCGTATTTTTTCCTTATCTTTTACTTTTAATATTTCTTCACCTTTTTTGTACTGTTTTTTCCTTTTTTGTCCAATTTATTGTCAATTGCTTTCTCGTTTGCTTCGTTTTCTTTATGGTTTTTCCTTCTTGTCACTCATTTTTCTTCTTTTCCCTTCCGTTCTTCACCAGTCCAGTCTATTTGATTTTCACATTTCCACTTTTCTGTCCCTCTTTATATGTCCCGTTTTCACGTCCATTCTGTCATGTTCTATCGTTCGTTTTTTTCATGCCAGTTTTTATTCTTTTTCTTACTCAATTTTTTTACCTTACAGTCCAGTTTTGGTCCCGTTTTCCTTCATGCTCTTTTCCGTTATTTCTCCTTGTCTCATTTTTCAATTTTTGTTTCTTTTTCCGAACCACTCTTCGGTAATCCATCTGTGAATATGCTAAGTAAGAATAAGAAACTCTTTGCTCTACCTCGTTTGGTTTACGAGACATGAATTTTTAAATTAGGTAAGTATTCAAGAAACCCGAGTTTTCTCGCTGTAACTCAGGAACAACAAAATATGTTATCAAACAATTTAATGTATACTCAGCCAGTTTGATCCTGGTTACCTGGTGTGCTTTAGAGCTAATCCCAAACGTACATCTTGTCTTGTATTTACTATGTATAATACTGTATAACATATATAAAAACAAAATAAATATTAAATCGGTCAGACCCACTGAGCAACATTTGCCGCAGAGATGATTCTCTAAAATCAAGATCAAACGTTATTTGATCAATGCTACATTTTTGAATCCACAGGGGAGGAAGACACGAGGACAACAGTACCTTCCGTACAGGAACAACAACAAAATTTTAGCATCGAAAAATTAGAAATTGACAACTAAGAAAAAAAATTTCCATCGGACAGAACATAGTTTTTCGACTTTTTGGTGCTTTCATTCATCGACTTGAAACTAGACTTTGAAATCGGATTTGAAATTGGACTTGAAGTTGGTGTTGAAATTAAGTGTGGAATAAAAATTGATTTTGAACTTGAATTTGCATTGAACTCAAATTAAGTTTGAAGCTAAATTTGTGGAAAATAATGAAACAAAGGTTGATAGTATTCAAATAGAACGGGAAAGAGTGGGAAATTAGATAAGGGAGGGTCATTGATGCAAGCACCCGTTTCCAGCTCTATGCCTGACTCACAGCTGCTCGCTGGAGGTTTACTACCAGAACGTACGTGGCCTTTGAACCAAAATCGATGATTTTATTTATATCTGTAACAAATTTGAATCTTGATATAGTCATTTTGGCTTAAACCTGGCATTGACGAAAATATTCACTCACGACAGCTATTTGCATCGTTTTTTATACTTTCACGGAAGAAGCTTTCCTATCGAAACCATCAACTTCAACGTTTTTCCTGTAACTGATGAGATTGTCGAAACTTTTAGCGGAAAATTAAAATATTCACTAGTTGCCGGAGCTGACGGTATTAAACATTACGTCTTGAAAAAGAATTCTACTGCTCTCGCTATACTCCTTTCACTATTGTTTGATACTTCAATCCAGCATGTGTAGTTTCTTGGAAAGATTCAGTCATGTTTCATGTACTTCCTTTCCAGAAGAAGGGTGATACGTTAAACACTTTCGAGGCATTACATTGTTATGCTTCAGCTCTAAGTTCTGTAAGTGGCTACATTCATACCTAACAAACCGTAGGCTGATTGCGGATGCGAATTTACCGACGTATTTCGCAACATCTCTGGCGTGCAACAGGGGAGTAACCTTGGACCATTGCTTTTTTCTCTTTTTTATAAAACCCTATGTTCTTAGTTTTAAACCATTGTCATGTATCACTTGGTGTGATCCAGCCCATTATCTTACATTTCAAAAGTGCGTCCAGCATCAAGTTTTGATTTCCAGAAATTTTCTTCGAAGACCCAGACCCAGAAAATATCCAGCCCTTATTTATTTGTATTTGTTTTTTCTGTAATTTGTACCCATCGAATTAATTTCATAGCAAGTTCATTTGCTCCTTAACGTAACGTGGTTTAAAATATGACGTCTCATACTACTACTACTACTTTCGCCGATCTAACAACCGTTTTACTCTCACGATTGACAAGAATACATGGAACAGTTTTCCATCGGTATGAAAACCCAGCCCGCACGACCATGATACGACATGAGTGGTAAAATTTTCAACAACTAAAGAACATTCTCTAATGAGAACAAACAAGTTTAATTACGACTATGAATAGAATTTATCTTCTCCTCGGCCAGCCCCGCATCATTGTTTGTTTCGTATTATTGAGCATCATCTTTACAGGCGTTGTCTTTTGACCCGCACAATCGCAAGGATTCCGTCTCCAGGCGCTCGGATTCCGTATCGTATCACGTAGCACGGCAAAACAGGCGAAACCCCCGAACCCGTACCGGTCGGTCTAACCGTAATGCTGCGAAACTAAAGTACATATAAATAACTTTCCTTGGCACAACCCATGGCCAAACAATTTCAGCACTATTAGCACCGCTAAAGTTTCATTTTATCTCTTTGCCACCGCCGCCCGCGTGTTCCTGCAGCATCCCTGCAGCTGGCTGTTACTATTCTATTTGGAAAACTAGAACAACAACAACAACAACAACAATAACAACGCGCAAAGTACGGAGAATCACGACTTCCCGATAGCGGCGACTATTATGCAAGTGGGGCGAGCTTTTACGGGATCTCGTTTCCATTTTCAGCGCCTCCCAGCACGGCACAGCGCCAACGCAGCGCAGCGCAGCCCAGTGGAAGTCACTTTTCATCATTATCATAGTACAAGCTCAGCAGACCAAGTGACTGGCTGCCTGGCTGCCCGGATGGTTTGCAGGAATGAAAAACTATTCTAGCGGGGAGCTAACTGATAGTGGGGGGGGGGGGGGGCGATGCTGATGAGATAGTTACTTTTTGGAGGGCTATTTTGCCTCTTTTTTGGGTTGTCTATAAAAGGCGAAGCTGCTACCTATAATAGTTAGTCCGGTTAAAAGTCAAAAATTTGTACGACTAAGAAAACTCAAAATTTTAACAATCACAATCACAAACGTACGCCAGTAAAATAATTCTTTGAGGGTAATTGTTTCATGCTTCATTTAAACGACGATTTAATAGATAGAGCATATATTACTCTGGTAATCTGGTATAATGTTTAAAGTTGATAGATTTTCGATCACTTTTTTGGCACAATTTGCAACACAATAAAGCTTAAACTACCAATGCACTGGCGCGTAAAAGACCACAGAACCGCGGGGAACCACCAGATTTTATACTTCATTCCGACCAAACCTGTCTGTGGACCCGCTCCGCTTGTGACTGTTCGTTAGGAAGTCAAGCCTAAAAGTTTCTTCCGGTAACGGTAAGCTGGTCCCTGCTACGAGGCAGCCAGCAAGCAAGCAATGAAATGCATTTCATCTCGGTTACCACGGAACGCCACCAATTCAACCAGCGAGTAAGGGAGCGAGCGCTGCCGGCGAACATTCCTAAGGATATAACTTTCCCTGAACTTTCTTTGTTGCACCTTCATCGCAGGATTATCTACAATTACACTCCGTTTAATGTGAGACCGTTAAAAGCCACCGGGGGGAAGGGCGGACGGACTGGGGGCTGGTCGAGCGGCCGAATGGCCGGGAGGTTCAGCGCTCGGAGCAACCAGAGTCAAGAGCGAGCGGTAGGAAAGCGTGCATCTTCAAGGAAAATATCCTATTGTTTGCAAAGCACTTCGCTTTCCTTTCAGCACTGAAAGGACCGGGCGCTTCTGCTACGCGACAGAACGAGCAGGTAAGGCAGGACCAGGAAGGCAAGTAAATCTAGATTCCAGGCTGAAACAGGCAGTCATTAAAGCTGATGCCGGGTCCCCCGTTGCAACTAAATGAGCAAAACTTGGGCTCACGTATCATTAGATTTAAGATATGCACTGTGATGCTGCTGCTGATATTGATTGCCAAGAGTGAGGTGAAACTTAGGGAATAATTTAGTTGGAAAGTTTCCTCCGACATGGTTGCCGGCTTTTTCGTCGAGGCTGAGCGAACTTGTTCGACGTGAACGAGAAGAAAGACTAAATAATTTAAATTATATCCAACTGACTTGCCACCTGGGAAGCTGTGTGCATTCTAGAGCTATGCAGATCTGGCCCCCAACGCACAAAGGTAGCTTTTCTCGTGAACTTCCCGTTCTGCTTGATGCAAGTGACTGATGTGATTAGACTTGATGAGCAAATACAGTCAAATTGCTACCTAATCAAGCTAAATCATTCAACAGACTGCTCTGAGCTATGTAGGAACATATAAGCAAACGCTGACTCGGCGGCATGCAAAAGGATCAACGTATTA
The DNA here is from genome assembly GCF_943734655.1 of Sabethes cyaneus. Classification (NCBI taxonomy): domain Eukaryota; kingdom Metazoa; phylum Arthropoda; class Insecta; order Diptera; family Culicidae; genus Sabethes; species Sabethes cyaneus. Next base: position 231,830,172 of record NC_071354.1, read on the forward strand.
TGATCTGCTGGTGGACTGCTCGGTGATGGGAACTGCCATGTTTACGATGTTCTGAAGCGATGAATGATGTATGTTAAGTAATCAACTATTCGAACAGATTACGAAGCAGCAATCAATCGTACGTACAATGCAATGTAGCGTGCATGCAAACGGAACCAACCGTGCATTACAGTTAGTATGACAGGCTAAAGCAAGCTTACGTCAGCGTCCTGACTAGTTACGGAATGTCTATACAACCTCAATCACTTACCGATGCAGCTTTTACCGTCAAGAACGTCGATTTGAAGGCCCGGCTGGCAGGTGCACTCGAACGATCCCGGCTTGTTGGTACAGATTTGTTCGCAACCTCCATTGTCTTGCTCGCACTCGTTGATATCTGAAAGAAGTACGCGAAGTTAAATGGTTGAATTGTATGTAGGTAAATGCATCAATGGTAAGCTCTGAATAGCTCTCAAGCTCTATTCTTTTATTTTTCCCCTATTCAAACGTTTTTAATTGAGTCATAGTCTTAACGGTCTTAACTCTTTAAATCCTTGCTTGCAATAAGCACATAGTTTCAAAGAAGAATAGTTTCTGTTAGTTTCACTGGCAGCAATAACAGCATTTTTATTCAAATTTACCAATAAAATAAACGAGCGCAATCTTGGTTGCTAGAATTTTTTACTGTTTTAGAAAAGACGTTCTAACCAAAGGTAAGAAAATAAATAATGCATTATTTTATGTTACGAAGATTTGCTTCCAGTGACGTTCGTGGAAGTGCAGAGGCCAACTCGGCCTCATAGCAGTAAATCTGGAACTAACAATCCTTCCCTTCCCTAACGACTGTAAGGACGCGGCCGGCGCCGTTATTGATCTATTCAAAGTAGTAGCTGCTGAATCGTTGTACATTGAAGACGGTAAATTAACCCAAAATGCTATCTGAGGGATTCTCTATGTAACTTTTCTGTTCTGTACTCAACTACGACCACACGTTTAAACTTATACTCATAAATATATTCCACAATTTTTCATATCCTCCTTTTCTCTGTTTTCTTGATTTATTCTATGGCACTTTACGGTTTTGCCATATTTTTCATATTTTTCACTCCCTATATTTCTCTAACCACTCTAGTTAACCTGTTCTTTCGTTTACCTGATATTTACTCAGTCCTAGTTTGCTTTATCCTACATTATTTTTTTGGCTCTTGGCTCTCCTACCATTTCCCAATAAGAAAAAATTGATCGTCTCGCTAACTTTTCTTCCCATATTTTCCTTTTCCCTACGTTTAATTCCTTATTCTTTTCTATATTATGTTAGTTATAACTAGCATGGTTTTTCTTTCTGTGGAAAAGCATTTCATAGACAAAAATTTTATCTTCAAACTACGCCGTAACCTGTTAGTTTCAATGTAATTCTCTCTGGGATAACCTTAGGTTAACTTCTAGTGCATAATGTAGCACTGGGAGTAACTCCCCTTTCTTGACCAAGGAGGGGTTCAAACTTCTATCAGAACGTGCTTCTTACCCGAGAAATACCCATTTTGTTTTCTATTCGGCTGGATAATTCGCATGTTTGGTTGAAATTTGTCTCTAATTTGTATGAGAACCCGCCCTTTCAGATGGGGGAGGGATGTTGAACCACCATAGCAACATTTTTTGCTTTCAAAACCCTCCAGATGCCAAATTTGATTGCATTTGCATTTAATTAGTTCTCGAGTTATAAAGAAATTTGAGTTTCGTTTGTACGGGAACCCCTGCTTGCAAAAGGGGAGGGGTCTTAAACTATCATAAAAAGCTTCAATAAAAGGCCCAAAAACCCTCGCTTTCGAATTTTCACTCCGATCGGTTCATCGGACAGACAGACAGACAGACAGACAGACAGACAGACAGACAGACAGACAGACAGACAGACAGACAGACAGACAGACAGACAGACAGACAGACAGACAGACAGACAGACAGACAGACAGACAGACAGACAGACAGACAGACAGACAGACAGACAGACAGACAGACAGACAGACAGACAGACAGACAGACAGACAGACAGACAGACAGACAGACAGACAGACAGACAGACAGACAGACAGACAGACAGACAGACAGACAGACAGACAGACAGACAGACAGACAGACAGACAGACAGACAGACAGACAGACAGACAGACAGACAGACAGACAGACAGACAGACAGACAGACAGACAGACAGACAGACAGACAGACAGACAGACAGACAGACAGACAGACAGACAGACAGACAGACAGACAGACAGACAGACAGACAGACAGACAGACAGACAGACAGACAGACAGACAGACAGACAGACAGACAGACAGACAGACAGACAGACAGACAGACAGACAGACAGACAGACAGACAGACAGACAGACAGACAGACAGACAGACAGACAGACAGACAGACAGACAGACAGACAGACAGACAGACAGACAGACAGACAGACAGACAGACAGACAGACAGACAGACAGACAGACAGACAGACAGACAGACAGACAGACAGACAGACAGACAGACAGACAGACAGACAGACAGACAGACAGACAGACAGACAGACAGACAGACAGACAGACAGACAGACAGACAGACAGACAGACAGACAGACAGACAGACAGACAGACAGACAGACAGACAGACAGACAGACAGACAGACAGACAGACAGACAGACAGACAGACAGACAGACAGACAGACAGACAGACAGACAGACAGACAGACAGACAGACAGACAGACAGACAGACAGACAGACAGACAGACAGACAGACAGACAGACAGACAGACAGACAGACAGACAGACAGACAGACAGACAGACAGACAGACAGACAGACAGACAGACAGACAGACAGACAGACAGACAGACAGACAGACAGACAGACAGACAGACAGACAGACAGACAGACAGACAGACAGACAGACAGACAGACAGACAGACAGACAGACAGACAGACAGACAGACAGACAGACAGACAGACAGACAGACAGACAGACAGACAGACAGACAGACAGACAGACAGACAGACAGACAGACAGACAGACAGACAGACAGACAGACAGACAGACAGACAGACAGACAGACAGACAGACAGACAGACAGACAGACAGACAGACAGACAGACAGACAGACAGACAGACAGACAGACAGACAGACAGACAGACAGACAGACAGACAGACAGACAGACAGACAGACAGACAGACAGACAGACAGACAGACAGACAGACAGACAGACAGACAGACAGACAGACAGACAGACAGACAGACAGACAGACAGACAGACAGACAGACAGACAGACAGACAGACAGACAGACAGACAGACAGACAGACAGACAGACAGACAGACAGACAGACAGACAGACAGACAGACAGACAGACAGACAGACAGACAGACAGACAGACAGACAGACAGACAGACAGACAGACAGACAGACAGACAGACAGACAGACAGACAGACAGACAGACAGACAGACAGACAGACAGACAGACAGACAGACAGACAGACAGACAGACAGACAGACAGACAGACAGACAGACAGACAGACAGACAGACAGACAGACAGACAGACAGACAGACAGACAGACAGACAGACAGACAGACAGACAGACAGACAGACAGACAGACAGACAGACAGACAGACAGACAGACAGACAGACAGGCGTCTCGTTTCGTGAATTTGGATGTCTTCGTTGCCTTATCCGGGGAAGCAGCAACAGTCGAAGCTCAAGAATTTTCGATCGGATTCTATAGGGCGTAAATTATATACAACCATACGGAAGCTTAACCCATACCTCATATCTATCTATACCTATAAAGAAGGATTTCTGTCTGTCTGTCTGTCTGTCCTGTGTTCCTTATAGAATCATAAACTACTGAACCAATCGGCGTGAAAATTTGCATGTAGAGGTTTTTGGGGCCAGGAAAGGTTTTAGTGATGGTTAGAGACCCCTCCCCCCACTAAGAGGGGGGGCTCCCATACAAATGAAACACAAATTTCTGCATAACTCGAGAACTAATCAAGCAAATAGAACCAAATTTGGCATGTGGGTGTTTTCGGTGACAAGAATTTATTCTAGGGTAATTTGAGACCCCTCCCCTCTTTATAAGGGGAATTATAACTCCTCTCCCCTTTAAGTGGGGGGGTTTCCATTCAAATTTCCTCGTAACTCGAGAACTAATCAAGCAAATGGAACCAAATTTGGCATGTGAAGGTTTTCGAGAGCAAGAAAATTTTCTATGTTGAATTAGGACCCCTCCTCACTTTAAGAGGTGGGGCTCCTATACAAATGAAATACCAATTTCCTCATAACTCGAGAACTAATCCAGCAAATGGAACCAAATTTGGCACGTAGGTGTTTTTGGAGGCAAGAATGTTTTCTATGATGAATAAGAACCTCTCCCCACTTTAGGAGGGTGGGCTCCTATACAAATGAAATACAAATTTCCTCATAACTCGAGAACTAATCAAGCAAATAGAACCAAATTTGGCATGTGGGTGTTTTCGGTGACAAGAATTTATTCTATGGTAAATTGAGACCCCTCCCTCTTTATAAGGGGAATTGTAACTCCTCTCCCCTTTAAGAGGGGGGGCTTCCGTACAAATTTCCTCATAACTCGAGAACTAATCAAGCAAATGGAACCAACTTTGGCATGTGAAGGTTTTCGAGAGCAAGAAAATTTTCTACGGTGAATTAGGACCCCTCCTCACTCTAAGAGGGGGGGCTCCTGTACAAATGAAATACAAATTTCCTCCTAACTCGAGAACTAATCAAGCAAATAGAACAACATTTGGCATGTGGGTGTTTTTTTTGGTGACAAGAATTTATTCTATGGTGAATTGAGACCCCTCCCCTCTTTATAAGAGGAATTATAACTCCTCTCCCCTTTAAGAGGGGGGACTTCCATACAAATTTCCTCATAACTCGAGAACTAATCAAGCAAATGCAACCAAATTTGGCATGTGAAGGTTTTCGAGAGCAAGAAAATTTTCTATGGTGAATTAGGACCCCTCCCCACTTTAAGAGGAGGGGCTCCTGTACAAATGAAATACAAATTTCCTCATAACTCGAGAACTAATCAAGCGAATTGAACCAAATTTGGCATGTGGGTGTTTTTGGAGACAATTTTTTTTCAATGATGAATTGGGACCCCTCCTCACTTTAGGAGGGGGGTCCTATACAAACGAAATACAAATTTCCTTATAACTCGAGAACTAATCCAGCAAATGGAACCAAATTTGGCACGTAGGTGTTTTTGGAGGCAAGAATGTTTTCTATGATGAATAAGAACCTCTCCCCACTTTAGGAGGGTGGGCTCCTATACAAATGAAATACAAATTTCCTCATAACTCGAGAACTAATCAAGCAAATAGAACCAAATTTGGCATGTGGGTGTTTTCGGTGACAAGAATTTATTCTATGGTAAATTGAGACCCCTCCCTCTTTATAAGGGGAATTGTAACTCCTCTCCCCTTTAAGAGGGGGGGCTTCCGTACAAATTTCCTCATAACTCGAGAACTAATCAAGCAAATGGAACCAACTTTGGCATGTGAAGGTTTTCGAGAGCAAGAAAATTTTCTACGGTGAATTAGGACCCCTCCTCACTCTAAGAGGGAGGGCTTCTACACAAATGAAATACAAATTTCCTCATAATTCGAGAACTAATCATGCAAATGGAACCATATTTGGCATGTGGGTGTTTTAAGAGGCAACCATTTTTCCCATGATGAATTAGGACTTCTTACCTTTTTAGGAGGGGGGGGGGCTCCCATTCAAACGAAATTCAAATTTGCTCATAACTTTAGAACTAATCAAGCAAATGGAACCAAATTTGGCATGTGAGAGTTTTAGATGGCAGAATTTTTTCTGTGGTGTATTACGACCCCTTTCCCTTTTAAGAGGGTGGGCTCCCATACAAATGAAATACAAATTTCCTTATAATTTGAGTACTAATCAAGCAAATGGAACCAAATTTAGCATGTAGGAGATTTTTGAGTCTTGAATTTATTTTATGATAGTTAGAGACCTCTCACCCCTGTGGTAGGGGGATATGGACTCTCATACAAATAAAACAGAAATTTTTGCGAAACTCAAAAACTAATCCAACTCGAGAAATTCGAGACTCTTCCATAAAACATTAATCAATAACAAGACCACAAAAACTATCTATAGTAACACTAGATCATTCAGGACGAGCCGGTCGCGAGTGTTGCCGGTGACCCGCCGTCGGAGGCGCCGCCCACTGGGGGGCTTGCAAAACTCGAGATTGTCACAAAGATCATCCGAGATTCATGATTTATGTACAACACAGGTTAATTTGTGGCAATACGAAGTTTGTCGGGTCAGCTAGTCGTATATATTTCTGTCATCCGTGCTAGGGAAACACTGACGAGGGAAGGCAAAAATTTGAAAATAATTCAATTTTTCAATGACGCGTATTGAAAATGAATAGTTTTCTATATTTTCAATATTTTTCAAATTGATTTTCCGATCAATTGGTGTAAATATCTTGGAAATCTATTGAAAATTGACTGAATTATAAACCGAAGTGTGAAAACGCATTTCCGCTTTGATGACGTCATTTCCAACAACCAATCACGAAGCGAGAATTCAGGTAAAACATAGGTTCATTGTTGTCAATTTTGCAATAGTTCAAAATCAAGTATCCATACTTTTCTTCATTAAGGTCAACTTTTAGAAGATTTTCCAATCGATTGGTGTAAGAATATTGAAAATCGATCGGAAAGTTGCTGAGCTATTAGCGCTCAAAACCTATCATTTTTCGTGACGCTCGCATTTTTCGATTTTTTGGAATGACACCCTATCTCAAAACTTGCCGTAAGACGTAGTCCTACGTCAAAAAATTGTTGGACGCCCGAGACCGCCTTCGTTTCTAGAGCTTCAGAGCCACATACGAAATTTGTTTTGAATTGACAATATGAAAAATGTGTTCAAAACAGCTTTCTCGACGCTTTGATATTATTACTACAACATTCTGGCCACGTGCGTATAGTCATCTAGAGTACAACGATTGTCCTCATAATTATTCTATGAGTAATTTACAAGCTTTATTTTACTTTCATGATATATCGGAATTGAAAACATATCTGGTTAGAGCGTTAGACATGATAACCGAAAAAGAGAAATTAGACTATTTTGTACATGACGCTCTTCTGCGAAAATATGGCTCCTGAACCAATTCGATGGTAACAGAGCTATTAAAAAAATGTTCGTATAAATACAAATTTGCTGCCTATTTATGTTGAAGATTTATTTGTGCGACTCGAACTGCTTGACTAGCGAAGTATATGCACAAACCGTCTCCAACATAGATCAGACGGAAAATTGTAAGCGAAGCCAATTGTGTTGGCCACACACTGTACACACTTGGTATAATCTCCAAAAGGGAAATGGGACAGAAGTTCTATGTTCTTCCCACGCAAGGGACAGTAAGGAGCACTTCGTTCGTGACTGGCATGTTTTCACCCCTCCAGCCATCTAGTCATCGGCACAGAGTTACATCTTTACTTAGCGGCTCTTGATTTGCCGACACTCACGGCAGGGTCAGGTCCCGTGGCTCAATTTCTTGTCTAAGTTTACATACAATTCTACACCAACCGCCCAAAAGGACTCAAATTCAGAACGTAAATAGACCGATTGAAGGTTTCTTTCATTATATTAATCCAGCAGAGATAATAACTCTCACTCGGTCCATTCACATCCCGCATCCACGTCCAAAACGCGTGATCGGTAAAGGCAGTATAATATTCAAACAGTATTTTACTAAATTTTCAAACAATAAAACAATACAAAAAGTTCTAGATTCGTCGATTCAATAGGATTTCTGGAAAACAATGAATAATTAAAAAAAAGCCAGACGTATGTGACGAGAGAAAAGTAGCAGAAACAACTGTGAGCAAACATTTCAGTTTTGGTTTTATGTTTGTTTTCAACTGCTCTCCCGTCCAGCCTTATCACGCATCTTGAATGGAGCATATTTTACATTATGAATGAAACACAAAAGCCATTGGCTGAATGAATATTTGCCGCCAGAGTGCCATTCATAAACACATGAATGACAACAATAAACCGGAATTTGTGCAAATATCCATCGATTCCAGTAGGACGGGACTCGAAAGTGCACTTTTCCCCCCGTCAATCGAGTTGAAACAAAACTAATTTATATTAAAATAAAAACATCCAGTACAGAACATCTGTTTCTACTAACAACAACCGACCGAAAAACACAATGTCTCTCTCGCGGACAATTAGGAATGCAGCAGCGGACGGAACTACCGGCGACCGACCAGCAGCAAGCGGTCGGGTTCGGTGTGAGTGTCATGTTCATGTTTGTCATTCCAGGACAGCACGCAGCAGCAGCAGCAGGAGAAAGCAGGAGTCGGCCGGAATAGCGCGAGCCGCGCCGCGTGTGCACTGGCGCCTCATCCCGCCTGTCACTCAACTGTCAGCATCAGGCGCTGTTACCGTCGTCGTCGTCGTCGTCGACGCCGGTTTGAGCACTGGTCGGAAGAAAACTATTTCGGATGGGTTTTTTGGTCCAGCCAGCGCATGGCCAAGGCAGAGGTCCCCCTGACAGGCGGGCATCCATCAAGAATTCAACCTCATAGAAATGTTTTACTACGGAAAGTGGGAATAGAACAGTGCATCTAGACGAATGTCGAGCGAAAAGAGGAAAATAGCGTAAATTGTAAATAGCTGGTAATTAATTGGATTCATTTACTTTTCCACTCTGAACCGGGGCAGCGGCGCCTGCTTCAAACTAAAACGGACAGACGTGAGGAAGGAGAAGGTGGTGTGGCGTCATTTCACAGCTCCATAGAACGATGGTACTACCAACCATGGTTCGGCGTGGTGAATAAGCTCACGTTTCAAAGCTGTGCTCGTTTCTGTCACTTTTTTCCTCTATATAACTCGTCCTATTAGCACCTTCCCAAACCCTTATTGCAGCATTCCCCGGATGCCCGATTTAAGGCGAAGCACAAGATGACATTTCGGATGGGAAATGGTTGGGTTCATGGAGACTCTAATTAGTTCAGGTTTTATGAGGATTTTAATTTTCCCTTAATAACGACGCTATTTGGAAAGGATTTTCATTCTCATTATAACAGATTAAGCGAAAAATCTGCGCTCTGGGAAGGCTATTTGAATTCCAGCACGAAAGGAACGAAGCGAGGAAAGTCAATTGGTGGAAAATTGAACGGCAAAAGTAGAAGGTCGACTGTGTTTCACAATGCGATCAATTTCTTTGTCTTGATTTGGTTGCTTTGCCGTAAATAATATTTTGTCGTTTCTCTTAGTCTTCTTTTGCCGATCAGTAATTGGCTTTGATTGTAAGCATGTAAGCACATTTTCACTTTCGCTAGAATGCAGAGCTTTTCTACAAAAAATTACGTAAGAGTTCTCATCTTTGCCTGCATTACTTACACTAGAAGCATAACCTGTTCTTACGAACAGGTTGAATCTAATGAAACTTTCTTTCTTCCTTTCCACACCGGAATAAGGAAAGGATTAGATTGAACAAACTATTGTCGGACAGACTAAATTGAATTTACCTATTCTTTGACCATTAGTTCTAACCTGTGATGACAATTAGAAACATATTAAACTCTTTGCAAACAGAAGGTAGGTACCTCTTTGTGTTCCTCTACCACCCTGTAACACCTCCATTTCCAGCAATTCTTTCCTTTCGGAAGAAATGACCTACGAATCACCCTTTCTCTTTGTAGCGCCTCGGTTCACAGGATACCAAATGGTTAGGAAAATTAGCTTTTCTTCGAAACACTACAACCACAGTCAAGTCAGTACATTCACCATCACCATCCCTTTCGGTGATACTTCGGTGGCACTACTGTGTAACACTTCCACCTACATCCCAAACCAGCTGGCAAATGGGATCACTATTGGCCGTAGAAGTAGATACCGCCAAGAACTGTAAAGGAAAAAAAAAGAAATGTAGCGCCTGTGCCCAGTAGAGATGAAGATGAAGCTGAAGATGCTAGCAGTTTCGTTTCGGCGAAAGGAAAATACATCGACCATGTCCGTTCTGTGAATTCTGTGTCTGAGCTGCCTGCCACACACACACACCCGTATGTTAGGAAGGATGGGAGATGTTTGTTGTGCTTCCCATTGGTATCGCTCAATTCAATAACCACGGTCAATTTGAGGCTGATAAGAAAACAAGCATCATTTACCAGAGCCGGAAATGAAGCAATACTATGTATATAATACGTACGTGGAAGGAAAATGATTGCCAATAAACAAGGCGTTAAGAAGAATGGCTCAGGGCCATTCGCTTTCCCTACGTCTTATTTTCTCTGATATGAAAGGTTATCAAGATTCACGGAAACAGACAAAATTATGTTTGAACCGAAGATGGAAGTGCTCGAGTGGTTTGATGCGTGCCGGTTTGTGAATGAAGATTTTTATTGCTAGAACATCCGATAATTCTGGGATATCGATTTTATATCCAATTTTGCTATCATCTTTTCTGCTTGTAAGATGGTTTTGGCATTTATTTGTATTATTTGGCGCTTGTATTGTAAAGTTGCAAAACTTTCACAGGTTGACGAAATGATTGCTCTTGTGCAATAAACAATTTCCAATAAAAATTTACAGAGTATCTGACAAATAGAATGAAATACTTTTTACTTTATTTTCATTTTTCGAATAAATAAATAAAATTCATTCTAATGCCAGAAAAAGAGTAAAACAAACGTCTTCAAAAGTGGAGAAAAACAGGGAATAATAGAAAAAAGAAAAATATATAGGAACTAGAAAGATATCTAGGAAAATTTTTGAAAATGGGAAATAGAAAAAAGTAAAATCATAAAAGCAACAAAAAATAGAAAAAATAAAAAAAAGGAAAAAAAAGGAAACGAAAAATAAAACAGAAAAAATATGGGCAGCATAAATATAAAAAGATGAAAAACTGGAAGAGCTAAAATAGTGTCAACAGCGATCTAGGAAAAAACTTATCTTTTAATAATATATCTTTAATTCCATAGAAAAAGTGCAATCTAAAAAAATTCGCTCTGATTTTGCTCAAATTCGCCGTACCTTTCGCTTCTTGAAAACACACTGAAGTCACTTTTTACGAGGTTTGTTTTTTACGGGACTATTTTTACGCGAATTTCGGCGTTTACGCTGATTTTTTTACGCTAACCTTGGAATTTACGCGGTTTTTTACGCGATTTTCGAAATTTATGCTGATGAGCTCTGAGTTTATATTTACGCGTAGTTCTGGAATTAATGAGGTTTTCTTACGCAAATTTTGGAATTTATGCGGTCTTTTACCCGAATTTCAGAATTTACGCGCTTTTTTGAAATCAGTCATACGGTACATTTTCAAGTCGTCGGTGCACATGAAACCGTGAGAGTTAAAACGATTGCTCAGATCTTTTACGAATAGAATGAAAATTAAGGGGCCGAGATGAGTACCTTGCGGCACACCGCATGGGATTGAAAAACTTGACAACGGCCGATCTGTCCGATAGGTATGATGGCAACCACGAGATGAGGCAGTGAGTGAGCTCGTGGGGCACTTTATCGAATACTTTGGCAAAACTCACGTAAATGATTCACTTGACAACACTACTCTCAACTAGAGTTGAGTTTATGTCTTAACATTCGTCGGCAATTTTTTACAAATCCGTACTGGTATTTACGGTCACGAAATGGATATTTATAGTTTGGTTTTGCCAAATTTTTTTATTGTAATCAAATTTTTTTCGATGACACTTTTTTCTATGGAAGCATCACTAATGCAGAAATAAAAAAAGTGAAGATAGACAGTAGGTAACGATTGCCAGTTGGCCTCGAGGTACAATACCTGTCTAACAAGCTAGTCATTGCATGTGCGAATCTCGGCTGGAACAGGCTGTTAGAGCAAATAGGATCGAAGCAGTTGTTCTGTACTCTTAATAGCTGGCTGCGAAGTCTGTTGACCAAAAACAGAAGATCTATGCTTTGCTTTGCTTTGCTTTGGCGTTGTTAGGTGAAGAAAAATAAGAAAAAATAATAAACCCAGCAAAAGAAAAATAGATTAAAGAAGATAAAATAAAGATCGCAGAAAAAATAAAGAATAGAAAACAATAGAAAAATAGGAAAAAGAAAATCAAAGCATAGAATATTAAAGCCGCCCGCTACTCTGCTGCTACTCCTTGATTGACCAAGACCGAAGAATATTGCAAAATGATGGCTGGAAAAAGCATACTTGGGGCAGCACGCTATCCCTCATTGTGCAATCCTATTAGGCCCCTGCAAGCTGATCAATATCGACGCCGGCCACGTTCGAATGCGGGTCCTGGTGGGATGGGAAGGCATGTTAGTCCAAAACTTATGGCTACCAAAAACCAGAGAAAATTAAAATTTAAAAAACTTGACTTTTTTACTCTTTTCAATTTTCGGAATTTTAATTTTTTGGGGTAAGAAAACAAATATATAGGAATGAAGAAATAAGAAGAAACAAACAAAACAAATGAAGAACAAAATAGTAAACGAAATACATATTGGGAATATGGAAAAAGGAGAAAATAAAAATAATGAAAAACAGTAAGAAGGAATAAAATTTGAGTGTCAAAAAAGACAGGGAAACAGAGAGAACCAGGGAAAATAATAATGGAGCAGACACAAAACAGGAGAAAATAAAATTAAAAAAAATTAAAGGACAAACGGATGAGAATATGCCCAAGTAAACTAGAAAAGAGAATGCTATTTGAAAGGTCAATGAGAGATAATAATATTAGGAAGAAAAGGCGAAGAAAGGGAAGAAAAATGTTAAGTGTGGCAGAAAACCAAAAAAAAAACGAAAAATTGCAAATGAAGTGAACAGAAAAAGCTAAGGAATAGAAAAATAAAGAAGATAGAAAACAGTAAAATGAAAAGAACTAGTATAATAAATAAAAGTTTTGAAATGTAATGAAGTAAACTTGGAAAGCGAATATTATTTAATACACATAAGTCATTTTACACGGTTTATTTTTTTCGATTACTCAAGAAGGGTGCAACTTAGGGACCATTTTCAAAATACGTGCCGAAGTCGGGCCTCTCCCAAATGTATTGGGAAATAAATGAATGATCCCTAAGCTGCTCCGTTCTTAATATTCGAAAAAGCAAACCGTGTAAAAAAACTACTTGACTGTAGATAAATAGGAGCTTTAACCTGTCACCTGTGTAAGAAAACAACTGCAAAAAAATGAGAATAAATATAAGACAAGCCCAATAGGCAGGAAAATTAGGAAATAAAAAGTAGGGTACTGTAAAACAGGAATCAGATATATAGCAGAAATAGGAAAAAGTCTTAGGCAAAACAAGAACAAGGCGAAAGGATTAAAAAAAATAATAAAAATACGAAAATGAAAATTGGAGAATAAAAGCAAAGAGAGACGAAATATCAGAGAAAAGCATATAGACGCGAATGACCATTAGCATTAAAGCGTCTACAATAAAAAAAGGAGAAAAGCATCATTAAAAAAGGTAGGATAGAGACAAAAGGAACGCAAAACAATGTAAATTTGTTAAAGCAAAACAATGTGAGTTTCTTATTTAGTCATGGAGATAAAACCGGAAATTGACAAAGGAAAGAAAAAGGAAGAATAGTGAAAATAAAAACGAGACAAATAAACGAGGCAATAAAAATAGCAATTCAATCGAGTAAAATGTCCTCTGTCTGTCTGTCTGTCTGTCTGTCTGTCTGTCTGTCTGTCTGTCTGTCTGTCTGTCTGTCTGTCTGTCTGTCTGTCTGTCTGTCTGTCTGTCTGTCTGTCTGTCTGTCTGTCTGTCTGTCTGTCTGTCTGTCTGTCTGTCTGTCTGTCTGTCTGTCTGTCTGTCTGTCTGTCTGTCTGTCTGTCTGTCTGTCTGTCTGTCTGTCTGTCTGTCTGTCTGTCTGTCTGTCTGTCTGTCTGTCTGTCTGTCTGTCTGTCTGTCTGTCTGTCTGTCTGTCTGTCTGTCTGTCTGTCTGTCTGTCTGTCTGTCTGTCTGTCTGTCTGTCTGTCTGTCTGTCTGTCTGTCTGTCTGTCTGTCTGTCTGTCTGTCTGTCTGTCTGTCTGTCTGTCTGTCTGTCTGTCTGTCTGTCTGTCTGTCTGTCTGTCTGTCTGTCTGTCTGTCTGTCTGTCTGTCTGTCTGTCTGTCTGTCTGTCTGTCTGTCTGTCTGTCTGTCTGTCTGTCTGTCTGTCTGTCTGTCTGTCTGTCTGTCTGTCTGTCTGTCTGTCTGTCTGTCTGTCTGTCTGTCTGTCTGTCTGTCTGTCTGTCTGTCTGTCTGTCTGTCTGTCTGTCTGTCTGTCTGTCTGTCTGTCTGTCTGTCTGTCTGTCTGTCTGTCTGTCTGTCTGTCTGTCTGTCTGTCTGTCTGTCTGTCTGTCTGTCTGTCTGTCTGTCTGTCTGTCTGTCTGTCTGTCTGTCTGTCTGTCTGTCTGTCTGTCTGTCTGTCTGTCTGTCTGTCTGTCTGTCTGTCTGTCTGTCTGTCTGTCTGTCTGTCTGTCTGTCTGTCTGTCTGTCTGTCTGTCTGTCTGTCTGTCTGTCTGTCTGTCTGTCTGTCTGTCTGTCTGTCTGTCTGTCTGTCTGTCTGTCTGTCTGTCTGTCTGTCTGTCTCTCTGTCTGTCTGTCTGTCTGTCTGTCTGTCTGTCTGTCTGTCTGTCTGTCTGTCTGTCTGTCTCTCTGTCTGTCTGTCTGTCTGTCTGTCTGTCTGTCTCTCTGTCTGTCTGTCTGTCTGTCTGTCTGTCTGTCTGTCTGTCTGTCTGTCTGTCTGTCTGTCTGTCTGTCTGTCTGTCTGTCTGTCTGTCTGTCTCTCTGTCTGTCTGTCTGTCTGTCTGTCTGTCTGTCTGTCTGTCTGTCTCTCTGTCTGTCTGTCTGTCTGTCTGTCTGTCTGTCTGTCTCTCTGTCTGTCTGTCTGTCTGTCTGTCTGTCTGTCTGTCTGTCTGTCTGTCTGTCTGTCTGTCTGTCTGTCTGTCTGTCTGTCTGTCTGTCTGTCTGTCTGTCTGTCTGTCTGTCTGTCTGTCTGTCTGTCTGTCTGTCTGTCTGTCTGTCTGTCTGTCTGTCTGTCTGTCTGTCTGTCTGTCTGTCTGTCTGTCTGTCTGTCTGTCTGTCTGTCTGTCTGTCTGTCTGTCTGTCTGTCTGTCTGTCTGTCTGTCTGTCTGTCTGTCTGTCTGTCTGTCTGTCTGTCTGTCTGTCTGTCTGTCTGTCTGTCTGTCTGTCTGTCTGTCTGTCTGTCTGTCTGTCTGTCTGTCTGTCTGTCTGTCTGTCTGTCTGTCTGTCTGTCTGTCTGTCTGTCTGTCTGTCTGTCTGTCTGTCTGTCTGTCTGTCTGTCTGTCTGTCTGTCTGTCTGTCTGTCTGTCTGTCTGTCTGTCTGTCTGTCTGTCTGTCTGTCTGTCTGTCTGTCTGTCTGTCTGTCTGTCTGTCTGTCTGTCTGTCTGTCTGTCTGTCTGTCTGTCTGTCTGTCTGTCTGTCTGTCTGTCTGTCTGTCTGTCTGTCTGTCTGTCTGTCTGTCTGTCTGTCTGTCTGTCTGTCTGTCTGTCTGTCTGTCTGTCTGTCTGTCTGTCTGTCTGTCTGTCTGTCTGTCTGTCTGTCTGTCTGTCTGTCTGTCTGTCTGTCTGTCTGTCTGTCTGTCTGTCTGTCTGTCTGTCTGTCTGTCTGTCTGTCTGTCTGTCTGTCTGTCTGTCTGTCTGTCTGTCTGTCTGTCTGTCTGTCTGTCTGTCTGTCTGTCTGTCTGTCTGTCTGTCTGTCTGTCTGTCTGTCTGTCTGTCTGTCTGTCTGTCTGTCTGTCTGTCTGTCTGTCTGTCTGTCTGTCTGTCTGTCTGTCTGTCTGTCTGTCTGTCTGTCTGTCTGTCTGTCTGTCTGTCTGTCTGTCTGTCTGTCTGTCTGTCTGTCTGTCTGTCTGTCTGTCTGTCTG
Source organism: Sabethes cyaneus (assembly GCF_943734655.1). Taxonomy (NCBI): domain Eukaryota; kingdom Metazoa; phylum Arthropoda; class Insecta; order Diptera; family Culicidae; genus Sabethes; species Sabethes cyaneus. The sequence continues at coordinate 231,846,068 of NC_071354.1, forward strand.
TCTGTCTGTCTGTCTGTCTGTCTGTCTGTCTGTCTGTCTGTCTGTCTGTCTGTCTGTCTGTCTGTCTGTCTGTCTGTCTGTCTGTCTGTCTGTCTGTCTGTCTGTCTGTCTGTCTGTCTGTCTGTCTGTCTGTCTGTCTGTCTGTCTGTCTGTCTGTCTGTCTGTCTGTCTGTCTGTCTGTCTGTCTGTCTGTCTGTCTGTCTGTCTGTCTGTCTGTCTGTCTGTCTGTCTGTCTGTCTGTCTGTCTGTCTGTCTGTCTGTCTGTCTGTCTGTCTGTCTGTCTGTCTGTCTGTCTGTCTGTCTGTCTGTCTGTCTGTCTGTCTGTCTGTCTGTCTGTCTGTCTGTCTGTCTGTCTGTCTGTCTGTCTGTCTGTCTGTCTGTCTGTCTGTCTGTCTGTCTGTCTGTCTGTCTGTCTGTCTGTCTGTCTGTCTGTCTGTCTGTCTGTCTGTCTGTCTGTCTGTCTGTCTGTCTGTCTGTCTGTCTGTCTGTCTGTCTGTCTGTCTGTCTGTCTGTCTGTCTGTCTGTCTGTCTGTCACCTTATAGACTCGGAAACTACTGAACCGACTGGCGTGAAAACTTGTATGCAAGGGTTTTTGGGGTCGAGAAAGGTTCTTATGATGGTTCGACCCCTCCCCCCTCTGGAACAGGAGTATTTCATACAAAAGAAACACAAATTTCTTCATAACTCGAGAGCTAATTAAGCAAATAAAACCAAATTTTTCAAAAGTTTCATAAGTTGCCATGAAATCCGCTGTTTCAACATATTTTTGTAAGCATGCCTTCGTTAGAGACCGAATAATTACAACCGACCCAAGCTCGAGACAGTTTGGAGGATTGATCGTCTTTGGCACGACTTATGACTTATGACTTATGACTTATTGACTTTATAACGCACTGAAGCCAAAAATGACCAAAACAGTTTGGAACATCCAGATGCATCCAGCTTTTTTCTTGTCTTGGAAAATGCCTTCCTCAGTACAATTGCAAATCATGTTACGAATTGCTCCGATGTTCACAGTTTGCATTTTCACCAACAGATTTAACGAAGTGCACTTTCTGCAAACGATTTGTTTGCACTTTACCGGGGAAATACTACGGTTTTTTACTAAAACGGAAGCAACGGTGGTGAACCAATATCATGTTTTTCGGACATTTTGGGACATCTGACAAGAATGACTTGTGGAAGCCAAAAACCGATTTTTAATAACTTAAATCCCAAAATTTTTCCAACCTGAGCCTACGAATATTTTCCGAAAACCGTAGAATTCTAGACGGCCCTTACTGTCATTATCAACTTACAGTATAGTTTTAATAGTGCAAAGATTTACATGCTCAATCTATTTCATTATGAAACGAAAAAGGGTAAAGAAAACTACCAAAATGCTTGTAAGGATCGAGAAAAAGTACATCAAAAAATTATAACTTTTTCCATGTGAAAACCCGCTAGACAACGCTTTCTTTCAAATTCATTGATCAATAAGCACTCCTTTAACTGTCACCGTAAAGTGGTGACCCTTATTATCGTCGTAAAAGATATAATGTTTGCTTTCAGCCAAAAGTCCAACCAACTGCAAACGGCGCTCATATATGCCGGGGAATTATGGCGTGAGTTTAAGTTTAACACTAAACCAGCCAACGGCAGCCATTTCGCGTTGCAAAGAGATCCGGTTTTATTTCGTCTCCCCTTGGTAAGGACATCGTTCCGAAGCATACGAAAGTACTATCAAAGAAATTGTTATTACAGGGTGTGATAACACACACTTTGGTGTGTTGAATTGTGAAGTTGAAAACGATTCCAATCTAAAATGTCGGTCCATTTTGATGAAATCAATATCTTCCGAAACCATGTGTCTAAGTTGCTTTTAAAACTGATGCAGAATGATTCATGTGATGTTTGTCAATAAAACAAAACTAATTCAGGTGAATTCAAAACAGGAACAGCTGTGCTCAGACATAAAACTACGATTGTTTATCGCTTTTAAAACCCTGTCCAGTGCATTTCTGGTGAAATTTATTTCTCCAAATCCACCGTTTAATCTCTCGTAAAATAATCAACAGCTCATTAACCACTCGCTTTTTGGTTTGGCAGCAGCCGAAGAGCCCTGATTAGTTGTCATAATGACTAGACTAACCTTCTTCCCAGCTGTAGCATTCCAGCAGCAGTAGGAAGCATCGCGCACACCTCTCGAGATAAATTAGGTGTTTAGCGTAACGCCCATATGGACCCCGAAGCGGTAAGTATCTAATGTTCGAACCTCCCATAAACAAATGCACGCCAAAGGAACTGACTTCCGAGGTTCGACGGCTGTTCCGAAACCATGGCACAGCTGTTCGCTCTCATCTGTGTTATGCTTTTGTCGAGGGGGCTGCTCCCCTCCCCTTTCCCTTATGTCACAAACATCGAATCTCAAACGACGACGGAAAAAATACCAAACGCGTGCGAGCAATTAATCAAACGATTGAAATTCTTCGTCATCTTCTGCGTGGCGTCCCGCGCGCCACTTTGTCAATCGCCAGCAAAGAACGACCGACCGACCGGTTCAATTTGCTCTGCAACTAATGGAATGACGGAAAACAAACAGTCACTTCGAATCCGGGAGGACCGTTTGTCAACTTTCTTTCGCTTTTTTCCGGGGCCGTTCACGGTCAACAACGCTTGAAATCGGCTGGCTGGCTGGCTGACAACTGAAACGATGATCGATTCGAACCGGTCAATGAAATCGGAACCGATTTGACGGCTCTGCCGATTTATTGTCGGGCTAAGTGAACCATTTATTGACTGCCCTGCCAGTTTCGTTTTCGTTTGTCTGGGGGTTGAAATCCTACCGCATGACTGACTGGCGATTTGTCATCATGGGAAACGTTTGCCATTTGACATGTAAGTTAATTGGGCTTAGGCGTACTGAATGTTGGATTCAGGGTTTTAGAACTTACCAAAAAAGCCAAATGTTCGATTAATAATTTTTAGTTAAACTTACCGCGACATGTTCGACGATCCTGGAAATCCAGTTCAAAACCTTTGAAGCAAGAACACTGAATGGTTGGTTGAACCTCATTCTCGTGATACACCATCTGGCACTCATGATCGCACCCGCCTCGATCTGATCCACAGTTCGGATGGACGACGATAATTTCTTCCTGTGGCTTCTCAGTTGACGTAGTTGTACTTGTAGTTTGAATGACTTCAGGTAGCTTTTCGGTCGGTTCCTCCGGTAATTCATCTTCCTCCTCATCGCCGTCATCATTTTCATTCATGTTGTCATCATCCGAATCTGTTTCAGCCTCATCCACTACCTCATTCTCTTCAGCTCGATGCAATTCAGTTTCACTTGTGTCAACATTTTCCCCAAATTCAGTAGTCGTTGATGGTGTCGAATGAGGCAACAACTCATGCTTCGGGGTTTCCTCCACCTCATCAGGTTGTTGCTCCTCTTCTTCCCCTTCTTCCTCCTCCTCGTCCTCCTCGTCGTAATCTGAAAGTAAATTAAATACGAGACGCATCGATTACCATGTTCACACGCATTGTTCCCTCAAGCGCCCATCAATCTACATACAATCAACATCTGATAGCTGTAGGTAATATGATTCCTGATTGTGGAATTTCACGTATCTCAAAAAAACCTAATCATTATTCCTGGAGGCAAATCGCTTAATCACCGTTCAACGCCCATTAACACTTTCGAGAGCCAAAAACTATGTGTCTCTCGGGTGTCGGGGGGGCTGGAACTGGAACTGGATCTGACAGCTCAAACAAAAACCGCGTCGTCACGCGAAACGATAAAACATAAAACTGACTGACATTGATGATGACTGCTGCGTGGATCGGTGGGGCAAAAAAAATAACAAACAGTGACTGATACAGCAGCAGCAACCACAACACCAAGCGTTTCAAACAGTAGTTTCAAAGTTCGTTATCAAAAACCACTTAAACAAATTATTCTCGCCTTCCTCTCATCATCATGATGATGCTGCCGGCCGGCCGGCCGGTCGCAGTGCTTGAAATTTTGCCGCGCTTGATGGATGCCAACCGCGACAAAGGAAAGCAGCCGCAGAGTTTTAAAAAGTTTTTCCTTCGGTAGAAATGAAGAAAAAACTACGCCGGCAGTACACGTATCAGGGTGATCAAGCTTTAGTAAAAATGTGTGCCAAAAGCGTAATATCAAGCGGTGAAGGAACTCATTTTACCGAAGATTCTAACATGATTGGCCCGTTCAGAACAGTCTCGAGTGAAAATGTGATTCGGTAGCATTTCTTTCACACAAGTATTAGCAAGTTTCTTTTTCTCTACGATTCAACCGTTATTCAACTTTAACCTGTGGGATTTCATTTCTTCGCATGTCATGCAATGAAAGACCAGCGAAAAGTTTGAGCAAAGATTTGAAATTATACCGCGACACTAAAAGAAGTTCATGAGAATTGTGATGAATTTCATTTGAAAATATTGTTATCAGACTGATGCAGTCAGGATATCACTAACAGTTATGTGACATCAAAAGTTTTTCACAACTTGGAGATTTTTCTGTGCACGTCTTCGACATATTTTATAATTTCCATCTTCTATACGTTTACATATCCTTTGAATGAAAAAAGTGTGCCAATTTTGCAAGTTTTTGTGTACTTCATTTAGCATAAAAAGTGATATAACAAAATTGGTGGCAGCTTCAACAGCTAATTTTCGTACCATGAATATGTAGGGCCATATAGTTACATCTTTGCTTTGCGGCAACGCAGGCAACTCATTTTTATGCATTATTTTAATGAATCAATCAAACAATACTCTTCGCAGTATAAATGTTTAAACAACGAAACTTGCTAATTGAACTCCATGGCGGTAAACTGTGCAGAGGTGTTCAGTATTATTTCGATCATCATCATCATCGTCGTCATTGGTGGTCAAAAGCATAATAAGAAAAGAATTTTATTCGCTTTAAGGAGACCGACCAATTCCCTAGCAAACTGTTGTTGATGCTCTTACCCAAGCAATCGTAAAATAGCAACTGAGATGCGAATATCGTATTTTGGCACTAGCTAGTGTGCCTCAAGGTAGTCATCTGGGTCCATTCCTTTTATTATTCTTTGCGCTAAAAGCCTCTTAAATGTGTTTTAGGCTGTGCACAGTGGATTTTGTTTTGTTGTAAAAAGTCATGAATCTCAATGTCTCCAAATACTGCAGGAGTAGATTCCATCTAGTGACGTCAAATGGGAGATATATTTATAAAAACTCTAATAAGATATTGTGTTTTACCATTGGAATCTTTGTAGACTCGTCTCCGATCTCTAGCCTCTAGCCTCTAGCCTCTAGCCTCTAGCCTCTAGCCTCTAGCCTCTAGCCTCTAGCCTCTAGCCTCTAGCCTCTAGCCTCTAGCCTCTAGCCTCTAGCCTCTAGCCTCTAGCCTCTAGCCTCTAGCCTCTAGCCTCTAGCCTCTAGCCTCTAGCCTCTAGCCTCTAGCCTCTAGCCTCTAGCCTCTAGCCTCTAGCCTCTAGCCTCTAGCCTCTAGCCTCTAGCCTCTAGCCTCTAGCCTCTAGCCTCTAGCCTCTAGCCTCTAGCCTCTAGCCTCTAGCCTCTAGCCTCTAGCCTCTAGCCTCTAGCCTCTAGCCTCTAGCCTCTAGCCTCTAGCCTCTAGCCTCTAGCCTCTAGCCTCTAGCCTCTAGCCTACAAAATTTAAATGATTGCGTATTTCCAGTTTTTAGTCGACTTTCAAATCCAGCTGTAAATTTAATTACAAGCCTAGTTTCAAGACTAATTTAAGCCCAATTTAAGTTTCGACCACCCACTTAGCTTCGAGCTGAGCGGTAAAAAAAACAAACGGCAGGAAAAAAACGGAAAAACACGTAGGAAACCATGACAAAAACTGGACAAACGGAATTTAAAAAGAGGATACACGCGAAAAAAGCTGATATGAGAGAAGAAAAACGGAAGAAAACGTGACAGAATAGGAGGAAAAACGTGGCAAAGAAAGAGAAATAAAATTCACCGAAAAACGAAAAGAGCGTACAGAAAAAAAACATGAAAAATAGTAGAGAAAAGAATAAATCAGTACAGATTTTGTACTTTCTCCGACGTTTCGACTATATTTTGTAGTCTTTATCAAGGATTTCTACGATACATTGGGTGTTAGGTTTGTTACAAATTTTGTTAATTTTCAATTTTATACGTACAATACTGTCTGTCCTTTGTCAATTGTCTTTGTTTAGTTAAAGTAACATGTCCTAAGTTATTTTGTTGCACATCTGTTTTCCTGTCTGTTAAATAAATTGTCTCGATTTGGTTTTTCTTTGCACTGTCGGTCTAACGTCCACTTATTGTACCTGGTATTTTATGTTTGAATATCTGGCTATAGTGCTATGGTAAAGGGGTGTTGGTGGGTTTAAGAGAAGCTAATAATCCTGAGTATGTATGGTTGAGGCCTTCTACGTCGGTACGCTTGTTGATGAAGTTGCGAGAATTTGAGATATGGCACATTTCAAGTATATGTAGTGCATATTTTTTGTAATTTTTGTAACTGGGACATGTTACTTTAACTAAACAAAGACAATTGACAAAGGACAGACAGTATTGTACGTATAAAATTGAAAATTAACAAAACGACGAGAACACGGGAAAATGTGATAGAAATAAAAGAAAAGAAAAACAGGAAAGTGGGGTCAATCACGGCGTAGTGGTTAGTATTCACGCCACTCACGCCGAGGACCCGGGTTCGAATCCCAACCCCACAGAAGTCACGAATGACCCGAGCTGTTAAAGTGACTATAATCAAACAAAAAAAAAACAGGAAAAATGGATTAAAGAAAAAGGTAAAACAAAACAGAAAACTAAGAAAAACGGAACAATGAAACAGAAAACACGGAAACTTATTCAATTTAATTCTACTATGTGTATTTTATTTACGACAGATACGTATTTCGCCTACGACTTGCAGGCTTCCCCAGTGTCTGTTTTCGAACGTATCTGTCGTGAATAAAATACACATAGTAGAATTAAATTGGATAAGTTTTCTTATTTTTTTATTTTTAGGTTTCGTATTCTACTAAGACGCTCCAAAAACTTCAGAAAACACGGAACAGAAAAAGGTAAAGCGAGAGAAGAAGACGAAAAATGAAATGAAAGTAGAACAAAAACCAAAAAAAATAAACAAGAAGTGTAACATCTGGACTAGAAAAGAAAAAATGAAACAGAGAAGAAGTAAAACGTCTGAGATTATAAAAAGAAGCTTAAGCCCAAGGCTTTACCTAGTTTTATCTAATTTTGTTATCATTTATGTATCGCTTTTGCATCATCTTTGTATCTATTCTGCGTCAGGTTTTGTGTTGTTTTAGGTGTTATTTGGGATACTAAATGTTATTTTATCAGGTATCAGCATCTTTGGCTCGAGCAGCACGTTCCTCACAATCATGTGGAAGATTTGTGCCTTGCCCATCTTGCCCGTGTCATCATTTACCTGATGAGGACGGGAAGGAAAACAGGAGGAATAGGAAGGGGTGGATGAGGAATTTGGACAAACACAAACATATATATACCGAGAGATTTTTGTACCCCCGAAGGGATACTGCAATCCTTGGTAGTTAACTTATCAAAAGTACACCCCCTGGGGGGTATACTCATGATAAATAAGAGCTTATAGCTCAATACCGCTTTCGGTAAGGAACATCAAAATGTCTCGTAATTTTAGTTTCCTAAAATCCGATTCATTTAAGACGTAGGATCCAAAGATCCTATGACGCAATTGTGCTACTGCAGGACAGTTGCAAATTACGTGATATGGTGTACCGTAGTCGGATTCACATAAATTACAATGAAACGATTCAGCTCGCTGAATCGTAGCCATATGATAATTTAGTCTGCAGTGACCAGTCAGTGATCTGACAAGAATACTGCAATTTACCTTTGAGTGTTGCAAAAGAAATTTCGCAACCTTCTCACAAGGCTTAACAATGAAACTTTTCGTTTGACGACAAGTTTCAAGATTTTCCCAATAACGTACATGTTCAGATGAAAACCAAGATCGAATCTTTTGTTTTATCCAACATGCCGCAATTGGTAAAGCAGGTTCCGGTTCGAAAACCGACTTTTCTGCTCCAGATCTTGCTAGTTCATCAGCCCATTCATTTCCGGTTATACCAGAATGGCCAGGAACCCAAACCAGATGAACGGCATTTAGAATGCTTAGTTCTTCTAATTGGGTGTGGCAGGCGATGACTGTTTTAGATTTAGAATTAGCCGCACAAAGGGCTTTTATAGCGGCTTGACTGTCAGAACAGAAGTAGATAATCTTGCCTATCAGTTCTTTCTGAAGTGCAAACTGAGCTCCACACATAATTGCAAAGATTTCAGCTTGAAAAACGGTGCAGTAACTACCCAACGAATAGGATTCCTCCAATTCTAGCTCACGGCAGTAAACACCAGCACCCGCGCGACCTTCGTACAAGGAACCATCGGTATAACAGACTACATAGTCGGAAATTTTCCTTTCCATGTAGCCTGACATCCAATCCTCTCTAGGAGGAAAGTCACTTGAGAAAGTCCTATACGGGAAAGTACGCATGAGCGTTACATCGCTAGGAGCAAGGGCAAACTTGTCCTCAGCAACAATTTGCGACCACAATCGAGTATGACCAGTGGAACCGTCCACAGACTGCCAAAGGCCAATCGCGTGTAGTCGATAAGCACATATTAGTGCCTCTTGCTTCAGGTGGAAGTGTAGAGGTTTAATATTGAAAATAGCTTCTAGGGCGGCAGTAGGAGTTGTAGTAAATGCACCAGACATTGCCATTAAACACATCCTTTGAAGATGGTTTAGCTTTGTCTGGACAGTCACAACTTCCCCTCTCTGCCACCATACAAGACAACCATACGCCAGTATTGGTCTGACAACGACCGTGTATAACCAGTGTATGTATTTGGGTTTAAGCCCCCAAGAGTTGCCAATTGCTCGTCTACATTGCCCAAAGGCCATGCACGCTTTTTTAATTCGAAAATCAATATTTGTGGACCAGTCAAGCTTGGAGTTGAGAATCAACCCCACGTACTTCACTTCGTTCACAACATCAACATCCGAATCGAAAAAGCGCAGAGCGCGAGCTCCATTGGTATTTCTACGTCTTGAAAATAAGACGATAGATGTTTTGCTCGGATTTACCGAAAGTGCAGTTTCTTGGCACCACGTTTCCACGACGCGTAGTGCCTGCTGCATTAAGTCAAATAATGTGCTTATGCACTTTCCAACTACTAGGATGAGATAGTCATCCGCAAAACCATATGACGGATAGCCTAGACTATTGAGTTTCCTCAATAGGCCGTCCGCCACAAGGTTCCATAAAAGAGGCGAGAGAACGCCACCTTGTGGACATCCACAAACACTTTGCTTCCAAATGCTTGCTTGCCGTAAGGACGAAAAAAGCAATCGGTTACTAAGCATTTGTTCTATCCACTTTATGATTATTGAAGGCACATTATGATAACGAGCAGCCTCCAAAATGGAAGCGAAAGATACGTTATCAAACGCGCCTTCAATATCCAAAAAAGTTCCTAAGCAAGATTCCTTTTGTGAAAAAGCAACCTCAATTTTATCCACCACATCATGTAATAAAGTGGTTGTAGATTTACCACTTTGATAAGCATGTTGTGCTGAATGAAGAGGAACTTCTACTAAGCTTGTTTCGCGGATGTGGTGATCAACAATCCGCTCAAGTGATTTAAGCAAGAATGACGTTAGACTGATTGGTCTAAAACTTTTTGCTTGCTCGTATGTCGCGCGTCCACCTTTAGGAATGAACTTAATGGTTATTTCACGCCATTGAGTTGGGATGTACCCAATAGCAATACTACACACAAACATCCTTCTCAGAATGTGTTTGAAGTACTTGAATCCTTTCTGCAGTAGAATAGGGTATATTCCATCTGTTCCAGGAGATTTGTATGGAGAGAAGCTGTTCACGGCCCACTCAATCGCTTCAGTTGTGACAAGTCTCCGAGCAAAAGCCCATGAGTCTAAGCCACCTAAAACGATTTCTGGATCGTTTCGAACTTCAGGTTCCACACAGCCCGGAAAGTGACTATAAAAGAGACATTCCAGGATTTCATTGTCATTAGAACAGTATTCACCGTTCGAACTTCGAATGTTATTAACCTGATAATCTTTCGATTTTGACAGTATTTTATTAAGTCGACTTGCCTCGCCGAAACTGGAAACGTTGCTACAGAACCTGTGCCAGCTCGTGCGTGCTGAAGACCGTAGAGCCTTTGCATAGGCTTTCCGGGCCTGCTTGAAAGGCTCCACGCCATCCCTCCGACGTCTATTCCAGGCTCTCCTGCATCGTTTCTTTAGTTCCGCGAGATGAGAGTTCCACCACGGTGTTCCTCTAGTCGTTTTAATAGTTTTTAGCGGGCAAGCTACTTCAAAAGATTCCGCAATAAAACATGTTGTGACATCTACAGCCACATCCAAGTCGATCGATGACTCAATCGTCGGTTCGAATCCTTGAAATTTCGTCGCCAGTTCCTCCTCAAAGAGTTCCCAGTCAGAAAATCTCGGATTGCGAAAGGTTGCAGCGTTCAAGGAGACACCCAAATGATCAAAATATATAAAGCAATGATCAGATATTGGTGTCTCATTTGAAACATGCCATTGTGCCAACTCATGACTGATCCTGTTAGAGCAGAGTGTTATATCTAACACTTCCTCTCTACCAGCTCGTATGAAAGTTGGACAATTGCCAATGTTGAGTATTCCAAGGTTGGTACTACTCAAATATTCCATCAAATCAGAGCCTCTCGGATTGATATCCGAGCTGCCCCAAATGATGTGATGGGCATTGGCATCACTGCCTACAATGAGCGGAAGCCCATTAGATTGGCAGTATCTCACCACATTTCTGAAATCGTCGCTGGGAGACGGTTCATCGTGTGGTAAGTATGCAGAACAGTAGACATAGCGCCTATGGACATCATCCACGACGAGTTCTACTGTGACTGCACAAATATCTCGAGTAGTCAACTCAGAGATAAGGCATGCACTTATTGACCTATGCAACAATATGCATGCCCTGGGCATCAAACGAGGATTTGTCATACCAGTTTTGCTGAAAGCAGCAAAGTTCTGGTTTCCAATATTCGTCGAATGAAAGTACCCCTTGCGAAAACATGGCTCCTGAATCAATGCGATGGTGACAGAGCCATTAAAAAGTTTTTCGCATAAATACAAATTTGCTGCCCGTTTGTGTTGAAGATTTATTTGTGCGACCCTAACTATTTGACTAGCGGAGTATATGCACAAACAATCTCCAACACAGATCAGACAGCAAATTGTAAGCGAAGCCAATTATATTGGCCAGAACGCACTTGGCGTAAAACCCATAAGGGAAATTGGGCAGGACTACTATGCTGTTCCCACGAAACGCAAGGAACAACAAAGATCGACCGTACCAGAGCCCCGCATGGCACAGTAGGGGCCAGATGCCCAAAGCACTCCGTTCGCGACTGGCATGTTTTCACCCCTCCAGCCATTCAGTCATCGGCACGGAGGTAGACCTTGACTTAGGGGCTCCTGATTTGCCGACTCCCGGCAGGATCAGGTCCCGTGGCTCAATTTTTGCCCAAACGTACAATTCGGCACCAACCGCCAAAGGGCCTAACTGCAGATTGTGTAAAACAGACCGATTTAGAGTCTCTCTCTCTGTGCTAAGCCAGCTGAGAAAATAACTCTCTCCCGGTGTGCCCACACCCCGCAGCCGCGCCCTCCGAAAAACCTGCGCCGAACTGCATGATTAGGTAGCCGGAAACCACACGGCGAGTGTTCCACCTTCTCTGTCTGCATACGACAACCAAGGTTGCGTACCACCAGGTGCGCAACTTTGGCTACCGTACCCCAGCCGGCACCTCGTGGAGGTAGAGATAGGAGTTAGAAAACAGAGGTGATATATTTGCACATGTTCACTCATTTGCCAGCCTCAGAAAACTAAGAAAAACGGAACAATGAAACAGAAAACACGGAAACTTATTCAATTTAATTCTACTATGTGTATTTTATTTACGACAGATACGTATTTCGCCTACGACTTGCAGGCTTCCCCAGTGTCTGTTTTCGAACGTATCTGTCGTGAATAAAATACACATAGTAGAATTAAATTGGATAAGTTTTCTTATTTTTTTATTTTTAGGTTTCGTATTCTACTAAGACGCTCCAAAAACTTCAGAAAACACGGAACAGAAAAAGGTAAAGCGAGAGAAGAAGACGAAAAATGAAATGAAAGTAGAACAAAAACCAAAAAAAATAAACAAGAAGTGTAACATCTGGACTAGAAAAGAAAAAATGAAACAGAGAAGAAGTAAAACGTCTGAGATTATAAAAAGAAGCTTAAGCCCAAGGCTTTACCTAGTTTTATCTAATTTTGTTATCATTTATGTATCGCTTTTGCATCATCTTTGTATCTATTCTGCGTCAGGTTTTGTGTTGTTTTAGGTGTTATTTGGGATACTAAATGTTATTTTAGATTTTCCATGAAATTTTTTAGGTTATTCTCTTAATTTTGAATAATTTTTATATCATTTTTGAATCATTTTCCTGTCATTTCTGTATCATTGATCCTTTTAAAAACGACTATTTTAAATCAGGAAAGACCGAAACAGTAGAAAAGTTAATAGTTCCACTTCATATTACGCCGACTGGCCCGTTCGATCAGCACCTAGTAGTTTTCTGGAAAAATTGGTGGTCATTTTTTAAAACTGTTTTTATTTACAGCTCCCGCTCGCCCACTACGCCCGGCTTTGTGTTCTAGTTATGATCGTATCTCAAAAAACTGTCATTTAATGAATGCCTCATCTACAGTCCATCATATACGATATTGAAATTTAAACAGAAGGTTGGCCACATGTACTCCGATGGGAGTAAGACAGGCAGAAAACTTTCTCCGATATGCAAAATGTGTACTAAATGATCTCGATGGAGGTAATTATTATCCAACAGAAAAATCATCATCCTTCATTATAATATGCAATTTACGGCAAAAAGATTTTATGCCGCCGGTTTAAACCCGTACAAGATGAAGTACCTCTAGTCGGCTCAGCCACAGGCGTGTCCGGATCAATAGCTGTCAGAAATGGATACTCGAATCATCATTCAGTCACATCATTGCTTTTACACTTAGGCAAACACATTCCAATCAAAATGAAACAATCAGCAAAAACAAAAGCGTTCCGTTATCATGGGCTCATTAGAAATCACTTTTTCCGAGACTCCCCGGATTCTACCCCATTATATGAAATTAGATTCCTATCTGTCTGAACCCACACAGCGGACCATCACCGCGCCGGCCGGCCGATGTGATCCGTCCATCCATCCGTCCATCCATCCAGTCACTGAGACTGGGAGTCCGTGAAGCCACCACCACCGTCATCGTCGCCATCATCGGTCTTAGGACGATGCGGAGATGGCGCGCAGATGTGTCAAAATTAGTGCCCGCCATTAGAGACGGTACTTCATTAGCAGCGCACTGATGAGGTTCGTGTCGGTCGTTCGGTAGGAAATCGAGACTTTTCTGCCTTTCCCGTCACGGGTTTCTCGCTGGAGCTGTTGCTGGAACTGAATGATGCTGCACGGCCGCATGACTCGACAGCGAGACTCTCCTGTGTGTTCAGTGTCTATGATGCTCTAATTGAGAGAATCGACTGCAAGGTATTGATTGCATCTTTTCATTCAGTTTTCTGAACCGTGGACAGCGTTAACACTGCTGAGCAGAAAATGCAAAATAAAATTTACCTTCAAGATTAAATTATGGAAAGCTTAAATTTAGATCAGCTGGAATTTAAATTGAAGATCTAGGTCAATTGCATTTTTAAAGTTTCAACTCAAGATTCGCATCGCATCGAGGTATCGATTCCGAATGCCAATTAAATGCGAATGAACTATTTCTCACGTCTAATAATCCAAATCACGCACATCTCTTCTTCTTTTGTGAACCTTACCGGGCGGTGATCGAACCCAAACGAGCAGCCCAGCTCTGGATGACTTCAGACAATCATCCTTCGCAGCCGCGTGAGACTGTAACTATACCCGGTATCTAACGAATTTAATCTCGGATCAATTTACCGTCCTTGGGCCCGAGGTGGCCGCGGCAGGAAGGTGCCATCGTTTACATTTCTGCTAGCGCGTGTAGCCGCCGCCCGCCGTTGTTGGCCAACAAGCTGATTTTGACGTTCAAAGATTCCGAAATGGTGTTATTATTGATTTGATTACTTTCCTTCCACAGTGCCCGACAGGGACGTCACATAATCGAATTGTGGCTGGCCCGAGTTCAATGCGGGAAGCTGGGACGACTCTAAGTCAGCCTATTTATTGGTGTTTTTGTTGTTGTTATGGTTCCAAAATGCAGCCCTCCTCTTGTTAGCACAGCGCGCGAACTTTTAAAGCGATTAACTAACTAACTAATAACACTTCGCTACCCAGCAAAAATCGTGATCTATTTTTAAATTACAGTCGCGATAATCTTTACAAGCGGCAAAAGCCCCTTCAGGGAAGGTTGTTCTCTGGTCAAAACAAACGAAATTGATCGAGTGGTATTTAGAGATGAAATGGATATCCATCGCAATTTAACGCAAGCTGCCAATTTATACACATCGATCGGCGACCGGCCTTTGTACGGGCGGCATACGATCGTGAGTCGATCGATGGAAGGTGGAAGATTAGTGTCGCTATAGCTAATTTATCGAGCTTTGGGAATGTTGAATTTTTGTCAACATTGAACTCTTGCGGCAATTTCTGGCCATTCATCTAGCGCGCGGATCGGCCGTTTGGCGTTTTGTTTGCATTGAACGTAGTTCTACGGTAGGCTAGGATGATTGAGCCGTCTATCGGGATCATTTTGGTGACGGCAATAACCATAGTTATGGTGATTAATTGCGGTGGGTTATGCCGCAACATGCCAGTAGGATAGTACCTGTTTAGATTCCTGTATAGTGCACTGAACCGAAGATGTTAAAAGCTTTTTAAAAACGAAATAAATTTATTGCAATGAAAATAGTTTCCATATAAGAGTTAATACACTCAAGTACTTTTTTTACACGGTTTGTTTTTTCGATTACCATGAAAGGGACAACTTAGGAGCCATTCACTTATTACTCAATGTATTTGGGAAAGGCCCGAAATTCGCCACGTAGTTTGTAAATGCTTCCTAAGTTGACCCGTTTTTGAGTAACCGAAAAAAACAAACCGTGTAAAAAAAGACTTGAGTGTAATTAAAAACGCAAATTAAACGGGAATTTGCAGGACTTTAGAGACGATCATTTCATAGATGCCAATGTTTAACTAGTAAACGAACTTCAATAAAAGTGATTGCATTTAACCCTACTTAACGGAGGAAGCACAGCATATACCTTATCATCAGGTTAAGTTTAGATGGCTCTGAAAATTCCAAAATATATGCGATTTTGTCGACAAGAATTCTAGAATATACGGATCCTTTGGGGATAAACTTTGTTATCCACAGAATATTTTTTCTTGATTTCTGCGAAAGTTTGCTTCCATTGGCATGTAAACGTAGTTGTTCTACTATGCCAATTTTGTTTACATCATTTTCGTTGATGTAGTCATTAACTATGAACCCACACAAAATTTTACTAAATTCTGGGTACTTCAAACCATCCATCCATCTGATGGTTTTAAAAAATGGCCTTTTTTAAATTATTTCTGCTTAAAAAATAACACAGTGCACAGAGCACAGAGCACAGAGCACAGAGCACAGAGCACAGAGCACAGAGCACAGAGCACAGAGCACAGAGCACAGAGCACAGAGCACAGAGCACAGGGCACAGAGCACAGAGCACAGAGCACAGAGCACAGAACACAGAGCACAGAGCACAGAGCACAGAGTACAGAGTACAGAGCATAGAGCACAGAGCACAGAGCACAGAGCACAGAGTACAGAGTACAGAGTACAGAGTACAGCGTACAGAGTACAGAGTACAGAGCATAGAGCATAGAATACAGAGCCGATAGCATTAAGTACAGAGCACAAAGTACATAGCACAGACCATAGAGTAATTCCATGTAATTGCATGTTTATAGGACAAAAAGTTCTTATTTTCATAAGGAACCAAAGATGTTAATCTTTACACTTCATACTTCATACACGTCATACGGCAAGTTTTGAGATAGGGTATCATTCCAAACAATCGAAAAATGCAAGTGTCACGAAAAATAACTCTAACTCGGTCTAACTAGAAATTGTCGCTTCGTGATTATTTGAAATAATTTCCGATTATTTTCGAACAAGTCTTGGTACAATTCAGGAATCAACGAGAAAGTCGATGGAAAATTCCATTAATTCTACTATAATAAACCTACAAGAGAACTAAATGGAATACTACCCTTTCTCTTTGTTTGCTATTTGCTTTAATAATTCCTTATTGTGCTGTACCACCACACAAGCAACACAAGCGGTGCCACCGATATTTTAATTTCAATAATCGTCACATTGAAATATTGTCTACCGTGAGCAAGTCATAGCGATTAAAACCAAGTTAACACCAAATAAAACATTAATTCACCGCAACATGCGCAACAATGCGCAGGAAAATACATTAAAACTAAATCCAATGTTCTGTTTTAATAATTATTCCTGGACCAATAAACTTTATTGTGATCAGCGGAGAACAACAATGTTTTATTTCTTCTTATAAGCATGTTTTCATCCTTAAAAGGATGATGTCTGGTAATTGATAAAACTGTTAGAAATATCGGCATTCTTCTCACTTATCTTAAAACGCACTTAATACAACAGCTTGAATTTTAGCAAAACACCTCTAGTAACTCCGAAGAAAAGTTTGTTCATTTCTCCATCGATACGGACAGCCAGCTGCGGAAGATACTGGTCTTCTCGACGTCACACAATCTGCGTCACAAAACAAAAAATGTCAGCTGCAAAGTCATTCCTACTGGTTTATGGACGCAAATAATTTGGCTTTCTCAGCAAACTGCAGACCAGCGAGACTTTTCCATTTCACTTTGCCAGATGGATGTCAGACGAAACGTTTGAAACGGCAAACAAACTGATGAAAATGAACCCGATTTTCGACTACCCTTTGTTATATTCTAAAGTAACGACCGACTGAAAAGGCGGTAACAACGAAAATCAAAAATGACGAACCACGAAAAAAGGGCTGGCCTTCGAAGATATACTTCGAATTCAAATAAAACAAGGCCTGCTGCCTGGCATAGTTATCAGTTTCTGTAAAGCCAGCGGACCGACCGGTATGTACTCTCGACGTCGCGTCGGCGTCAGTGCAATCTCCAAGAGGGTTAGAAAAGTACACCGCCAAAGGAAGGAGAACAAGAAGACGCGCAAAGCTTCTGACTTCCCGATGTGTTCAGTACATTCGATCGCCTTGCTCGCGGTTGCATTCATGCAACTGTTGTTGTGGTAATGTTGCAAGTAGGATTTATGATAATCATTGGAATAATTGGTCCTTTTAAGGACCGGAACATAATAATTGAAGATTTAATTGAATTTTCTCAGACCGTTTCCAACTAAACGAGTAATATTTTATAAAGCTTTGTGAGTTATCCGGCAGAGGTTTGGCAAAGCATAGGATCACCAAGGCAGAAATAAGAAGCCAAGGCACATAAAGTGTAGCTGTTGAGATGTTGCGGTTGGCTCGTCATAACAAACTTATACCATGCTGCATCAATATCCGGACACTTAAGCAGGTCATATTTTTAATATGCTCCGTAAACAATATTTTCGCAACATTCTAGTAATTGCTTTGTACTATAATCAAATATAAAGCTTAAATTCGCAATAACACGTCAATTTTACAATGAAAACCCAATAAAAACATTAAAATAAGAGAAATAAACAGGCTTGTCTTGTTCATAAATCCGGACACCTGACATCTCAGTGAATCAATATCCGGACACTTTTGAATCATTTTCCGGACAGGCAAAACTTTTTCATATTTTGTCTAAGAAATGTATGCCTATAAGTAAACAACCTGTCACTTGTAGTATTAAATAATCATCTCTCTATACATTTTTTTTACTTTTAATGCCATTAACAGTACGATTTTAGTCAAGTACTACACTGACCCACGTACCTAACCAGAGAACGAAAGTGATTAAATACTTCTACATTAATTGCCTTGAAGTATTTTGCATTTCCAAATATTTTGACGGTTCCATGGATCGAGACTCCTTCTCTTACCACACCTTCTGCCTGGTTCAGTGTGTCCTTTCGCATTTTCTAAGAAAAACAGTAGGTAGTTACCATCAATAATCAAACATGTCCGGATTTAAAAACATGGTTTTAATTCCGGACAGCGTAATTATTTATAAAAATGCACTTTATTTCGACACATTAATGAATGACACCGTCTCAATTATTGAAAACTAACCTTCTTTGTTGATACTAAGCCTAAAAAGTTGGTTTCTTTGTAATAATAAGCTCCCAAAACCTTAAATCGCGAAAACACTGCTGTTTAGTAATCTAAAAAAACTCGCAGAAAAAAGACACTGTTCGACACCAACTTTACGTTTGGATTTATTTAAGTTATTTCGCGCAGCCTACTTAACCACTGACTATGTTTAAACGATCTTACGATATATTTGCAGAGTAATCCACGCCGCTACACCTCATAATTTGTACATATTATTACTTAATAAGGATCAATTAGTGAAGGTGTCCGGATATTGGTACCGTCCGGATTTTGATGCAGCATGGTACTGATCACCTCTCGCGAAGTTCAAACTTCTGTTCGTTGCTAAGTGAGTAGGCCAAACATGCCATCTCAGGAGGGATATCAAAGCATAGTCAACAAACATGCCAGCTCTAAGTAAATGTGTTCGGTCAGGCGTACTATAACCATCCAACAATTGGCCGTTTTCAAGGCCAAATATGTAAGTTAAGATGTGATTAAATTTTCACACCGACTCATTTGGCCTTAAATGATGAATGAAATTATCTGAAATAGCACAATTTCTTTTATCAAACCATAGTAAATGAGATGAATGTAAACAGCCATTACAATTTTGCATATTTAGAATTTAGTTTACATAATTGTAGCATAAAACGCTTCTATCGAAGCTATTATGTTACGAAATTGATGAGGAAGCATATTTTTCTATTTTCTATATGTAATAAACTAAGTGCTGGCACGGTATATTCATGCGGTCTCTCGACTCGGCGACTTTATTGGTATGGATTTGAAATGCCTAAAATGCATATTGAATTCTAATCCAGAGAACTACTAAATTACTTTCCTCTCGGTTTTCTTTAGCAAACCAAATCTATCCAACACCAACGCTAAATAAACGAGTACAGCTACAGTAATACGTTGTGTTGTTTCTCTTTGGTAGCAAAAGATGAACAATCAAATTGAAAAGGACAACTTTGCCTCCTTTACCCAGACTGAAATTGAAATCCTCCAGTTTGTTCAACGTAGGTGATGGAATGACGGACCATGAAAAATAGGACGGACATTCATTTTCAAATTATGCAATTCCATTATCTGCGAAGCACAACCGATTCTTGTCACTTGCTTTGCTATGTAACAAGAGGTAAACCGGCGAACAACATTATTTAAACGCTAGCTGAGGAGGAAAACTCAAGGGCCAGACAAAGCCACGCTCGAGTCGTGCAGGTCTGCAGCTCCCAGTCCTCCAGTTTATCTGACTGCCGTGATGGAATATTTAGCTGCGGAAGTGCTTGAATTGGCAGAAAATGCTACTCGAGACAACATAAGACCAGAATTATCCCACATCACTTGCAGCTGGCCACCTGGACTGGTATTTCATCGTGACTGATGACCGTCACGAACGACTTCGTCGATGATATTTTACATCGCATAAAGCTTTCCTGTTGCAATAAAGAAGAAAAACAAAAAGTTATTTATATCCTTTAACTCTACTACTGTGTTTTATTGATAAATACGTATTTCGGTCTCGACGTGAGACCTTCATCAGTATCTAACTAACTTAGACTGTTTGAAGAATAGCAGCTTGGTCCCCTATTTAAACCGAATAGGGATTGTGGGAAATCCGGTAGGTAGCTGCCACCCAGCTAGCACCAACTCGTATATTAATGTACGAAAACTATCGTAAATAACTCCTAACAAACTCTAAATCATAACTAAAGCTGGATAAAGTGGGATCAAGTTGATTTTCTGTCGTATATAATGATAATGACTGACATTCATTATCAAATTATTCGTAATCGTAATTGCGCATGAAATACGATTTATTTAGCATGTATATCTGTACGTAATGCTGATTTTTACCTTTTTATACATATGAAAATGCTAGCTGGGCATATCAAAAAAAAGAAACTATTTTTATTACTTATTAGGTCAAAAAGTGGTGAAACGTTACTACCTGTTTGATTATTTAGAAGATTGGATGGATTTTCTTTAAAAATTTCCAGAGGTTCGGCAACATCCAACTTCCAAATATTATTTACAGGGCGGAGAAGACTAATGTTTTCAGAAGTAAATGGATGTTCTTCGTCGAAAATATGCTCGGCTACCTTGGATTTGAAGTGGTAAAATTCTTTCTCCTGTAGTTCTTTCCTCGCTTTTGTTACTTCTGAAACATGCTCCTTGAATCGGATTCCGAAACTTCTTTTTGTTTGTCCGATATAAATCTTATCACAGTGACTACATGCAATTTTGTAGACTCCTGCTTTGTTTAGTATATCGATCGGATCTTTTGTGGATCCTAATCGTGTTTGGAGCTGGTTATTTCTACTAGTGTAGACGATATCCATTCCATATTTTTTAAATTTAGTGTGAAGCTGATGTGTTACACCACTATCATACTCGACAGCCACCATTTTCAGATCTTCTGATATAGGGGTTAGTGTCGTAAAAGAATTACGAAGTAATAATTTCCTTTTTTTATTCCAAATGGCTTGGATGGTTTCCTTCTTAAAGCCATTCAGCCTGGCAATCTCAAAAATATAACTTAATTCCTTGTCTTTTCCTTCTTTACTCAAAGGAAGAGTTTCCACACAGTGAATCATGTGGTGAAAAGTGGCCATTTTATTTTGAAAGGAGTGGTTGGATGTGATAGGTATCACCCGTTTTGTATTAGTGGGTTTCCTATAAATCTTGAAATCAAATTTTGTGGAATTCCTTATGACAACAACCTCTAAGAATGGAAGTTTATTGTCCTGTTCCTTCTCAAATGTAAAATTAATATCTCTGTGGACGTTATTGAGTATGTATAAGAGAGTATCAGAGTCCTCTTGTTTTAAAATACAAAATATGTCATCCACATATCTCCACCTTTTACCAGATCGCTAAAACATTCATTTCATTTAGTTTGTTTTCTATGTTTGCCATAAATAGTTCACATAAGAAAGGTGACAGAGGGTTCCCCATTGGGGCGCCCTTCATCTGCTTATAAAAATTGTCACTAAATTCAAAATAATTTTCTTCCATACAAAGTTGGGTTAATCTTAAGTAGCCCTTCACCTTCGTTTTCCACTCATTCCCACTCCGTTGTAAAAGTAACCAATTTTCTAAAAATTTTAGGGCTTCGTTCACCGGAACACTAGGGAACAAAGCCTTTACGTCAAATGATATCATGATTTCCTCAGCTCTAATGTGACCTGAGGACTTTAAATTTTCGATGAAATCGCTTGTGCTCTTAGCCGATCGACTGGGAAACTTCTTTGGCATAGTTTGAAACTCTTTGACTAGCCACTTTGCTACTTTTTCAGTTGGGGATCCTACTGCAGAAATAATTTCCCTCATTTCATTACCAGGTTTGTGGATTTTTGGAAGGCCCTTTATTCTCGGGAGAACAGGTTTAGAAATACGAAGATTTTTCCAGGTATCACCAATAATATTCTTGTAATATTCTATCCACACGTCTGACCATTTCGGCAAGGCTTTCCGGTTAGCTCGTTGCAACAAGCCATGCCTGGTGTGCAGTTATCTCCACTCTCCAATCTCGGTTATCTCGGTACTCCAATTTACCGAAAAGAAAATTACGCTAAGAGCGTTAGTGCAAGTTTATTGCAAGCTGGAGTTATGATAATCAAACAATCGGTCCTTTTAAGGGCCATAAAACGATTGAAGAGTTTATTATGTTTTCTTGCCTACCATAACACAGGCAACGAGGGAAAAGTAGAATTTTTCGCCGCTGCGGACGACCAACAACTGGCGGGTATAAGTTTTCTGGTTACGGGCGGCATTTTCTGGCATTTCTAAAACGTCTGCAGCTTGTAAATGCTTTATTATCAGTGTTCTTCATTTGTAAGGCGCAAAAAAGTTTTGCGCAACATTTTCACCGTTTTGAAAACTCGCGCGTGTTGTCACCAGCGATTACCAGAGGAAAAGCACTGTGCAACGGAGAAACAGATCATGGAAATTTATTTACTGTTTGGTTTAGTGTGACTTCGATTCGTTTTAACAAAATAGATTCAATCAATTCATAGAAATAACTCCGAAATCAGTTGACGATTGAACGTATACAATGTTACTACTTTGATAAACATTACGTACAACGCGTGTAGCATGTATTCATGAAGAATCGTTTTGACGGAGTACAAACGGAAAGCGGAGAGTGGCGTAGGTGTATGAACCACGAGTTACAGGCACTACTTGGAGAGATTCCCATCATACACCTGGTGAAAGCTGGGAAACTACGGTCGACTGGCCACGTCTCAAGAATGCTGGACAACTATGCAGTGAAATCCGGTCTCTTGAAGAACCCCACTGGCACCAGGAACAGAGGGGCCCAACATGCTAGATGGCTCGACCAGGTTGAAGACAACTTGCGTGTGTCGAAACGAGCAACGAACTGGCGCCGAGTAGCCCAGGACCGAGTACAATGGAAAAACATTCTGGCTGGTAAAGTAAGTAAGTAAAGGATTGAATGTCGATACCGGATTGTTTAGCGATCAGCTTTGTGCGGCGACGTATGCTCCCGACGCATTGATTTTAACGCTATCCTCCAGGCGTAGATTGCCTTCGCCGTCCCAAGGTTTCTAGTAATGATTTCGAGGTCGTCTGCGCAGGCTAGGAGTTGACTACTCTTGCAGAAGATGCCCACTCGCCGAAACACACCTTCAATAGCGATGTTGAATAAGATACAGAACAGTCCATCCCCTTGCCGCAACCCTCTGCGCGATTCGAAAGGACTCGAGAGTGTCCCCGAAACACGCACGTAGCACATCACTTGCTCCAGAATAGCTTTGATCAGCCGCGTCAGTTTGACCGGAAAACCATACATGTAACTTGTCTGCCATAGCTGTTCACGTTCAACTGTATCGTATGATGCTCTACAATCCACGAAAATATGATGAGTGGGTACGTTGTATTCTCAACATTTCTGGAGGATTTGTCGGAGAATAAAAATTTGATCCGTAGCAGCACGGGCCTCCATAAAGCCCGCATGATACTGCCCTACGAATTCGCTTACTATTGGGAATAGACGACGGAAAAAAATCTGGGAAAGTACCTTGTAGGCGGCGTTGATCAATCTAATAGGTCGCCCTTTTTGTAGATGGGACAAGCTACACCTTCCATCCACTCCTCCGGTAGTTTCTCCTCCTCCCAAATCTTAGAAATTATCCAATGAAGTGCCGTTGCAAGCGGTTTTGGGCCATTTTTGTAGAGCTGTGCCGGTAATCGGTTCTTTCCGGCGGCTCTATTATTCTTCAGCTGATGAATTTCTCGCCGGATCTTTTCGAAATCGGGAGCCGGCACGCTGTTGTCATTTGTAGGCACTCCTAGGTTAAATTCCGTTGCGTCTACTTCTGCTATATCGCCGTTGAGGTGCTCATTGAAATACTGCTTCCACCTGTCGATCACCTCGCGCCTCGTCCCTACACATGTCAGGTTTAGGTGTCAATCTTTTGGTGCTCCCTAATTTGCCCTGTAAGTAACTCCATGCCTAGAAGTCGAGAGGATTTAAAGCAGGCGAAGAGGCAGGCCACTCTTTTGAAGAAATAAAATACGGAAAATTGTCCTCACACCAAGCCTGCGTAGCTTTCGTCTAGTGAGATGGTGCAGAATCTTGTTGGAAGCAGTACGGTGCATTTTTGTAATGTTTTTTTGGCGATGGGATGCAAATGACGGATTTCACGCCAACTCGACCAGAGGTTGGCATGCCCCTTTCAGAATTTAATGAAACTTGGTGCGTGTAAAGAATTCATCTAAATAAGCAACTCTGCTTACTTAGTTTTTCCTAAATTGGTCTAGACCAACTTCTGAAAGGGGCTAATTTTTTTCAGATTAATGGTACTGATTATCAGTAATAATTTTATCAGTCGATAAACATAATAACAAACATAAATCGTTACTGTTATTAATGCTAGAATGATCTACAATTGTGTGACCCTTGATTGTGTACTGACTGTAAATCAATTGAAGCTACGTTACATCAATATAATTAGCAAAACGAGTCTAGGTACTACGTGTTGCAAAGTTTTGTGCCGTCTCCCTTTTACCTAAATCTAGAGACGCTAACGCCGTCTCCTTACGTAAAATGACGCAAGCTTTTTTCTCCCATTTAATCTTTGCTTGCAGGTTTACTCTGTTAACAAGTGCCCTCCTCACTGGCAAAAGAACGCATGAAGCACTCCTTGAAAATGCAATCATTCTTCTTCTCCTGCTGCTCGCTCGTAGTATGTAGTAAATCCATTCCCTATGACTTCATTTGAGAAAGTGGCAAGACTTGGCCTGACACCAGTAGCCCTTATCTGCCAGCCAGCAACGTCAATTCCAGTGGGTGGGTGGGTGGTTGGTTGGCTGGTTCTGGTACGGTTCGGAGAAAAGAAATGTGCAACACGTGTTCCGACACAAAGTCAGCGTTTTTGTTTGCTTTGGTGCATTTTCTTTCGCCACTCGAACCCGAACCGGGTCCAAATTGGCTGGTGTACTTCTCATACCATTTGGCACCGGCTTGGTTGCCTGGCAGAACGGACCTGGCCTGGGAACCACTAAACGAGTATGTAAATTCGACCAACTCGATTAATTTTCCCGTAATCCACAACGTACACTCCGAGCAGCTTTCCCATTCTCCCAGCGGAAGTGGTAAGCCACCCAGGAAAACTTCCATCAATCAAATGTAAAAAGTGGCTCCCAGGATGAAATTGGATAACATATAAGCTCTTGTGCAAACATCGGCAAGGAAGACCGAACGGTTCGTGTGCCCTCGTTCTCTTCTTCCCTTTTGCGGCTGCAGCCAGTTGCATATTTTTCATCCGAAAGGCAATAGGTGTGCTTGGCTGCACTCACTCTAAGGTAAGCATTTTTCTTCCACTCTACACAAGTGGTTTTGCGGTCAGTAGGTACCAACATACAAATGCATTGATGGATTCGGAAATCCATTTTAAGCTTTTCCTGATCAAAATTTTCCCACAAGCTTTGCACTAAAAAAAACTAACTTACCTTCGTCTTCCTCGTCGTCCTCCTCCCCTT
Source organism: Sabethes cyaneus (assembly GCF_943734655.1). Taxonomy (NCBI): domain Eukaryota; kingdom Metazoa; phylum Arthropoda; class Insecta; order Diptera; family Culicidae; genus Sabethes; species Sabethes cyaneus. Next base: position 231,871,482 of record NC_071354.1, read on the forward strand.
CGGGTCGATTCGAAATGCAGCTGGGTTTCGTTCCGATCCACTGTTTGCCGCTGCAGAACAATCGGTCCGTTTCTGCCGGTTGCAGTTCATAATGGTCATCGCATTCGTAGAAAGCCACCAGGAAAATGTGGTCATCCTTCTTTCGCCTGTCGTCGAACCAGAGAGGTACCAAAGCAAACGAACAAACAAACGAGAGAGAGGGAGTAAATAAAAGCAAGCAAATACACAAAACTACGATCGATCACCTGTTGTACTTGACAACGTAGCCATTGTCTATCTCCGGTGCATGAATCAGACCCTGCGCCATGCAGGACAGATCCAGCTGGGCGGCAAACGTACTGCTAACAGCGGTTTCCTCCTGGATGTTTTGACCCCGGGCGTTCTTGCGCTTTTTCTGCTGTTGCTGCTGGGAACTGCTGCCGGTGGCGGTACTATCGTCGGTGGACTCTGTGGGAAAAAGGTAACAAGTCGAACGGTTTCAGTGAAATTGCAACACGAGGAAGCCGCATGGCGTGTGAAATATTGGTGGCCGTAGCTTTCGTTTTGTATTTGGTTTTTCAATTTAAACGAATCGTTTAAGTTGATTGGTGGTAACGATTTACAATGTGGTTTCTATATTTGAATAAACGATCCAATACTATGTTTCCAGTTTATAAGTTTATTTGCAATATACATAGTTTCGAATGGAACTTCTGATATTTGGAATACAAACTTACTAATTTGGACTTTGAGGAAATTTATTAATTATTCCTTTCATACCAAACACATCGCAAGTCTTTTTATTTAGCATAAATTTCATTTGATACTGTCAGAAGGTACTGTAGCTCTCAGTTATTTTGTCGGAAATATGATGATAGCAACCCGGGCCTGAAGCACACTGTGGTAATTTAAGTTTTAAGTAAAATTTAAGTTTAAGGTGAAGGTCGTCAAAGGCCAGCTGCTTTTTTACTGATTTCAGTACTTGTTTTCACCATCGTTTTGTTTATGCTAAGTTTATGCTGAGTTGCTAGTAGTAGGTAATAATCTGTTATGAACAATTATGAAACGTAGAATCGCGTATCCATTTTTGCTGTTGAACTAGATCCGACAGTAATGCTATCACATAAAATGTTGTTTACGGTGAATTCTATTATCTGAGAATTTTATAAAAATATTTTCGACACTTTACGACCGTTAATTTAATTTAATTTAATTTAATTAAAATTATTGGCCAATTTCATACTCAACGTAAATATGGCATCACTCCCGTTTCCTTGGTAACGTATCAACAACGACGGTCACGGATTCGGAATTGCAATCGAAACGAAGTAAAGTTTTCCATATCAATTCAAGTGAACAGTTTGAGCAAAATCATTATAATATCTTACCAAATAACTGTGCGGGTGGTAAATTAAAGTTTTCTGTGTCTCAAGTTAAGTTTCGCGAGTGATGTGACGATTGGAACGGCTGAAAAAAATTAATGAAAAATCGACGGCGAAAAAGTGAAAATACAGTGATGAATTTTAATTGGGCAGAAATCTCAGTATTTAGTGTAATTTATGCCCCAAAAAGTAATAGAACTTATAAAATGCAATGTTTAGTGCTTCGAGTTGCAAGATCTTATTACGGCTAGCAGATTAGTTGAACTAATTTTATTTTTTTGTGATGGTTTCCCGAGTCTAAGGGAGCATGTTGATATACTGAAGAAGGGAAGGGAAGGGTGATATTCGGTGCCATACTGACTGCCATAAATGGACTCTGACGACCTTGTCCTTAATTTAAGTTTAATTTCAAGCCCAAATTTTATTCTAATTTCATGCCCAATTTCAACACTGTTTTCAAGTAATCTTTCTTATAACGGTAGTTTTTACAATCGACGAAGGGGATGATTAAAGAAAGTAATGAAACAAAAATGTTTATAGTGTCCAAACAGAGTGGGACAAGACGTGAAGGGCAACGAAACAGAAAATTAGCTAAGGGAGGGTCATTGAAGCAACGCATATTAAGTACCTGTACCGTTCCTCTTTACCCACGCTGGGGGATCCGCGTATCGAACCAAGCTGTAATAGAAGCCAATTATAATCGGACTCGAACCAATACCAAAGCTTTCCCCCAGGTCGCAGATATTGGTGAACCTTAGAACCACAGCGGACTGAATCGAATTACACATTGAAGTTCAAGACTAGTTTTGAGATCAATTTGAAATACAATTTCCAGTGCAATTTGAATCCAATTTATATCCAATTTCAAGCCCAATTTCAGTTGCTACTTTTAGTTTAATTTCAAGTCTAATATCATGACCATTGGAAACTCTAATTTCAACTTTGATTTTAAGTCCAACTTCAAGTACAATTTCAAATCCGATTTCATGTCCCATTGAGGAAAAACAGACGAAAAACTGCTTTGAAAAAAAGAAAAATCGTGACACAATGGGAGGGAAACCAGGATGGAAAAAGAAAAAAAAGTGGAACGGGAGAAAAAGTGAAAACGAAACACAAAAAGAGAAAACTGAACTGAAAAAGAGGGAGAACAGAAGTTAGAAAAAGAAAATTGGGTACTGGAAAATTGAGAAACGAGAATAGCAAAAGAGGAAAATGAAGGGAAAAATGAAAACGAATGGTAAACGGAGTGACATGAAAAACAGATGAAGACTAAAAGGAGGAAAAACGGGACATAAGACGAAGAACGAAACACCAAAAACTAGAAGCGGAGTTAACGGGACAGAAATCGGAAAACGAGACTAAAAAAGGAAGAACGGTAACGGGAAAAAAGACGGCGCAGAACCCAGGAAGATAAGAGGAATTAAGATCAGGTAAATCTAAGGTAAGTGAGAAAAAGGCTACTGAAAAAGAAAAAGGAAAAGAAGAAAGGTTGACAGAAAAAAGGAAAAGCGTAACAAATAAAAAGAAGACGGGACAGAAAAAGAAAAGAAGCGTGACGATAAACCAGGCAAGAAAGGTAAAACGGTACAAAAAACTAGAGAAACCGAAGGAAAAAGAAGAATCAAGAGAGAGAGAGAGAGAGAGAGAGAGAGAGAGAGAGAGAGAGAGAGAGAGAGAGAGACCCATAGAGGAAATGAAGAAAACGGAGTAAAGATCAAATGGGATATGGGGCAAAATTGGAACACGAAAGGAAATGGGATGGCCTACTTTTTGTCCATACCTGTCCCACTCTTTCCTTTTTGCCATTGTCTTCACATTTCTATCTTACTTTATGTCCCACTTTTTCTCCAGTACTATCCCACTTTCTATTCATTTTTGCCCCACTTTCTCTTCATTTTTGTCCCACAATCTTTGTATATCTGCCACAGTCTCTCCATATGTGTCTCACTTTTTCTGCATTTCTGTCCCACTATCACTTCATTTCTGTCCCATCTTCTCTCCGAATATGTCCTACTTTTTCTCTATTTGTATCCCACTGTTCATTTGTGTTCCATTTCAGGCCATGCTTGTCTTCATTTTCTTCATTTCTGTCCCACTTTCTATTTTGATTCCAATTTGTCTCCATTTATGTCCCATTTTTTGTCTATACCTGTCCCACTTTCTCCCATTTACTCTTACCTTTTTTTCATTTTCTTCACGTTTCACATCCCACTTTCTCTCTATTTTTATCCCCCCCTCATTCCATTTTTGTCATTTCTGATCGCACTTTCGCTATATATCTGTTTCATTTCTACTCCATTTCGGTACCATTTTCTCTACAGTTTTGTCCCACTTTCTCTTTAGTTTTATGCCATTCTCTCCATTTGTGTACCACTATCCTCCATTTCTCTCCCGTTCTCCCCATATCTGTCTCACTATTTCTGTATTTTTGTCCCATTTTCTCGGGCTTTCTGTTCCGCTTTTCTTCATTTTTGTCCCGCTTCCTCTGTATTTCTGTTTCATTTTCTCGCCATTTCTGTTCCATTTTTTCCATTCTCTTCACATTCCTGCCCAACACACTCGACTTCTGTCCCAGTTTCTCTCCATTTCTGTTTCATTTTCTCTTCGTAAGCGTGTAGGGCGCTATATCTCCGTATATTAGCGTTGATAAGAGGAAATGCTTATCAACCTAGGGACTATATTGGCTCGTTTTATTGCCTAATTTTTATTTTCAGGTGGATTTCAAGCCACCGTGAATCTTGCATGTGCATAGTATTTTTCGATATAAATTAACAAATCATGGTTGTTTATGTAGTACCATTACATTATATTAAATTTACATTTAAATTTACAAAAAGGTGTATTTGTGATCTTAATTTTCGTAATTACTGACTACAAAAAAACTATTGAATATCCAGGTTAGTTTCAAATAAATGGTGTTTACATAACGAGCATCGTTTCGTATGGCAATTTAGCATCGTTTGTTTTTGTGCCTCGTTTGTTGCATTATTACGTTTCAATTAAATTGGATCTTTATCTAGCTCCCCCTTCTACTAAAACAACAATTCCTTTCCCGAAACACTTGTGAAGATGCAGAGGATTCCCTGGTCTTTAGTAGCAACAAGTATTGGACTAACATTCCTTCCCATCCCACCAGGACCCGCCTTCGGACGTGGCCGGCGTCGGTATAGATCAGCATGCAGGGACCTGATAAGATTGCACAATGAGGAACAGTGTGTTGTCCCAAGCATACTTTTTCCAGCCATCATTTTGCAATTTTCATCGGTGCTGGTCAATAACGGAGTAGCAGCACACGGACGGTATCCTATGCTTATGCTTATGCTTATTTCTGTTTCATTTTCTCTTCGTGTTTATCTCATTTTCTTTGCATTTCTGTACCACTTTCTCACCATTTTTGTTCTACTTTCTCTCTATTTCTGTCCCATATTCTATCCATTTTTATCCAGTTTACTCTCCATTTGTCTCATTTTCTCTCCATTTCATTCTCCTCTGTCACACTATATCTGTATTTCTGTTCCATTTTTTTTATTCATTTTTCTTTTTTCGGTATTTCTGTTCCACTTTCTTGTCATCCCACTTTCCCGATATTTCTGTCCCATTTGTGTCTCACTATCCTCCATTTCTCTCCTGTTCTCCCCATATCTGTCTCACTATTTCTGCATCTCTGTCCCATTTTCTCGGGCTTTCTGTTCCGCTTTCTCTTCATTTTTGTCCTGCTTCCTCTGTATTTCTGTTTTATTTTCTCGTCATTTCTGTTGTATTTTCTTTCAACTTTGTCCCATTTTCTTCACATTCCTGCCCCACACTGTCGACTCTCGACTCTGGGACTTCTGTCCCAGTTTCTCTCCATTTTTGTTTCATTTTCTCTTCGTGTTTATCTCATTTTCTCTGTATTTCTGTACGACTTTCTCTCCATTTTTATCCTACTTTCTCTCTATTTCTGTCCCATATTCTGTCCATTTTTATCCAGTTTTCTCTCCATTTGTCTCACTTTCTCTCCATTTCTTTCCCATTCTCCTCTTACCTGTCACACTATATCTACGAAAACTGACACTGATGAAGTTTGCAAGTCGTAGGCGAAATACGTATCTGTTGCGAATAAATATAAATAGTAGAATTCAATTGGAAAAGTTTTCTTTTTATTTAATTTTAGGTTTCGTATTCAACTAATTCGCTCCAAACTCTCAGTCCAGAATGAGACACAAAAGGGCAGGAATGGGGATCAAAATAGAGAGAAGTGGGACATAAATGAAGAGCAAATGGGACAAAAATATCGAGAAAGTGGGACAAAGATGGAGAGAAAGTGATATAAAAAAGGAGAGAAAATGGGAACAGATATGGGCATATGTGGGACACAAATGGACAGACATTGGGATAAAATTAGGATAATAAATGGAGAAAAAGTGGAACAGGAATGTGAAGAAAATAAAAATGGAAAAGAATGGAACAGAAATGGCGAGAAAATGAAACAGCAATACAGAGAAAGCGGGACAAAAATGAAGAGAAAGCGGAACAGAAAGCCCGACAAAATGGGACAGAGATGCAGAAATAGTGTGATAGATATGGGGCGAACGGGAGAGAAATGGAGGATAGTGAGACACAAATGGGACAAAAATATCGAGAAAATGGGACGGAAATGAAGAGAAGGTGAAACAGAAATACCGAGAAAATGAACAAAAAACAGATATAGTGTGCCAGGTAAGACGAGAATGGGAAAGAAATGGAGAGAAAGTGCGACAAATGGAGAGAAAACTGGATAAAAATGGAGAGAAAATGGGACAGAGATGGGTCAGAAATGGACAGAAAGTAGGACAAAAATGGAGAGAAAGTGGTACAGAAATGCAAAGAAAATGAGATAAACACGAAGAGAAAATGAAACAGAAATAGCGAGAAACTGGAACAGAAGTCGCAGAGTCGAGAGTCGAGAGTGTGGGGCAGCAATATGAAGAAAATAGGAAAAAGTTGAGAGAAAATGGATAAAACTGGAACAGAAATGGCGAGAAAATGAAACAGAAATGCAGAGGAAGCGGGACAAAAATGAAGAGAAAGCGTAAAAGAAAGCCCGAGAAAATAGGACAGGGATGCAGAAATAGTGTGACAGACATGGAGAGAATGTGACAGAAAAACACAGATTGTGTGACAAAAGGAAGAGACAGTGGGACAGAAATGGAGAGAAGGTGAGACAAAACTGGAGAGAAGGTGGGACAAAACGTGAGATAGAAATGTGAAGGCAATGGGAAAAGGAGAGAGTGGGACAAGTATGGACAAAAAGTGGGCCACATACGGAGAGAAATTGGGATCAAATTAGTGAGAAGGTGGGACAGAAATGAAGAGTAAATGGGACAAAAAACAAAAACAGTTAAATAGAAATGGAGAAAAGTGGTATAGAAATGCAGAGAAAGCGGGACATTTTTCTCTCCATTTGTCTCACTTTCTCTCCATTTCTTTCCCATTCTCCTCTTACCTGTCACACTATATCTGTATTTCTGTTTCATTTTATCGGTATTTCTGTTCCACCTTCTGTTCATTTCTGTCCCACTTTCTCGATATTTTTGTCCCATTTGCTCTTCATTTCTGTCCTACTTTTCATTATTTTTATCCCCATTTCTGCCAATTTGTGTCAGACATTGATAAAGCCTGCAAGCAGGGATGCCACATATAATTCTGTGTTTTTTGTTGGAAAAACCTGACAGGCGAGGAAAAATATCTGTGCAACAATCTATCCAATGCAAAACACTGAGAGTGAAAGAGATAGAGAGTCATTTTGCTGACTATTTCCGTCTCTTTTACTCTCATGTAAAAGCTCAAAAATCTGTTGAATCTGTGTAATTTGGCAAAAATCTGTATTCTATGCATACAGATTCTGTACAGGCGATTTCTTTCAAATATCTGATAAACACAGAATAATCTGTGCATGTGGCAACCCTGCCTGCAAGTCGAAGGCAAAATTTGAATTTAATTGGAATAGTTTTCTTCTCCTTTTTGTCCATACCTGTCCCTACTTTCTCTTTAGTTCTGTCCCGCTTTCTCTCGATCGTTCTTTCTTCTCATTTCTGTCCCATCCTCTTCCCCTTTCTCCTAGTCTTATTTTACCTTTGCGAAGCTTTCTCTCCCGTTCTCTATTTTTCTCTGTATTCCTCTCTGCCGCCTGGTCAAAAAAGACCAAACAAATTTAAAAAAGACTTCAAATAGAAGTGTTGCAAGTTACCCTCTCTATGGGGTTACTTATACAACATTTTTCAGAGTTTGCGCTCCTTATTAATCTATATTTGATTTCAAATCGCTATTTACGATTTTAAGATATTTTGGGCGAGTTACCAGTATATGAAGCTGTGTGAGATTGACTTTTTCGGTAACGAGACGAAACGAAACAAAATTATGATCAATTTCGAACTCTCGAAACAAAACGAAATTACATTTTAATTTCGTCGAAATTTCGCGAAATTAAACGAAATTTCTTTAGATTTTTTATTGAGGAATGTCTTTATAAATCTTGTTGCCCTGATCTGCGACACAAACCAGACCTCTCTAGGCTCTAATGGGCCCTTTTTGAGATACTGCAGTATGCGTCTTATTAGTGCTCCGCAATTGCAGAGCAGGTGTTCCGAGGTTTCGCATTGCAAAAGCGAAAGACATCATCTTGTACGAAACCAAGATTTTGAAGATGATATTTGCTTGGATAATGTCCTGTCATAAGACCGGTAAACATGCTCAGATCTCTCTCAGCAACTTTTGAGTAACTTTAATACTCGGAGTTATAAATCAGCCACTGTAGCAATTAGGGTCATTAAATTAGTTTGTTCCTGTAGTTTCGATAAGTTTAGCGATTAAAGCATGTGCCACTAGAAATTATGGCTAGTTGGCTACGCATACGCAATGCATATTGCGTACAAGTTAGCCGAGTTTTCTCTTTCCTAGAGCCGCTCATTCGCTATTCGCAAAACTCAAATTTCGAAGCACGAAGCGTAAACTGCCTTGCCATGTTCTTCTTCAAATTAGCCCGAAGAAAGTTCAATAAACTCTGGGAAATGAAATGGTTAGATGCATAAAACCAAAGGGAAAAAGAGAGATTTGTTCGCGTTTGAATTGGTCGCAGAAGTTCGTTACAAAATTCCGCTTTCAAATTTAAAAACCTCGTTCCTATCTGAGGGTTTTCCAAATCTTGCCTCGATCATTTCTAGTTGAACAGTCGAAGAAGTCAGAGTGTGTGATTTTGTGTTCCGCGTTTTAAAACCGAGGTTTGTGCTAGTGAGATTTCTTTAGGGTAGTTAGATGTATTAAGTGTCTTTTCATTAGATAGGTAGCGCAGTCAGGAGTTGCAAATAGTGGAGAGTTTGCAAGCAAGTGTGGAGATCCTAAAAGGTAAAATTTAAAATTTAAATAAGTGGCTTTTGGCTTTGGCTCACCGCGTCGAACAGCCGTTCGACGGCTTTTTGTGTTGGATACTTTTTTCTCTTTAAGCGCTCGGCGAAGCTAACCACACCGCCGCAAAGCTCATCTACCCTCCTGCCGCACACTCTTCGACCCACTTTCGGCTAGAATCGGGGATTCTGGCACCGCTAAACCGCCACCGACTGGAATAATCGGCCCCGCTGAACGTATACCGTCGCCGATTGGAATAATCGGCCCCCGCTAAACCAAAACCGCCGCCGATTGGATTAATCGGCCCGTGCAGAACGCTAAAACCCGCTGGTTGGACTAACCGGCATATGCAGAGCGAATTCACCACCGCCATTTTGTGAAAGCCAGCATAGCATTCCAGCGCATCGTAAACCGCAGGAGCGGTGATTAGCAGAAAACGGAGTAATCTGTAGTACCCGGATTGCAGCATCGCCCTGGAGTAGTGTGAATCTTCGCTAAACCTGTGAGTACGCTATAAAATCCCTGCGCAGGGTGATGCGCTAAAGCGCTACAGTGAGCCAACCCATACCAATACGTGTATAGCCAATTAAAGCTCGCGAGCCAAGCCAATTATAGTGAAGAATTAGAGCAGTAGGCCAGAAGTGAAGTATAGATGTAGGCGTATTAGAATTCTCCACCCACGCAATTATGGTACCGTAAGAAGTATTAGAGTGGTTCAAAGAAAGTCCTAGGTTAGAGAAATGGTACATGTTTAGAATAAATTGTTAATATTGTAAATTACGTTTCTGTTAGTTTCTGTCTTAATGGAGTGATATTTGATGCGGTATAAATAGTCTAAAGGTGTCTCACGTCTCGCGTTCGTCTTAGTTTGTTTGATTTTGTGATCGAGTACTCCAGGTTGGACTGCCTGGGAAAACAGTCCCCGCACTCGGACTTTCGAAGCTGGTCAGTGATCTGTTCGTACAGAGTTTTGGCCGGTGATGAGAAATACGAGTCGGTTTCTGATAGTAGGGATTTTTAGTGAACTTCTGAGGACTTTAGAGACATTATCGTTCGTAGACTGAGTACCTTTGGCGGATTGCGTCTGCTGTTTTGTTTCCCCCCTTTTGAGATTATTTAACTGACCCGCCCTGAGGCGGAGTTTCTGGCCGGGCAAGCCTGAACGTGGCAAGTGACCCTCTCACGAGGTGGCGCTTAAGTCACTTGCTTCAGAGATTTGGGGAGCGAATAGCGGACTGAATAGGTGGCCGTATTTCGGCAGGCTACACCACATATGTTGATAACTGAAAGGAACCGTAGCATGACATTCTAGCATCCTTGATAAAGACCCGATTTAACTCCTTCTTCAGTTCTTAACTCAGTTTGCTTTCCAAGTTTATCGATAGCTAAAAAACTTATTTTTTATAACAATATTCTTTCTAAGAGTCGAACGAAAAAGTAAAAGAAAGTAATGAAACATATATGTTTTATAGTATTTCCAGAACGAGACAAATCGTGACGGGGGAAAGAGCGAAAATTTGATCCGGGGAGGGGCATTAAAGCAACACTTATAGGTTCGAAATTCGTTCTTTTTACCAAACTGGGAGATGCACGTATTGAACCAAGTTATAAAGGGAGCCAATTATAATCGGATTCGAACCCAACTTTTCTATCAAACCACGTTATTCGTCGTTATAGGCGGATGTACATGTTAACTAAACTTGCTTTTTGTAGCTGAAGCATTTTTTATACAAAAGTTTGACTTTGAAATGAAAATGTCCATAACGACTGTTCAAAATAGATGAATCACCCTATTTCATTTTTTAAATTCGAATATTAGTTCAAGTCATAGAACTACCTTTCGACTCCGTTTTTGTCACGTCGAATGTCACTTTGCTGGACTGGTCTACTTTTGGTATTATGTAAATCACATTCGACACGATTTTGTTGCGCAACTCAGCTTAGTCAACCACTAAAAAGTGAGTGACTAAACCATCAGCAAATGATCAGCGAGTTGTTTTATTTTGGTTACATTAGGCCGCTATGCTACCCGTTCTCCTCGTACTCGACACTCGACAGTGACTGAGTCGAGTCGAGTCGCTCGACATGACTTACATAGTAGTGCCCTATTTTTGTGTTTCTATTTCATGTTCAATTAAGGTTACAGAGCTTTGGTGGCTGTGAAGAGAATACAAACATAAATACGATGCGCACAATTAAAACAAATCTCGCGCAACTTATCAAAGGTCCAGTCACGAAATGAGAGATTCTCTTCAATGTTTCTCTCTTCTGATTATCACAACGACAAAAACGCATTTCAACGCAAGATTTGTTAAGGATTGGTTACCTAACCCAAGCAACAATATGAGTTTTATTGTACTCTTATGGCGGTTTTCATGATCAATTTTGGTCTTAAATGCCATTATAAAAGTGTAATAAAACCCAAATTGTTACTTGGGAATGATGTCAGCAACCGATTGATGCAATGCAGATGCATTCAAGTGCATTTGTTTTTCCGTAATAAGCTGAAGAGAGCAGAGACGAAGAGCATCTCTCGTGGTTATATTGGTCCTTTTGATAAGTTGCTTGAGAAATCTTGAAAACCGTTATAATTCCATTATCTAGAATTCGGTTCGAAATTTCGCGAAATCTCGCAAATGACGAAATTTAAAACTCGATTTCACGAAATTTAGAATGAAATTTGACGAAATTAAACGAAATATTTTTAACATTTCGCGAAACTAGAATTTCGCGAAATCTCGGGTTAGGTAAAAGGCGGCGCACAGGTCTATGTAAAACTACTACCTCAGTTTCTGGATCACTTCCTTTCAACTCGATGGTATGAATACCTGCCGCTGCCATTACCATAATTACGCAAATATATTTCTATTAAATGGTTGAAAATTGCTCGCACTGAAATGCTGCCACGATGAGCCACCGGTGCGTAGCGCATTTATTAAAGCTAAAATCGAAAAATATGCAATAAAATGTATTAACTAGCCGCAGTACATTGCTTTTAACAAGCTGCGGAACATTCGTGGCAATACATACGTTGTTATATTTACGCACCAAACTAATGATGCCATACTACACACATAATAATATTGCAGTTCCACTGAGATAAACGACACTACAATGGCTGCACGTTCATCTCTCTGTCGCTTCATAAATTATGCAAGCAGATATTTCTCCAAACACCGCTTATTCGGTAAACGCGTGTATCAACCCGCAAACATTTCCCGTGAGCTAAACACACAAAACGACGGTAAGAGGAATGCGTGCTCCAGCAGCTGGACCCGAATAAGCGAGAGCACATATTTGGACCGACCTAATGGAGCTTCCACTATAAATAATTTCGTGTCCCTTCAGTCCTGGTGCTCCCGGGTGAGCAGAGCACCCGGTTGTTCCAATAGAACCAAAAGAGCCCCGGCGCACTGAATAATTTAATTGATGGCGAGTCGATTCTTCCGCTGCTGCTGCTGCTGCTGCTACTGTTTCACCGTCGATAACCGTAATAAATGATAATCATTATTTCAAACGGACATCCCAAAAACACACACGCAAACTCGTGCCCATTAAATATCCTAAATCTGACAACATTTGCACATGTTAATCGAATCTAAATCCATGTCGCAAACAACTATGCAAATTCCATCCATTTGCGAGTATTGCGATAAAATTGATGACGGTGATGATGATAATGATGATGATGACGCCGATGATGGCTGTTCGTTAATTAAACGCGAAATTCGAAAAACGTGATTTCCGCAACCGAATATACCGAATGTGCTGCTGTGTACGCACATTCGCACACGACGGTGTCAATTTATGATAAATCAACACCATAATTGATAGCAAATATCCACCTACATCCGGTGGGCTTGTTTGACATCGGATTGAAACATAACCTTGTTAGTGTTCTGCATAAATTGGCTTTTACAATGTAATGCTTGTTTGTGTCATTAGTCTTAATCGTGCTTTGCATACAGATCGAAATATTTTCCGAGATTAAATCAGTAGCTCTGTAATGAAAGAGTAATATTTACAATCGCTTGCTGTTGATCTAAACTTCCGAGAGGAAAATAACTTTTCCTATCCATCGTATCGAGCAAAAGCGTACGTCCGAAAGTACCGGTTTAGCCAAGCTAGTGACCGGAATGGATCGGATAGGTATGTATCGTTTCGAATAAATCCTGAAAATTCATAAACATAAGTCCCGCTCTCTTGCCCCCGCAACCGAGAAGCTCCTGCCTGCGGTAGCAGGTGCGAAGACACCGTCGAACAGGATAAAGGATGAACATAGCTACTCTCGGTACTCATAAATTGTTGTTCCGATCTGCATATTTCATGCATGCACTTGTAGTTAATAAATTTTGAATCTTTTCCTTTTGCTTCGTTTTCGACTTTACCGAGCACCGAGCAAGATTGTACATCCGGATAAGCAACCTTAAATCGAACTCGGTTATCCCCAGATCCCTGCAGCAGCGAGCAGTAGCAGCCAGCAGAGGACAAAAAAAGAAGCACGAATGCCCGAACAGTTGCTGTAGCAGGACCCATTTCTTGCAATCCCGTATCAGATCTTTGGGTGTTTACCAGCGCAGCGAAGTGATATTGAAGTGCACGAAGCGTGGAAACCTTTATCGGTTCCAGTGTACTTGCAAGTGAAACGATAGCACGGCGGTCGCTTTGAACGTTTCGATTTTGCCGTAGTTTTCATCGGTAATTTTCCCACTTTCGAAATATATATTGCATGAATTGCACGTATGAGCCAATTTGGAAAATCCAACCTTATCCTGCAGCGAGGTTCCAACGATTTGATTACTACCTGCTTTTTCAAAGGGGTTTATTACGTTGATAACACGAGCAAGATTTCGCACCTTATTGGTAAATTGTTATATAACTATTCCATGTAAAAAAAGTGATAACACACTACTCAAACTTTGCAAACCAACATTGCCTGAAGTTCTATCCTTCTTCTTCACTTCTTCCTTCACGATTAATTAATTCCTTAACCGCTCTTAGCTCCAAGTTGTTAGTCATTATCCACTCCATAGTGAAGCTATTGCCATTGCACCACTGCTTTTTGGGCGTAAAAGAAAAATGTAAAGGAAAAACGAAAAACCCGATTTAATCCACCTAGTGGTGAAAGGAACCTTTGTTATACGGTCTTACTTGGTATTTGAGATAGAAATCGACACGTTTTCGGAACATAATTCTATTGGTTAACGTTGCGTAATGCGTTGGTTTACATAAAATTTTTGAAAATTGAATAAGTTTACAAATTTTAAACAAAATAGGAACACTTTTAAATTTTGATAGATCCTTTTTTAATGTAATTGCTGAGTAAGGATAAGTAAGTTGTTATTAATTTGAGTAAGTGCAATTAAAAGTAAGTTGTAAGAGGAAATCTTATTCTTTAACATATACATTGCCTAGTAAAGGTCTAGTTTATAGGTTTTTGAACTATGCATAATTTCCTGTAATGCCATTCTATTTGATTCACATCAATAAAGTTTTCTTGAATAATTTTAATCAATTTTTATTAACCTTCGGTTACTCACTCTATTATATTTTGTACAACACGTGTAGGTTTTTCAACGCCATATTGTTATAAAGTTACAAATCGTTGTTTAACTAACGAATATTCTTCAATAAACTTATTCTGAGCAAAATGTCATAATTATTCAATGCATTAATAATTTAAATTGTTTGAAAAATAGATCAGCATAAACCGTCATCACAGAAACGAAACAATCAGCATGCGAGGTGTACCGCAATTGACCCCAAGTGGAATATCCTCTCGTTTCTTCATATGGAAAAATGGTGTCTGTATGCAGCAAAACTAGCCAATGTAAAATGTTTAAAATGTATCCGTCTGCTGGTAGTCGAGTAATTCGTAGTCAAAATTAAGGTATTTTTTATAATCAAAGTTCTACAGTTCCTAAACAAGCAAACATAGAGGTATACTATATTCAGCAAAGTTGTGTATTTTTATCATTTATCATCATTTAAGTCATACAACAATTACAAAAAGAGCAAAAATATAAAAACTGAGTTTACAAATTCATATACAATAAATAAGATTTTTCTATCTTAGCTGTAGAGATGGAAGGTTACTGTCTCTAGCAAAATTTCTTGTAATAATATGCTCTATAACTTTGCAGAGCACATCAATGTGTTATATTGACACTGAAGAAAAATATTTTTTTTTATTTCACTTTTAGGGGGATTAATCAAAATTTAGATTCCACCAGACGATAGAGCTTTTAATTTCAAGAAACTATTCTAAAGGTTCGATAAACCTAAAACCTAGTTTTCCCAGTCAAACCTCTAGTGCGCACGTTTTCTTTGGTTTGGGGTTATAGTGCGCGCAAGTAACTGTGTTGCAAAAGTTGGCGCGAGTGTTCGAGGGTTAATATCTTTTGACCGGTACAACCAATTCTTATGAAATTTTGCATATATATTCATAGTGCCAAAACCTCTCGTTTGATATTAAAATAATTCAAATTAGGTAAATTATCTTGGTTTAAATCACTATAAATTATTGTTAACTTTGGTGTGGTGTATACGGTTGCTCATAACTTTCAAATTAAACGTCCAATCAAAAAACCATTCAATAGTGATCTATTAGCATATATTATCTTTCAAATGAGACTAATAGCGCATAAATCGGTTTGGCCATCTCTAAGAAACAGGCGATAATTATTACCTTGTCAAAACAGGTTTTTTAAGCATAACTTTTAAACTACTTGTTTGTTTTCAATTAAAAATTTCTGAATAATGTAGCTTTAATAAGGGCTTTCATTTGATACTAAGATCGTTGAAATCGGTCATGTAGTTCCGGAGAAACCCGTGTCACGTATTTTTCACATTTTTGCTTATAACTTTTAAACGAAACGTCGTATCACGAAACAACTCAATAGTGATCTACTAGACAATAATACCTTTCAAACAAAAGTAATAGCGAACGATTCGGTTCAGCCATCTCTGAGAAACAGGCGATAGAAAAAATCATTACATACATACACACACACACACACACACACACACACACACACACACACACACACACACACACACACACACACACACACACACACACACACACACACACACACACACACACACACACACACACACACACACACACACACACACACACACACACACACACACACACACACACACACACACACACACACACACACACACACACAGACATTGCTCAAATCGTCGAACCCTATCGATTGGTATATGTGACTTGGCCCTCCGGGCCTCGGATCAATTTCGTGTTTTTCGACCAATTTTTAAACAAAGGTAAAAAGATGGGAAAACGGAACATATAAAACAAGAGAAACCGGAGTGCGAGTAAACAAAAGAAAGCCGATAGAAGAAAAGACAAAAACTGGTTAACCATATCAAAAGGAGAAGTTGAGATAAAAGAACAGGAAAATAGGGGAGTCAAAAAAGGAAACCTAGAAACCAAATTGGAAAAAGTAATCACAAACGGAATAAGCGTGACAGAAAAGAAAAGAAAAACGACACAATAAAAAGAAGTAACGCAACAGATATACATGAAAAACGAGAAGAAAAGGAAATAAAAAGTACAACGTAAAACAAAATACGGAAAATAAACTAAAATGGGACTTCAATCGAAAAACCAGGACGGAAAAAGAGAAAACCGATAGAAAAAAAGAGGACGGAACTGAATGGAAGAAAAAAGAAGAAAAGTGAGAGCGAAAGGGCAAAAAAGGTTCAGAAAAGAGAAAAACAAGTGGAAAATCAGGACTGAAAGGCGTGAAAAACGAGACAGGAAAAGAAGAGAAACAACATCCCTTTCCCAACATCTCTTTAAACAGGGATAGAAAAAAGGATAAATAAGATAGAAAAGGAGGAAATAGGGAAAACAAGACATAGAGAAAAACCAACGGATAAGGAAAACCGGAAAAGAGTGGTCCAACGGCATGCAAAAAGAGACGTTGGAACAATAAAACAGAAATAAAGGGACAGAATAAGTAAAAAAGAAAAACATAAATTACAACTAAAAGAGGTAAAAAGGAAGAGAGAAAGACGAGCCAAAAATAGAGAAAAACAGAAATGAAGAAAACAACGAAACATGAAAAAGAAAAAACCAAAATGAAGACCAAAAACGAGAAGGTAAGGGGATAAAAAGGGTTAGAAAAAGCCCAAAACTGGAAGCGAAATGTAAGAAAAAAGGAATAGAAAATATGGAAAACGGAAAAGAAAATAACAAAAAATGAGTGTAAAACAAGAGAACAAAGAGGATTGAAAATTTAAATGGTGGATTAACGTTGAGGATTGAAAATGGACAGGAAACGAAGAAAAACGGAACAATGTAACAGAAACAGAGAGAAAACAAAAAGAAATGAAGAAAAGTGCGAGCGAAAGCCAAGAATACGGCACAGACCAAGAGATAAAAAAGAAACAAAAAGTGGAAAAATGGTATAAGAGAAAAAATTGAACAGAAAATGTGAAAATGCGGTAACATGAAAATGAAGAAATGAAAACGGAAAACAAAAGGGACAAAATGGCAGAGAAAAACAGAATGCTGCAAAAAGGAGGACATAGTAAGGAAAGAAGAAAGAAACAGACGAAACAAAAAGCGGGATAGAAAAGGATTTAAAAAGCAAAAAAGACAAAATAGGGGCCCAAAAAAAGAAAAATGTCGAAAAGGGACAGAAAATGTTAAAACAAGAAAAGGGGACAAGCGTGCTGGCAAATGAAAAAAAACGGGAGAAAACAAACAAAAAACTGGACAGAAAAAGCAGAGAAATGGAACAAAGAGAAAATAGCAGACAGAAAACAGGAAAACGAGATATTAAAAAAGGAAAACGAAACAAATACCGGAGAAACAAAACAAAAAGAGAAGAAAAAAACATGATAGAATATGTGGCAAAACGCCAGAGAAAAAATGGAAAAATCCAGATAAAAAGAAAATACAACAAACCAGAAGAAATAACTAGAGAGGAAAATGTAAACTGATATAAAAACTGTTAATATTTGGCAGGGCAGTCTTTGGAGAAATTTATCAAGACTGAAGTTTGATGTTTTCCCGACGTTTCGACACTTTGTTGGTGTCTAAAAGACTAAATGATATTACCCCTTGAAAAAGACGCCAACAAAGTGTCGAAACGTCGGGAAAACATCAAACTTCAGTCTTGATAAATTTCTTCAAAGACTACCCTGCCAAATAATAACAGTTACAATTGAATCCAGTCGATAAAAAACACAACCTAACCCTGATATAATAAATTATAGGATATAACAGAAGAAATATGGGGCAAAAACCAGGAAAATGTGACAGAAACAAAAGGCAAACGGCAGAAAAATAGGAAAAACAAACCAAGGAAAAGGTAAAACAGGAGAGAAAAAGGTGACAAACGAAAGATAGGAAAAGCAAACTGGACAGGAAAGGGAAAAAAAGAAGCCAAAAACAGAATAAAAGTGACAGAAGGAATGGTAAAATATTGGAACTTTTACACTGAATTGGTTGAAAATAGTTAAAAATTAGAATTACACTTTTAATACCTCGAAATAGTGAACCCCTCTTTCGCCAAGGTGCCTAACAGTTTCAAAAAAAGTTGAATTTTGAGCAAACCTTGAGATTTATATCGCGTGATATTTCATAAATTTGCCCAACCGATTTTCATTCTAAGACCAGCATTGGAAAGGTGAGAAATGTAATGAAAATTAAAAGATTGATATTTATCGAAAACAGCTGGTGCACATGGAAAACTGGTGTTATATTTGAAATTCGAAGACTATTTTACGTGACAAACAGAAGAAATTATGTCATTGTACGACAATTTTCTCTTGCACTATTGACTTGGCTCTAATCGTCTTCAAGAAGATATTAGAAAATGCTGCATAGTAGAAAATGGCCAAACATGGAATAATTAAACAGAAAATACTCGAGTTAGAGAAAAAACCACTTTTTAATTTTTTTTTATGTTTAGAATAAAATTTCAAGCTTTCAGAAACGGCCAAGTTTGATTTTTGCCGTTTTCCCCTTTTTGAGATATTCTATTCTGAAAAAGACTAAAAAAACACAGGAAAAACGTTAGAACTCGTTATACGTATGAGTTTTCAACATACAATGTTCTACAAAAATATGTCTTTTGATAAGAGAAACAACTTTGTAAAACATTATGATGAAATTAGCGTAGCGTAAATTAGGTAATTAGCGAAAAAGTGATTTTTGAGAGGTCTTTTTATAAAACGCCCTGTGAGATAGAAACTATAAAAAATATGCCTACTATGTCTTTGGCAAAGTTACTTATATAATCTATAGTTACAATTTTGTCGAAGAAATTATCCTTCTATCTCTTTTCTACAAAAAGTTATTATGTGTTATGTGTTTACAACCTGGAACTTAGGCGTTAATTTCACATTAATTGTCTTTTAGGCTTGAAGAAAATTGGTGAACATCGCAGGGAGCTATTATGAATCGCTAAGCCGCAAAAGTAAATTTCCACTTAGTTTTCGTTTCTGGACCACTGTGCATTGGAAAGGTAAGAAAAAATGCTACAAGGAACATTCATAAAATTAGATGTGCAATGGCATTAACCGAATAAAACAACCAGTTACTTGTAGGAAGGTTTACAATTTTCATTTTTATTCGGTGGCGTATTAGTTTTAGTCGTATTAGTTTTAACGAATTCTTTTTAAAAAATCGAACCAAGGTTGACCAGTAAAACAAGTCTTAATAATACTTATTTTGTGAATGATTTTTGATGAAACTTTAATCTATGAATTATTTTTTATTTGTATGTTTGTGAATACGCAATATGTTAGGCACTGGTATTACTGAGACTATACATTACAGATTATAGAGGCGCCGAGACACTCAAAAACCGCTAAATTTTGAACGAAAGCGGAAAGTTACCTTTATTTATGATGGTACTCTCCGTTTTGTTTCAAAATTTTTGAGTGTCTTGAGTGTTTTGAGTGTCGAATTTTGAGTGTCTCGGCGCCTCTGTAATCTATAGTCTCTGTAACTGGTATGTAAAAGACACGGAAGATTGGGATACGCACCTCATCTTTCGATTTTATGCCATACATATGAACGTCAGATTGCTATAGATCGAATTTAAATTTCAGTTTTCTGTCTATGTGTTTCTTAAATATTACATGCATGTATAATAGACGGCGCCTAAAACTTGGTGGGTGAAATCGGCAATGTTGCAAATCAAGCGAGAAGTAAAGTATGCCCAGTCTCATGCGAGTGAATATAAGTAGCATCTAACGCTTACGCAACTGACGCAAGCGTACGATAAATAACCGCCGATGCTGCCTGCATCAATCCTGCTACCTACTTACTAGCGAGCGCACAACCTCGAAGTGTCTTTCTGCCCAGTCCGCTCACAAAGCCAACAACTCGTGGGAAGCCAACAGTCCATGCTGGCTAGCGGCATACTAGAATATATGGATACATATTTTGCATTTGTTTTTTTCTTTTTTGTTCACCTTCCGTCCTCACTTATACACGCGGATAAGACTGCGAGCCCTCACGAGTGATCGGTATCAGCTGCTCGGATTGCAATGACCAGTGAGAGCCGCGTCCGTGGCCGATAGCTAAATAGCTCACAAAAACTTGTCGCAGTGCATGAATAAATAAGAGCGAGAGTCCGAAGGAGATACTCATGCCGGCGTGCTCGTTAGAATTAGAACCAAAACGCGTGTGTGAGAAAATTAGACCACACGAGTGCGGGCTTGCAACACTGTAAATCAGTATGGGCGTAAGACCGGTACCTAATTTCGTCAGTCAGTTTACCACCGTAAAATGAAAAGCAATAATATCTAATATGTCGCTATTGATTATGGTTGGATTCGGCTAATCAGTTCTGAATGTATGGCCAGAGCAATTTTTAGTAAATACGGAATATGAAATCATTGGACCGAGTAAGTTCCGTATCCACCGAGAAAGTTGCCAGTCCTTTGACTGGATGACACATGATGGGTTATGCGACCTCAAGTCACATCAAGATGCAACAATTGAAATAACCAAAATGCCCGAGCAGACCCGGAGGTGATTTTTGCCACACATATACTATATTCTATTGCAGTTCAAGTGATGCGAACTTTAGCTGCCAATAGGTGCCTGTTTACGGAAAAAATTACTTGTAAAAACGGTAAAATTTATGCTTCAAATCAATTTTAAGGCAAATAAAGCAACATACGATTTTTACACCTTCCAGAAAGTTACGCATTTTGATAGGGTATGTTGCTACATCGTCGTAATTGCCTATTCCCGTCCTATCCAACACAAATTATTAAAAATATCACCATTTTTATGACACACAATGCAAAACTAGTTATTCCCTAATATTTTAGTTTGTTGTCTATCACATGCGATCAATCAAAGTGAGCTGAGATCTATTTAAATGCTTTTTATCATTAAAGAAGTCCTACCAGCCAAATTTCCTACGTTTTTTCGTGCGACGAAGAAGACAATGTCGACTAATCGTTTTAATTTCCGTCATTCATAAATGAAAATAACTCACGCAAGGCATTGTCGTTATTCTACAGCCAGAAAAACTTGCCTGACCTGCAGAAATTTTGTAGGATAACATTTGTCATGCCGTCCTACACAAATACATGCGCATTAGATTCGTAAACATTGTTGTGATTTTTAGTTCGGACGATGAAAAATTTTGTTGGACGGATTTTAAAACGGTACGACGAATTTTAGTAATGAAGTCAGTTGCGTAATTTCAATAATATGCTTTAATAGTCGCTTTTCAGTGATTTCAAAGTTCACGGATCGGAAGGTAAGTGTGTTTTAGTCAAATCAGTACAAGAACTTTTGGAGTATTCACTAAATCCATCCAGCAAATGATGAAAATTAGAATGGCTTTCCTTATTACGACGGGAATTAGAAAAAGACCCTAGTATCGAAAAGTTTGTAAAACATGTCAAACCTGTTAGATGAGGTTTTGTGTACAAAAAGTTTAATAAACTGATTTTAAAGGGGTCACGACAGAAAGTCAATTATATCTCGCAAACCATATGAATGCAGATACTTAGTATCTTCGGCAAAGTTTAATGAAATTCAAAGATCTACAACTTTGCCGAACACATGAATATGCTATGCTGTTTATAGTTCCTACAAAAAGGTTATTTTTTTCAAATGTGTTATCCCCTTAATATCTAATTATATGAAAAAGTCAACAGATGCAGAATGGTTTTTTAAGGAACTTCTCCGAAGACACCTAAGTTCAAAAATGGCAGGAAAAACGAGAAAAAACTTTTGACCGCCTTTTTCCAGAATTGTCCCACTGTGTGTCGCGTTGGACAAAGGCTGAGTTTTTTACGAGAGTCATATGCCTTACTCTTATCATCTAATTTAGATAAGATTTTTTTTATTTATTTATTTTTAAACTTTTATCAATGTGAGTAGGTAGCTCAGATGTAAAACTGTTTCCAGATTACAGTTTTCCTTCAATCCGCTTTGTATAACGTTCGAAAGCCTATTCCACCCTGAGCACGCCAGAGCTGAGCAGTCAGCATGAAATTTGCAAAATTTCCACCAAACGAAATACGCCCTGCTACAGTTTGCCAACTGAAGCTAGAGCCTCTCTTCAGACGTCACACGTGGAGTACAAAACACGCAAATTCTGTCCCAGGATGGGACACTCGCATGCATACATTTGCATGGGCCTCTTTTTGCACCGATTTAACCAAACGACGACGAAACGCTACGCACACTGGTGGCTGGTGGCTGAAATCGTGCTAATCCAATTTCAGTCCGTGCTTAATCACTTGAGGATTGGAGATTTGTTGAATGATAATTAGATTTCCGTCGTTCCAACAGCCGCCCGAGTGACGAAGCCACCGGAATGCAAGTGCAAAATTCAGAACGGAAGTGCAGACAAATCGGTTTTCTCTGCCCACCCATCGCATCGTCATCATCAGATCGGAGCAGCCACGAGCAGTTCAATGCTTCATTTGACGCGGGCCGCAGTCACATATTTCACAAGGCCGACAATCAATGGTTCGAACGCGGATGGGACGTTAGAATGCCGGTTGTGGCACACCGGAAGCCACCCTTCATCGGCTGCATGGTGGATGCTGTGCGCGCTACACCGACCGACCGACCGAAGATGACAATATTCCCGGAGTGGCTCTCCGGAGAAAAGGGTTCATTTTTGCGTTCTCATTCAGCTTCCATATTTTTACCGGCACCAACCAACGGTACAGATGAACAATGATTGCTAGGAAATTGAAGAAACGTGTTCCGTCAGCCGTCATTGAGGGTGGCCAACAAAGGAAGCCGAAATCAACACAATGTGGTTTCGTAGGATATTTTCCTTTCGGTTGCGAAAGAATTGTGCACGATCCATTGAGAGGATATCAATTTGTTAAAAAGCTAGCCTGAAATTGGATTGAATGCGGGGAACTTCCGAGAAGTAAGTTGACAGAATAATTGCGATGGAAGCAAAAACTGACGAACGAAGCTATTTCCGGAGTTGTTGGCAGAAACAATGGCGTTCGCGGAAGATAAACGATGATAGCATTTTTGGGGGATGTTCAAAAGTAAGAGTTTTGAAGGTACACGCAATCGGGTCGTAAATTTTCCACCTTACAATGGCACCTTTCCGGAATTGGTCAAAGGTGCCACTTCAATTCGCTAAAGCAAATAAATTATACGAAACACTAAGCCGGTCGGTGCAACGAAACGAAGATGTAGAGCGCGAATAACGTTCGCTGCTGGTGGAATTCCCATCAACACTCTTCCCTCGTGGTGGGTGTTTTCCCACAACAAGTTGATTTATTAGCGTGCTTTAGCAACCTTATATTCTTTGCATCTGTGGATTCTCCGCATCGGAAAGAATTAAGTTGCTATTCATCGTTTTCGAAAAATGTGTTTTCTACGTCACATTACGCAACCGGTTGTCCATTCATTGGTTGCGCGCCCAAAAAATGCACTTCATCAGCGACATGTTTCTCTATTAGTAGTGCTAATAAGTGTCACCCATTAGGCTAAAAGTCACTCCGGCTTTAAGTTATTTGCTGCTTTCGAGCGATATTTCTGATCACCGTCTGCGGAAAAATGGAAGCAGATGGACACCTAAACAGTCGGAATGCCAAGACCTTGTAATCTCAGCTGGTTCTCCCACGACAACACCATCGACGGTCGTGTGTGGAGCAGCAGGTTAAGAGTTATTGCTCTTCCGTTTGACGCTACGTCCGAGCTCCAGCAATGCTACGAAATGATTCCCGGATTATGGATTTGGAAGTGGACGTTTGTCCGAAATCACAAACAAGGGGGGCGGTTTCACGCCCGGCTATTGGTACACAGCCAAGGCGCCAAGGGGTCACCGAATCTCTGCTACTTTTTTCGAATAACAAACCAGAAGGAGCTTTTGCTGACCCCCGGTCGGTTTCATCGCACCATAAAACCCATTTTCATCACAGTGACTAGTAACACTTGGATCGGGAGCGGGTGAAAACGAGAAAAAGATTTGAAATCGTGTTCTAATCGTGCTGCGTTCACACCTACACGGCGCGGTCCTCGGCCAAATCGGCTTTCAGACCTAGTCCGGTACGGGCAACCGACACACGGCGTCCAATATGTTGCTATAACTTGACTAATTTTACGATTCCACTTATCATCGGCTTTGTTAATTTCGTTCGAACAAGTGGTTCGGACGGTGGGCCCGTTTCGATTTGGACTTTTATGGGCACCGAATGCGAAATTGATGTGGAAATGTTCGATCCTCTACCTTCGGTCGTCACGTCGTCGGTCGGTCGGTCGGTCGGGTACACAGGCCAAATCTAGCATGACATGAAAGATAAATTGCCTGGTAATTGTGCCAATATCGGAGAAACCAGAAACCTCCAGATATGTCGCTATCGGACGGCCACCCGGTGGTGTCGGGGCTGTTCGTCATTTCGGTTCTGTAAAATTAATGTCACATTCTGCAAATTGCTGGCGCTGCGTGGCTGGTGGAGAGTTGAGCCGAGGATGAATCTGAAGTCTAGACTGCGGGGAAATTTATGATAGTGCTTACCGTCGGGCAACCACGGAGTAAATTTGACAAGGGTAAAGATGCAAGGGTCAACCATCAACGATACAATGTACAATAGATCGACTAATTGCTGTTAAGGAATTATGGTGATTTTTTGGATGTTGGTGGTCGTGATTGGAATTGTAATTCGACACTTATACGAGACAGTTTTTTCGAGGAGCTTTTGATGTGCAGTACAGGTTGGCTGAATGCAAATTTAGAAAGAATTTCAGGTTTGTAACAGACCAAAAAACAATTTTTTTAAATATTATAAAAAAAATCATGCAATTCTGGCAAAATTAAAATAAATGTTATGCAATTTTAAGTCAAATGTTTAAATGCTATTTCAAGTCAAATTGCATGCCTAATTTCAAATCCAAATTCTAGTTCAACTTAGAGTTAAATTTTATGAAAATGTAAGGCATCATGTCTAAATTGGTCCAAAATTACATTCAATTTCATGTCAAATTTGGTGCCCAATTTCACGTGGAATTTCTAGTTTAATTTCAAAAATGTAAAAATTTAAAAATTTCAAGTTTAACTTTAAACCTAATTTCAATTCTAATTTAATTCTAATATCAAGCGGAATTAGTTCCACTTAAAATCCATTTTCAGTTCAGTTAGAGGTCAAGCTTCAAGTTCCCATTGGTCCAAAGGCATCGGTGCAGTTTTAAATCGTATTTCGAGTTTACTCAAGCATCACCAACGTAAATTCCCTGTGGGGTACGGATATTTACTCGGGCCATTACCTAGTAGCAGTACTGGTGCGCTCAAAACAATCGACGGTTTATTCCTCGTGACAAAGCCGCTCTTCTCGGTTAAACATTTGGCAATCAACGGGATGGCACGCTAGGATTTCAGCGTAACTAACATCTATTTTCATTCCGTTTTTACCAAAACTGGATAAACTGTTGTATACGACTTCTACAGAAAAACATTATATGATGCATAATATATTACAAAACCACAAGAATATTTAGCAAATTGTACTAAACTGCATAAATAATCTTAAACTGCCATCATTTGGTACAGCCAGTAACAAGTTTTGTTACCCGATTTAACATTGCTTTAGGGTGAACAGGCCATTTTTCGGGTGCCAGTGTCAGTGATGTTGGTTACGCACCAAATATATGGGAGATGACAAATTTGCCATCCTGTTGTTGGCAATTAGACAACCGAGAATTATGCGCATGAAGCTCTACCTTTCTCTATGGAGCTAGATGTTTCGACCCTCGAAGACGAATGGAGTAGAGGATACACACGGCCGTCAGTGAGACCGCAATTGCTAAACCTCGAGTGCAAATGATAGATTTGACAGGGAATGCCAACAAGCGATAGAGAGGAAAAAAGCGTTTGGAAAAACTATCTAACCATTGCACAGTAGTCCAAAAGGGCGAAAACTGAAACTTTTTCCTAGTGTCTTTTGTTTTCATTTTATCATTTATCGTCTTCGGCGTTTTTGTTCGTATGAATATCCCTCCTAATCTGAAAC
This sequence comes from Sabethes cyaneus, assembly GCF_943734655.1. Taxonomy (NCBI): domain Eukaryota; kingdom Metazoa; phylum Arthropoda; class Insecta; order Diptera; family Culicidae; genus Sabethes; species Sabethes cyaneus. Next base: position 231,897,707 of record NC_071354.1, read on the forward strand.
TGTCAATAGTTAGTCATCGCGTACTATAATGAAAATAAAAAAATAACTTTTTTGTATTAGGAAATAGAGACATAGTTTCTTAGGCAAAGTTGTAAATATTGTAAAAACAAGCAACTTTGCTGAGGCAATAAAATTTCTATCTTTATCGAGTGCTGAAGTATAGGGCATATTCTTTAAAATTTCTTAGAAAATTGGTTTTTATACTTTTGTAAGTTACATTTTACAAGAATACAATGTTCTAGGCAATTATCGAAGCTTTCAAAATACACGTTTTTGCAGAAGATCGCAAATCTCTTGGACCTTTACTTGCTGAGTTATCGCTAAATTCAAGCTTTAAATTTCCATAGCTTCACGAGCCCATAGGGTAAAATGGGGCAAACGGATTTATGAAATCAGTGCTTCATCTTAAAGCTTAAGTCGAGTACTATAAACTTGTATGGGTTCCGCTTGTACCTAACAACCCAAATGAGAGTACGGCAAGCATACGTGTTATGTTTTTCGCGTTCGTTAAAGGATCGCTACACGTCTATCTTTTTTGTGTTAGTAGATGGATACATGGTTTCTTCGGCAAAGTTATGGAAAATATAAAGGCAAACAACTTTGCTAAAAAAAAGACATTTCTATCTCCATCGAGTGCAGAGCTATAGAGCATTTTCTTTGGGAATTCTTTCAAAATAAGTTTTTCATATTTAGCGTATGTTGGTTGCATTTTACAAGAGTATATGGTTCTAGACGATTATTGAAAGACTCAAAACACATGTTTTTGCAGAAGGTTGCAAATCTCTAGGATTTTTTCTTACAAAGTTCTCGCTCATTTAAGCTTAATTTTTTTTTAACTTCACGAGTCAAAAGCGATAACTTTGTAAGGAAAGGTCCTAGAGATTTGCGATCTTCTGAAAAAACGTGTATTTTGAGTCCTTCAATAATCGCCTAGATCCTAGAACCATATATTCCGGTAAAATTTAACCAACATAAGCTAAGTATGAAAAACTAATTTTTAAAGACCGTGACATTACCTGCAAGATGCTCTCCCAGATTTGGTTACGTCGTCTATCCTCAATAGCAAGGGAATTCGTAGCGCAGTATCAGGCAGGCCTTATGGTGGGCCGCGCTACTACGGATCAAATTTGCCCACGTGCGTGCCCACGCATCATATTTTCGTGGATTTCAGGGTAGCATACGATACAATCGAGCCCGAACAGCCATAGCAAATAATGAACAAGTACGGTTTTCCGGACAAACTAATGCAGCTGATCAAAGCTACCCTGGAGCGAGTGATGTGTTACGTGCGCGTTTCGGGAGCATTTAGGAAAGCACTGAGGAAAATCAGAAAAAAGACAACTAGGAAAAACGGACTCGAGCCACAGGTGCTGATAGCGTATTCACAGATGAATTACCGATGGATCTAGCGATAGTCCGTCTATTGCTGCTTCTAATTTATCCTAATCTAATCTCACACTAACGCAGCCAATTCTTAAAAGTATCCTGGAAAATGACAGTTACTTGCATCAATTATTTTTCTTATTTGCTTATTTAGATCACCGTGACACTAATATTATTAGAACTTGTTGATTCTTTTCGGTGAAAATCAAAAAACTATTGATTTGGTGTGACGTTTCTGCCTACTGTTTTCCTTCGGCCATCATCAGACGTAATAACGCGTCAATTGTGCATCATCACTCACAACCAATTATTCCATCACAACCAATATAATTGGTTGTGAGTGATGATGCAGAATTGACGCGTTATTACGTCTGATGATGGCCGAAGGAAAACAGTAGGCAGAAACGTCACACCAAATCAATAGTTTTTTGATTTTCACCGAAAAGAATCAACAAGTTCTAATAATAATAATAAAATTATTTTTCTTGTCAACGGCCGGGCCAACTGCGCAGCATGTACCGCAGAGAGAATTCCAAGGACTCAACTGGAACCAGAAATAATACCTTATTCCATTAAACTGCTTGAAATCAAGGGGAAGAAAGAAAGCGTGGACCACCCGTACCAAACTCTTCCCAAATAGATAATTATTTATTTAAAGTGATTGGGAGTATCTTTGCTAATAAAGGTAAAGTGATACTCTGGACCCTCGGAAATGAACTAATGGCATTTAGACCAGAAGCCAGGCTACAATGGGCCAAGGATTTAGTGCCCTCTTTAGCTCTCTGAAAATAGATTAGTCTACTAAAAATATAAGTTTAAATATTATAACAGAAAATGAAATCATGTGGTTCAACGGTTGCCTGAAACTACAGTTGTAATGTTAGGAACTGAGAACCACACGACCCGCACCTCCTAGCTGGCCTACTCAATCGAACAAATTGAAGTATTTCCAAGTATGGCCTTGTGGAGGCGCTAGGTAGAAGCTAGGGATGGCTAGAGCTATGTTGGGCGCTTTTTCCTAGTTGCGTTCCCCATTTCATACCCAGTAGTTCGTCTCTTGCTGTTTCTGGAGAAAAATACAGAAAAGAACACGGAGAAAAACGTGACAAAAGCTGAACAAAGATGAAGAGACGGCAGTAAAATGGTGACAGAATAGAAGTAAAAACGAGATGAAAAAAAAGAATAAAGAGGCAAAAAAGAGGATACTCAACAGAAAAAGAAGGAGAATAGAAGTAAAAAGAAGAAAAATAAAGAAAAATAAGAGAATAGACAGAAAAACGAAAGAGAATCCCAGGAGCATGAAAAAGAAAATGGCGACAAACTGGACATAAAAGAAGAAAAACGGTATGGAAAAGGAATAGAGCAGTTAGGAGAGCAAGAAAATTGAGAATAGAAAAAGAAGAAAATGGAAGGAGAAAATGTGAACAGAATACAGGGGATATAAAAAGAAAAATAGAGCGTGACAGAGAACAAAGAAAAGCAGGACATACATAACAAGAGGGAACAACGGAACAGACGGAAAACGTATAACGAAAAAAAAGGAAGCGAAGTTGACGGGACAAAAATAAAAAAACGAGACTCTTAAAGAGGAAAAACAAAGGAAATAAGGAAAATCTGAAACAAAACGACGAAAGCTGAGCAGAAAAGGGAAAAACAAAAGGAAAATAAAAATTGAAAAGGGCACAAATCGAGTCAGGAAAAGAAGAGATAGAATAAATAGAGGATAAAAAAATAACAATACGTGGTAGACGGGACAGAAAAAGAAAAAAAATGTTACGGAAAAGGTGGAAGAATGGCAATTTTAAAAACGAGACAAGAAAGAAAAAAGGAGCAGATATCAAGAGAAAACATAAGAGAAAAAAAGAAAGGCGAAAAACAGAACAGAAAACCGGTTGAAAAAAGAAAACGGGAAAAAAGAGGTCAAACGGAATATAAAAGGAGAAAGAAAGAATCAAAATGGGAATGGAATGGGAATATAACATATAACATATAACAGAAAAAACAACAAGAAAAATAAAAGAAATGGACTCGAGCCACAGATGCTGATAATACAGAAAACGTGCCATGGAACAAAGAAAACGAAAGCAAAATCATGGCAGAATGAGGATGTAAAAAGAAAAAAAGTGGTTAAGAAGAAAATGAGAGAAAAAAGGGAAAATGAGGCAAAAAAGAAGAGACTGGACAGAAAATGAGGGAGATCAGAAGAAAAAAGAAGCAAAATGAAAGCAAAAAAGAAAAACGACAGAGAAAACAAGGCAAACAAAGAAGTAACAAAGGACAAACTGGACAGAATAGGAGGACTACGGAATTTAAAAGAATGAAAACGAAAAGAAATACTACGGGCGCAGAAAAATTGAGGAAAATAGGAAAATGAAAAGAAAAAATTAAAACGGAAAACAATGGGAATAAAAAGAAAAAAGAATGAAAGGACAAACAGAACATGAAGTACGGACCAGACGAAAACAAAAATAATGGAAAAGGTGTTAACAGTACTGAAATCGACAAACGAGACTGTAAAAACGGACCTGAAAATAAGGAAAAACGGAAAGCGATCCAAAAAAGAGAATAACAAAAGGGAAAATAAATATTAAAAAACGCCAAAAAACGGGTCAGGAAAAGAAGGGAAAGAGGAAACGAAAATGAAAAGAATGTGATAGAAAAGGTGCAAAAACGGGATAGGAAAAGCGAGACAAGAAAGGGAAAAAGAACAGCATACACCGGATAACAAAAGGGAGAAAGAAACGAGAGATAAAAAAGAGAACCGATAGAGGAAAAGAGGAAAACGGGGAAAAAAATCAAATCGGACACAAAAGGAGATAGAATGGATCAGAATGGAAATGAAATGGGAAAATGGAATAGAAAATTAGGAAAAACGGACCAAAACAGGTGAAACTAGAGAGAAAAAGACGAGAAAAGACCAAAGAGCAAAGAGCAAAGGGAGCTAGAAACAGAATAAACGTGACGACCACAAGAAAGCACAAAATCTCTCTAACTGGTCTACAGGTGAAAGCATTTCTTCGATGAGCATCTCAATGGCGATCTAACAGAAGGAGACGCAACGCAAGTTAACCTAGGAGTGCCCACAAACGACAGCAGCGTGCCGGCTCCTGATCTCGAACAGTTCCGGCGAGAAACCGGCCAGCTGAAGAATCATAGAGCCCCCGGAAAGGATCAAATCTTCAAAAATGACCGGAAACCGTCAGCAACAGTACTTCACTAGATAATTTCAAGGATTTGGGAAGACGAGAAACTACCAGATAAGTGGATGGAAGGTGTGGTTTGTGTCATCTACAAAAAGAGTGATCGGCTAGATTGCTGTAATTACCGCGAACCAGAAAACCGGTAGAAAAATCAAGGAGGTGGGTCATTCCACGCGAAGTGTCCGAGCCCCGTGTAATTGACCTCCACGACTTTGAACCAAGCCAGATCGCCAGATTGTTCGTTTTCGGTCAGAAAGCAAAAATCGAAAATTTGGTGCCGATCGGACATTCCCTCGATTAATGGGAGCACCTCCATTTTTAAGAAAAATACCCTTTTTTGTCAAAACCACTTTATTTTCTTTTGCTTATATCTCCGGAAGTATTGAGTTTAGAAAGACACTATTTTCACATTTTCAAAGGAAATTACCCAATGAATTCGAAAAAAATATTATTTTTAAGCACCAGTGCTGCCAAATATTTTTAAACTCAATTCGGTGTGATTACCGATAGATCTAGAGGTAGTTCGTCTGCTGTTGCTTCTGTAGAAAAATAAAGAAAAGAACAGGGAAGAAAACGTGACAACAACTGAGTAAAAGTGTTCGAAAAAGAGGAAAGGATGATAAACTGTAATGAAACATAGAAGAGACCGCAGCAAAAGGGTGACAGAATAGACGTCAAAACGGGATGTAAAAAGAGAAAAAAGTGACTGAGAAGAAAATGAAAGAAAATAGAGAAAATGAAGCAAATCAGAGGATATTCGACAAAAAAAGAGGGAGAACGGAAGAAAAAAGATGAAAAATGAAAAAAAAGACAGGAAAACGAAAGAGAAAATGAGGAGAATACAACAGAAAATTAGGACAAACAGGATGAGAAAGAGAAAAACGGGATAGAAAAAAGGAGAAATAGAGCAAATGCGAGAGTTGAGAATAAAAAACGAAGAAAATGGAGGGAAAAAATGCAAACAGAAGACAAAGGGAAAAAAAAGAAAAATAAAGCGTGAAGGAAAGAGAGGAAAAGCAGGCCATAATAAGAGGAAAAACGGAACAGACAAAGACACAAAAATGTAAAAGCAGTGGACGGGACAATAATAAAAGAAAACGAGACTGTAAAAGTGTAAAACCGAAAGCAAAAGACGAAAACAGAACAGAAAAGAGAAAAACAAGTGGAAAACAAATATTGAAAAGGGCAAAAAAAGCGTCAGGAAAACAAGAGAAACAGAAAACCGAGGACAGAAAAAAGGAACAACAATACGGGACAGAAAAGTAAAAAAATGTAACAGAAAAGGTGGGAGAATGGCATTAAAAAAGAGGGAAAACGTGACAAGAAAGGGAAAAGAAACAGATATCTAGAGAATTCAAAAGAGAAAAAAAGAATAGCGAAAGATAAGAATAGCGACAGAAATCCAATTGAAGAAACGAGGAAAACGGGAAAAAAGAGGTCAAACGGGAAATAAAAGGAGAAAGGGATCAGAATGGGAATGGAATGGGAATGGAATGGGAATGGAATGGGAATGGAATGGGAATGGAATGGGAATGGAATGGGAATGGAATGAGGATATATGACTGAAAATAAGATAAGAAAAATAAGAGAAACGGAATCGAGCCACAGATGCTAACAGTACAGAAAACCTATTATGAAACAAAGAAAAACGAAAACAAATTCATCACAGAATGGGAGGGAACATAGGATAGAAGAAAATGAGAGAAAATAGGGTAAATGAGGCAAAAAAGAAGATTTTTTTGAAATAGTGGTTCTACAATTGATGAAGAGAGGGTAGGGGAAAGTAATGAAGAATTTTTGAATGGAGGGGAAAGAGCGAAAAAAATTCTTCATTACTCTTCCCTACCGCTCTTTCATCAATTGTAGAACCACCGATTCAAAAATATATTAATACAGTAATGTTTCGATTTTGTCAGCTCCCGATTTTGTCTACCCCCGATTTGGTCTACCCCCGATTTTATCAGCTTTTTATCCCGATTTTGTCAGCCAATAATTTTTTTTTTTAATTTGTGCTTTTAGACATGATTTATAAAACTTTTCAGCCTGTTTGAAACTATTCTGATTCTCTGGGGAGAGTGTTTGAATAAAATGATGCCTTCTTGCGAGTAGTTCGGGGCCAAAGTTAAGGTATTTTTAAAGTAAAAGTTCCATAGTTCCTAAACAAGCAAAGATAGAGGTATACTATATTCTGCAATATTGTGTATTTTTACTTTTGTACAACTTTGTAAAGCAGAAAAAAGTCATACAACAACTACAAAAATAACTAAAATAGAAAAACTGATTTTTACGATTTTTCATTTATGAGAAATAGGATTTTTCTATCTTTGCTGAAGAGATAGAAGATTACTGCCTTCAGCAAAATTTCTTGTCATAATATGCTGTAAAACTTTGCAGAACACATCAATGTGGTTTCTACAGTTGACGGAAGAAGAGGAACAATTTGTGTGTCTAAAAAAAATCCAAAAACCAAATACGTCCCTACATTAATAAGGGGGGTTGCGCAGTCTCCTTTTGTGCAGCACCTCTATGGTTCAAAGGTACACGGATACCAGTGAACCACATGCCCTGGCGGGTGTTGTGGGTTCAAATCCGGTTATAATCTCTGATTACAGCTTGGTTCGACCCATGCACCTACCAGCATTAGACAAAAGGTAGGAGTCACAGGACACGACCGGATAGGTGACGTACGACTACGTAAGTCTCTTTGTAGTGGTAGTAACATGCTAGCATGTATCCACGCATGTAATAATTCGAATCTTCGTCTATACATGCTATATGCAGCATAAGCGGTAGGTAGGTAGGGTGTCATTGGAGTGTTCGTTGGATGTTGCCATTAAAAGTTTGCCACTGAGAACAACGTAGTCCAACGTCTACCATGTGGTCGTGTCTTGTCCCAAGTCCTATGATTTTTTGTATGCTTCGATATAACGTTCAATTCGATGTAAATGTACTTCATATGCCAGGTCCCCCTGTACTTACTACTCATTTCTCGCTACTCATTTCAAATTCAAATTCAAAAGTTAATGTAACAATCATTGAATCACAGCCACAATTAAAAATTGAATCGAAATTGAGATAAAATTATTCGAATGATACTATTGATAACACCTTGATAGTGGGTAAGACTAACACAAAATTAAGAAAATGTAGCTAAAATTATAACCAACAAAATATTATTAAGCCAAAAAGAAAAGTATCGTAGTAGCATTCCAAATTTCCAATTATATGAGGCAAGAACGTAACTGATATCTTCCATTTTATTCTATCATAGGGTAGAACATTTTTTCGTCATATTGGCCTATTTCCTTCCTATCCAGACTGTTTCTATTATTTAGAAAATACGTTTTTTAACTATTTTTTCAATTGAAATATTCTAAATCATCCGCTTAAGCTGATTAACTCTCCTTTTCTTTATTTTTGTTCTTTCAATTTTGTAATGTAATCTTTGATACATTTATGGTTTCATAAAGTTAGTTTTTGTAGCATTGCTCAACTCGGGAAATGCGGAAATTTAAAAAATATTGGTATGGAGATATGTGTTATTAGCAAAAACTTGTCTGAACTTTATTTTCGTTAACGCCAAACAGTGTCAAATAATGGAATATGTTCGGTACTGAGTTTTACAGCAAAATGCTAATAAAACAACACCAGGGGAAAATAAACCTTGGCTGAAACTATTATGAAAAGCAAACTATGAAATATTTAACATTGGTAAGAGTTGCTAATCACGCTAAGCACACATCATAAATGGCTTCATAAATTTATCCAGCATTGTTTGCATAACTTTTTGTGCTACGTGCAAGTGGGCGCAACTGCGGTTGTGATTAGCTATTTGAGGTCAGCTAATCAATATTAATTATCATCCCACAGACCTTGTTGTTATTAAATCGAAAAGGTACCGATCGGTCGGTGGTGCTGCCACTGAATTTGCCTGTGCTTCTGTGTGGGCTCTAACGGGGACTGCTACTATCAGTCACCTTTGTTTCCACTCGAAAACATATGGATTGGCGGGGTGACCAGACTAGCCGAAAATAACGCACCCGATGCGATGCGTCGTCGCACCACCAGATTTGGTCCTAAACCAAAACGATCCATTGACACCCCCGATCGCTCCGTTGCCAATTTCCGAACCGCGGCGGAACCGAGCGGTATTAATTATGCAAATTAACCGCAGTAAGCAGACTCCAGCGCCGGACGGCTAGTCTGTTGTCGAAAATGGATAATTATTTGCTTTGACAAATTCAATCGGATTTAGCTAACTGTCGTGATTATTTCGGAAATATTTCAATTTTTGAACAAAAAAAAGCAGACATAAAAGCTCATTTACTGCTGTTTCATATGAAATCCCCACTGAAGATAAATGTTTATTCAACGCCACGAAACAATTTAGTTTGGATCGTTGTTCGAGGAAAAAAATCCACTTTCTTGGCGAATCGTTTTCAACCATCAATCAAGGAAACCACTTCAAGCATCTTTCACGCCACTTTTTTGCCCGATCCACACGAAATCCTTCCTGTGCGTAACGAGCCAAAGCTTACTTCTTCTCAAAAGTAGGATTTTCTTCCTGTCAGAACAATCCCAAATATTTTCCCGTGATGGTTTCAGGCTTCAGACCTGAAAGCCTGGCCTGCCCTCGTTCGATGTGTACGCGTTTATTGCTTTTTTGATGAGCGTAGCCTTCAACCGTTGCGTTGCTCGTTTCCTTTGAGGAAATATTGGCTAGGAAGTTGTCTGCCCAAGCACAGAAGTGATTATCATGGTATAGTAATTAGTTGAGTTTTCCTCTGTCGTTCATTTGGAAGCAGAAATAATTTCGAATTCAAAACGAATGCGATATTAATCATCAATGATCAATAGAAAATAGGTAGGTGTCCGCCATGGTCCGGTGATGGTTCTTGGTGTCATCTTCATTATTTGCATTTCTAGTGCGATGATGAGGTAACAGAGTCTTTCTGCTACTCGGCGGCAACAGCACAGAAGAGGTGGGCTTATTAGCAATTTCGCACTACCATATCCGGTGGGCGAGTAGGTAGGGAATTGTACGCGGAAACCGAAGCGTCTTCAACAGTCTAAGCTTGGTTGCGCCTTGGACGCGAAAAATACACCGTATGGCAATCGAGCTAAAATTACACGTTTTCTATTATCAGCTCAGCCAGTCGCAAGAATGGCGGTTCCCTTAGTTTGGCTGAGGTAAACCTACTTTACATAAGCTGAATCATATTTTACGGTTCAGCTTTTGGAGGAGGAAAGCAACCAACGACCTAGGAACAATGAAGTCACAACACAATATGGCCCATCTGTTGAGCTGATGGAAGCTTACACCTGGGAAGAAAACGTAATGCCAATACCAAGAGCATGATAATTCGATTGTGAGGAAACGGAAATTGAATTTTGACTTGACCTGGCACAGTCATTGGCGATGATGATATCTTCCTGATCAGAAGAGAGAAAGGAAAAGGTTTTCAAAGAGTAGGGGAAAAGTGTATAATGTGCCCCCCCTAAGAATAAATGGATATATCTCCGTTATACTTCCCCAAATTAACGTTACAACTACGTGTATATGTTGGTACTTAAGCTGACAACCAATTGCAATTGTTTATTTCATTTAGTATTGTGGAATAAACATGCTAGGAATTATTTAATAAAAGCACCTAAATGTTGTGTTTCTCGTCTGCGCGGGGTAAAATGCCCCACCTGCGGTATAATATGCCCAATGCGGTAATTTGAGTATTTCTACCAGTGACAGACCAACTCTATTTTGTAGAAAGTAAAACTATTTCCTTTGTTTTGCAAAATATCGTTATTTTATGTAAAATAAACCTAGTTTCGGCCTTCTGGTGCACTTTTTCTTTTCTGCATGGGGCACATTATACCGCAGCTGTGGCGTTTTGTACCGGGTAGTTGAATTACCTAGAATTTGGACGTTGGTAATAAATTATTCCCACCACGGTTGCTCTACAATACTAATTGAATTAAATAATGGCAATTGGCTTCAAGTTAGATCTGTTTACCTATGTTTATAGCCACATTTGCAAGGGGGGGGGCAAATTGCACCACCGCAAGTGGGGCATATTGGCCTGCTTTTACTTATTTGAAAAAATATTAAATGCTAAAGCAAATCAAGCGTTTCATACCGTTATTTTTAGCAGGGATGTCATTTTGAAGTTCACTTTACGCAATTGAATCGCAACAACCGGTTATTTACAGATTTTGACAAGAAAATAGCTTATGGAAATGACGCCAAAAGTTACATCGGAAGCTGCTCAAAAACAAATTTATTTTTGTTTTGTTTTTACAACATGTGACAACTGTCACACTTGCATAGTAGGCTAGTTCCATCAAATACTATGGTTTCTGGGTGGTTTTGCATTTTAATTTCGCTTGTTTAGCGAAAAGCGAAGGGGGGGCACATTGGCCACGGGGGGCACGTTATACACATTTCCCCTAAGTCATTTAGCAAAATATTTGCTTGAAGCTAACATGGAGAAACTAATAGAGCTTATGCTCAAAAATGGTTACTTGTTGAATGAAACTCTTTTTCCCTATTTTGCAAAACAAGCAAAGTATGTCTATTTAACCTGTTTTACGTTTTTAATTTTGCCTTTTTTCTATTTTTTTGTTGTTATTTCTTTTACTTTTTCTGACTTTTTACCTATCTGTATCTGTTCCTTTTTGTTTTTCCCCTTGAAGCATGCAAGTTGTAGGCGAAATACGTATCTATCGTGAATAAAATTAATAGTGGATTTTAATCGTAAAAATGTTTTTTACCTTTGTTATACTATAACAAAGGTTTAAAAATTGGTCGAAAAACACGAAATTGATCCGAGGCCCGGAGGGTCAAGTCACATATACCAATCGATAGGGTTCGATGATTTGAGCAATGTCTGTGTGTGTGTGTGTGTATGTATGTAATGATTTTTTCTATCGCCTGTTTCTCAGAGATGGCTGAACCGAATCGTTCGCTATTACTCTTGTTTGAAAGGTATTATTGCCTAGTAGATCACTATTGAGTTGTTTCGTGATACGACGTTTCGTTTAAAAGTTATAAGCAAAAATGTGAAAACTACGTGACACGGGTTTCTCCGGAACTACATGACCGATTTCAACGATCTTAGTATCAAATGAAAGCTCTTGTTAAAACTAAATTGTTCGGAATTTTTTTATTGAAAATAAACAATTAATTTAAAAGTTATGCTTAAAAAACTTGTTTTGACAAGGTAATAATTATCGCCTGTTTCTCAGAGATGGCCAAACTGATTTACGCGCTATTAGTTTCATTTGGCAGGTAATATAGCCGGATAGATCACTATTGAATGGTTTTCTGATTGGACGTTTAATTTAAAAGTTATGAGCAATCGAATACACCACACCAAAATTAACAATAATTTATAATGATTTTAACCAAGATAATTTACCTAATTTCAATTTTTTTAATATCAAACGAGAGGTTTTCACACTACGAATATATATGCAAAATTACATAAGAATTGGTTTTACCGGTCAAAAGATATTAACCCTCGAACACTCGCGCCAACTTTTATAACACGGTTACTTGCGCGCACAATAGCCCAAAACCAAAGAAAACGTGCGCACTAGAGTTTTGACTAGGAAAACTTGGTTTTAAGTTTATCGAACCTTTGGAAGAGTTTCTTAAAATTGAAAGCTCTATCGTCTGGTAGAATTTGAATTTTGATTAATCCCCCCAAAAGAAAAATAAAAAAATTATTTTCCTTCAGTTTCAATACAACACATTGATGTGTTCTGCAAAGTTATAGAGCATATTATTACAAGAAATTTTGCCGAATACAATAACCTTCTATCTCTGCAGCGTAGATAGAAAAATCTTATTTATTGTATATGAATTTGTAAAATCAATTTTGTAATTGTTGTATGACTTTTTCATGTAGTACAAAATTATACAAATAGTAAAAATACACAACTGTGCTGAAAATACTTTGCTGGAACTTTGATTATAAAAAATACCCTAATTTTGACTCCGAATTACTCGACTACCAGCAGACGGATACATTGTAAACATTTTACATTTGCTGATAGTTTCGCTGCATACAGACACCATTTTTCCATATGAACAAAAGAGAAAATTCCAGTTACGGCCAAATTCTGGTACACCTCACATACTGATTGCTTCGTTTCTGTAATGGCGGTTTATGCTGATCTATTTTCCCAACAATTTAAATTATTAATGCATTGAATAATTATGACATTTTGCTCATAATAAGTTTATTGAAAAATATACGTTAGGTAAACAACGATTTGTAACCTTATAACAATATGGGATTGGAAAACCTACACGTCTTGTACAAAATACAACAGCGTGAGTAACCGCAGGTTAATAAAAATTGATGAAAATTATTCAAGAAAACTCTATTGATTTCTATGGCATTACATTCTCTCTATAGAATGGCATTACAGGAAATTATGTATAGTTCAAAAACCAATAAACTAGACCTTTACTAGGCAATGTTAAACAATAGGATTTCCTCTTACAACTTTCTTTTATTTGCACTTACTCAGATTAATAACAACTTACTTATCCTTACTTAGCAATTTCATGAAAAAACGATCTATCAAAATTTAAAAGTGTTCCTATTTTGTTCAAATTTTGTAAACTTATTCAATTTTCAAAAATTTTATGTAAACCAACGCACTAGGCAACGTTAAACAATAGATGAATTATAACAAAGGTTCCTTTCACCACTAGGTGGATTAAATCGGGTTTTTTTTATTTAATTTTCGTATTCCAGATTCCAGACGGTCCGATAAATCTAAATCACTTTTTATGACGAGTGATTTTTTGTGATGTAGGACGTAGTTCTACGACAAAAATCCCCCTTGTACACTACTGTGCCAGATGACTGTAACGCATCAGTTTTCTGTGATGGATTGACTCGGTCTGGTAGGACAGGGTGTCGCAAGTAAAATTCAATAAAATGTTTCGAAATTTTTCTTTCGGGACATCATGATACTGATGCCTGATGAAACTCCAACTAATTTCGTGTTTGATTTTTGTCGGTTGGTATAGAGTGATATAGAGACATATCTGTTGTCTTTATCTTCACCGTGACTTTACTCTGTCTGATATGGCTATGCTTTTAATAATGGGTTCAAGCTTGATACCACTTCGTGTAGACCTTTTTGTGTAGAAATTTCAGTTTTGTTGCCATTCAGATTGTCTTCTTTCAAATACTATTTATTTTTTAATTATGTTGGTCGCTTCCAAATCTTGCCTTTGCTAATATTCGACTTGAAGCAAACAAATCTACATTTACGTAACAGGGCTCCTCATCTTGACAAGCTAGCAACGCGTTTCAAGACTCGTTTAGAACTAAAGAAGCGCAGGAACTAAAGGAACTAACCGAAAAATAAAAAATAAGAAAACTTATCCAATTTAATTCTACTATGTGTATTTTATTCAATGACAGATACGTATTTCGCCTACGACTTGCAGGCTTCCTCAGTGTCTGTTTTCGAACTAAAACTGTTTTTTGTTTTTTGTAGAACTGTTTTTTAGTTTAGGAAAATTTTCGAAACCAACACAAAGAGAATTTTACGACAAAATGCTTTAAAATGTTCTAGATAGCACGAAGTTATATAGAAAACTAGACAACAGTAAATTTTAGTAACGTAGAACAACGACTTTGTTTACTCTGTGTAAACGAAAACGGAACTGTAACGTTTGAGTTGAAATGTTCAAACATCAATAACTATTTTATCACTGCATGCAATTTCATCATCAATATGTCTTATGGCAAGGTTTGCAATAGCGGATCATTCCAAAAAATCTAAAAATGCGAGCGTCACGAAAAAATGATCGATTTGAATTACTAGCTTAGCGGTTTCCCGATAGATTTTCAATATTTTTGCGCTAATCGATTGGAAAATATTCTACACATCCACACCAATAAAGAAAACTATTGATTTTTATGTGCGCGCTATTAAAAAATTGAAAATAATGAAGCATTGTCCAACTGGAAATCCTCGCTTCGTTAGAAAAGACTGGTTATGAAAGACGTCATCATAGTATTATCGTGCTTTCCAGACGACAAAATCTCTCCGTCCCAACAGGTCAAAAATTCTTTACGACTATCTTAACCTATACCAATTTGATATCTGTGCTTGGGAAGTAAACCAGAACAAACGGCAAAGCTTCCACGTGACCTCGTCTCAACAAGTTTTTTCAACGCCGCGATTAAACCTATACCATTTTGATGTCTGCTCGGGAAGTAGGCCAGAAAGAGTGACAAAGCCTCCCCGTGCCAATAAATTTCTTGCGAATGCGATTATACCTAGTCCAATTTGATGTCTGTGTTAGGGAAGTGTGCCAGAGAAACTACAAAAGCACCTTGTCCAAACAGATCGCAAATTCTTTACGGCGAGATGCTAGGCGAATTTGCTATCTATGTTGGAAAACTACTATAGCTGTTAGCTGTAGTGTTAGGTTATAATATGATTCTATAGAGATATGCATGTTTGCCGTTTCGTTGGAAAGGCAGTTAAAAGATGTGCTGATAATAAAATGAGATTAAATTGGTAAAATCCCTTCAACTTCAAAATAAATTCTTCATTTTTCTGATCAAGTGCCGATTCGCACTTTTACCCCATCAACGGGGCAAAAGTGCGAATACCGCGGGGCAAAAGTACGAAGCTCGAATCCATGAAATTAGCACAGCAGTAGCTAACAAAACCATATTATGTTCAATCTGCGGTATGTTCTAGTAAGGAATATTCTCAATTTGCACCTTTCCTATTTTTATTTATTTTTATTAACGTCAACAGGTAAAATATCACCCCAATGACAGAAATAACTAACTAACGTATTTACAATACTCGTCTGTTTAGATTATTAACATAAAACACGTCTAAAATTATACTTGTTTGTTTCTCGAGACACATTAAAGTCAAATACATGGTAACATTGATTGAATAGACGAGACATACTGCGCACTGGTTCATGTAGACCATAATTCATCCTAGCTGGAGTAATACTGAGGAACGAGTGATATCGTAGATTGCGGCGTCGTATATTGATATCCAACATGCTGAGGAGTATTGAACAATCAACGTTACCTTGCAGGAGATCGCCAATAAAGCATACTTTTGCCATATTGCGTCTTTTCTCTAGTAATTCCAGACCGATCAGCATGCAACGGTTTTTATAGCTGGGTAAGTTCCGTGGATCTGTCCATCTGAGATGACGTAAAGCGAAGTGGATGAACTTTCGCTGAATAGCTTCGATGTGTTGAATTTCGTTCTGGTAATAAGGAGACCAGACGGGAGACGCGTATTCCAGTACAGGTCGCACAATTGAACAATAGAGTGTTTTCAGGCAGTAGATGTCCTTAAATTTTTTCGCGAAACGAAATAAAAAGCCCCGCTGTGAAGAAGCTTTTGCCACCACGTATGAAATGTGATCCTTGAAAGTTAATTTTGCATCGATTAAAACTCCCAAATCCTTAACTGTGGATTCACGCAGTAAACGTACGCCTGCCAAGGCATAGTCATACTGGAATAGTGAATGTTTCCGTCCAAATGAGATTACCGAGCACTTAGACACATTTAGCGACAATCGATTAATTTGACACCATTTAGCGAAGTTTTCCAACTGCTCCTGCAGAAAACTCATATCCAGTGGTTGCTTTATCGTATGGTATAGCTTTAGATCATCAGCGTATGAAAGTTTCGCGCATTTCAAAATGGAATTAACGTCGTTCATATACAGCAGGAATAAAAACGGTCCTAGGTGGCTTACTTGTGGAACACCAGAACAAACAGGAAATGGCGCAGAAATGTGATCACCAATTTTCACAGACATGCTACGACCACATAGGTAAGATTGAAGCCAGAGTAGCAAATGTTCGTTCATGCCAAATCGATCAAATTTGGCAATTGCAATTTGATGATTCATTTTATCAAATGCTGCAGATAAGTCTGTGTATATCGCGTCCACTTGATGACCATCCTCAATTTGGCGTGTTACAAACGAAGTGAAGGAAGTCAAGTTGGTTGTTGTAGAACGTTTAGTCATAAATCCGTGCTGATCCGACGAGATGTAGTGATTATATCTCTGGGCAAGCTCCTGGAGAATAATCAACTCAAACAGTTTAGAAGTGGCACTTAATGCAGCTATACCCCGGTAGTTCGAGACTACTCGTTTACAACCTTTTTTAAAGACAGGAAAGACATATGACTGTTTCCAGCAGTTTGGAAAAATGCCTGATAGGCCAAAGATAGGTTGAATACTGCTGCAAGCGGTGCCGCTATCGTCTCCATACAGCGTTTCAGAATGATTGACGGGATACCGTCAGGGCCATATCCCGTGGAGGATTTTAGTCTTTTTCCAGCTGACGTAACCATGTCAATGGAGATAACAAACTGCGACAAAGGTACAGAAAGTCGAGGAACATTTTCGATGGCGACGGCCAAATCCTGCGGTTCGAGAAGTTCATTGAGGAAACGTTATTGAAATGAGAACGGAACAAGTCGGCAATGTCAGCGGTGGAGTCGGCTTCGAACAGACCATTGGACATCGTAGAGGGTAATCCCGATTCTTTACGTTGCTCATTCACGTAACGCCAAAAACTTTTTGGGTTTGCCTTGAGACGGCGTTGCAGATTGTTCTGATGGGCGTTATACAGGTGATCATTGAGTTGTTTATAGGTAGTGTTTATTTCTACGTATCTTATTCTCGTGGCATCAGTGCAATACTTGCTGTGTCGTAACCGTACAGTCTACGCACAGCTCGTCACTAACGAAGCACAGATCAAGGGTCCGATGATTCTCGTTTTTAATCCCATTCATCTGCTTAAGTCCAGCGGTGCTATATGTATCAAGCAGTTTTCGCGGGGCTATGCCTATGGACGATCGAGAGGCGATCGGGAATAGAGAACCGTGGGAATTACGCTGCCAAGAGATCGCGCTTAAGTTAAAATCACCCAAAATAACAATTTTATCTCTAGGCTTTAATTGCGACACAACCCAATTGATAGCTTCAAGATGGTTGCCCATCAAATTTTTGTCGTTGACTCGATCGGGAGGGATGTAAACTGCGCAGAGATAGAGTATTCCGTCAACAGTTGTAATCGCGACCCATAATTGTTCAATTGCCGAACTGTTGGGAGGATTAACTATGCAGGACAAAACAAAATGCCACCTCCAGTACTTTTACAACTATTTGAACGCGACCGATCCTGTCGGTAAACGGAGTAAGAGTCGTTAAACAGCTGGCTTGTCGTCGTATTTTGATTCAACCAGGTTTCGGTGAGGGCGTATACGTCATAACAGCAATCACTGAAGGCTAACTGGTACTCAGCGATAGAGCTGTTCATTCCTCCAACGTTTTGATAGTATACCAGGACATTCGAACCCCTTCACCAGCACTAGCCTCAGGGCCGGGACGACTTGGGTGGCAGGTACGAGTCAATTGCGATTGTAATTCGGTGTCTACGGCGGGCTCGACTGAGCTAGGCGGATCAGGGGTTTCCATATCGCGTTGTGGTAGGCGTCCCGGACCGGGTGATAAGCTTAAGCTTAATTGACTTGTAGTGTTTACCAAAGGCGAGGTGTAGAAATGCGGCAGAGATGTAGATGTACGTGTAGAATAACCAGAAGCGAGACCAAATAAATCCGCGCTGGAACCGGAGAAGCGATGAGGAAGTACAAAGTAGCATTGGGCGATACTGTATCTGTATCGAAAAAATCGATACTTTTGTGCCGATATATCGATATTTTGGATCGATACTGAGCGTCCCGATACCGGCCAGTATCGATGCTAAAACGACGATATTTGTATCGATACCTTTATAGTAAATGCTAGAGAAACTAAAATACTTTACTTATCCTAATGCGATGTCCATTAGGATTTCCCCTGCATAACAATGTTCCGCCAACAAACTCGATCCATGGCCGTCCGCCTCCAATTTCTCGAATGTCCCACACTTTCCAGGACTTGCTCCATTTGGTCTAACCGTCAAGCACGCTGCGTACCTCTGCGCCTGGTACCAACCGAATTCGAGGCAAACATCATTTTTACGGGAAAGTCCAATATCATTTGATCATCAATATCAATTTGAAGTTCAATTTTAAGCATAATGCCATGCTCAATTCTAAGTTAAATTTCAGTTCCCATTTCAAGTTCAATATCAAGTTTAATTTCAGGTTCAATTTTAGGTAAAATTTCAAGGGCAATTCCAGCTCCGATTTTAGAATTAATTTCAAATGCGATTAATTAGACAACTCGCAAGTTGCTGAGTGAAGCTCTGCTTTCCTCAATGGAGGTAGCTGTCTTGGCACTCGAAGATGGATGTGGTTGGATACGCTAGACCGTCAATGAAGCCGCAACTGCGTTGTTAAGTGAAGAAACCCTGAGTGCATGAAAAGACTTTTGACGGAGATGAACTGGAAGGGGTTGATGAATTCATAAATTAGGGATCTCTGGCAACCGCCGTCAATCATACGAGTAAGCAGATTCAACGACGTATTCTAGCTAAGTCAGGTCTACTTTTCCCTTCGTAAGTTATTTCGATCAAGGAGCATAAACCGTTCGCAAAATATAAAAGCATTTGCAAGCGCTTGGCTGAGTGGTCGATTTCTGGTCGGCCCGGCCGGTTTTTCACTTGCAAAGCCGGTGCGGTGACCGATCAATCTGGCAAAAAGTCGGTTTACTTAAGTTTACTTGAGAAGGTTTACGGTCGACTTAAGAAAACGGATTTGTACTTTTTGTCTGATTTTTAAAATTTATTTTTCATTTCCATCATTCCACTAGATTTTGTAATAAATTTTGTAGCAATCCTGAGCAATTCGTTGCAGTTTCCGGTCAAAAGAGTTTAAAACCGCAGGCCTGACCAGTTCGACATCAGCTATTATTTCGTTCCTAACGAGATTTCGTATGAGAACGAAAGAGTATCAACAGTAGTAAAAGCACACGCATATAATTTTCTAAAAAATTAAGCTAAATAATAAACAAAAGTGTGGTTTTCGTTGCACCCTGTCAGTGTATCGATACCGATATCGATACCACTGGTATCGATACTTGCCGCCCGATATTTCAACGGGATCGATACCTTTACAAAAATTGTATCGATATTCGAATATCGATGCTTTTCGCAGTATCGCCCAATGCTAGTACAAAGTCGTGGAATCGTGAGTACTTGCCTGTGAGAGTAAGTTGGAGGACCTCGACTGCAGATTCAACAACAGGGCCGCGACGACTGAGATGAACGCTGGCAGCAAATGACCGGACTGTGTCGATCTGAGAAGAGACCTCCATTGAGCTTTCGAATACGCGTCGCGGTGTTCTAAGTCCAACATGTCGACTACTTCGGTTACCGTTCTCCCGGTTTGATGGTGATAGACTAAAAACTGAGAACGGATCAACAGTGGGGCTGGGATCAGCGATTTCCAACTTGCCTGCCAGGCGATTTTGGAATCCCCGTTCCCTACACCCGCCAGCAGGACCGGGACGACTGCCGGTCGCTGGCTGGAAAGGCTCGATTGCGGCGGGGAGGTCGGGGGCGTCCATAATTCCATCTACAATGCGTCCCGATATTACGTTGGGCGATGAGACATGCGATTGTCTGAAGTTACGGTCGTTCTGATGGAATATCCGAAGTCCAGCAGTCGGAGTGTCGTCAGCAAAGTTTCGTTCAGTAAGTACCGCTAACGGATCATGCAAGTGCGTAGTACTGGATACACGGTACGGGTCAGTGGACGCAAGGGTATTTACAAATGTGTACTTGCCGTGAAGAGAGTTTTGGAAGCCCCTTTCCCCACTCTCACACGTAGAACCGGGACGACTGATGAGCGCTGGCGGCAGCAGCGCGACTACGGTGGGGGGTCGGGGGCATCCATGATACCAACAACAGAGCGTCCCAGTGTCATGCTATTTGATGAAATAAGCGGTCGTCTGAAGATGGCAGTAACGTCGGATTGAAAAAAGTCGGCTGGTGGGAACTTGGTGCAGTTTAATATCGTCGGTGTGACGGAAACTATGGTCCGTCTACTGCAGGAGTCTGCGGTAGATCTGCAGTCGAAGGGAGTCCTAAAGGGACTGGAGTTAACGCTATTGGAGTGACAGATGATGAACCAGCACCGGAGCCATCGTAGGGTTCAACTAATGGAGTAGCGGAAGGAGCGGGGGCGATAGGGGGCAGCCATACCGCTGAATTCGCTCGAGCATCATCAAATTCCCTGAATACAATTCCCTGTAGCCAAGTATCAGGGTTCAAGGCCGCATTTTTGTATGCCAGAGGAATGCCTACTTTGAAGAAAATGAAGTTGAGCGATTGAAGGTCGGCCCCTTTTTTCACCAGTGAAACAACACGAATTGGATCCTGGTTTTGTAGGCCATCTCGAACAAGTAGCTCGACGACCTCGGAGGTTACGGTGGGGTGGAAACGTGAGAGATACACCCGGAATAACTTGGGTGGGGAGCTGGCCACAATCTTTTCGGGATTCTCGACGAGTCTGGTACCGGTAGTCGGTTTATTCGGAGTTTCCAAGTCACCGCGACGACGTTTAGCGAGACGATCGCGAGCTGGTATTTGCATCGGGGTTGCCGCATTGACCTTATCGGCGAGTTTGGCTACCTCGTTGTTGTTCCGCACGATTTCGTCTTTCAGCTCCGAGATTCCATTCATTTGCCCTTCTACGACGGACGATATCACGTTTCCCAAGGACGAAACGGTGCTTTTAAAACGTACGAATTTTATCATCCTGACGCACTCGTCACACATCCAGAACAAATTGTTATTTGACCGGACGAATTTCATAAAATTAGCATTCAAACCAGCACACCTAATGTGACAAACTTGGTCACAAAAACCCATGCATTTTAAGAGGTCCTCCTCTTTTTTTATCATTTTTGCACATCGATCGCAAGCGGTACAGTCGGTCATTTTAAAAGTAAAAATTAAATCGCGTTAAGTGAACACCGATAAGTATGCTCTTAGTAACTCTGGCCGTGCACGAGTATCGATATAGCGGGTAACGATCTAACGGTGGGGTATCGCCCAATACTGCTATACAGAATGTAAACAAACAAATCGAACAAAACTATGTAGCAGCAGATCACAGAAAATCACTTCAATTAGATTCCAATAGCGTTGTTACTACTATGAAACGCCGAATAGAGCTTTAATTTACACTTTGCACAAACTATAAACAACCGCCGTTCAATACAGTGTTGTCAACAACCAAAATGATACCAAGAGCATTATTTTTTGATGGGTCATTTCCAACGGCAATGGCACAAGAATAATACATGACATCAAAAAGACACAAATAATGTCAGAAATGATAAATATATGATGCAAAAAATACACAAAAGTAAACTAGATACAACACTGACACGATAAATATACACAAAAAGGCAGACATAAACGCAAAAATGATAAAAAATATGTAAGCAAGTGACAACAGTACATATATTTGTCACAAATATTGAGCAAAATGTGAAAGGTCATACAATTTTGATTTTGAAATATTATACAGTAATGTTCTGATTTTGTCGGCCCCATGTTGAATTTTGGGCTGACAAAATGAAAAAACTGACAAATTCGGGAATTTTTTTTTCGAAATTTTTTTCAAAATTCGAGACTTAATATATATAGACTAAGACCTTGCAATATCGAAAACTTCTACTATAAAAATTAAAATTTAACCCTCAATTGGCCAACCGAAAGCTCAATGAACCGGGCACAGCACACTGGTCCAGAACCTTTTTTGGTGCACATTAGCTTTGAGCGGGAAAACTTGGTTTTAGGTTTATGAAACCTTTGGAAGACTTTCTTAAAATTGAATGGTCTATCACTATCGTTTGGCGGGATTCAAATTTTGTGCATTAAAAAATTTATTTTTCTTCAGTTTCAACATAACACATTGATGTTTTCTGTAAAGTTTGACAGCATATTATTACAAGAAATTTTTCTGAAGACAGTAACCTTCTATCTCTTCACCAAAGATAGAAAAATCCTATTTCTCATAAATGAAAAATCGGTAAAATCAGTTTTTCTATTTTAGCTATTTTTGTAGTTGTTGTATGACTTTTTCCTGTTTCACAAAGTTGTACAAATAGTAGAGAGAACTGGCAGCACGGTCAACGGCAGATGCCCGGTTTGTGTGTGCTGCAGTATTTTTATAATTTCGAGTGGTTTGTCGCAGAATATGGCAGTGCAGTTTGTAGGAATAGTGAAATCTATGTGATACGCGGGTGGATAACATGGATTAAACACCCATAAAGTGCTTCTTGTCATGATAATTGAAAGTAAAAGTTTGCAAGATCCAGACGCTATTTCCGTATCAATGCGAGGCGATACGTTGTGGGTGTGAGCAAGATAGGACATACGTTACTGCTATCTGTGGGAACTACCAGCTCATTTGTTTCTCTCCTGATATAACCAAAACAAGGATAAGAAGGAGAAGAGAAAGCAACGAAAATTCATCTTTCTTTGGTCATCTATTGCGAGATAAGTTATACATTTTTAATAAAAAATACATTTTGTTCCAGCTGGTAGGGGAGGGAAACATGCTATTAATCGACTCAGGTCGTCTTTTATATAACGCATTATGGCATGCTTTCGGTTATTGGGAATTCCATCTAACATAACATAATCTCAAAGTGATACCAATTACCGACTATATATTGTCAATTGCAAGAAAAATTGTGCCGTCCAAGGTGCGATATCACTCATAAAAGTGCTATTTTAGCTTAAATCGTTTCGGTCTCTTCGGCGCACTTATTGCTTGGAAGATAACGAAAAAGTGCGCCGAAGATACCGAAACGGTTTAATGCAGAATAGCACTTTTATGAGCGATATCGCACTTTGGATGGTGCAGTTTTCCTTGCAATTAACAATAATTTATCAAAATTACCAATAGCGCTAATATAACAATTTAATGATTCAAATTCGATCAAATCTGTTATTCGCAAAAAGTGGCATCACGGTTTCTGATATGATTTGCGATGCGCACTCTGCGCACTGTACGAGAAAATTCGCGATGGATTAGTACCACGATCTCTTTTACTCTCTTGAACTTCCCATGTGGCGTATGAGTACGGGGAGTCTATTTGTTTTTGTTTCGGTCTTTTGCACTCTAACAGATCCCTGACCTTGCTTTGGTTTCACTCAAACTCAAATCGCGACTACGAAGCTGAAGGGGATTATTAGGCCTGTTCGCACTTATACGGGGTCCCATGCCGAACTGTCATTGTGTGAATGATGACAAAAGCAAAAATGCTTCCCTCTTCTTTTTTCTCACATAGAAACCAAACAAATATTAGCAACTTCGCAGTCGCGAATCTAGGTAGGGGAATTGTGTATAACGTGCCCCCCCTGGCCAATGTGCCCCCCCTGGCCAATGTGCCCCCCCTTCGTTTTTCGCTAAACAAGCGAAATTAAAATGCAAAACCACCCAGAAACCATAGTATTTGATGGAACTAGCCTACTATGCAAGTATGACAGTTGTCACATGCTGTAGAAACAAAACAAAAATAAATTTGTTTTTGAGCAGCTTCCGATGTAACTTTTGGCGTCATTTCCATAAGCTATTTTCTTGTCAAAATCTGTAAATAACCGGTTGTTGCGATTCGATTGCGTAAAGTGAACTTCAAAAAGACATCCCTGCTAAAAATAACGGTATGAAACGCTTGATTTGCTTTAGCATTTAATATTTTTTCAAATAAGTAAAAGCAGGCCAATATGCCCCACTTGCGGTGGTGCAATTTGCCCCCCTTGCAAATGTGGCTATAAACATAGGTAAACAGATCTAACTTGGAGCCAATTGCCATTATTTAATTCAATTAGTATTGTAGAGCAACCGTGGTGGGAATAATTTATTACCAACGTCCAAATTCTAGGTAATTCAACTACCCGGTACAAAACGCCACAGCTGCGGTATAATGTGCCCCATGCAGAAAAGACAAAGTGCACCAGAAGGCCGAAAGTAGGTTTATTTTACATGAAATAAGGATATTTTGCAAAACAAAGGAAATAGTTTTACTTTCTACAAAATAGAGTTGGTCTGTCACTGGTAGAAATACTCAAATTCCCGCATTGGGCATATTATACAGCAGGTGGGGCATTATACCCCGCGCAGACGAGAAACACAACATTTAGGTGCTTTTATTAAATAATTCCTAGCATGTTTATTCCACAATACTAAATGAAATAAACAATTGCAATTGGTTGTCAGCTTAAGTACCAACATATACACGTAGTTGTAACGTTAATCTGGGAAAGTATAACGGAGATATATCCATTTATTCTTAGGGGGGGCACATTATACACATTTCCCCTACAAACTTTAAAAGTGGCAACAGAGCAACATCGTAATCCTGGCAAAGCGAGCTTTTGCAAAATGTTTCTCTTTTTTTTTAAGTGGGTCTATAAGGGCTCTGTCAGGTATGTTTTTT
Source organism: Sabethes cyaneus (assembly GCF_943734655.1). Classification (NCBI taxonomy): domain Eukaryota; kingdom Metazoa; phylum Arthropoda; class Insecta; order Diptera; family Culicidae; genus Sabethes; species Sabethes cyaneus. The sequence goes on from NC_071354.1 coordinate 231,922,718, forward strand.
ACAAGACAGGACAGGTAATGGTTTTTTAGTCTCGCTGTTGCGTTATTCGTTTTCAGGAGATGTTTGCATTTTGGACTCGCCTCTGTATTGGTGGTGGGTTGCCAGTAGCCACTAGGACGTATCGGAATTGGAATTCAGGTTTTCTTTACTATTTGCATTAGATCATTGCATTTAATGATCCATACCAGAGGGAGTGTACAGTGAGCCTGTTGTTTACCCGTTGATTTTGTATGATAATGACAATTTGACGTGTTGGCGATGGTATTTTCAAAATTACGGTGGTTTTTGGTTTATGAAGACAGATACCTTTATGCTTATGATTATCTGATTGTGGGGTTGTGAGACACGTCTGAAGCAATTCGGATTGCATCGGGATACTCCATTTCGATTTTCCCAAATAAAGAATCTTTTGTTATCATACGCATTAATACTTGATTGACGCAGAATGGAATATAATCATCCAACATATTCATTATTTAATGGTTTAGGAGTATGATTGCGATACATGAATATACGCAGCGGTTGAGCTAGACATAGTGATGCTCAATTTTCAAGTTGATCAATTGATAGGTTGACCGACTTGACCAGTCATTTAGTATACTCATTTATTCGCAAAGTATTTGGAGTGAACTGATTAGCAAATAATCGATAACCAACATTCTTTTTCTTTTGTGGTGCTTCAAGTTTAAGATACCCGATCGTCAATCTTTTTCATACATATTGACAATATACGTTTAAAAGACGCGGATCAGTACTCAAAAAAATTTCTATTTACAGAAACATCATAATCTCGGATACCTATAGCAAAACTCCCTACGACCGCCGGTTTGAGTTTAGTTTGCTGCCAATAATGATAACACATTTTACTCGTTACCTTGATCCAACAATTATCCGCCTGTTGTTTACACTATTTCCAGGCAAAGCTAAAAAAAATGTTCTCTGGTATAAATCTGTTCGTAAAACTAAAACAAAAACTAAAATATCTTAAACAGGCTTATCTTGACTGTCGACTTGAAAATATTTAAATATGTAATAATTCTCCTAACCACTTAAAAAAATAAATAAATTTAAAGAATAACGATCATATCACTTATCAAGGTGAATCCCGATCCAACGAAACCTGCCTTACTAACAAATCACAACTCCTTCCTGTAATCTTTGCAGGGATGCAGAGGTTAACACGGTCCCAAAAACAGCAAAGATTACACTAACACTCCTTCCCCAATCCCATCTGATTGCAAGGACGTGGCCGGCGCAGTTATTGACCCTATATATATCGAGTCACTGAATTTTGCACAGTGAGGATGATCGGTCACTCCCAACCTCATTCACTTGATTCATTGTGCAATTTCACTGGTTCGGGTCAATCACTGAGTGCAACCATTGATATGTGCAATCAGTCTAAGCTAAGCTAAGCTTTCACAAAGTTGTACAAATAGTAAAAATACACAGCTTTGCTGAAAACAGTATACCTTTATCTTTGCTTGTTTAGAAGCTATAGAACTTTTACTATAAAAATAACCTAATTTTGACCCCGAATTACTCGCAAGAAGGCATTATTTAATTCAAAAACTCTCCCCAGAGAATCAGAATAGTTTCAAGCAGGCTGAAAAGTTGTATAAATCATGTTTAAAAGCACAAAACCGCCCAGGTAACTTCGAGGTACGATGCTGGTCTGACAAGCCAGTCGTCGTATGTTCGAATCTCGGCTAGGCGGGGCTTGCTAGATAGAGTCAGTAGGATCGTTGCACTGGCCCCGTAATTTTCCTGTACTCTAACAGCCGGCTGCGAAGTCTGTCGATAAAGAAGGGTAATGTCTAAAGACGGTATAAAACCATGGCTTTGCTAGGCTTTTTTTGAAACAAGCTGACAAGCTGTTAAAATCGGGGGTAGATCAAATCAGAACATTACTGTATTAAATTAGGGTAAACTTTAGTGAAGATAAAATCGAGAAAATAAAATTGAGATAAATAAATTGATAAAATAAGGCCAACACAAATTATTTTTAAAGTTTTAACATGTTAAAATCAATCAAATAAACGAGCAACATAAAAAGAACTTTCATATCACATTGTTTGCATCCTTTCATAACAGATTAACTATTCTCATTCCGGATAGAACGAAATTCAATTTCGATTATGACTATGCAAAATCATAGTCATAGTTTAATCAAATCCAACAGCAATCTATGGCACTTTATTAGTTTACAATCCATTTTAGGTTACTTTTGAGAAAAAAACGACACATCTGCAAAGATACACAAACCAGGTGAGAAGTATTTTCCTCAACCGGGTCTGCATAAAACAGGTCTCACCACTAGATTTGTTCACATTTGTGCTACATATTTGAAAAAGTATCCAAGATATATAAAAAATATATTTGATTAGCCGCTAGTAGGTACAGTTCGCGGTTTATATTTTCTGCAGATTGGGTGCCCTACTTTGAGGTTTTAAATAAATGAAGAAAATCTTCCGAAACCATCTGGGTTCGGTAAAGTGGATTAGAATTTTAGGGGTGGAACTTCATTTACCTTTCGCTTATAAAGTGTACTACCCTTTTTGGTTAACCACATAAGTACTTCATTCAATTCAAAACCAACTGATAAGTCTGAGCCCAGCAGAGGCTTGTTACAATCAAGTTAGTGCAGTATTCTAAAGTACAATGCGTGATAATTACTGTACAAAGTTGACAATACGGTATTCAGTAAATCGAATATTTGAAGCTAACTCAACCGAATTAAGCAATTTGTTCAATGGAAATTTGCCGCCACCACGATAAATGGATCCCTAAAATAAACCAGCTCCCAAAGCTTCTGATCCGTAAATTCTCCGTGCATAATCGCTGCCGTATGTAATTCGGAACAAAGAGACACCGGTGCACCTTTGATTTGGAAAGGATATCGATGCTGTACAGACTGCTCAGCTGTTGTCAATAGCAGCCGAAGCAACCTCAGCAGGAGTGGGAGGGCTCAAAGTTTACACGCGCCAACCGCATCATGCTGATAAAGTTCAATTTCCCCAAGGAGCAACATAGCAAAGAGTTGCTGCGGATGGTCGGTTTCTTTCTTCCTGCGTATGATGGCATATTTGTTTTCGCTCTGCCATAAACGACTTGTTGGTTTTTCCATTCCCTCCGTGTTCGTCGGTGCACGTTCACGGTACACAACATAAAAAGTGGGGGATGGATGCTGGAGGGCGCTTTATTGGTTCGATTCTCCAGTTCGTTAAGACAAACCCACATAGAACTGCGACGATGCGATGCTGTTGTAAAGCTATCGGTTATCGGTCGGAATGACTGTGGTTCGATTTCATGCTTGTCCCGGCATGGCAATAGCTTTCTGCCACCATCACAAACGACGATCGACGACGACGACGACGACGAAACGGTAATTCTGAAGGTCTATCAGCAATTCGATCCGCAACGCAAACCCTCACAGACCCTCGTGGATGGGTGAAAAGATTCCCGCGGAGAAAGTGTCTCGTGTCTGTGTTCCCGGAGGCGCGAGCCGGTATGCGGCGCGGAAGATGGATGGACCGCTTCAAAATAAAGTACATCTAATAACGATAGTTAATTTATTGATCCCCTTTTTGGGGAGGCGGTGAGAATGGAAATTCTTCCATTTTTGGAATCGCTTGCTAGATGGAGCTCGTGGCTTTCGAAGATTGCTTCATTGTCTAAATAAAGATATAAATTTCTGGAATCGATTCTGAATATTGCTTTTCTAGCGCTTTGGTTACTGATCCTAAACAAATCCAATTATATTCGGTTCAGTACGGTTCAAACTTTAAATTTGAGTGCTTTCTGTTTGGAACTTACCTTTCACACACTTTGGAAGCTGTTCGACCTGCCACTCATCTGAATCAATATCGCACCGGATGTCGACGGTTCCGTCGATCCTGTAGCCTGTATTACAGCTATAATGAGCCATTACGAACTCCTCACTCTGATCGACGGTAAGTTTTGCACTGCCATGTGCTATTACCGGCGGCTGTTCGCAGTCCTCGTAAACCTGCTGGCCGTCCGCCAGTCGAACGGTGGCTGGAAATATAAACGAATAGCAAATTAGAACGGTGTCTATCGCTAACGTGCCCAGGCTGGGTCACACTGGGGCACTTGCCCCATTTTCTCTATAAAATTTAATACAAAATAAAATAATTTCTGTAACCCAGAAGACGGCAGTTTTCAATTTAATCGACTACCATTTTTGCAATAAGTAAATTAATTGCGTAAAACTAGTTCCAGTTTCAAGTCCAATTTGAAATCCAGTTGAAAATTAAAGTTCAAGTTTAGTTCCAATCCTAATTCAAGCTCAATTTCAAGTTCAAATCAATTCTAATTTCTTGCCCAATTTCGTCACTGATTTCAATCTCCAAAACTCCAAATAAAAGTCAAATAATTTGGTTCTGTCCCTTGGAAATTTTTTAAACAATTTTTTTCTTGTTCATCAATTTCTAATCTTTGAATAATAAGATTTTCATTATAATACTTTTTGTTGTTCCTGAATTGCAGCTAAAAAAAACTCGGTTTTTCTGAATATTTATACTTAAAATTCAAAAATTCATATCTCAAGAACCAAAGAACGCAGAACGAACTTGCGTGCGAATAGCGGCAATGTATAGCTTTGTTGCAATCACACTGACCTAGTAGATAATAATCTGCTCGGTGGTAGAAACAAAAAAAAAGTGCAGTTATACAAATATCGTCGCATGGAAAAGCGTGAGACGCGTATACGGGGAGTGATAGAATTGAGAAAATAAAACTGGTGCCGGTAGTTTAGCTTGTAAAACAGTCGGGTACCAACAGAAAGATCGTGAGTGAGAACCCCACCTGCCATCACTCCGATATATTTACTACGTTAGGTGGGTTTTTACGAAGGCACATTGAATATTAAAAAAAAAATTACAACATATTGACCTATGTATGGCGTAAAACAGCGTTAAGTAAATAATAGTGCTAAATAATTGTAGCGTATTTTTGGTGTTTAGTTTGTATTTTGTGATGGCAAAAACTAGTATTTTTACAGGTACCAGAGTTGGAGTATTTTAGAACAGAAATCTGTCTCACGCACCCAGTTATATTGTCGAAATTTCAGGAAAAAGAATTAAATCTTCGAAATAATATGTTATTGGCATTAATAAGAGCCATTTCTTGATCTGGTTTCACGTTTGTCCGCACTGACAATTATCAAAAATCAAAATCAAAAATTTAATTCTATTTTTTGCCAATCTATAAACATATTCGCTCTTGTCTGCTCCTTAATTCCGCAGCTGCAATCGTGAAGGCACGAAAATTAATTTACATTAGCTAGTCCATGAATGCATATGTCGCCTGCTTGCAGTGCACTGCAGTGTCATTTCTATAGCAAGCAAAAATCCTGCAAGCAAAAACGTCTTAGTTGGCCTCAAGGTACAACATTGGTCTAACAAGCTGGACATCGCATGTTAGAGTATTGATTGGCAGAGGCTGATAGAGTCAATAGAATCATTTCATTAGCCCTACAAATGTCCTGCTTTCTTACAGCTGGCAGCGAAGTCTTTCGAATAAAAACAGAAGATCAAGATCCTAAATTGAAATGTAGCACATAGAATTTGCTTTGTAGCAATCAAAAAACACGATCGAAAGTGAGGCTTGTACAACAAATTTCCAAACGACAATTTCTACGTCGGACTACCTCTGCTGATGGGGTCCAAGCTTAGAACGAAGTAGAAAGCTACTGTAATCAGGTGGGTAGTCGATCAGTGATGGAACGACGATAATGGTTTTGCTTTTCTTTTTATGTCATTTCAATTGTTTTTAGACATGTCAAGAAGACAGGACTTCTCTGCCTTTAAGTAGCCACAACCACAAGCTTGGTGAATGTAGATGTCGTCCGAGCCTGGAAAGCTAGGCTATCACACGGAGAATGTGTGGGTAAATTTCAACTTGAAAGTTTCCGTTCATTTTCATTATGTAGCTATTGTAAAACAATCTTTTCAAGAAAGCTATAAAATTGCTGCATTTTTTATGAATCGAATGGTATGCGAACCATCAAAATCCGTTTTAAATTGGAAGAGCTATTTACGTTCAAAAGCTTTCATTTTTTCGTGTCGCTGGCTTCAATCCAAATTTTGGATTGACACCCTGCGGTAAGACGTAGTTCTACGTCAAAAGAATTATGAGACATAAGCAGAAGAGACGAAAAAAAGAACGCGAAGGAAAACGTGACAAAAACTGAACCAACGTGTCAGAAAAGAGGAAAAACACGAGAGTGAAAAAGAATAAAAACTGGCAGGAAACACATGAACGCAAACATGTGACATAATAGAAAGGAAATCGGAAGAAAAAAGGAAGCAAAACGAAGCAAAAAATGAGGAACTGGACAGAAAATAATGAAAAACGGAAGAGAAAAACAAAAATATGAGAGAAGAAAGCCAAAAACCGTAAAGAAAACGAAGATAAACCGAACAGAAAAAAGAAAAACCAGGACAAAAAACATTAGCGGGCTAAAATCGAAAGTTACAGAAAATAATGAAAAGCAGGCTATGATAAGAGGAAGGACGAAACAGACGAAAACGAAAAACGGAATAGAAAAGAAGTTGAAAAACGAAAAGAGACAAAAACCGGGAACGAAAATACGAAAACAGTCGAAAGGAAACATGAAAAGAAGAAAAAGTGGGCCTAAACACGTAGAAAAATTGATGAAAACGACGAAAAAAGGAACAGTGGAAAGTCATGACTCAGGAAAAGGGTGATCAGTACAGAAAAAAAGAGAAAAGGAATGGAGAAAGAGGAAATAGCGGACAGAAAAAAGGAAAGACTTTAAAGAAAAAGAGGGAAAATAATACAGGAAATGGAAAAGAAGAATAAAGAAAGAAAGACAAAAATGAAAATCGATAGAAGAAACAAGGAAAATGAATAGAAAATGAGATATAAAAGTAGAAAGATGGGACACAAACCGAGCAAATAAAAAAAAAGACGACGAAAACAGTTAAAACTGGAGAGACAAAGACGAAAAAAATAAAACCGGAGAAAAGAGGGAAAGAGTGTGCCAAAAAACAGAAGAAACGTGACAGAAGAGACGGCAAAACGAGATATCAAAAAGAGGAAAATAAAATATACGAAGGCGAAAAATGAGTAGGTAAGGAGATAAAGAGAGTTAGGAAAATATGAAAACAGGATACGAAATAAAGGGAAGAAAATATCAAGAAAGGAGCGAATATCATGAAGAAAAACAAGACTGAATAAATGACACAGGAAACGAAGGAACAATAAAACAGGAAGCATAAGACAGAAAAAAAGGAAAAACAGAAGGAAAAAAGAAAAGTGAGAGCATAAGTCATGAAAGCGGTACAAACACAACAAAAAAGTGAAAAAAAGAAAAAACGGAACAAAAAAGTAGTAGACGTGTGAGAGAATTAAACGATATATAATACTAATTTCATGAAGAAGAAAATGAGAGAGAAAAGGGAAGGAAAACGAGGAGACTGAACAGAAAAGGATAAAGAACGAAAGAGAAAATAAGAAAAAACCATAAAGAAAACGAAGAAATCGAGAAAGAAAACTGAACAGAAAAGAGAAAAAATGGAACAGGAATTGAAAACAACGAGATAGCAAAAGAGAAAATAGAAGGATAAAATACGGCAGCACAAAACATGAAGATATGAGAACAAAAATAAGAGAAAAACGGGACAGGAAAATCGAGAGCAAAAATAGAAATGGAAGACAAAAGGGATAAAATGAAAAGGGACAGAAAATAATGAAAAACAGGACATAATAACAGGAAGAACGGAACAGACGAAAAGAGTGACCCGAATGACTCTAGAGCTAAAGAGTCATAAATGTAAATAAATAAATAAAAAAAACGATAAGCAAAACCGGAATAGAAAAGGAGTTAAAAAGTGAGAAAAGACAAAAACCGGAATCGAAAAAAAGAAAACAGTCCTACCAAAGACAGGAAATGAAAGCCTGAACACGAGGTAAAAAGTGAAAACCCGGACAGAAAAAGAAATGAATTAGAGAAAGGGGAACCAGCGGGTGGAAAAAAAGAAAAACGAGAAAGAAAAAGAGGGAAAATAACGAGAGATTAAAACTAAAATTATATTATTAGAACTTGTTGATTCCTTTTGGTGAAAATCAAAAACTGTTGATTTGGTGTGACGTTTCTGCCTACTGTTTTCCTTCGGCCATCATCAGACGTAATAACGCGTCAATTCGCCATCATCACTCACAACCAAGGAAAACAGTAGGCAGAAACGTCACACTAAATCGACAGTTTTTGATTTTCACCGAAAAGAATCAACAAGTTCTAATAATATTAGTATCACGGTGATCTAAATAAGCAGATTAAAATTAAAACCGATGGAGGAAACGAGCAAAATGAAAAAAAAAGATACAACGGGATATAAAAGGAGAAAGATGGAACAAAAACGATAAAATGGGACAAGAAAAGAAAACATGAACAGAAGAAGAAAACAAGAAAATAGTTGAAACAAAAGAGAAAAAGACGAAAAACGGGAGGTAAAGAAGGAAGATTGGAGAGCAAAGGAAAAAAGCGTTCTCAAAACATACACTCAATTTCAAACAAACAAATTACAAAGTTGTTAACATATTTCTTATCGAATTTTGTGATGGACTTTACATAGAAATACCATTCTACATTTCAGGTATTGTTTCGTCACAAAATGTAGACTTCTTCATGCGTTTTGGAGACTAAGTTTTTTCGCCATTTTTTCAACTATTTTTCCGCCATTTATCACAACTTGTCACTATTGAAAATACAGATGAAATGACAAAAACTGAGAGATTATCTCACACACACATCTGATTGATGTCTTATCTCTCTTGTAGTAATATGTTAACAATGCTAACTATTGAAATACAGCAGTAAACAGATTTTGAAGACGAGGTATGATCATACGCTAGGACATAATGGGTTAAAACGAAAGAGGCTCTATTACTTGTTTGATCACATGATTTTATTTTAATTGCTGTAAATCGTATGTTATCGGTAGGTAATATTATAAATCTAGCGAAGCACATCAGTATTCTATTTTGAGTATGGTGCTTCGATCTGAAAATAAGTTTCCAATAAAATCAATGTTATGATATTGAGCCAAAGCTATTTATCAAAAATTTATGACATTGTTTCCTACGTAAACTCTCGTCTCAATGATTTCCAAATCGAATTCTCGATAGAGGGGAAAAGTTGCCGCCCCAGGTTCGCTGCTAAATAGAATCCACCCAATCTACAGGTGAAAGATGACGATGACTTCTATGAGGACTTATGAGATGAAACGATAAGATTAAATTTTTTTTCGTTCGACGAGCGAACACAATTCGAAAGCAATAACCAGAACAATAAATCGCGTCAATCTTTTTTCGTTTTGATAATTCGATCGGCTCAACACACCCGCCGATCGGCAGCGCTGTGTCCCCGGTGGTGGTCATCAACAAGATTGAACCACAGCTGGCCGGACATTACACCGCACCGGCACGGCGGCGGCGGCAGCGCGGGTTGCCCAGTTTGTCTTCTGGGACGAATATTATCGCAGCAGAGGCGCGAGAAGATGGCCACACGATGACGGCGGGTCCACCCACGTGGGTCGGGGGCGCTGGTGCTGTGGCAATGCCGCAGATGCTGCTGGCTGATGTGATGCGATATTCATATTGCACGGGAAACTTTCCCGAAAGCAATCATAAAACGGCCATTAGCGGTTGTGGCGGCGGCGTGCGCTTGCTTGTCCACATGCTGTTCGCTTGACTTTGGACCACTTGTATCTGGCGGCGTCTCGTCAAGATAAAACGGGGACGGGGAAAATGTGTGAAATCCTGATGGGTTTGGCAGAAAAAAAGTGTCCAACTTTTAATGGCACGTTCGTTGCTGTCCGACCGCTCAGTGGTCTGCAATGAAATTCTGTCAACTAAATGTTTAAATAAAATAGTTTCAGATCGGGCGGACTGACCTGGGTTTGAAAAACAAATGATATTGATTTACTGCTTGTAAATTGTAATTTTTTATTTGTATAAAAAGTTACACTGGAATTTGTTGCAATCTTGTGTGAGGGTTTATTTTTTCAATACAATACGATACGATCTATAAGAAAGCTTCATACTGCTGACAGCAATCTTACACTCACTCACATATACGATACAGTCATAAATTGTAGTTTGTCCTGCTGCAATATCCGACAGTCATTTATTTTAATTCATTGCGTATTCTCTCCAACAAAGAGGACCACCTGAGTCGGAACGGAAGCAATAAAGCGTATTTCAGCAAACTCCGGGATGAGCAATTTAATAAACGTATCATCGTTAGCTGGTCTTGGTCTTGGATAGAACTTCTTATAACAAATCTATTTCACATGTCACTCCCATTTCTCTACAATTACAAACCAGTTGATAGGAATATGACCGAAGTACCACCCCGGAAAATTGATTGTGCTACATGCTCTGCCGCCTACCGCAACACAAAAAAAATATCAGGAATATTTATTGTCATTGGATTTGGTTCGAGAGTTTCGTTTTTACTTTAATCGATATATTTTTTTTTTTGCTCTATCCCATCGAAACACATTGTCATGGCCCGCGGATCGCTGCTGCAGCGTACACTTTCGGTAAAGGGGAAAGGATTCGTTCCATTCATTCACGACGACACGAGAGAAAGCGCACGTGCCGAAAGGGGGTAGTGCGGAAGATTTATGCGGACGAACCGAAAGCTTTCGTTCGATTCTTTGGGCTTTTGTTCGCTTTTCTAGCCACCGCGACCGGCTGGACTGGCTGGATGTTGTAATTCGGCACGTATGGGTAAGGGAACCAATAAAATATATACTAATTTATGAGGTTGTCACACATTTTACTGGCTGATCGGTTTTTAATGAAATTTTATCGGACGGGTCCTTCCAGCAGCGCAGCAGAAGGACAAACCACTGATTTTATCATGGGAAATTGGAAACCGACACCTCTTCCAGCCTCGGGTAGGTGACACATCGGAAGAAGCATGTGACATGATCTAGAATGGATTGATGGACAATCATCGATGCAATTTATTAGAATTCTCATGCTCTAGGACAATCAATCAACAAAGCAAAACCATCCCTCTAGCGAGTGATTGACGTTGCGGCAGATTTCGCTCGACACTCGGTTGAAATGTGGGCCCAATATTGGGACGTTGATTGAATCATAGACCTATCTCAATCGCACTTTTGTAGAGCCAGCAATTGCTGGTTTGATTGCAATTTCCACACACATCAATCAAAGGGGAGCGGCAGGGCCTCGTACACGATTAGCTCACATCAGCTGTGCAATCAGTAGCGTGCCCAGAAATAAACGAAAGGTGAGGCACCCAACCTTTCAGAAAAACATTTTGGCCTGGTAAAACGAAGTTATCATAGCAAAATATCCCACCGATTACCATTAGGCTGAAACTCTGGACAATCGTGTGTATTTGGACATAAAATCAAAGTTGAAATTAGACTAGAAATTAGACTTGGAACTGGACTAAAAATTAGAGTTGTAATTGGTCTTGAAATCGAACTTGACATAGGACATTAAATAGGAATTGAATTTGGACTAATTTGACCTTCAAGCTTTATTTTATATTGAACTGGAAATTGGACTTAGAATTGGATTTGAAATTGAACCTAGATTTGGAGTAATTTGGACTGGAAAAATTACTTGAATTTAGACATTAAAACATAATTGAAGCTTTTATTTGAAATTGGACTTGAAATTTTATTTGAGATAGGAATTGAGTTAGACTTGGAATTGGATTTAAAATCAAAGTTGAAATTAGATTTGAAATTAAGCTCGAAATTCGATTTGAAGTTGCACATAAAATGGATTTAAATTGGACTTAAAATTAGACTTGGAATTACACTGAAGTCGCTTTTTACGCGGTTTTTTACGCGGTTTTCGGAATTTACGCGGATGTGCTCAAAGCGTCTATTTTTTCGCGTAGTGTTGAAATCCACAAAGTTTTTTTACGCGAAATTTTGGTTTTTTTATGCGGTTTTCGGAATTTACGCGGTTTTCGGAATTTACGCGTTGTACGTTGTACGTTCAAGTTGTACTTGAAATTGGACTTTAAATCAGAATTGATTGTGACTTAAAATAGACATAAAACGAACATGTCAACGTATGACGTTGAATTATACTTGACTTTGGACTAACTAGGACCAATACTCTGACAAATTTTACCTGTTTTCTGTTCCGTTTTTTTTCTTTTTTCTCCCCAGTTTTTTCACTTTTTGTTCCATGTTTTCTCCGTTTGTGCCGTTTTCTTGGTTTTTACTCTCATTTTTCTTCTATTTTCGTCTGTTTTTTCTCTTTTTCTATCGTTTTTCTTTTTTGCTTTCTTGTGTTTCTGTCCTTTATTTCGTTTTTGGTTTTTATACTTTTCTAACTCTTTTTATCTACTTTCCTACTCGTTTTTCGTCTTTGTATGTTTCGTTTTCCTCCCTTTGATGCTCCATTTTGCCGTTTCTTCGGACACGTTTGCTCTGTTTTTGGCACGCTTTATTTCCTTTCCTCTCTGGTTTTCCTCTTTTACCTCCCGTTTTTCGACCTTTTCTCCTTCGTTTCAACTGTTTTCTTGCTTTACTTCTTCTTTTCCAGCCTGATTTTCCCGTTTTTTATACCATCCTTATCCTTTTTCCTTTATCAAACGGGATATTTTGACATTTTTTCACATTTGATGCGTTTGATTTTATCTCTCGCTATTTTTCTTTTAACTTTAGGTTTCTGCCGTTTTATGTTCCGTACTCCCTTTCCTGTCTCTTTTTGCATCTTTTTCTACCTCGTTCTTTTTTTCTCTGCCTGCGGTTTGCTCTTTCTCTGTTTCTTTTCTGTCTCATCTTTTCTCCCAACCATATTTAATCTTTTCCTCGTTTTTTGCTTCGTGTTTCTTTTTCTGTCTGGCTTTCCTATTTCATTGTTCCATTTTTCTGTTCTATGTTTTCTTATTTTTAGTTTCTGTTTTCTTACGCTATTAACTCGTTAATTGATATTTTCTTTATCGTTTTCCACCTTTTCATTTTTATTTTGTTATTTGTTTTTACATTTTTAAGTCTTTTTATCTCCTTTCCTGCTCGTTTTTTGCCTTCGTATGTTTCGTTTTTCTCTTTTTGATGTCACGATTTCGTTTTGAGAACGCTTTTTTCCTTTGCTCTCCAGTTTTCCTTCTTTACCTCCCGTTTTCCGTATTTTTCGTCTTTTTCTCTTTTGTTTCAACTATTTTCTTATTTTCTTCTTCTGTTCATTTCTTCTCTTCTAGTCCCGTTTTATCGTTTTAGTTCCATCTTTCTCCTTTTATATCCCGTTGTATCGACTGAAGTTTTTGGAGCGTCTTAGTAGAATACGAAACCTAAAAAATAAAAAATAAGAAAACTTATCCAATTTAATTCTACTATGTGTATTTTATTCACGACAGATACGTATTTCGCCTACGACTTGCAGGCTTCCTCAGTGTCTGTTTTCGAACCAGACCAGTTTACTTTACTTTACTTTCAGTTTTCTTCTTTTTTTTCGCTTACCCTTCTATCTCGTTTTTCAATTTCGTCTGTTTCTTTCTTCTTTTAATGTGTTGCTTTTCTTCCTTTTCTGTCATGTCCTGTTCTTCCTTTCCGTTTTATACCTTTTATCTTTCGTTTTAATTTCTTCTTTCTCCATTTTTGGTCACGTTTTCCCAACTTTTTAATCATTTTCCTGCTCTTTTATTTTCTCTTTATTCCGTTTATCCTCATTTTCATTTTCTTCGTTATTAGGCCATTACAAATATTTTATAAAGTTTTTGTCCTTCCGGTGTTTGGCCACTGAAAGGGGGGGGAGGGCGAAAAAAAAACAATGTGAATTTTTTAATCGAGCAAAAAAAACATGGATTTTAAGAATTTTTATTTAAGATTTAAACGTGAAAACCGAATCTATTCTTGCTTATAATATATACGTTATTATTTTCTATGCAAAAATATACGAAAAGAGACAAAAACGAAGGAATTTTTTTTTGACGATTTTCGGAAATTCCATTGTTCAAATTTCCATTTCTGTTTCGTGCTAGAAGCGTTAATTCAACTCGGAGACTCATTTGCCGAGTTTTTGAGTTTTTCAGACTGTAGAGCCCACAGACAGTTGATTTTATAAAAAGAAATTTGACTCATATCCTACAAATTATTTTTTTGCCCCCCGATTTTTCAAGTCAATTTCCAAGCGGGGGGGGGGGGGGGGTGACAAAAACTTTAAATTTGATTTGGCAATGGCCTTACTTTTCATCCATTTCTTTTCCATGGTTCATATATTTCTGTTTAATATTCTCGTTTTTTGTCTCGTTTTCCCTCTTTTTCCTCACGTTTTCTTTTTTTTTATACTTTTTTTCTCTCCCATGTCCCGTTTTCCCTCCTATTCTGTCATATTTTTTCTTTCGTTCTTTTCATGCCAATTTTTATTCTTTTTTCTCTCGCAGTTTGCTCTTTTTCTCAACCGTTTGCCTAGTTTTCGTCACGTTTTCTTTCGTTTTTTTCTTCTATCTCATTTTTCATTTTTTTTACTTCTTTTTATGGTGAGCAACAGGAAACGGACTACCTCTAGATCCATCGGTAATTCATCTGTGAATATGCTAAGAAAATAATTTTCTAACAATCTTTTAACATATTTTTTGCTCTACGTTCATGAGGTGTGAATTTTTGAATTAGGAAAACCGAGTTTTTCAGCCATAACTCAGGAACAACCACACATGTTATTAGGAAAATTTAATCATTCAAAGATTAGAAATCGACAAATAAGAAAAAAGTATTTTTAAACATTTCCATGTGACAGAACATAATTTTCTAACTTTCCGTTGGAGTTTCCACCGTCACTTAAATTCAAATTGGACTGAACTGAAAAATGAAAATGAATTGGTTATAAATTGGACTTAAAATTGAACTTGAAATTATACTTGAAATTGAACATAAAATCAAAGTTGAAATTAGACTTGACAATGGACAAAAAATTTAACTTAAAAGTGAACTGGAATTGGAATTGAATATAATTTAATTAAAATGGCGCTTGAAATTATATGTATTTGAACTTGAAACTATAGACTTGAAATTGGACTTTAAATCGGTGTTGAAATTGGGCATTCAATTAGAATTAAATTTGAATTAGGAATTAACCTTAAATTGTGCTTGAAACTAAACGTAAAATTTAATTTATAACTTAACATGAAATTGGAATTGAAACTAAAACTATTTTTACGCAATTAATTTACTAATTTACTGAAATAGTGGCCGATTAAATAAAAAACCTGCAGATCACCAGGTCTGGGCACACCAGTGTCAGTCAGATCAAAACCTTTTGGCTGATGAACAAAAGTTTCCTAAGTTTGTCACCTCCTACCCGAGTCATTTAGTTCCATTCCGTTCCGTTCAAAAGTCATTTTTCCTTGAAAGATCAATAATAATCATTATAGGCGCATGTTAATTTTAATCACTCCCAAACAATGCATTTATCACCTCCCACAGTCCGCGCACATTTCGAGCAAAATAAATAGTTCAGATTTTCAACATTTGCACCTATATGGTCACTTTGCGACGAATTTCGGTTCTTATCTCGGGTAAGCCCCCGGCGAGCTTGTTTTGCCAACACAACCGAACCTCCTCTAACTGAAGTATTTCTATCAGTTCCTGCGAGGCGTGAGCATTTTTTTCTGCTCTCCGACTGGACGCCAGCAGATTTTGTTTGTCGCGCGCCTGTGTAAATGTATTATTTATGATCCTCCGGCAAAGAGGTGGACATTTAGTTTAGGTGTAAACTTATTCACGAATCAATTTGGCCGGCCGAGCACCGAATTGGTTGGTGGCTATCGTAAAAAAGAAGTCGTAAAGTTTTGAAATGAATTTACGAGATTTATCCGCCGCTGATCCGCACCGGGATGGGGCGGCCGGCCGTCAGTCGTGGTGGCGATTCATGATTTTTCGGTGTTTCAACACGTGTACGGTCGGAACTGTTACTAATCTGTGGATGACTAATCCTGGCTAGTTTATTGTGTTAAAACATGATTCAATTTTATTTTTGTTTCTCCATTTTGTTTGACAAAAATTTCATAACTAGAAACTTCATATTGCAATTAATTGATTGATCGCCGAAATCAAGAAAAGGGACAAGGGCCATAAAATAATAGCAAGTCAACTGATTTGATTTTAGACAACCCTTCGGATCCAATCCTATCAGGGCCACGAACCCGTCGGACAGATCCACTTTCGTGCCCTTATTAGGTAATTTACCATCAGATCTTTATCGGTGCCGTCCCCGTGGAAAAGGTATTACGCACACGCGCCCTAGCCTCGGTGCGAACCCTTCAAACGGACCGAATCGAAAATGGCTCCACAAGATTGATGACCCCCGGTAGCCCCCGAACTGCCGGGTGGCACGACCACCTTCGCGGGCTGGTAATCTTCGCGGCTGATAATCTCTCTATCGGTTACCCCCGTTCGTTCGTTGGTTGGTTGATCCGTGTGTTTACGAGCGCCTAATGTGTTAATCACTGCCTGATTCGGCTTGTCTATTTTTTTCGGGAATGACGCGACGAGGCTTACGCCTTTCGTTGGCGAAGATAGTCCTATTTGGCAGCACTTGGTTCGATACAAAGGAAGCTATTATTCGTCTGTGAAGTTTTTACATTACACGGACGAACATATGTTGCCATGATGTCACGTGTGTAGATTGTGTCACCAAAAACAGATCAGACAAAACACGCAGAGGTGGTCCACCTTCGTCTCCCTTCTCCCTTAGAGTAGTGACTGGATTTGTTGACTTGAAAAATTCTCTTCTTTGCTTCATGAGAAAATACTCCCATAAATATTACGGATGTTTAGAATTTAAATAAACATATTTTCACAATATCCACACAAAAAAAAGATCCACAATGAGTGCTCGTAATAAAATTTAATGTATAAGTATCGCCTTTCCAAATTAAAAATGTTATACAACTTTCCCCAGCACCAGAAGAATCACACCAGGAACATAACAGTTTATTCCAAATGCTCTAGATTTCAACCTTAAACATATATATGAATGGCACAGGCGACAAAGAAGATTAGAATTAGAGTTAGCCAAAAATAGCCGGCACTGCTGACTGTGGCGAGGGAGTAATTGACTTGACTGGTGGCGGGCGGTCGGTCGGACCGGCCCCAGACCTGGCCAAGCTGAGAACGGAATCACGCACGAACCAGTCATCAAACCGGGCGCGCACGCTTTGACACTTCATGCTGAACCAGCCAACCAACCAGCCAAAGAATCGTCGTCATCACACGGAGTTTGTCACTAACTGTAACACATGGTGGTGACTGTTTTTCTTTCTTTTTTTGGGTCTTGTTTTTGCGCCAGTTTCACGTGTGTCGTGAAAGTTTGTTGTTTTCTCTGTTTGGTTCTTTTGTTTATGGTTACTATTTTTTGGATGTTTTCCGATTAGAAATACCGTAGCGTGGGGAGTTCTGTGGAGCAATGTGAATGAAAGGGATATTATAAATAGTATTTCATTTGTATTTTATTTAATGCAACGTATAAAGTAACATTTTTAATACAACCACATATGACAGTCCGCACTATGGACCAGTCCCACTAACTTTCATCTTATTTTCTTGTCGAATTCTTCTGCTGAATGGTACACCTTAATCGCGACTTCACAGACATGTTTGCTGCTGGTTCGCACGTGTGACAGCATAACAAGATGTATGAGCACCGGGTGTTGTGTACCTACGACAATCGAATAAAAATAAATTCAGAACAGCAACAGTGCTTGAGGGAACATATCCGGCTAGTTTATTACTGCAGAGGTGAAGTTGGAGAAGTAGATTATAGTATACATCTTGTTTCGGCACAAACTTTAATTGAAGTTCTTAAAAGGCAAAGCCACTGATTTGACACTGGAGCTATACTCTATTTTTGGAACCTGACTTTCTATTTCCATATAACCTGTTACAGTACAGGACGATTGTGAGGCTCGAACCTGTGGCAACTGGTTTTTTAGACCAGCGTCGTCAATTCTAATGAACTAAAAATCAAGACATAGTAGTTCTATTGCTCATTAATATTCCAGGAGAAATTTGCACAAGATGGTCAACGTTATTATGACGTTATTATGAAAAGCGCAAATAGTAAATGTTACATCGCCCACCTCTTCCATCTCTAGCAGCTTAGAGCCAGGGTGGCTCGTACTGTATCGAGAACTTGTCTGAATTGTACTCGGTTCTGGGCTGCTCGTCGCCAATTCGATGAGCGATTCGACACTCGCAAGTCAGCTTTAACCTGGTCGAGCTATCTAGCAGATTTCGATGTATATAGTCGTATTTAAAAAAAAAATTATAATTATTTCGCCGAAAAACGTCGATAAAATCGAACAAACGTAATAGTTTTACAGTATTGCTGTCAATTGTTACTGTCCGTGAGAGGCGAACGTTGTTTTCCTTGGAGCCTCTCTAGCCCAATTCTCATAATCTTCAGTTTTAGTCTGACGTCTAACGTCTTGGCTGGCAAAGGGTGAACATGTGCATTCCATAACCTCTGTTCATTAACTCCTATTCCTACCTCCACGAGGTGCCGGCTGGGGTACGCAACTTCGGTTATCGTATGCTAACAGGAAAGGGGGCACAGTGGCTCCCGCCCACACTAAGCTGGCTCAATTTGCAAGGGGAGCTAACCGCCTGAAGCTTGAAATCCTGGGGCTGAGCGAAGTCCACTGACCGGGTACTGGCGAACACAGGACATCATCCGGGCAAGTCTGGCTCTACTCTGGCATACGAGGGGAAAATGCTACTCGAGAAAGAGGAGTTGGATTCCTATTGAGCCCAGGGGCACATGCGGCCCTGAAGAAGTGAGAACCGATAAATGAGCATTATTCGCTTGTCAGATTTAGAACACGGGTTAGGAACCTCACAGCAATCGCTTGAAACAAAAAGGAAACCGCCACAGGTGTTGATGATTTTATGGTTGTCTCTTCAAAGAACACTTGCAAGACATCATACACTTTTCACAGCCTTAAATATTTTAAATTGATCAAGAGCTATAAGCTATAAGCATTCACAAATATTGCTATGTCGAAATGGTTATAAATGAAAATTGAAAATAAAAATGGTGGTAAAAGTAGCTGCTTTGTTGCTCATGAATGAGAAATTTTTCATGCCACGCTCGGTTTGTCGATGTTTTATGATATGAAAAATAGAAAATTTTAACGCGCCAGTTATTTTTGCTAGATTATTGAAAAATTAAATTAATAAAAAAAATGAATGATCTCATGAAGAAGTTGATAGCAACCAAATTTTTAACTAATTGTGGCAAAAAGGCTTTTATATGTCTAACCATTTTTTTAAAAAGATAAGATCACTAATGGTATTGCATAATACCATATTTATAAGCGCCCATATGCAATTGACTACAATTTCAAAAGTAATCAAAATAGCCCTGTTCGCCATTTTTTCAATGGTTTTATCCAAATCAACCCGAAAGCGCTTATTAGACCAACATTTCTTGCACAAGACAAAGAAAATTTTTCCAAGAGCACGATAAGTTCATCAATACTTATTATTTTCTTGAAAAAGACAAAGTTGCGCTCGAATAAGAATTGTTTGAATTACTTCAGGGCACCAAGTTTTTGCAAGATAACCATTTTAGTATAAGCAAAGAAAACATCAACGAAGTATTGACGTAACGTGTTGTTTGTGCTGTTTGGACTGCACGACAGTTCCTAGCGCTTAATTTACAATTGGTACAACTGTTTTTAAAAATTATGCTTCAACTGCTTCAGTGCCTTCAAACATTTTCCATACAAAGACATCTGACTTATGAACTCTATATTTAGTTTAAAAAATACCGAAAAGCTCTAGAGGAAACCCGCACCGCCTCTGGCAAATGCATCATTACCGGCACTGTCCTTCCCCAGTTCAGTTAGTCCTGAGATCTTTATTGTTTTGTGACTTCGCTGATTGTTCATATGAAATAGTTTTCAAAATCTTACACAGATTTTCGCTTAATTTTCGTTTAAAAGATCTGTATTCTTCAATTTTCTCCAGGTTCAGACGCCCATTTTGACAGATCAGTTGTTTACGTTAGAATGTTCTTATTCAAGAGTATGATTGCTCTTTCAAGAATATACGATTTTATAAGAGTTTTATGGCAGTATTGTTAAGATAAACGAATCTTGCAGAAGAATGTCATAAGTTTTTGTCAAGACTATTATTAAGTTTTAAGGAGCGTCGTTTTTAAGCAAAAATGAAATATCCTCTAAAACCCCTTATAAGGTGAATTACACTTATTGATAATTTAGTTTTATGGGTGATTCTTCAATAGTTCAATAGTCCAATAGTGATATTCGTTTGTTGTACGATATTTCTCGCCGCCTTAGTGGTGCCAGGATGAATACAAAGATGCCGCTAAAGAGCAGAGCTGGTCAGCTATTGACTGACTGTACAGAACAGCTTAAGCAATGGACTCTTCCGAGTTTCAACTATCCCAGCAGTGAACCAGCAGCGTATGACGCCTACAGTTCGTCGAATTAATCGCGTCAATTCGGAGGCGCCATCGCTGGATGAAATTGGATTGGATAGGGATAGACTGTATTTCAGCCGAAATGCTCAAAGCTGACCTATCTTTGTCAGCCCTGATGATTCATCAGCTTTTCAGCAATATATGGGAAACCGCAACTTTTCTGGTGGACTGGATGCAGGGCATGTTGGTCAAAGTCCCTAAGAAAGGAGACCTAACGGAATGCGGTAACTGGCGTGGCATCACGATGCTCTGTATTACTCTCAAAGTACTCTGTAAGGTAATCCTCAACCGGATCCAGGAGAAGATCGACGCTACTCTCCGGCGGCAGCAAGCTGGATTCCGTGCTGGCCGATCATGTGTAGACCATATCACAACGCTCCGCATTATATTGGAGCAGATCAACGAATTCCAGGACTCTCTTCTGCTGGTGTTCGTTGACTTCGAAAATATCATCGAATCACGAAAATATCTGGGGCGCACTTAGGCGTAGAGGAGTTCCAGATAAGCTAGCTCCCAAGTAACAATTCAATAGCAAATTGATCTTATTCATTTCTCATAGTAGTTGTATCAGAGCATTTCAAAGTCTGTTAGGTTTTATAATGTTTCTCCTCAAGTGAATTGTATCTTATTTGATTAACATTTCTGAAGTATGACTGAAGGAGACTTGAAGAATCACCCATAAAACTAAATTATCAATAAGTGTAATTTACCTTATAAGGGGTTTTAAAGGATACTTCATTTTTGCTTAAAAACGACGCTTCTTAAAACTTAACAATAGTTTTGACAAAAACTTATGACATTCTTCTGCAAGATTCGTTTATCTTAACAATACTGCCATAAAACTCTTATAAAATCGTATATTCTTGAAAGAGAAATCATACTCTTGAATAAGAACATTCTAACGTAAACAACTAATCTGTCAAAATGGGCGTCTGAACCTGGAGAAAATTGAAGAATACAGATCTTTTAAACGAAAATTAAGCGAAAATCTGTGTAAGATTTTGAAAACTATTTCATATGAACAATCAGCGAAGTCACAAAACAATAAAGATCTCAGGACTAACTGAACTGGGGAAGGACAGTGCCGGTAATGATGCATTTGCCAGAGACGGTGCGGGTTTCCTCTAGAGCCTTTCGGTATTTTTTAAACTAATTATAGAGTTCATAAGTCAGATGTCTTTGAATGGAAAATGTTCGAAGGCACTGAAGCAGTTGAAGCATAATTTATAAAAAAAACAGTTGTACCAATTGTAAATTAAACGCTTGGAACTGTCGTGCAGTTCAAACATCACAAACAACACGTTACGTCGATACTTCATTGATGTTTTCTTTGATTATACTAGAATGGTTATCTTGCAAAGACTTGGTGCCCTGAAGTAATTCAAACAATTCTTATTCAAGCGCAACTTTGTCTTCTTCAAGAATACAATAAGTATTGATGAACTTATCGTGCTCTTGGAAAAATTTTCTTTGTCTTGTGCAAGAAATGTTAGTCTAATAAGCGCTTTCGGGTTGATTTGGATAAAACCATTGAAAAAATGGCGAACAGGGCTATTTTGATTACTTTTGAAATTGTAGTCAATTGCATATGGGCGCCTTTAAATATGGTATTATGCAATACCATTAGTGATCTTATCTTTTTAAATAAATGTGTAGACATATAAAAGCCTTTTTGCCACAATTAGTTAAAAATTTGGTTGCTATCAACTTCTTCATGAAATCATTAATTTTTTTTATTAATTTAATTTTTCAATAATCTAGCAAAAATAACTGGCGCGTTAAAATTTTCTAACTTTCATGTCACAAAACATCGACAAACCGAGCGTGGCATGAAAAATTTCTCATTTATGAGCAACAAAGCAGCTGCTTTTATCACCATTTTTATTTTCAATATTCATTATAACCATTTCGAAATAGCAATATCTGTGAATGCTTATAGCTTATAGCTCTTGATCAATTTAAAACATTTAAGGCTGTGAAAAGTGTATGATGTCTTGCAAGTGTTCTTTGAAGAGACAACCATAAAATCATCAACACTTGTGTTTCAAGCGACTCTTGGAAGTCATTGTAAATAGATATCGATAAGAATTATAAGTTTTAAAAGGATCTTTGGAAATTTTCTTGAGAACCTTCTTTAGTGTGGGCCTCCCTCGCCTTATAAAGGTTTTATGGCTGTTTTATCGCAGTTTTGTAGAATTACAAGTTTTGAGATCGGTTTTAAGCAGCAAATGCCTCCTGGAAACCTCTTCAAGTGCACCTTAAAATTGAAATTGTTACTTGGGAGTCCATCTCATCGAGGCTCAGTGCGAAGTCTGTCAATAAAGAAGGGTAATGACTAAAGACGGTATAAACCCATGGCTTTGCTTTTTTTTGCCTGGTAGCCTGATAACTGGATATCCAATGAGGAACTCCATCGTCGGTGTCATCAACGGCCGATAGTCACAGAAATTCGTGAATGTAGGTGGAAGTAGATCGGACACACCTTGAGGAAAGGAGCGAACGAGGTTTGCAGAGAAGCACTCGACTGGAATCCAGCGTAGAAGAGTTAGACCCAGAGGCGACGCAGTCTAGCCAACAACATCCGGGCTGTAGACGAGAACCTGTGCTGGCGACAAGTAAAAGCCATGGCGGGTAACCGTCAGCAATGGAGATCTCTGATTTCATCCCTTTGTTCTGCCGGACCGGCGGACATGGACACATAAGTAAGTAAGTAAGTCTGACGCAGACTAGCTCCGCCGTCCTATAGTTTCTAGTAATTACGTCAAAGTCGTCTGCAAAAGCTAGGAATTGGCTGCTTTTGCCGATGGTCGTTCCTTTCGATGCAGCCTCGCCGAATCACACCTTCAACAACGATATTAGATCAGGACAATCCATCTTCTTACCGCAACCCACTACGCAATTCGAAAGAACTCGAGAGTGGCCCCAAAACAAACACGTAGCACATCGCTCGCTCCAGGGTAACTTTGATCAGCCGCGTTAATTTGTCTGGAAAACCGTTTTCGTACATTATCTGCCTTAGTTGTTCGTGTTCGACTGTATCGCATGCTGCCTTGAAATCTACGAATATTCGATGCGTGAGCACGTTGTATTCCCAGCATTTTTGAAGAATTTCTCGGAATATGAAAATTTTATCCGTAGTAGTATGGACTCTCATTAAAGCTGCCTGGTAATGCCCTGCTATTAGAGACAGACGACCTAAAAAGATCTGGGAGAGTACCTTGTAGACGGTGGCGTACATCAATCGAACCGATCGCCTGTTTTGTAGTGTGGGACAAACCACACCTTCCATGTATGGTTCCGTACCATTTTTGTGATTTCTCGCCAGGACCGATCGGGAGCCGGAACGTTGCTATGGTTTGTGGTAACTTCAAAGTTAACACCGATCCGTATATGAACCGCTACCCCCTGTCGAACCCATCCGGCTCATTTGTAGTGCTTGGACATATCAGGTTTCGCTGCGTATCCTTTATGAAATTGTTTCATAAAACTTGTAATGCAAAGCCATGGTAACAACTGGTCCTTTAGAACTTGACCCTTCTTTATCGACAGACTTCACAAGCGGTTATTAGATTACAGGACAATTACGTGACTAGCGCAATGACTCTGTGGCAGCACCGTCCAGCCGAGATTCGAACATACGATCACTGGCTTGTTAGGTCAGCGTCGTACCCGAAGCTAACTGGACGATCATCAAACTTGCACGTATCATTAACCCGGTATAGTTATTCCGTTATTCCATTTCTTGACCTCTCCATCGCTTCCTAAGAGGCTTCTTCACCTAGCACCACAGTTGCGGTCTCATTGACGGCCAATCGTAACCTGCCCCATCTGTGTTCGTGGGTCGAAGCACCTGGCTTCCGAGGAAAATTGAGCTTCATCCAGCTGGTACGTGTAGTTTACGGCAACTGGCAAATTATCGAATTTCCGAATGTTTAACTGAGGAGGATGGTGCGTCTCAATGTGAGCTTTGAGCGCATGTAAGACTGCTAGAGTAATCCATGTTGATACCTGTTTCTCGAAGGGTACGTATGTTGGTGATGTTCGAGAAAACCGGCCATCAATAAGATCGGTGGGCTTATCGGATACATTTGCGGGGTAAGAAAGCTGCTCGCTATTCGCTGTTATCATTCGTGTCGGTGTACAGGTTATGGGACCCGATCATTGGTCTGTACATCATTTCCCTTCATATCCCCGATGACGATCTTGATGACGTCGCTTCCAACTGCACGTTGAACGCTTTCTTCTCATTGTAGGGTCTACCTTCCTGTGAACAGTGCACATTTATGATGATGCATTTGTAGAAATGGTCTTAAATCCTCAACATACACATTCGCCTTCCAATCCACCAGGCGATCCTGCATTCTACCCATCATTACAAAGTCCTTTCCCAGCTCGTTATCGCTCACTGCTCTGGTGAAATTAGGCTTTACCGCCACAGATCATTCGCATCTTCTGGCTCTTGTGAAAGATCACCTGCAGTGCTACGACGTCAAACTATTCCAGCAGTACCCAGTCGCCACCTACGAAGTTTAGCGATCCAAGCATCCATTCCCTGTCCTTATTTCGTCATCTTTGTCAATATCAAACTTTCCGAATCAATTTTTTTTTAATATTTCATTTCGTCGTTGTAATTAGTGACCCAAGAATGCCGAAATTAACGCGGATAGCTCGTATTTAATTATAAAAAAGGCCAGAAAATTGTTGTCGTTGATCAAAGGTAATCTCCTTTAACATATCCCACAACTGCCACGACAAGAAACAACCACAGTACGTCTATCCACTGCCAGAGGACCCATACGTGAAAACGGATGAAAAGTGGTGCAAACGACGGAAAAGGGGGATGAATTAATAGGTGCGCTATTTGAGAGCACGAAATGTTATCCGCTATCCTGAACGATCCAATAAGCCGACTAACTTGAAAGCGAAAGAACGCAAAGGTGAGAATTTGCAAACAAACATACAAACACTGTATAAAATATCCATGTTAGTCCGTGCTTCCATCCAGTTAGAGCATGCTGTTACGCTCGGTGCTTTGTTCGTACTGAAAGCTCCACTGCGGAGCGAATAAATTGGACATCGTGTGACACTTCGGGAGAAGTCTACATCCAAGAAGAGTTGTTACACAAATAGCACGGCAACCCGGTTCTGCTTACGGTAAATGTGCCACAACTGAAAAACGGATGATGCGCCAATGAACTCAGAAATATTCACTGATCCGGATCAGGACTTTGACCTAAGTGCGGTAACGGATATGCCACGGAGCTCCAGACCCATTATCATCAACTGCAGGAAGAATATATTCAAGCGGACTGGATTATGACGAACTACTGGTTCTTTCGAAGTAATCGAATGTAAGTCCTGCAGATATTCAATCATTTCCCAAGCGCAAGAACCCACAACAAAGACTGAAGAAATTTAACTTATTTCAACACTGATTTGAAAACTTTGTACTATATTCGCCATATCAATTAATGCTTAAAAAAATTTCTGATCGATTGATGCAAATGCCTCTAAAAATCCATTGACTGAGTTAAAAGCGTGCAAAACGTTACCAATTCTCGCTACATGTTCATTTCTCGTACATCTAAAATGTTCCCCAATATAGTAAATAAAAACACAGTTCTACGTTAAAACCCTCTGCTATTATGGTCGTAATAGAAAATAGCCCAAGTTTTCAGTCACACATCAGCAACACAGTCAATGTCAATGTCACATTCAGTCAGGGCCCGGCATTTGCTGCCCCATTCAAAATTTTGTTTAAAAGTGACTTCTTACTCAACTCAAGACCTATTCTGTTCTATTCTACTAGCCGTAGGTCTCATCCCGCACCAAATGCAATCGGTTCGACACTCGAAAAAAAAAGTGCTCATTCAACACTCACATGTCAGAAACACTATCAGTAGTAGCAGCAGTAGTGGCGCCAGCGGCAGCCGCAGCCAAAGGGCATCCGTTGAGAACCGGAACGGCCACAGGCGTGAATTATATCTCCAACAGTTGGCTGTCATCGTTGCTTCACTTTGCCATAAAACAGAATCCGAGCTTTTCGAAACGGACACAGACACCGTTTTTCTGCAGTTTTTCTTCTACACAGATTTACCCACAAAACCGGAACGGAACGGAACGGTTTGAAATTTAAAGGAAAATCTGCTTGCTCAACGTTTTCACTTAAGCGACAAAATTTGAAATTCTGATCAATGCTGGAATCCTGCCGAACGCACTGTGGTCACTCGCGACATATGCTGCTGACTAAGAACAATTCGCTTGCGGAATTTTAACGAGCACCGAAAGGCTGCACTATCGATTATTGCCTTCCCGGCCCGACAGATCTATCACCCATCTAACTTGGTCACTTCACTTTTTTCGCGCTTGCAAATTACAGACAAAAAAGAACTGACTCACTGCAATTGATCTCTGAACACACCAAACGACTCTAACAGATGTGGTGGTAAAGCCCGTCGGCAGACGACCAACCGACTTCCAACAGAATATCTAATCTTGCTATCTGGCACTATCCTCTCGACAAGGTGCTCCGTTTCGGCCACCGACTCAGACCGACCACTCCGCTGGTTGCGCTCTGCGGTAGAGCGAGATTCGAACACGATCGCGTACAAAAGATGACTGAATCCAGATCGAGATGAATTGGTACATTTTTATTTGTTAGTTTTCAGTTTTCTATACATTTCGGCCCCCGGATCCTAGACGACGTGACCGAACCCACCGAACGGGGACGCTCCCATCATGTGGAGTTTCACGCCGGGCAGCGCGACACACCGCAAGCCAATGAAACCAAAAACGGCGCACGACAGGCCGGCTTTTCTCTCTCTCGCTTGTTTCCCCCCTGGTCCTACGCAAGCTACGCAAGAGTGTCGCGTTTGATGACTCCGCCAGTCCGCCGCTGCCGGTAGGCAGCACGGCATTTCCACACTAGCAGCGGACGAATGGAGATTCCACACTGGTCGAAGCGAAAGAAGATTGAGTGGGAAAAATAGCACTTTGTAGCCAGCATTCTGGCCGACGATATTCTGAGATGACTTTAGTTTTGTTACCGATCACTTTCAAATAGATCGGTACAATGAAGGAGTTTTTCAGTTTAGCGTTTAGTTCTTAAGTTGTAAATTATTGTTTTTTTGTATCATCGGCTCTAAATCATTGTTGTTAGTTTATTAAATGTTTTGCAATTATAATATTTGTCATTTTTTGTTTAACATAGCTTTAAGGAAGTACTAACAAATAAAAACCGTTTGATCCAGACACAACCCTGAGAGCTTTCAACCGGTTCGACTATCTGAAACGCAAAGAAAGTTTGATAGCGAACCCACTGTATCCGGTTAGAGGAGTGAGAAGGGAGATAGTCGACGAGAGGGAGATAGAGGATGAAGGAAGGTGGAGGATGGATAGGCCGAAAAGGGGATCAGTCGAGCTCGAACCAGATGGACGATAGCAGCGAGTACGTCAATCCTGCAGTAAAAGATCCAACGATACGTTCTAGCAGAAAGTTTTACCGGTTACGCCGATAGGTAGCCCCGCAATAGGCTGTGTTGTCCTGCGAAAAATTGGCCAGTAGCTGCAGCTGTGAGTAGTGGTGAGTGGCGAACAAATACGGCGTGAGAAGACGAAGTCGACGGTCGTAGTATCGGAAGCCACGAAGGCAGCTAGCAGGCAGTGTTTGTTTCCCATTCTGGGCTGAGGAGGATTCCCGACGCTGGACGTCTGTGTTTCAAATGGTCGGAGACGCAAGATCTATATTTGTGACCATCGTTCGGGCCTGTCATCGCTTCTAGGCCCCGCAATTCGACCGTAGTGCGGTCGTGGTACGTACCCTCTCTCCCTATCGTCATCCTGCATGTCACCGGTGGGCCCCAACGCGTCGTGATCGGTACCGCAACGAGAATGTAGAAACTCCGGAATAAAAATTAGTTAAAATGGAATTCTAGATTTTAAGTTAAAAGAGCCGATCCTTTTTTCCTCTGAATACTCTTTCGTTGTTCCGCTTTGCTTGATTGAGACGGTAAGTAGTCGAATGTGCTGAGTCCCCCGAACACGCTACGACCCTGAGTAGATAGAGTGAGCTAGCAGGGCAGTGTGAGCTTTCTCATACTTACAATTGGCGATCCACGTAAAATAAAAATATTCAAATCCTAGATTTGAATATTTTTACCGTGTTTCGGGGAGACTCGAGTACAGGTCGATACTTTTCTCGATTGTTCTTTGCATGAATACTTCCTTTGATGGTCTTGCACGTGACCGACTGTTAGAATCAAGTGAAAACGCGATAACCGTATCTGTTGCAAACGACGCATGATCAAATTGAATCCGTGAATTGTAATGCTAGCTCGAAAAACGCGATAATTTTAGGTTTATGAAGCACAGAATTTGCAGCAATTCTTACCATTCTTTTCTGAATTAGTTGTACACGTGGAAGTTGGAGAACAAAAGAATTCTTAACAAAAGAATGGCTACGGCTATAGAAAACAATTATACAATGGAGAATATTAGGAACCAACACTTTGAAATGCGCGTAGATTTTCTTGATGCAGATGATTTAGATCTTGAATTATAGTTACAGTGACCAATTACCACTCCCACAGTTCAGCCTAATAAAAGCACACCGAAAGCCAACTGTGCTAGCTACAATCTGCTAGAGGCTAGATCCACCTTAGTTAATCCTTGGATAGGCTTGCCACTACAGACTCCCCGATGGGAGCAAATCCAACTTCTGAAAACCATGGATCCCAGCGCCGACTCAAACTACCTTCAGAAATGATCAGCGAAATAACTATTTCTACCGACCAAACACGGTTACTGGACAGATAAATTTCGTCCAACAAATCCCCGTTTCCTTGTCTCTTCCTTGGCAATCATAGAATATTCACAATCAAGGACGTACTGGGTTAACACAATCTGATTTCAGACCGGTATTTCCTACCATCACGCTGGGAAATCAAGGGAGAGTCCAACCAGCCTCTGCTATTCGTTTACCTGAGTTCAAATCGCGTCAGATGGCAACGACGGGTCATCGAACGTTATCAGTACTGCAGGGGAAAAATGATTTTCTTTTCACTGATTTGAATCCATCTGCAGCCGATGTCTGTGTTAATTGTCGCTCACCTAACCACCAGGTGGAACAATACCGAACACTTAAAGGCCCGGGTTGCTTCGTGTGTGGCTTAAAAGAATTTGATTTCCACAACTTTCCTTACTTTCGAAAAAACTAGAAAACTAAGAACGAAAATCGCCGGTCATCAGAGAAATCTGACTAAAATATCCACAAGTTCATTCAGAGGCACTAGAGTGGAGTCTATTGGATTCGATAATGTATTCTAATCAATCGCCTCAAAGATTAGAAATTATTTTTCCGGACCGCAACGATAATCGACCATATGTATGGGTCTAAGTATACAATTTTAAAATAAAACAGTTGCTAGATTCTGATAGCAATTGCACTCTTATGAGCTAGAGCCTATTTCAACACTTAGATCACTATAACATTAAACCACTTCAGGATAGATTAGAGCTAAGATCTGCCGATGGCAACATTCGGAAAAAATTAGTGAAATATCAACCATTCGTTGGCGCCCTATACAAATTTACATCTGTTTCAAACCACCCAGGTGATTATAAATTCGAATGAAAGTTGATAGTTCTCTCTGAAAAAGGAGGATTAAACTCGTACTAATTCCGCTACAAATCAATCCGCTAGAATTTCGAAAAACGCTAGCTAGAATTAGGTGACGAAACTATTGGTAGAATTCACTGCCAAAACGTACAGGTGAAGAACCTGGAAGGGTGGCCCATAGCCCACCCCAGCTGATATGTTACCCTTCGTAGTATTATGTTGAAAACATTGTTACGCTAAATTTTGAACTTACTTCACTTCAGGTCGTCGAATATAAAATATCAACTCCGATGATAGAGCGACTTGGAAGAAATGATAAGAATGGGGTTATAAATTATCGGATCTATCTCCTGCATCTGCCAGCGGGGAAGAAATAGAATGCCGAAATTATGCCTGTCCCGCCCGTTAGACCGTTGCCACCACCGGAATTCTCCGTGAAATAGTCTGCCCATTTGTCGACTATGTTTGCTAACTAAATTTGAGTAATTAAAAGCAGAGCAATTAATGATATTATTGAGGAAAATAATTTGCACGAGTCACTTAGCTTGAAGAGCAAGAATCTGATTGACAGAAATAATTGACAGCTGTCGAATCATTGCCCGAAATAACCGGTTCGCATTTCGACTTTATGTTCGAAATTCGAGGGGCACGAAAAAAATTATACTCACCGTTGGAAACCAGGGTTCAAATCGGTTGAAGTAAAATAATTTCTATTAAATTTAATGTCTTGAATTGATGGGTGGCCTAGATCACTCAAGAAGAATACTTTCGCTGGAGACCAGAGTCTTGCGACGATGAAGGTCAGTACAGGGACTTCCAGTATCAGAAAGTAACCCTCAAAATAGCGCGGAGTTGTTGAATCGACGTTGATGCCTTATGACCCCGAAAGCAGTTTCTGGAGTGACTAGATCAACTTTATCAATCAAGCAAATAAACAAGGCGGAAAATAAAAGCCTTGCCAGAAATGGAGATACTTTTAGTGACAGAAACCATGTATTGTCACTAAAGTTAGGATAAAAGGAATATTAGGAATAACGAAAGTATGAACAGGAATGAATGAAAGATAGGGGGAATGAATGAATTGGGAGGACATGTCCATTGAATGAAATGTATGAAAGAATTAGAATAAATGAAGAAATAGATGAATATAGGTTTCCTTAGCGTAATGCAAAGGAGTAAAATTAAACGAATATGGGAGTAAAATAGAATATTTTCCCATTAGAGATAAAGAAGGAAGAATGGTAAGAAGATAGATTTTGCGATAATAGGTAGAGATTAAATATTAATCCACGCGAAGGCAGGACAATTCACGGATTCGAGATGAGTTATGAAGTGAGCAACAGGTGGTAGTAATTATAAATGATCCAGTCGTGTCACGTCAGCGAATCAAACTGAAGTATTCTTGTAAAAATAATACAGACATAGACGAAAAATTATTTGCATAATTTTTCTATCCCGGCCTGGGGAAGATTGTTACCGATCACTTTCAAATAGATCGGTACAATGAAGGAGTTTTTCAGTTTAGCGTTTAGTTCTTAAGTTGTAAATTATTGTTTTTTTGTATCATCGGCTCTAAATCATTGTTGTTAGTTTATTAAATGTTTTGCAATTATAATATTTGTCATTTTTTGTTTAACATAGCTTTAAGGAAGTACTAACAAATAAAAACCGTTTGATCCAGACACAACCCTGAGAGCTTTCAACCGGTTCGACTATCTGAAACGCAAAGAAAGTTTGATAGCGAACCCACTGTATCCGGTTAGAGGAGTGAGAAGGGAGATAGTCGACGAGAGGGAGATAGAGGATGAAGGAAGGTGGAGGATGGATAGGCCGAAAAGGGGATCAGTCGAGCTCGAACCAGATGGACGATAGCAGCGAGTACGTCAATCCTGCAGTAAAAGATCCAACGATACGTTCTAGCAGAAAGTTTTACCGGTTACGCCGATAGGTAGCCCCGCAATAGGCTGTGTTGTCCTGCGAAAAATTGGCCAGTAGCTGCAGCTGTGAGTAGTGGTGAGTGGCGAACAAATACGGCGTGAGAAGACGAAGTCGACGGTCGTAGTATCGGAAGCCACGAAGGCAGCTAGCAGGCAGTGTTTGTTTCCCATTCTGGGCTGAGGAGGATTCCCGACGCTGGACGTCTGTGTTTCAAATGGTCGGAGACGCAAGATCTATATTTGTGACCATCGTTCGGGCCTGTCATCGCTTCTAGGCCCCGCAATTCGACCGTAGTGCGGTCGTGGTACGTACCCTCTCTCCCTATCGTCATCCTGCATGTCACCGGTGGGCCCCAACGCGTCGTGATCGGTACCGCAACGAGAATGTAGAAACTCCGGAATAAAAATTAGTTAAAATGGAATTCTAGATTTTAAGTTAAAAGAGCCGATCCTTTTTTCCTCTGAATACTCTTTCGTTGTTCCGCTTTGCTTGATTGAGACGGTAAGTAGTCGAATGTGCTGAGTCCCCCGAACACGCTACGACCCTGAGTAGATAGAGTGAGCTAGCAGGGCAGTGTGAGCTTTCTCATACTTACAGTTTCATGCATATTTTAGCTGACTCCCGATTGTTGGATGGTTCGGCCTGATGGAGTTGTTTACGGTGAGTGAAGTCGGTAGACAACAGAGTGAATTTGAATGATGCCAAGAATCCGAAGCGACCCGATGGAGACGGACGGTCTGCTGTTTTATTCCCACTAATTGCCAATGTGCTGTTTCGCACTGGAGTTTACACATAACCTACAACAGTTAGGTAAGTGTTTGGGAGGTAAAATTGCGTCCACACTTTCGATTGCAGTGTCAGGTATAATTTCTGTCTGAATTTAACTGCCTACAAAGGCTCGTCCTAGGCAGCCTGCGGAATGATAGAAACCTTACTTGTTGTATCTAGCATTTTCATTAGGTGTTCTAGATCTATTCGTCAATTATTTATTTATCCAACAATCATTTTACCTTTCTCTGGTTAGGATATTTATGTTTTATGTTTAAACTTAAATTCGATTATTTATAGATATTTCCGTAGATTTAGACACAATAATAATATTCAACCCGCTGTCTGTTTTTTTTTTTTGCTGATTGATTGGTATGCAATAATTTTATAAATATTCTTGGTTCTGTTATTCAGTTTTTCTGTCGCAAACGAAAAAATAATAAAACCACACCTCTTTATTATGCATTATATTACAATCTTCCGCATAACTACAATGGGTTGTGTTAGAAAATTAATACATAGAGTATATACTGAGTCAACTATGTTAGAGCAATGTATTACAAGAATTACAGCTAGTACGGAGTCAATTATTGATACGAATACCGTATATTCGTATACAATTGCTTTGTACAGCATGAAATATTGTACGAGAGAAAGTATCAAATTGCATGCAATGCAGAGGATAAAACATCATAATTGTATGCAATTTAGCGGTAAGCGGTTTGTACCTTCTCTAGTCACTGAATTCAACACGCTTATGTTATTCTATCAAGTACTTACTTACTTTACTTTACTTTACTTTACTTTACTTTACTTTACTTTACTTTACTTTACTTTACTTTACTTTACTTTACTTTACTTTACTTTACTTTACTTTACTTTACTTTACTTTACTTTACTTTACTTTACTTTACTTTACTTTACTTTACTTTACTTTACTTTACTTTACTTTACTTTACTTTACTTTACTTTACTTTACTTTACTTTACTTTACTTTACTTTACTTTACTTTACTTTACTTTACTTTACTTTACTTTACTTTACTTTACTTTACTTTACTTTACTTTACTTTACTTTACTTTACTTTAGTGGCAACGGTCCGTTACCGATCCTGCGCCGAACGTATTATAGTCCTCCAGTACCGTCGGTCCAGGGCTGCCGTTCTCGAATCCCCACGAACACCAGCTGAACACCACGTGCATCGTCTTCGACAGCACACACCCACCGAGTACGGGGTCTGCCTCGGAGTCTACGGCCTCTTCCTGGTTCTCTGCTGAAAATAGTTTTGGCTACTCTTTCATCGGGCATTCTGGCCACGTGTCCAACCCACCGCAGCCTGCCACATTGCATTACCTTCACTATATCAGCATATTTGTATACTTGGTACAGCTCGTGATTCATGCGTCTGCGCCACACTCCATTTTCCATTTTGCCACCAAGTATAGATCGCAGAATTTTACGCTCAAAAACCCCAAGCACTCGCCGATCAGCTTCCTTTAGCGTCCATGATTCGTGTCCGTAAAGGGCCACCGGGAGGATTAGTGTTCTGTAGAGCGCCACCCATGTAACCAATAAGCATTTCCAATGCAATTTAAATGCAAGCCAATAAGCATTTAAGTTGCCTTAAATGCTACTTAAATGCTATTTTGGCCAAATATGCGGCTACTTTACTGCTAGCCCTCTTATAGTGCTGACAATGCTTATTTGCAGCTAGTTACCGACAAGAAGAATTTAAATAGAATTGGGTATTTTAGCGGTATTTAAATTCTCACATATTATGATAATATATGATGTCACTGTAAAGTCACATGAAGACTTTTTCAAATTTGACGAGTGAAAGTAATAAAAAAAGCATTTTTTTCATTTAAAAAATTTTTTTAGGATAAGACGATAGCTTATAAGTAAACCATTTTTCTTCTCAGCTCGCCTTAGACAACACAGTGGATAGATAAACTATGGTCATCAGCCGATACAGGTTTTATATGGGAGCTGTCAAAAGCTCGGTTAAAATGAAAAGCTCTATCAGAAAGATAGAAGAGAGGAAGAGAACTTCTGACATCTTTTCAATCAATCGGTTTGGTTGATATCTGTCAAACAGCAAATCATTCTAATTTCGATTTTTATTAATTTTTTCATCAAATATTTACTTAATTGAAATAAAAAAAGAACTGTTAGATTCAGAAAACGACGGGCTATCAAATGAGGCAAAAAAAGCAACTTTTTTGGGAAAATTAAAATACCCAATTGTGAATGCCAACTTATAACAGTTATGCAGTCAAAATGCTGATAAACAGCAACCTGCAGTATAAAACGCCAGGGATGCTAATAAACGATTGATTTACTGCTTCTACTAATGCTTATTGGTTACTGTTGATGTCCAAAACAACTCCGGGATCAATCAAGGCGTTTTTCGCGATATCCGTAAATAAACTTTTGAGAAATCATTTCCGAAAGATAACACGTTTTATTACTTTTTGCATTTGACAGATAATAATGTACTGCTTAAGATTTACGTTACAGAATAATGCAAGTTGGGTGACTTGCGCAAATTACGTCATGTGACATTTAAATGTTTCAACACCTCCTCTCAAGTCAACCAACCCTAATTCTTCTCTATGTTTAATGAATAAAGTTTTTCCAAGTGGTTTTGTAAGTGTATCTGCTACCTGAGATTGGGATGAAATGCGTTCTAGCTTTAGAATTTTTTCTTTAACCTTTTCACGTAAAAAGTGATAACGAACATCGTAGTGTTTAGAGCGACGAGTTTCAGGATTCTCAGAGATACTAATACATCCAGAATTATCCTCAAATATTGTCACCGGCAGCTTGACTGGCAAGTTCAAGTCATTCATTACCTTTAACAGCCATAACACTTCTTTAGCAGCATCACAAGCTGCTACATATTCAGCTTCGCAACTAGAGAGAGCTACTATAGCTTGCTTCCGACTACACCACTGTATAGTGTTTCCATACAACTTGACCACGAACCCAGTAGTTGATTTCCGGTCTATCAGATCATTGGCCCAGTCGGCGTCAACATAACAGCTAAGCACAGGAGCTCTGTCATGATTACCATATACAAGTCCAACGTTTGTAGTCCCACTCAAATATCGTAAGATTCTTTTTAGGCACTGCCAGTGCTGTTGTGTTGGATTCTCCTGAAAGCGAGCTAGATACGTCAACGCGAAACAAATGTCCGGTCGAGTACCAGACATAAGATACATTAAACTTCCTATTAGTTCACGGTACGGTACATTAATGTTATCTTCTTTCTTACCAGGCTGTAGTTTCAGGTTCTGTTCCATTGGGGTCGTAACAGGATTACATCCAACCATTCCAAACTTTATCAACAAACGTTCAGTATAAGCTGCTTGGTCAATTTGTAATACATTTTTTCCAGGATTCACACGAATTCGAAGTCCCATGAAGCTTCTCGGTTCTCCGAGGTCAGTCATACGGAATTCTCTCGCAAGGCTATCACGAACATGTTCCATCACCACCATGCTGCTAGCGCACAATAACATATCGTCCACATAGATTACCAGATAAACAACATGATTTCCGACAATTCTGTAGTACAAACAAACATCTGCAGTCGATTGCTGGAAACCTTGGCCGATGATAAAAATATGAAAACGATCATTCCAACATTTGGGACTCTGTTTCAAACCGTACAAAGAGCGACACAATTTCAAAATTCGTCCTGATTTCAGCGTCATTCCATCTGGAGGGTGCATATATACGTCCTCCTTTAACACACCGTTCAGAAAAGCAGTTTGAACATCGAGATGCCGGAATACAAAACCTCTTTCGATGCCAAGAGCCAGTACAAATCGTATGGTGGGAAGTCTAGCTACTGGTGCATAAGATTCTACGAAATCTACTCCACGTTTCTGTAAAAAACCACGTGCCACCAGGCGTGCCTTAAATTGCTCCTGCTTCCCATCATCTGTCGCCTTACGCTTAAACACCCATTTGGAACTAATGACTTTCACATTTCCCGGATCCATCACAATCCTCCACGTCTTGTTCCGCTCTAGTGCTGCCATCTCAGAATTAACAGCATTAAGCCACTGAGCTTCATCATCTCTTCCATAAATATCCTGATACGATTCTGGTGCATCCGACATGAAACATTCTAGATCCATCGCGACATTCGCAGAAAGTTCATATTCTCCGGTTCTCATCCAAGCGGGCTGTCTATGACTTCGTTCCGCATTTTGTCTGACTTCTAACAGGTCTCCTTCTGGTTGCTCAGTGTCTTCTGGGAAATCACCGCATATATTATCCGATACACCTCCAACCGACAGGAATTCCTCCGCTTCATCATAATCATCACTTGCCTCAATATTATTTAACTCTACTATAATATTCGACGGTGCCTCACAAGTATTTGCTTTCTTCAGAATTCCGGTTTTCAATTCATTGAATTTGACGCTACGTGAACAAATAATCCTCTGTTTTATTGTATCCCACACTCTCCAACAATTCACCCCATAACCAAGGAATACACATTCTACTGCACGGTCGTCCAACTTCTTTCTATTGATTCTTGGTATTGTCGCAAACCAAGCCGAACCAAGCTTCGTATGGTGTCTTTTCAAGTATGGCACTAGTCGGGCTCCGATTAGTAAGATAAACAGCAGTATTTAGTGCCTCACCCCACAGTCTTTTGTCCAGTTCAGCATCGATTAACATTGCACGAGTCTTTTCACACAGCGTACGGTTTATCCTCTCGGCAACACCGTTAAGTTCAGGGGTATAAGGCGGTATAAACTCCAAAGAAATTCCCATGGCTGTACAAAATTCTTTCATCTCTCTACTGCAATATTCACCTCCGTTGTCACACCGAAGTCGCCTCATCCTGGATCCAAAGTTTGTTGTAGCCATTGCATGGAATTCTTTTAGCTTCAAGAAAGTTTCACTTTTCGTCTTCATTAAGTACACGACAACCATGTGTGTCCAGTCATCCGTGAAAGTGATAAAATACTTATACCCGTCATAGGTAGTGGGTGTAATCGGACCACATACGTCACTGTGCACCAACTCAAGTGGCTTTGTAGCCCTGGTTCGTGTACCGCCAATGTGCGCTCTTGGTTGTTTCGAACGTGCACAACTTTCACAAAAAGGTAAGTTTATTGATAGTGCATCAGTAATTCCAGACACCATATCTTTTCTAACCAACGAATAAACATCCCTCCAAGGCGTCGGTGCCATACCGCATTGATGTCCACATTTACTACAGCAGTTTTAGCAGACGATTGCTTCTGCGTTTCAACCTTGAGCCAGTAGATCCCATTCTTTACAGCTGCCCGTGCAAAAATTTCTCCATTTCTTGAAATACTTGCACCTTGCTTGTCGAAAATAACGGTATTACCACGTTCAACCAGCTTTCGTACTGACAGCAAATTGTCTTTACATTCTGGCACATAAATCACGTCGTGTAAAGTCACTTTAACCTCCTCTCCATCCGCTATGGTATATCCTGATATGTATCCACCCATAGTGCCGCACATTCTCACACCATCCATGGCGATGGCAATTTGAAACGGTGACTTTAACTTTGTAACGCCCGAAAGCAAAGCAACGTCATTAACAAGATGTTCGGAACAGCCTGAATCGAGAATAAACCAAACTTCACTCATTTCAGTGGAGAAATAGTTTTGCGCTGTCATAGCAAAAGCTTTTTCATCACTCCTTACTACAGTCGCTTGTCCATCGGAATCATTGTACAGTTTTTTAGGATAAGCCGCTTGTAAATGTTGCTCGGATCCACAAATATAACATCTTCGCTTTTGTTTAGGTTTTACTGGTACTTGCCGTCGCACTTGAGTATTCATCGCCGATGTTACTGACTCAAGCGGTACCTCCTCTGACGACCTACCATTTAGCCGCAGCTCTTCTTCCAACAAAAGTGATTTTGCCTTTGTCAAGGTCAAGGCATCTTCGTCCATGGTTTGCATAGCAGTTATCACTGGTCGATATTCCTCCGGCATCAGCATCAACAGTCTTACTACCTTATCTATTTCGTCAGACTGTTTCCCAATATCGCGAAGCTCCCGGACGTTTTTATCGTAGCGCGTGAAGAACGATTGCAGACTTTCGGTTTCACGAAGTTTGAGGTTAATTAGTTCCTTTTCCAGCAGCAAACGTTTTGCAATGCTCGATCGATTAAAGGTGCTCTTCAAAATATTCCACACATCCAAGGCTGTGACACAGTCGCGGGTCATATCCAGAAGATCGTCGTGAATGCAGCGTATGATTAGGCCTTTCGCTTTCTTATCATCCCGCTTCCAAACATCGTCCGGTTCCGCCGGCTGTTCCTCCTTCACGTGCTCAAATAAACCTTTCTCGTCGAGAACAATTTCTACCCGGTAGCTCCACTCAGCGTAACCGGTACCACCAAACTGTCTGATTCCGAATTTTTCGGTGTTTTCTTCTGCCATTATCGTGCGGGTCCCATAACCTGTTGATGTCCAAAACAACTCCGGGATCAATCAAGGCGTTTTTCGCGATATCCGTAAATAAACTTTTGAGAAATCATTTCCGAAAGATAACACGTTTTATTACTTTTTGCATTTGACAGATAATAATGTACTGCTTAAGATTTACGTTACAGAATAATGCAAGTTGGGTTTTTCGCGATATCCGTAAATAAACTTTTGAGAAATCATTTCCGAAAGATAACACGTTTTATTACTTTTTGCATTTGACAGATAATAATGTACTGCTTAAGATTTACGTTACAGAATAATGCAAGTTGGGTGACTTGCGCAAATTACGTCATGTGACATTTAAATGTTTCAACAGTTACCTGGGCAGTTTTGTGCGAATTTGCAAACTACGGGACTTCAGCTGGCTACGTAATCCGTAGAAAGCCCGATTCGCGGCTGCAACTCGCCGTTTCACTTCGCGGCTTACATAGTTGTCACATGTCACGAGTGTACCAAGGTATATAAATTCCCAGGTAACCAATAAGCATTTCCAATGCAATTTAAAAGCAAGCCAATAAGCATTTAAGTTGCCTTAAATACTATTTTGGCAAAATATGCGGCTACTTTACTGCTAGCCCTCTTATAGTGCTGACAATGCTTATTTGCAGCTAGTTACCAACAAGAAGAATTTAAATAGAATTTTGGATGCCAATTTGCAACAGTTATGCAGTCAAAAAGCTGATAAACAACAACCTGCAGTATAAAACGCCAGGGATGCTAATAAACGACTGATTTACTGCTTATTTTAATGCTTATTGGTTACCTGGGCGCGCTAGAACTGCTGCCAAAATGTTGTAAACAAACATGTTGTACAGGTAACTGGGTGGCCAAAAGTAACTAAAACTTTATGATTTCTGTGTAATTTCTTCCAATAATATCAAAATCGACCCAGCAACCATGAAAGAGCATTTCATTTTTGAGCAGCGCGGTGGATAACTTTCAATGAATCTCACAATATTTACTTTCGATTTAAGCTGAACAATAAGGCTGTTTACGACGACAGTTTATGGTTTATATTCGAGCAGTGCAGTTTGTTGTTGTTTACATTGTTATGAAGAAGAAGAAGGAAACACTTCTGGTACCCGCTCACACTTACACGGAATCGCGTAAGCAATTTGCAGAGAATTTGTGACATCAAAACCAAATATATTTCTGTCTCTCTTTTACTAGTACATGTTGTCGTTACCAGAGTAAGTGTCAAGATCATAAACAAATAAAAAACATATGGTATTAAACGTCACGTAAAATACTCTATTCTCGAAAATAAATTTTACTTGTTTTGTGTCATTTTTCCACGAGCGTGTATTACCCAACTTATCGTTTTACCTCTTTTACCGCTTGTACCTGACATCTTCCTGTCAAACTGTCAGCTCTATTTTCGTTTTATGATCGTTTTCTGCTGTAATGGTTTGAATAATGGTAAAAGTTTTCGCTGTTCTCGTTTGTTGCACGTGAAAATTTATGAAAAAGTGCCGAAATTCGCAATCGTAAGTGTTCGCATTATGTCCCAATCGTAGGTGTAATTGCAGTGCGATTTGTGTGTGAAATTTTCGAAACACCCGTGCCGTGTCCAACAGAGAAAGAGTGCAAATAATCGAGAAAAAATGGCTTGCCAAACCGACGTGCTGGACAAGAGCAGCCTGGAGAAGTTTGTCAAAATATTGGCAATGAAATCGGCTCAGATCATAGTGCAGGCAAGGCTGGGAGAGAAAATCCGTACCGACTGGAACCCGAAGGCAAACGGAAATGATTGGGTAAGTGCGGCAGAACTTTTTTTTCTTTTTTGGTTGCTGATTTGCTATTGATTGGCGCATCGTAAATTTTTTAAACTTCCTCCATTGAAGGCCGTTTCCTTAGAAAGAAGAAGCGAGCCGATTATTTGGACTGCTGACTGGGGGAACCGATGCAGAATGAAAGGCAGTCGATTTTCTGAGCATGTGTTGACTTCTTAGATTGACAACACTACCTTGCGGTTTCCTTAGCGGAGACACAAAGCCTGATAAAGGGGAGAGAGACTGACTGGTAGATTTTCGATGATAAAGTTGGAACAAAGAAAACACAAAAACATTTCAACCTTTTTATATTTTTATTTAGTCCTAATTGTAGATTTAACTATTTATACTTACTTGCAATTTTATTGTCTACTACCACAGATTAACTTGTACCTAAATCAAAGATAGGATTTGACAGAATCAATTTATTAAACACAGTTTAATAGTAGTGAATTACTACAAGCCAAAGCATTTTTGATTTAATACGCAAGTTTCACAAACACGTCGCTTTACCTTACTCGTTATGACGAGTTCCGTTAAATATTCATCAGCATCCAGACCAGACTAAACAAACGCAAATTGGACTCGTCCAATTTTGCGGAAAACCATTCCCACCCATAGCATATTTGAACCGTGAATGTGTCAGTCGTGTTTAAGTCCAGGAAGTTGATGCCCCTCTGCTGCAGCGGTTGTTGCACTGCATTTATAAACGCCACTGTAATCCACGCTGTCTAGAATTAATCTGCGTTGGAATTTGCCTTGTCTACGTTGGAGTTGAATGGAATATGGACGATGACCCGCACCGATGTCCCATCGAGTGAACTTTGATTCGGTCAAACGTTTGCTTGTTCCTATTATACTGGTAGTAAAATCATCAAATACTGTGTACTGGGCCTAATTTCGTAAGTGCCTGTGCCCTGAAAATTACACTAATGACGTCAGCCGCCCTAGTCTGAACCAAACTGCTGCTAAAGCCAGCGGTTGTTGGTCATATTCGTGCTGGTCTAATTTAGATCGGCCTACAAATCATCCTCTTTCTTCGGCTCCCGTTGTTGCTTGCATTTGCATCCCCTTTTTGGCCGATGACAATCTCCACAACCGGTGGAGGGAGTTCATCTGCACTGCTGCGGTTGCTATCGTTATATTTACCGATGACTCTGCTAGAGAGTGACTTCGCTCCGCAGTAGCTCGCGGGGACAGGAATTCAACCTCGTTTCACGTGATTCGCTGTCAGGCGATGTTTGTGTAGAGTAAAAGATTAGAACGATCATTGTTTATAAGACGATGTAAGCTCCGGGAGCGGATGAATCATGCCCGGTGCCAGGGCAGTGACACGTGAGCCTTTCGTTGGGTGTGAGATGAGCTGGTAATTTTGAATCAAATGCTTTCAATCTTGCTATAAAGATAAATGCTGAAATAAATCGTTTGATTGAAATTTATTGTACTGAGCTTAGGTAACCTTATCGCTACTCAAAATGTTCTGCAGCTGCCCACATCTCTTGAAAGGAGCAGGTATTATTTTAAATATTACCTGTTCCAAACTGAAAGCATACGAAGCAGCGTTATGCTGCTTTATCCACGTTTTTCTTTGGATGAGAGAAATGAACATGAGGAATGAAGCATTACGTGACTAACTTAATCTAGGAAAATAATGGATATAAATGGTATCAGGCAGGAATGACGAAAATTTCCCTCGAAAACTAAAACGTACATTCGGTCTGGTGATTTAACAACGATGTATATTT
Source organism: Sabethes cyaneus (assembly GCF_943734655.1). Lineage (NCBI taxonomy): Eukaryota > Metazoa > Arthropoda > Insecta > Diptera > Culicidae > Sabethes > Sabethes cyaneus. Next base: position 231,965,541 of record NC_071354.1, read on the forward strand.
TGTGTAGAAAACATGCTACCCAATATTTACCGACAATATTGTCTACAATTTTCTCAAAGATTGCATAAAATTTTTACAGCCCGTCACTTAAAATCTGGAAAAAAAAACTCGGCAGTGATCTGGTCAGCACCATTAATATTAGGTATTGATAAATATGAGACCTGTGTTTCCTGCCCGATGAGGAAATATTGGTTCATTAGAGATTGGAAGAAGATGGGCAAGTCAGTAAGGAGTCTGTAAAGAAAAGGGCACGAAACGAAGACTCTAGTTTTTGGAACTTTACCGTTTGTAATAAACTATTCCCTTCCCCAATCAATTCTACATTCCCACTGCAACACTTAGAGCATAGAATTATTTGCATTCATAATATTACATATTGAAAAAGAAATTAAAACCATTCATCTGAGTTGAATATAAATTTAAGCATGTCATCCGATCATACCCTTTATGATCAAAATGTATAATCACAGTATTTATGATGCCTTGAATCCGATTTTTACTGCTCATTAGTATGATCTTCAATACGTTCAGCGCTGACTTGTGCTTTAATTCGCTATATCCTTCGCCTTGGAAATAGACAATGCATTTCAATCGTTATTAGGAACGCTGCCAAGTTTTACGAGTCAACGACTCCTCCCTTGCAATGACTGTAGCAGATGCTTTAGTCTCTCGCATCAATTGTCCAGAAATCTTCAGATTGATCAACATAAATGCTTCCTTCAGAGGGACGGTATGAACGGTTTAACGTTACCTGTTTGGCGCACTAATTCTATTGCTGACAGCGCAACTATCGGTCTGTCATAATTTGTCACAAAATATCTGCCGATTTTGATCTCTATCTGTCTGCAAGAAATCACAAGTCTGCTGATGAATTGATTAAGTGAAGTGAAGGAGACCTGCTGACCCTAACCCTTGCTGAGTTTGGCGACGAACAGCCATGAACCGAGCTGAATGGAGATGACTTCTGTGATACATTCTTTATTGCCATTTGAGTAGTAGAATGTTTGAATGCCAGTGAAAGAATGTTAACCTCTCATAAAGTTATCTGCATTTTACCATGCTAGTTTTTTTAACTGTTTGGTCTTGCATAAGAATACAATCGGATAAGTGTCGATCAATTTACTTTGTTATGTAAGCTTTTGAATCATTTTGTTCAAGTCGCATGCAATCTCAGTAAATCCAAACAGTACTAGATCGCTGAGCACTCCCTCTCTCATCGTTTTTGATGAACATTTTGTTATGAAATCTGTTTTGAACTAATCTGATTATCGATATTGAATTCTGGACGACCGTATCGCTCATTTTTGAGGTCAAAATTTGGCGAATAAATGCCATGATGTCATGATACTTAAAAATCCTGCTACAGGAAATCTGGAGATGTGGTTGCCAAGCTTTCCTGACTCCTCAAGCAGTCGTTGGGTTCGAGGACCGGATTTCTTGTTGGGATCTGAAACACAGTGACCGAGCGTCAGTGAGGATTAAGGTACGACCGTGAAAGAAACTCGTGCCAGTATCCTTCATCATGCAGTTACCGATTCATCGATGAGGTAGGTTCAATGCAAGCTTATCCGGATGAATTTCAGATGCTCCGCGGCAGCAACCCGAACGCATCCCTATGAAACGAAAGTCTCCCAAAAGCAGTCCATTGTATAACATTCCTCGTCTTCGCTCTGACTTCAACCGAGTGTCAAAAGACTGTCAACGTTGTAAGATTCGACATACAAGTCCAAGACCTCCTGCGAAGAGAAATCCCCGCCTGGTCGATTATAGCAGCGTTTCAGCGACCGTTTTTGTATACCGGAGTCGACCGTTTCGGGTCAAAGTCGGATTATTTTCCAGATGTACCGAGAAAAGATGGTTTCACCTTCATGGATAACCAAAGCAGTGCACAGCGAACTCGCTCAATCGTTGACAATGGATTTGTGCATCTTAGTGCAACGCTAAATACAATCTGTCAAAAAGACTCAACGATTTCGACTCCCCGCGGCTGCCTTCCGACGAAGTCCTGCGCTCCATGCTAATGGAGATTGAAATGATACTGAACTCGCCACCGCTCACTGATAATTCGCTAGATAACGACACTGAACCTCTCTCCTAACACCACCTTACATCGGGGGAATAAGCCGTCGATCAGTTTCGACGATAGACTTGCTGTACTAAAGCGATTGGCTCATGGCGACGGCTCAGCTGTACGCGTACATTTTTCGGGAGAAGTGACTGAACGAATATCTTTCTACTTTGACCCGGAAGACGAAGTTGTTTCATCCCGTAAAGCCCATCGAGAATGGCGGCATCGTGCTGATTGTGGACTGCAATCTTCCAAGGAAGTCCTAGTTACGAGGTCGTGCGGTTGAAGTCATCTAAAGTCGGACAGGTTCGCCGTGTAATCGTGCCGATAGCGAAAGGACTTCTAAAGAGACCTACGCCAACGGTTGCGGTGTTAGACGTCTGTGCAACTGCTGTGACGTTTGACGGGCGACAGATCGTCGTTGTCGTCGTTAGCAGCATAGAGCCGGGGTGGCTCATGCTGTTTCAAGCAGTCGTCTCAACTCGATCTTGGACCACCAGTCGCCAATTTCCCAGTCATCTCAGGAGTCGCAAATCACTTTCGACCTGATCGAGTCATGTTGCACGTTGAGCTCTTCTATTCCTGGTGCCGGCGGGTTTTTGAAGACAACTGTTTTCGTCGCTAAATCGTCCCGTATCCTGAGGACTCCGCTTTCAGTCTGGTGTAGATTACCTTCATCGTCGCAAAGTTTCTAGCTATGATATCAAAGTCATCTGCAAAGCCTAGGAGTTGGCTACTCTTGGTAAAAATCGTGCCTCTCGTTTCGATGCTTGCTTATCGGATCACTCTCCCAAGAGCGATGTTGAATAGCATGCAGGATAAGCTGTCAGATTATAGCAACGCTCGTCGCGTCTCGAGAAACTCGAGGGTATCCCCGAGATGTTTACGAAATACATCACCTGACCCATTGTTGTAGCTCTCATGATTATTTGCCATAGCGGGTCTCATTCGACTGTATCGTATGCTGCTTTGAAATAAATTAAGATGTGATACGTGAGCGCGTAATACTTCCGACTTTTCTGTAAGATCTGTTGGATGGTAAAAATTGGGTCCGCAGAGACGCTAGGTTCCATGAAGCCTGCCTGATAATACCTTACCAATCCTTGTGTTATCGGTGACAGCCGGCGTAACAGGTTCTGAGAGAGTACCAGCGAAATGACGCGATAGTTGTAGCAGTCAACCTCTTTGTAAATCTTCATAAAAACCCAATGTAGAGTCATGGCCAGTGTTTCTCGGCTACGTTTATAAAACCTCAGCGGCTTTCTTGGTCTTCAGTAACCCAATTTCTCGTTTGGCCTCTTGGAGAACAGGTGCTGGGACACTAGCATCATGATTTTTCATGGGTTGGTTGGCTTCCGTTTCGCAAACTTCGAAAAATTCGCCATTGATATGTTCGCCGAAGAACTGCTTCCACGTATTGATCACCTCGGCTCGTTTGTGATCAAAATCCCTTCCTTTTCGCTAAACATGTCAGGTTGCGGTGTGTAGTCCTTACAAGATTGGTTAACGCTATTCTAATTCTTTGCGATCTTTGTCCTCTATTTGGTGCTTTGGCGCAACGATGTTTTGGGAAGCATGTTAAATGAAAATCGAGAATAATTAACACCATATGTTTTGTTTAAATTTTGACTTATGTTCAGGATGGATTTTGTTCCACCAACTCTTCAACTCTGTCGCATACCGAGTCATCTTTCCACTCTTCTTCACCTGCTGTTTACCAATTGCTCAATATTTCTTCATTGAGCGAAATCGGAGACAGTTGTGTGGATTGATGTTCTTTTCGAAGATATTCACGCCGTTGTTTCGATACCACTGTAGTACCTAATGGCTGTAAAATCATTTTCAGGCACGTCTTTTGGCAACTAAATCCTGCTGCAATATCCTGTTCAGTTGCTTACTGCCCCGAAAAGATCGAAATTCTTTTCGCAGTCGAATCCCTTCGACGGTGCTTTGGCTGGCGTCGAATTCCTTGGTGATATCATCATAATCCGATAGCCCTGGGTTAGCCGTAATCGTTCTCTACGCCTTCAGATGCAGATTGCGATCCTATGTTCCGCTGCGATGCTTCCCAGTAAACCATTTGGTTTGTATATCTCGATTGCAACTGAGAAATATGACATCATATCCGAACGAAAAAGTTATATTTCACGCCAGATAAGAACGTATAAGTACCAAGGTGGAGACAATATACGTGCCAAAGTGTTGACGATTATTCGTGATTGTATCCTGCAATTTATACAGCGGTTTTTATAAAACGTAACTTAATACTCCTGAATCTACGAGTAAGATATAACTTAATATTGCAGTCATCTATACTGCTTTATAATTCACAGTCATGAGTTGTATATGAGGACACGCACGACTATGAAACAATTTATTGTTCACTTTGTTTTGACATACTCCAATCATTATACAATTCCAATGTAAAATTGACATTGACATTGCGATTTAATGTGAACTTTCTATTACGATGTTGTGTTATTTGGGTTGCTATGTCTCTGTCGAACGCTAGTATGCTGCTCAAGGAACTGTTTGAGAACGTTGCACACGCTAACATTAACCGAGTTCAACGACTTCGTGGTTTTTTAACCTGACCACGTCGGATTTTCGAACTGCATGTCCAAAATTAATTTTCGGTTCACGTTTCCATCAAGTATAACTTCTTTCAAACCAAATTAATAGTGGCTAACTTTTCAGCACTGAAAGGGGAAACAAACTGCTGTCAAAACATTCCGGATCCGACCACTAGGATCGCTGCAGTAAAATAAACCGTGCGTTTAGACATTGAATGCCTCGAGCTTTGGAAATATTTTCTACAACTAAATTATCAACTTTAATTGAGAAAATAATTTCGACTTTTCTATAATTTAATCTTTTTTCATGCTAATAAAAGAACAAAAAAACTATTTCGCCGAATAAACATTTAATTTTTTTGGTGAGAATCTATCCAGAAACAATTGTCAAATCATCGATGACGACCACTAATATTTGCACAAACGACCCGTTTGTGGATTGAGACCAGTTCAGAGCTTCACAGTCGCTGTCCTTCGGGTCGGCAGAATAAAAGGATGAATTCTGGTTTATCTGCTGTCAATGGTCTTCTGCTATGGCTTTCACCTGTCACCAGGAGAGATGCTCTGAATCGATAGCCTGAATTCAGTTGCCGAGGGTACACCACCATTAGCTTCTAGATTTGCATCTTTTGCTTTCCCTATGGATTCCAGTTGAGTGTCTTCTTGCACTTACAGATTTCGTTTGCTCCTTTCCTTAAAATATGTCAGAGCCACCTTTACCTATGCTTCCGTATCTCCGTTTATATCTGACGCTGGAGATATCGACGATGGAGTTTCGAATTGGGAATTGAAATGTGAGGCCACCAAGCAATAAATACTGTATTGCAGGCCAGGTTAACGAAGACCTGCAGTTCACTGATGCAGTCTTCACTGATGGTACTACGTCCCGCATGCAACATAACGGATTTTCTGCTTAAATTGAGAATTCCTGTTAGAGGCGGTAAGATGATCTTATTCGAGTGCTGAACATTCTGAAGACCCAAAAAATCAGCCCTAGCCATCCTGATTCGTGTCACTATATCAGTCTTGGTACCACCGCCTGGGATTGTCTGGCTACTAAGACACTGAAAAACTTCCACCTTCTCAACATGTTGTCTCGCTAGTGTTCCAACACTTAATTTTAATTCCCGCATCCTAAAAAAAATTACGAAAATCGATTATTTTTCGATCGTCCAGAGTAGGGTAACAGGTTCCTGCTTTCGTGGTTTAGTCGGTCGAATACCTTTTCAAAAGCAACAAACGCCAGAAGAAAAGAGCCCTGGATTTCGATGATTTTTGCCGATACAATACGGGGCGTCGCACAGTGGGACGGTTTCAAAAATAGTGAGACATAAGTAATAGCATCGAAACCTTAAGACATAGCATAATAGTTGCTTCAGAAAAGTTTCTTCATTCAAAAATCGGTTTATAGTGGTGAAAAAATATTTGGATATTAGGGTGTCTCTAATCAGATACAAAAAATATTTTCTCTATTTTAAGTCAGAAATGATTGCTACCTACAGAAAAGTTGTAGCTAAGCTGTTTTCGAGAAACTTTGTTGAATACTGAAGATTTCTGTCTCTTACATTAAAGAAGTTATAGAGCCAAACTATTAGGAACACCCTTAAAAACAGTTTTTTCAATCTAGCTCTTTAATAACGCTTCGTGTGCTTTTCAAATATTCTAAGAAATTATTAATCAAATTTTTGTCATATTTTGTCAAATCATATTTTTGTCGAAGACAGTAGAGCTCTATCTTTTTCCCTTTAGAAGCTGTCAGTGGTTTTTTAATTTTTACATGTAATCTTTAAGGGGATGTAACTCGGGGGAGAGCAGTTATGAGCAGCTAATCTCACTTATTTTTTGTGAATCAATTTATGCTTTACCCCATCATGTACAACTTAGGGCGGAACACTGTGGATCATCGGTGTAAAGTTACCATGAGGTCAACCGTTTTTAAAGCTAAAAACTGTGGAAACCAAAATGAAAGCGAAAGATACGTTATCAAACGCGCCTTCAATATCTAAAAAAGTTCCTAAGCAAAATTCCTTTTGTGAAAAAGCAACCTTTTTGGTTGTAGACTGACTACTTTGATAACCATGTTGTGCTGAATGAAGAGGAACTTCTACCTAGCTTGTTTCGCGGATGTGGTGGTCAACAATCCGCTCAAGTTATTTAAGCAAGAAAGACGTTAGACTGATTGGTCTAAAACTTTTTGCTTGCTCATATGTCGCGCGTCCACCTTTAGGAACAAACTTAAAGGTTATTTCACGGCTTTGATTTGGGATGTACCCAATAGCAAAACTACACACAAACATCCTTTTCAGAATGTGTTTGAAGTACTTGAATCCTTTCTGCAGTAGAAGAGGGTATATTCCATCTGTTCCATGAGATTTGTATGGAGAGAAGCCCCCTAAAACGATTTCTGGATCGTTTCGAACTTCAGCTTCCACACAGCTTGGAAAGTGGCTATAAAAGAGACATTCCAGGATTTCATTGTCATTCGAACAGTATTCGCCGTACGAACTTCGAATGTTATTACCCTAATAATCTTTCGATTTGGACAATATTTTATTAAGTCGACTTGCTTCGCCGAAACTGGAAACCTGTGCCAGCTCGTGCGTGCTGAAGATCGTAGAGCCTGTGCATAGGCTTTCCGGGTCTGCTTGAAAGGCTCCACGCCATCCCTACGACGTCTATTCCAGGCTCTCCTGCATCGTTTCTTTAGTTCCGTGAGATGAGAGTTCCACCATGGTGTTCCTCTAGTCGTTTCAATGGTTTTTAGCGGACAAGCTACTTCAAAACCTTCGTAGTTAAAGAGGTTGTGATATCTACAGCCACATCCAAGTCGATCGATGACTCAATCGTCGGTTCGAATCCATGAAATTTCGTCGCCAGTTCCTCCTCAAAGAGTTCCCAGTCAGAAAATATCGGATTGCGAAATGTTGCAGCGTTCAAGGAGACACCCAAATGATCAAAATATATAAAGCAATGATCAGATAGGTGCTGTAGTTGGTTCTTCTGTGTGGTATACGTAGAAATGAATTGTTCCGTGTTAAGCGAGGCGGAGCTGAAATGTCGTTTCTCTCAAGTATCCAAGAGCAGTCGATCCGAGACGTCAAAACATCTGATATAAAAACAGCTTTGATTACGTCCCGACGTCTTTGCAGAGAGTCCAGGTTGATTAGTCTGCAACGCGTTTCGTAGCTTGGTAGTCTGATCGGGTCGTTCCATGGTGGCCGTCGAAGCATAAAGCGAATGAACCTCCGCTGTACTGCTTCGATTCGGGTGACGCCATTTTGATAATACGGGCTCCATACGGGTGCGCAGTATTCAAGATTAGAACGAACTAACGCACAGTAGAGTGATTTCAAGCAGTATGTATCATTGAAGCTTTTGGCGATACGCATGATGAATCCCAAATTCCTGCAGGCCTTGTCGACAACGTAGGAAACGTGTTGTTTGAAGGTCAGTTTGGAGTCGAGTAGTACACCGAGATCTTTGACGCGATCTACACGTCGTAAAGATATGCTTGATAGTCAGTATTCGAAGATTATCGGATTCAGCTTCCTAGAGGACGTAATCACTTCACATTTATCGGGGTTCAATGTTAGACGATTGTTTTTACACCATTCGGCAAATATCGACAGCTGGTCCTGGAGTGCGAGAGTATCAGACGAGTCATTTACTTTTGCGAACAATTTTAAATCGTCGGCAAATGCAAGCCGAGGACCTTTGAGCGTTATATTGACGTCGTTAAAATAGATAAAGAAAACCAAAGGACCAAGATGGCTACCTTGCGGAATTCCAGAGAAGGCGGTGAAAGCCTGCGAAATGGAGCCGTCGATAGATACATTAACGAGACGATTCGACAGATACGATTTAAACCACTGGAGCAGCGGCCCTCTAAAGCCGAGTTTATCCAGTTTAGCGATAGCGATTTGATGATTCAGCTTATCAAAGGCAGCAGAGAGGTCCGTGTAGATGACGTCTGTCTGAGAACGGTCGTCGAAGCAGTCCATTGTGTGGGAAGTGAGTGTTAGTAGATTGGTGGTCGTTGAGCGCTTGGGCATGAACCCGTGTTGTTCATCGGCCAAATACTGCTGGACGAACGAGGAAATTGGTGCGATCACGACGAGCTCGAAGAGTTTTGATAATGCACATAAGGCGAAGATTCCTCTGTAATTGTCCACGTTTCTTTTATTACCCTTCTTATGAACTGGAAACATATAAGCGGATTTCCAGGCAGAAGGAAATACTCCTAAGCTAATCGATAAGCTAAACAGACGACGGATTGGGGCTACCAAGGCTTCAATACAGTTCTTCAAAAACATTGAAGGTATGCCGTCCGGTCCACCGGAGGAAGAGCTTTTTAGCTTCAGAGCGGCCAGCCTAATCATAGCATCGTCAATAGTCAGGTTATTGAGAGAGTCGCCGAGACTGGAAACGCTTTCTAGTGCAGTCGATACTTCTGTGTCAGACAGCCTTTCGTTAACAAAGACACTGGAGAATTTCCGTGCGAATAGTTGACAAACCATATCCATATCAGTATCAGTGTCGTTTCCAAAGAACATTGCTGACGGAAGATCGTTGTCTTTTCGTTGAGAATTCACATATTTCCAGAATGACTTAGGGCTACGTTTCAATCTGCGCTGGACGTTTTTTAAGTATTTACGGAAGCAGTGGCGACTGAACTTTTTGTAACGTCTGTTGAGCGCAAAGTTCTTTGGATAAGGTCGAAATCGGCGCGATTAAAATCGTAGTACACGGGCAGTGGCATATTAGACATCCTGGACGGTATATGTTGACGAATCGAAATTAGTAATGGTGGATGATGGAGGGCGTCCTTGACGAGAGGAACCGGTGCCAACACACATTCTGGAGCAAGACTGCGAATGCTGGAGAAGCAAAGATCCAAACAGCGTCCGTTTTCGTTGACGATTTTATTGATTTGTTGCAAAGTAGCTGTGCTATAGCAGTCGAGCAATTCATTGGTGATCGGGGGAAGTGTTGAAGAACTGGAGTCGACGAACAGATATCCGTTGCCGCGTTCACACCAATTTATACATCGAAGATTGAAATCACCCAATACGAGCATGTCGTCAGAAGCGGAAGCTGCCGAGGAAATCTCGGAAACCGAAGCCATTTGAGCCTTAAGAAGAACGGCATCTCTTATCCGGTCTGGTGGGAAATAGACAGCGCACAGGTATAAACAGCGATCGGTTAATTTTATAGTGACCCAAACTTGCTCGACAGGTAACCAAGCGTTGTGTTGCAGGACAGAGGCCTTGAGGCCTAGTTGAGGAGTTGTGGTTTTATCCGCTCTGGCTCGTGCCCGCTCAATGCTGGTTTTTGACGTGACGCGGACGTGATCCGGTAACATCGAGGCCGCGTAAAGATCTGAGTTCAACAGGGATCCGGCTCCTTAATTAGTTCCAGTATTTTGAGTTTCATTCGGTTAGCTTCTCTTGGTAATCGAGCTAACTTAAGTTATCTTAGTAATTGCTTTGCTAGGCAAGAGTCTGTGGAAAAAACTATGGCTACATTCTATAGGTCTTAAATTATGAGGCTCTTTTGTAAAGTAATTTGTTTTATATGTAATATTTTACGACAATCATTACCTCTCTCTTTTCCTGTATTATCAGCTCTGCTCGTATTAACAAAAATTAAACAGTCAATAGAAAGGATGAAAAGGTAAAATTTTCCGGTATGCTTAAACTTTTCATTCGACGACAATAACGATATTTTTCGTTTAACTAATGGAGACTTTTTTTCAGGAAAAAAATAAATAGAAAGTAACGTCCGGAAGCGGGTAATGTAAAAAGTTTTTCGCTTTATTGCAATAAAACTGGCAAACCCTAAACATCCTACCGGTCGGAGGTGTGAGTCGAGTCGATTGAAATGTTGAAGATGAAAAGCAAATATTTTTATTCACAACTAAGGTGGAGAAAGAATGGGGGAATTACACGATCATTTATTAGCCTGCTTTGATGAGCGGTATAGAAACGACTGAGTTATTTCTATTGTTATTTGCATTGTGTTCCACCACCGTCCGTCGTGCTGATGGTGGAATGGTACGACGTGTAAGGTAGGCCATAAATCACTCGACAAAGCAGCGAAGTCGTGCGTGGGCATTGTTATTCAGCAATCCACTCGAGAAATCCATTTTCATACCTTTTCACTTCAGTGCAGCCCAACCGAATCGCGAGAAAATTCTCAAAATAAATCAATACCTTAAAATGTAGCGAAATAAAATGTAAACAACATAGGACTGAGCCGAGTGACAGCGCCTCTATCTTGGACTTGGGATGGTCAGGCATTGAAGTACACAACCCACATCGTCAACACAAACGAGATAAGTTTTCAAAACCACTCTCCCTATCCCAAGGCAAAGCAGTAGTACGTCGTCGTCTACGTGTTGGGCATCATGTTCACAAACAACCAGCCCGGCCAACCCTTGACGCTTGGATGCTCGCTGTCAGAATTCGAAAACATAATCACAAACGACCACGTGTATCTTCTACGGTCACGTCAGTGCGGCGCAGCGAGGAGAGAGAACCGAATCGAGAAGTTGCTCGGAATTCGGAGGATTCTAGAAAATGATCAGCGCATGACTGTGACATTGCGTACAACAAAAACAACCGTACACACACCAAGGTGCTGTAGGGCAACAGTAGACCTGTCATCGCAAAAGTACACGTGGTTCGGCAGTTTATCGCGTTTCAGACTAACTACCTGGTAATTAGCACTTTAGATCCCAAAGCGGCTTTTAACTGACGCCAGGCAGTCGGTGACGGTGCCGTCACACTGAGAAAATTCTGCTCGGACACATGAAAACATCGATATTTTTAATCATGACTATTAAACAAGTTTCAAATTGGACTCATCAACAAACAACACAAGATCTTAGCCAAAACAATATTCTTAGAAGATGTTTACGGATGGTTCATTCATACTGGATTTTTGTTTTGATGGGTAAACCCATTCAATAATAAGAATTTCCTGTTTTTTTTTGGTGATGTGCGTAAAACTTTACCCTCCTATCCAATCAATGGTAGGGCAAGCCCATGGCTTGCAGCATAAACAAAGAGCGACAGAGACGCAACATAAATGTTGTTTATTGTTCTCGCACCAAATCACCCTTCGGAATCTGTGCGTTACCTAAACCAGTCCGTGTACAATAACAACCGTTTCTCTCTACCGTGGAGGTAAACCCCCGAGCCGACGCATCATCAATGACTAACAGCAACTATGTAATGTTGAAAAAGTTTCTATTCTTCTATTTCAAATCCTACGCGTCCGGATCAATGGTGTCTACGTGCGGACGGGCAAGTATGCTCATTCACAATCAGCAGAAGCAGGCTTCTAGATTTAATCCGACCATGAAAACCTTCTCGCTGCTTGTGATAAATGGTCACCCATGAGATTGTTTTCGAACCGAAAACGTGACTGAAATCATTCAGCTTTATTTTTTTCCAACTCCACACGTTGAAATAGAGCAAAAATGTGATTTCGGTGTTTCGATTTAAATCGAAAACAACATATTGCAGCACAGCATCACATCGAGCGCGCCACCACGAAAGAAATCATCGAATGGTTGCTGCTCTACTTTTCTTCGATATCCCACCCATCATCAGCCGATAAATTCCGTCTTTATTTCACAGCTTCAGCGGATGTGCATTGTAATGCTTCAAATACAGCCGAACTGGTGTGCTGCATCTTCGTTGTCGTGACGTGAATTGCATTCTTTGCTTGCCGTCGTACAGCCAGCATAGTACAGCAGAAAAGATTCCGTGGCAGCATAAAATAATAAAAAGGTGTGTCTGGTTTGAACACACCAACACCGAGCCGTACCTATGTAAGTAGACACTATTATGATGCACCACCATAGGGAATAAATATCCAACGAGGGCCACGATAACGTTGGTACCTAATTCTGTTGCTGTGTGCGAACGAGATGCAGTATCTATAACTATTGTAGTACACATGCATGTATGCGATGGGTTGATTGGAATTTGCTCATCAAATCGTCGGCAGCATGCCATTTTGCTCCAACGGTAAGTGAAGAATAAAATCGAGACCCTGACGATATGGCATAAAACTGATGCTATTAGCTAGAAGTTTAACGATAGACCTGATTCACGAAGGTTTTATGGTTTGCATTGAATGCCTAGGTGTTGGGAAGATCGCATTTAAATTCATTTATCAGATAGTGTGTGGAATGTTCAAACATACATTAAGGTGGAAAAACGTATATTTACGAGATTGCCATACTTCTTGTACCTCAGTTTGATAGTAATGACCGCGTCATAAAGAAAAAACTAAACCAATGTACTTCAAAAGTTAATTACTTGTATCTAAAATTGTAAAATTTATCTATCACTGGTATCATTTATAACGATGGTTTTATCGTATCCAAAGCAGCAAAAAGTATTGTTGAGTTTTCCCATGTTTTGAAAAGCGTGCCAAAAGAATCGTTAAAAGGCGTATCTGAAGACATAAATCATCTGCATTGAAACAAACTTTAAATTCAAGCTTACTGAACCAGCCAGAAATTTTACTACTTTTATCGAACTAATTTCCAAGCTTGATTTATAATATACAAGCTTAGCCAATTTCTATTAGCTGAACCTCTAACCTACATTTTGTTCCTCTGGTTCAAATTAAAATTGTTTCATATTTTGGAATTGTGAAGGATTCAGTAGCAATTGATAAAGACATCCTACCATAACTTTACAGTTAACTTGACTTCTAACCTGCAAAACGCAATTTACCATTTCTTGCGAAAAGAACCAAGAAAATTTTTGTTTGTTTGATAAGTAAAATTAGTGAAACAAGTGAAAATTCAGCACCTCTATGGTACATCAGTACCAGCCCTGGTGGGTGTTGTGGGTTCGAATCCGGTTATAATCTCGGATTATAGCTTGATTCGACCTATGCACCTGCACCGATAACAAGTGAAATTAGTCTGTTTTTAGATAATTTTGCAATCAATTGTGCATTGCTTCGCCCTAATTTCAACAGCCATTACAACCATTCTGAACATATATCTTTACAATGCTAATCATTATAAATTAAGTGTTGAACAGACTATCAATCTTGAGATTGGGAACGACCAGTCACTAACTTAAGCCTATTTTTTCCAAAACAGCTGAAATTTCCAAACCTGGTATAATGAAATTACAATGAAAGTATCGGTAACGAGGGATAACAACCGAAAAATTAGCATTGTTTATAGGGAAGAAATTCATGAAATCATGAAGAAATATTCTGAGATGAGGAGGTTGGGACACAGAGCTGACGAGAAAATTTCACGATAGTATTCCTTTTTGTTTCTGAATTCCGGACAAACAACTGGAGACCGGCCGTAACTCAGTAACATAACACAATGCTATCATGAAATTTTCACCATTGAAAGTTCGGATAACAAACAAAAAAAAATCAAAAAATTTCATAGTTTGCAAAACGTAATTTTCCGACTTTTCTCAATGATGATGTTTTTTCTGGATGGTTAAGAAAATATACTTCCATTATAATTGAAAATCATTCGTTTATCGATGCTTGGTTCATTAGAGATGTCGGACAAAGCTGCAATATTTTCATTTGAGCTTTGTGGGAAAATAAGAGACCTCAAATTTTTTAAACAGTGTTTAACTTCATTGGTTTAATTAATATGCAATACAAAATTTCAAGAATTCCTGAAACCTTTCGGCCCATCTTGTACGATAATTTTGAAAATGCCCAGTAAGTTTTGTATAAAGGCAAATTACTGCACATTTAGTGTAACAAACGAATGGAGCCCCAGGAAGAAATTCTATCGCCTCTCTATGCGAGTTTCTTAAGGCAAACTTAGGAAGGAAATTAGTACATCGAAATTCTCTACCAGATGGCTGGGGGAGTTCAGTTAATGCTAATGCAGTAGAATTTCGTTTTTGGTACGGGTAAAAAATACTCGACTTTTTAATGTTCATGGACAGAAGATATTACCCTCAACCTCACAAACCAACACTGAAAACATGTATTCTAATATTTTTTTCAGTCTTTCCAGTGGAGAGATGATAGAAGAAAATAAATGGAAGCACTTAACGGGTGGCAATTAAAATTTTGGAATTTTTTTCTCAAGCTGTCAAAAAAAGACAAACACCCATATTGTGTATTTCGAACGAGTTGAAAAATTTCGATCGACTTGGCAAATATTTCGTTCGAGTTATTTTTTCACATGAAGATCTTTTGTTCGAACCGCTGTTTTTTCGAACGAAATATAAACCCGTTCGAAATACGGAATAGGGTTGAAAGAACATCTGATTTACCGAAATTAAAGATACATTATCCATTGTTGAAAAAAAATTAGTGTACATTTGAAAACGGTCCGTAATCGGCTTTTCGGCGAAGCTTTCGTTTGACATCGGAACAGGAGCGTTGTACGGCCGTCAGGACAACTTTGCAAATGCATCCCTTGATTCTACCAATCAACTGTTGGCAATTCGTGGCTCTCCAGTTATTTTTGTACACCAAGGAACTCAAAATCCCGAAGAAATCTTCGATTGGGCGCACTGAGACAGATTTTTCGGGTCGTGGTTTTTGGATACAAATGAGATCGAATGGGTATTCAGGAGCGTTTGTGTTTTTTGGCGTAATGCGATGATGCTCTATTCGGTCAAAACACGTATTGTCCATCTCCATGATGTTTTTGTAGAAACGGGATCAAAATTTTCTTCAAGCATTCGTCTGGTGCATCTTAATTGATAGCCAAAGCAGGGAGCTTGTTATTGAAGAAACGAGAAAGAGAACGATGTTCTCCTGTCTCCATAATTTTGGCTGGTCTTCCACTACCTTGCTTGCGAATAGTTGTTGAGCATCTTAGGATATGGTTAACAATCGAAGCCGCAATATATTTGCTTTTTAGATGTTGTACTGTATACTTTTCGCCGAGGTTTCTGTGGCAGTTTGTAGAAGTATACAACGCGCTTCCGACATGCTTCTTGTTTCGACGCCATTTTTAGCAAAACTGGGCAAGCATAAACAAAACAAAAAATATTAACAAAAAGAGGAGAGAGAGAGAGAGAGCTAACATATACATACATCTCATCTCATCACATCTCATTTCTCTCTGAGCTCGTTTGTTGTTGAGAATAAGAACCGCGAAAAAATTGCAAAATTTTAGTTGCCACCCGTTTTTTTTTTTTTTTTTTTTTTTATGGGAGCCTGGACCACTGCGACCATTAGTTAGATCTATTGTGGTATACTCCGAGTTGCTGTTTGCATAATCAGTTCGTTCCATCACTATGAGTCAGCGTGTTGGTCGCCCTATGAATTTGCATTTCCCCCCAAGAAGGTATGACTTCCTTAATGAATTTCAGTACCTTTTTTGTTTCAGCAGACCATATCTCGCTAGGCGTTAGAACGCCCTCTCCTAGAATACGCAGTCTTCGTTGAATTAGAGCGCTGCATTGACACAGTATATGTTCTGAGGTCTCGATCTCAAAATTACAGAATCGACATATGTCATCTGTCAGCTTACCTATATTTTTAAGGTGATATCTGCTCGGACAGTGTCCGGTTAAAAGACCGGTCAGCGTACTCAGATCCATTTTATTCAAACTGATTAAGCTGCGTGTGATGCTTTTGCATGGCGTAATGAAACGCTTTGATTGTCGTAATGTTGGAACAGCTCTCCAGTTGGCATCAATCGTTGATGATTCCCAGACTTTGAGCTCAGCTTTTACGCAGGCTGTGGACACCCCGCAGAATGGCTCAGGCCCAACGAATTCAGTTGACGAACCAATTCTCGCTAAGAGATCGGCCTTTTCATTTTTTTCTATACCGGCATGACCGGGTACCCAGTATAAATTAACATTGTTAGTTAAAGCCAATTGTCTTAGGGAGAGGATGCACTCCCAAACCAGCTTTGACTGGCATGTGTATGCTTTTAAGGCATTTAGAGCTGCTTGACTATCGGAGAAAATACAGATATTGGCATGTCTGTATTTCCTAGTCAAGCAAATGTTTGTACAAGTTGATATGGCATGTATTTCTGCTTGGAAGACTGTGGGCCACTGTCCCATTGGAATTGATATGTCGATTCCTGGTCCAGTAACCCCAGCTCCTGTGGATTTGCCAATTTTAGAACCATCGGTGTAAAACAGGAGTGATCCCGGACGAGTCTTAGGACCACCTTCTTCCCATAATCTGCGATCGGTTTCGATTACTTTGAAGGGTATATCGAAGTTTGTCCTAGTTTCCATCCAGTCTTCGTTCATGATTACCAGGGTGTTCAGTTGAAAATCTCGGAGGATTCGTAGGTGTCCATTGAGATCTCCATCTTGAAAGTGTTTAACACGCCTAAGCCTAAGAGCACCTTTTTCTGCTTCAAGTTGTACGAATTGGTGCAACGGTAGAAGATATAAAAGAGCATCTAGAGCTTTGGAAGGTGTGCTGGTCATTGCTCCAGTTATTGAAGAGCACGCCATACGTTGTAGCTTTCCAAGCATTTTTTGAGCTGTTATTTGTGTAGTTTTAGGCCACCACAATAGCAGGGTGGCCACAGACTCGGGAAAAGCGGGAAATACGGGAAAAAGTCGGGAATTGGAACTTGCCGGGAAAAATGCGGGAAAAAGTCGGGAATTTGGTGGAAATTGCTATAAATCGGGAATTCATGAATTTACGGAAAGATGTTCAAGTTCACTTCGTTGTCAGAATCTGGGAGACATGTCGACACCCCTGCAATTCTGAGACAAATGAACCTTTAGACCTCGAACGAAATCTTCGTACCAGGAATTTCCTCCACCTGCAAAGGCGAACTGAAAACCGTCTGTAACTATGAGCGTCTGGCACTCACTTATGGTGTGTGGAGGGTGCAGCTTTCCAGTTGGTTTCAAGGTACGTCGCTGGACTTGATCCCATTGTTCTACCGAACCACAAGTCAACGGACATGAACACTTTAATTCTCCTTTCCGCACATATAACAATTTTTATTGAATAACAATTTATATAAGTTAAGTGCTTTTTATTTTTACCTTAAAGTAGTCAGCTTTGATCTGTAGATTTTTTACGAGACGTTTGAAATCAAAAAACGGGTAGCAAAAGGCAAACTTGTTGCACTGTGCCCACCCGCTTATAAGCAAGTGGTCATTTCACGGTCCTGCTAGGCAGCCATGTTTTGCAGTCAACATTTAACCATTTGCGTAAATGAAACAGCATGACACCGCAATACGTTCTGTTCGTTACACTCCGCAAAGCCGGGATGCTGGCAGATGGATAGTATTTTCAAATCTAGGCAGATTTTTGCAAATAATACCCAAGCCGGCAGTAGATGTTGGCTACGGTCAAACACATTGAGTAGGGATAGGGCTGCCAGTCCCTTGGGTCATTTGCTTGTGAGATCTTATGTGTCATTCTCATTAGTGAAATGCCAGTGTCATGTTAGTTCGTCAGTGATTTGGCCTCCTAATGTTGTGTTTGATATACTTTGTGGCCAACTGTCAGTGTGTAGAAAAATTGATAGATTCGATCATACGACGACTGGCTTATTTGATCAGTATCGTACCACGAGACAAACTGGGAGGAGACGGTTAGCAATAAATACAGCTTTCTTCTTTTGTTGCGGAGCTGATCCACTGCGTCCAATATTTTGTATATTTTTATTTTTTTATCTTGTTGCTGACGACTTAATTACTGATGTGTTCATGTCCGTTGGCTTGTGGTTCGGCAGAACAAAGGTATCAAGTCTGGTTGGTGGACGGTTATCTGCCATGGTTTTCTGCCATCTGCCACATGTCGATAGGTGAGGCTCCAATAATAATCTAAATACATTTAGCAAGACCACGCCGTCAGTAGCTTCTAGATCTGCTTCCTCTGCTCTCCTGTTGAGTGTCTTCCTGCCGATTTCGTTCGCCCCTCTTCTCAAAATATATCAGATGCTTCTCCCCTTACGCTTCCGAATCGCTGTTCCTATGTGGCGATATTGACGATAGAGTTCCCAATTGGAAATCCAAGTGTGAGACCACGAATCCTGAATGATGCAGAACGAAGACCTGCAGTTGCCTTCACCGACACGGACCACATCTTGCAGGCAATCGAACGAATTTCACGTTTAAATTGAAAATTCGTACTAGGATCGGTACGGTAATCTGATTTGTGTGTCGAGCCCAAATTCCCAAATCCCTGGCCATCCTGATACGTGTGTCTAACTTTGAAACTGGATGGATTAATAATGTTTAATTTCACTGACTTGGTCGTCGCGACGTTGAATATGAGACCTACTCACTCTTATTCTTGTTTTCGTTCGAATGACATTCGTTCGAAAGTTAAGCCGATTCGTATTCTTGTTTTCGTTCGAATCAATTCGAACGTTCGAACGCCCCTTCCTTTTGCTCATACGAATGCAGGATACGGCCGTAAACAAGAATAAAGGTGACTATCTTGGAGTTGTCATCAAGGTTGTTCTGCATATCATATTGTCGTCAGCAGAGCAAGAAAATGTCGTCGGCCAAAGTCAAAAGCCAAGCAAAAGCAAAGTCTTGGGCTTAAACCGTCTTTAGACATACTACTTCGCAGTCGGCTGTTAGAGTACAGGAAAATTACGGGGCTAGTGTAACAATTCTACTGACTTTATTTAGCAATTACCGCCTAGCCGAGATTCGAACATACGACGACTGGCTTGTTAAACCAGCATCGTACCTCGAAGCTAACTGGGCGGCAAAGTCAAAAGACTCCAGGGTAATCCTCGGTCTGGTTCACTGTCAATGGTTCCAATTAAAATCTCGTCCATCACAACGAGGAGCAGTTGCGGTGACAGAACATATGTAGCCTTATGTCACTCCTTCAGTAACACATATAGGGACCGACAGGAGGCCATCGTGCAGCAATTTGCACTGAAACAATGCGATAGACTACTTTATCAGGAACTCATCTACGCCTTAGTACGCCTTAGTACGCCCCAGATGTTTGCGTATTTCGGTCGAATGCTTTCTTGAAATCAACAAGTACCAGAAGAAAACAGGTCAGAATTTCGATGACTTGCTTCAACATAATACGGAGAGTCATATTATGATCCACACATCGATTGGCAGGGAATCTAGTTTGCTGTTGCCGGAGAGCAGCGTTGATTTTCTTCCAGATCCGGTTGAGGATTAACTTACAGAGTGCGTTGAGAGTAATGCAAAGAAACGTGATGTCACGCCTGTTACCGCATTCAGTTGGGTCTCCTTTTTTAGGGATTTTGACCAATATGCCCTGTATCCAGTCCATCGGAAAAGTTGCGGTTTCCTTATTGCTAATATATTGCTAAAAAGCTGATGCATCATCTGGGCTGACAAAGATGGGTTTGCCACTAGCAGAACGCTGCAAAAAGTAACGTCGTCGTTCATCAGCTAGATAGTTGATCCTGGCTCTCTAGTCCTGCTTACAAGACTTCTTAACAGCCCTCCTCAGATTAGCGTATCGTTGACGGACTGCTGTCTGAGCTGATCCTTGTTTCGCTAGGCTGTCAGCAAGCTCATTACTCTCGTTTCCGCAGTGTCCAGGCACCCTAAATAATGAAACTTTGTTTTGGCGAGAAAGTTCTCTTAGTTGTGCTGCACTCTTAAACTAATTTGGATGCACGCTTAGTGGATTTGAGAGCCAGTCGTGCCCAGACTGTCCATAAAGATACCTGCTTTTCGACTATTACATTATTTGAGCTTCCACTTCTGTTTCGTGGAAGAATCGACGAGTGCACTCCGTAGACTCATAGTAGAGTGATAGTTTCGATCCTTGAGCTTTGCTCTGTAATATACATAGCAAATGTTATCTTTATTTTATAACGGAAAAACGAAGGAAGTTTCTGTCGGGAAAAACTTAAGTCCGGTCGGGAAAATATCGGGGAAAAGTCGGGAATTTTTTTCAAGAAGTTCTGTGGCCACCCTGACAATAGCGAAGCATATGTTAGTCTGGGTCTCACAATTGCCGAATAGATCCAGTGAATCATCCTCGGTTTAAGTCCCCACTTTTTACCAAATGTATTGCTGCAAGCCCAAAGAGCACTGCTTGTTTTTGAGATTGCATACTCTAGATGATCGTTCCAATTTAGCTTATGGTCAAGTATAACACCCAAGTATTTTGTACGTTTGGATAGCTTCAATTGGACGCCCCTCAGCTGCAGATCCGCAATACTGTATTTCCTTCTTCTTGTAAATGGTATTATGACTGTTTTAGAAGGGTTAATACTTAGTCCTTCCAAGTCACACCATTTAAGTGTGTAGTTGAGGGCAGATTGCATGCTATTGGAAATAGTATGTTCATACTTTCCCCTTACTAATATTGTTATATCGTCAGCGAATCCTATGGCTTCATAGCCTTTTTCAGCCAATTTATTTAGAAGATCATCGACTACTAGGGACCACAGCATAGGAGATAGGACTCCCCCTTGAGGGCAACCTCTAGTTGGTTTTGTCGTTAAAGTAGATCCTCCCAGTTTTGTAGTTATTGTGCGGTTGGTTAGCATAGCATGTATCCAACTGGAAATGCACCTGTCAAAACCCCGTTCCTCCATGGCTCTATTTATTGAATTGTGGGAGGCATTATCAAATGCTCCCTCAATATCAAGAAAAGCTGCAAGTGAGATTTCTTTATTGTCAAAAGACTTTTCTATTTTCGAAATCAACGTATGAAGTGCAGTTTCAGTTGATTTTCCAGCTTGGTAAGCAAACTGGATTTGTTCAAAGGTCTTCTTTTTAAATATGATAATTTGATATGAAGATCCATGATTTTTTCAAACGTCTTTAAAATCACGGATGTGAGACTGATTGGTCTGTATGCTTTGGGATTTGTCCTGTCACGTTTTCCCGCTTTAGGAATGAAGATAACCCGGACTTCTCGCCATTTCTTAGGAATGTATCCTAGTATCAAACTTGCCCTAAACATCTTTGTCAGAAGAGGAACCGTGATATCCTTGCTTTTTTGTAATAGCACTGGATAAATTCCATCTAATCCTGGAGACTTGAAGGGACTTATAGAATCCACTGCCCACTCAACTCTCGACTCCGTGAAAATAGCACTGGCTAATTCTTGAACTCCATCTTCGTCCATAATTGAACTAGACTGAGCTGCGTTGAAGCCCTGTGCGTCATCGGAAGACGTTTGAATTGAGCCTGGAAAGTGTGTGTCTATCATGATACTAAGCAATTCCTGAGAATCGGTTGTAAACTGGCCATGTTTATTTTTTAGGCTTCCAAGTCCATTAGTGTGATCTTTTGAAAGGGCTTTGTGAAGTCTTGCTATAACAGGCAAGCTGTCAACTTGCTCGCATGTATTCCTCCAATCCCTTCTTTTAGATTTACGGATTTCTCGATTGTACTCTGTTAGACATTCTCTATAATTAGTCCAATCAGAAGTAGCCTTGGCTTTGTTGAAAAGTTTCCTAGTCAATTTTCTAAGCTTTTCAAGCTTTCGATTCCACCATGACGCGTCTTTGATTGAAGTTTTCCGCTTCAGTGGGCAGCTTTCCTCAAAAGCTGTCATGATATTAGTGGTAAATGTTGACGAGACTGTTTCAAGTTGCTCGATGGAAGCTGTATTATCCATCGGTATGAAATCATCGTTCAAAAGTTTGGAAAAGTAGGTATCCCAATTGGTTTTCCTGGGGTCTCTGAATTGCTCGATTAAAAGATCTCCAGAATTGTAATTAAACATTATATGTCTATGATCAGATAACGATTGCTCATTCGACACATGCCAATTTACAATCATATCTGATAGTTTAAAACTACAAAGTGTTAGATCAAGAACTTCCTGTCTAGTTGATGTAACAAATGTGGGATCATTACCTTGATTACATATGTTAATATTATGCGATAATAAATATTCAAACAAGCACTCACCTCTAAAATTAATGTTGCTGCTGCCCCAAACTGTATGGTGGGCATTTGCATCACACCCAATAATGAGCTGTTTGTTCTTCGATTTGCAGTGTTGAACTAGCGCTGCAACTTCTGTTGGAGGTGTTTCACCGTTGTCTCCTGGGAAATAGGCCGAAGCTACGATGATGTCCGTTTTTCCCCGGGTCGTTGGAACCTCCAATTGTATTGCTACAATATCTCTATTGATGAATTCTGTAACAGGAATAAATTTTTTATCTTCCCGTATTAGAATTGCTGCCCTTGGAGCAGTCTGCGTGTTGTCATAAAGAAGCTTACATGCTTGTGTGGAAATTCCTAGAATCCTATTCTTGTTGAACCACGGCTCTTGAACTAGAGCCACGTCCAAATTTTCGTGAATGAACCTCCTGCATAGGACGCTGCTTGCTCCCTTGGCGTGATGAAGGTTCACCTGGATGAATTTTATTTTATTCTGCATCTTGACTGATTCCCTTCTTCAGGGGCGTTCTTTTATCCCTCTGATTGGAATGGTCTCCAATTGGATGTGTGCCTGTCGGTTTCTGAGCATTCATAGTCGAGACCTTGATGCCTTCAGAATGACCAGCATTATCAGCAGAACATTGCCACCCGTTGCTAGCTTCATTGTTAGTTTCTTTTCACCAAGCTGGGAGAATAGTGGGTTGAACCAGGATAGTATGGGAGCCAATTATAACCGGATTCGAGCCCACTTTTCTCCTAGGTTCTCATGATTCGTCCATCATCACCCATGACATTGCATAATTTTTTAATCACAGAGGACTGGTAAAAAGTGATATCTATCACCTTTGTGTTGTTTGGCATGTTTTTTTAGCATTCGTCACCGCTGATGGAGCTAAGTTACTCTTCCTCTGTCTATTATAGTCAACTACCAACCAAAACCAACTAACAACGTTGAACTACAGCTATCCCAATTTACTACCCTGCGGCACGTCCGAGTCGATTCATAGATGGATCATTATTTGGACGGGAAATTACCCCAAATTGGCAAAACCTGATCGGACGGATTTAAATAGTGGCTTTTCACAAGTCAAATTTATACGCAAACTTTTTCAGTAGCTAACACCGCTATTTTAAATTATGCATTTGAATTCCAGTCGTTTGTACGTCTGTTTTCGGTCCAGAGATTCCTATAACGCAAGAGCAACAAATCTTTTTCTCCATATTTGAAACCTCCCCCCCCCTGGACTAAAATTGCTGCTGCTAAAAGCTTAGATACCTACTACTTGCTTGACCTGTTTTTTTTTTCAACAGACTTCGCAGCCGGTTGTTGGCTCTTCCTGCCGAGATTTGAATTCATGACGTCTAATTTGTTAACCCAGTGTCGTACCTCGAAGCTAACTGGAATGCTGAGATACTTGTCAAATTCGTACGGAAATAAAAAGTTCGTTGAAAGGACTATAAATGTGGTCATCGATTCTTTAAGCAATTAAGCACACTTAGAAATGGTGAAATTTATTCTAAAATGTCGAAAAGATAACCTTTTATTGTCAAAATTCATATTTCTTCGATCTGTCGCCGTTTGATTAGAGCAGTTTCTTTGCGATAAGTCACTGATATTTGCACAATATTGCAAAGAAAATCAAGCAAAATTGAACTATAAACTCCTTACTAAATCTTCCTTGATAAGCGGATATTTACGAGAACGCACTGGATCCTTCCAGCATTACGTAGCTGTGCAGAAAGTCGTAAGCAGTAAGCGTTGAAAGCTATGTTTCGCATGCTCGTTTGCGTGGTAGTGGGTATCGTTTGCTTCTCGCTCGATTGGCAATCTTGGCCATTGATTATGTACGACAATTATCGGTTTAAAGTGAACATGACTATATGTTTGTTGGGAACACTTGATCTTTTATTATCTGTCAGCAAATTTCAAAATCACTTTTATTGAAAGCAAGAAACGCCCATGCAATGATCATTGTGGGCAATGAACGTCGTAACAAGGAGAATGTTGAGGAACAGCAACTAGAGGATAAGTGATGTGGAAGCACAGATGAAGGCGAGTAAGCTGGACGAGAAAATTTCGGTAATTGGGTAACTGAAACATTTTACTCTTTTCTTTTTTTTTGTCAAGCATAAGTATCCGCATAGAGCTTGAATCATTTAATATCTGGACGCGAAAAAAAACGGAACTAACTCGGAACCATGTGGATGAAACAAAAATGTTGAGTGCTCAAAATGAAGGTCATGTATTACACTTTCTAGAAAAAATAACGAAAAGATTGCTCCGCTTTGGTTTTGATGAAATCTCGAACTTTTTATCGAATACCATTAATCATATTTTGGGACACACTTTTGGCTAGCTGGTTTGTTCTGCTGTCTCTTCATCGCATGCCGCTGTCGCATGCCGAGTGACATTCCACTCTTCTTCAACTTCTGATAATTACCAATATTTCTCAATTGGGCGAAATTGGGTGTATTGCTATTCTTTTTGAAGAAACCCTTCCCGTCGTGTCGATACCACTATAGCACTTCTCCAATAGGTATTTTCTCTTGAAAATTTGAGTAGAAGTCGTTTAGAGTGTATTGTTCACACCTTATATTTATCGCTGTCAGTTTTTTGAATATTGTAAAAAATGGCGTCACTCGAAAAGCAACGTCGCGAATTGGTCGCGAAATCCTCAACTATCTTATCGGGACATCGAAAGAAAACTCAGAATCGTCCACTCAACTGTGAGTCGACAGCTTCCAGCACCAGGGATGGTCCGATCATTTTGACTCACAATTTTGATTCATTTGACAGTACCGCCCTTGCCGAGCAAAATTTGACAAAGTTATGTAGGAGACATTTGTAGAACTAGTTATTATCTACAACTTTGCTGAATAAAGTTTTACTGTATTTTTTTATAATTAGGGTGTTATAATGCTAGTACCTGATTAGTAGCTAAGTGAACGTTCATTTTATTACTAATGAGGTACTAGCATTGTAGCTTCGTAACTACAAAAGATACAGCAAAACTTTCTTCGGCAAAATTGTAGCTACTAACTAGTTCTAAAAATGTCCCATATAAAACTTTGTCAAATTTTGCTCGACTGAGGCGGTACTGTCAAATGAATCAAAATTGAGTCAAAGTGATCGAACCATCCCTGTCCAGCACAGGTTTGATATTCCGGATGAAATAGGGAAGCAGAAACTTTCAAAGTTTGCCAAGAAATGCATGATTTGGCATTCAATCTGCTCATGTGGCAAACGGAGTGCGCCGTTCGTGACTACCGGGACTGTAAATGGGCAGATCTACCTCAAGGAGTGTCTACAGAAGCGTCTGCTTCCTCTGTTGAAGTAACACGAGGGCCCTACGAACTTGTGGTTGGATCTAGCTTTGTGGCACTATTCAAGGGATGTTCTGGAGTGGAGTGGACGAAGCCAATGGGGTTACTTTCCTACCCAAGGACATGAAACTTCGCCCCCAACTGAACTAAGGTCCATCGAAAAATACTGAACTATTATGAAGCAGGCAGGCACTACGGAAGCATCCCAAGGAGGTCAAATCGGAGGAATACTTGAAGAAAAAGTGGCTTTCCGTACAGAAGAAGATACATCCAGATGTTGTACAGAACCTTATGAGTGAAGTTAAGCGTAAGGTGCGAGCTTACGGTTATGGTATTGAAGTTGAATGAAATAAATAAGCTAAAAGATTACTAATGGGTTACATTTTATTATCTAAAAGTTTGAAAAAGATCGGTCAACTAGGTAATTTTCTACAGCGTTTTTCCGTGATGCGATTTTATATGGGCACCCTTTAGACCAAAAATATATTAAGTTGTGCAATAATCCGGGTTACCGGCGAATGCTTTACTAACTAAACTACTGCCGCACTCGTATATTAAGTAGTCTAATACATAGTTCTAATCTCTTGGACCGCACCAGACTTTTTAGAGCTTCCCACTGTCGTAGAAAATTTTGTGAAAAACTTTTTTCTAATGATATTTTTTCTGAAATGCTGAAAAAGTTTTTCTAGCGTTTTCATAACAAAAAGTGTTCATTGTACGATGGTTCAACCTGGTTCAAGAGTTATGAACTTAAGAAAAGTGTACAAGTGTACAAAATTTGATAAAATTCTGGAACCTTAATCTTATCTTATTCAATTTTGCCCCTCAATACTTCTCATTTCAACCACAGTGCCGATGCAGTTCTCTATACCCCGTGATGGTTTCATATGCTACATGCCGTCTTCCAATCCAAACAACCGAGCCATCAACCGCTGCGCTGCTCTGCTGCTGGCTAGCTGGCAAGAAGACACTGTTTGTGTAGGTTCCGTAATTTTCCGCGATTTTCTCAGTTATGCTGGCTGGTAGCAGTCAGTGGTGTAACTGTTTGCGTGTACCATCTATGCCGTTGCCTCAGGAATGTAATGTACCACCGAGCGCTTGTGTTGGTGTGCAGCACAGCATAATTCAGCACAGCGCCCCTCGCGCAGAAAATGTTTTTTTTCGTTTTTCGGTCAATCCATCCCATCGTGGTGATGTGATGATGTTGGTGTTGGAAATCCACTGCTGCTATGCTCTGTATATGTTGTCGTCGCGCATAGCCATCATCATCTATGCCACCAGCAGCAGCTACGGTTGTGTATGTATGTGGAAATAGTTCCATTTTCCTCGCGTTGTCGACTTCGGATAATAATTGTTTCTTCATATATTCCGCATTGTTTGTGCACCGTTTCAGCGTTTGATATCGTGGTTGGAAAAAAGTGCTCTATTTTAATGAAAATTATAGTAAAATCTCTGTGGCTCTGTATAATTGGACGTGAATTAAAAGCCGTGAGAACTACCTACCTACTGCGATTGACTGTGGGAACATCTTCAGGTGTTCCGTCTTTTTGGACAGTTTAGGCGTAAAACTTTACCTATCGTGAGTGAGTGAGCAAGTGGAAAACTTTTTTTAGTGGATGGACAAACTGTGAAAAACGAACTGTTGTGAATCATTAAATTTAATGATTGAAAAAATATATATTTAAAGACAAATCCAGTGAACTGCTTTGTGAGAAAAATCGTCAAGGTTAAATCGAAGTTCATACTAATCTGCAGTCTGTGTCAAGGTAAACATGCATATCCAAGGTTATGTGCGGACGTACGTGCTTTATCGGAAATTGTGCTAAGCTGTGTGTACCCTTGTACATCAATCTGAAAAAAGAACAACAATTATTGCATAATTATTGCACAATACCCACCAGTGAAGGGCAATCCTCGCTAATAAGAATCGCTCTGAACGCGAGCTAGAACAACGGCGCCTCTTGCTTTTTTTTTCAATTGGTTTTGTGCTCGCCACACGCTTCCATCAATCCAATTATAGTAAGTTACACCAGCCAGTGGTCCGTCCCGTTCCGATTCCGACGCCGCCAGGAGGTTTAAGGTGGCTCAGTTCCTATTTTTTGTGTTTTCTTATATTTTTCCTGCCGGTCAATCCCGTTGGCGTCACTCTGGTTGGCTAGTTTTGGCGCGTACCGATCCACCTAAAGTTCCAATTGGAACGCCATTCCACTACAATGAGGTTTAAAAAGGTGTGGCAGATGAAGATATTTGATGGTATTAGTAGCGAAAAATCAGAAAACGACGTCAAACTACAAAAACAAACCGTGTCGGACAATGGGGTTTGTTTTTGGAGTTTTACGTCATGCTTCATCGTGATTGGTCGATTTACGATTCCACCCACACCATGATGAAATTTCTTCATTGCA
Organism: Sabethes cyaneus; assembly: GCF_943734655.1. Classification (NCBI taxonomy): domain Eukaryota; kingdom Metazoa; phylum Arthropoda; class Insecta; order Diptera; family Culicidae; genus Sabethes; species Sabethes cyaneus. Next base: position 231,993,724 of record NC_071354.1, read on the forward strand.
CTAACACCACTTAACCAACATTGCCACACCTGTATATATCACCTTGATTCCACTACGCGTCGTGTCAGTGGCGTCCATGCTGCGGCCAGAATGTTCACCGTTTCGGTGGCGAAGCACACACCTGGCGAATCCTGTTAGACGCGGACGCGGCGATGGTGGTATAATTAACAACCACATGTAAGCGGTGCTCTCAGTTCAGTATGATTGATGTGTTTGGCATTCGGGACGGGACACACCGGCTGTTGTCGACTTCGATTCGCAGTTGGCAATGTTTCTGTTAACAGCCAATTTGATTTCTAATTTGAATCCAAATTCTAAAAAAATGTTAATATTTATGGATAAACACAATTGAACAAATCACTTCTATTGAAGCAAGTTTCTTTTCCTGGACCATTCCTCTGTTGCATGCCAGGACCTCTAACGCTAAAATTGTTAAAAAATTACAATGAAATTATGGATTTATATCAAATCTTTGACCCTAGTACCCTAGTACCCTAAGGAAAAAGTAGTACGACATTGAATGAATCAGGATTTTTATTGAAATTATTACTTTTAAACTGCCGAGTTTTATGCACGATTACGTATGCAACAGAAAAATAAGCCCTTATTATTTCTAAAAGAAACTGCCAGTTAAACATATATCTTTCTGTAATCCCAGAAGCATGACTCTCATGAAAGTGTTTCCAGATCATTACCGATTATAGTATCACAAAATAGGCCAAGAAAATCTATCTTTGAAAGGCCCCTATCTATGCTCTGGCACTGATGCTGATAATAATTGCATTGCTTATTATATTTTTATGTTTCATTCCCAATCAGCAGGAAAGCATTGACGATTGAATAAAACCGCACACATCCAAGCCACCTGTTCCCTGTTAAGGGATCCTGAGCAATCACTTTGAAGGCATAAAGCACCTAGTGTATTTAGCTTTAGCTTTAATGATTTCTTAAGAATTAGGCCGATTTACGGTACCTGCGGAACGCACTTAAACTTGAATGGTTGTTAAAACCAACCAACGTGCTGCTGAACCGGGAGAAAGTCTTGTTTTCATGATGAGATGATTTTAAAGACCAATAGTGTACGTCGTAAAATACCAATAGCATCGATGCTTGCTGTAAAGCTTGGTTAGGTTCAATGATTGCATGGGGCCATATTGTTTTGACTGTGATTTTCTAACATTCATCAGATCTATCAGATTCATTTTTTTTTTCAAGTGCAAGAGATAGTTATACCATAAATGGGGTATATTGTGGGACCAATCAAAAGTGATAAATTATCTATACTAGATATACGCTTCGAAACCTAAAACAACAAAGCATAAAGATTCAAATCGCCTAATAATTTGTCTGATAATGATCCTAGCATTCACCGAATGGTTGGTTATTATTACACTCAAGTCTTTTTGCACGTTTTTTTAATGATTTTTGAATTGACGCGGTTTTTTTACATAATTTTTCAAATTACCGCGTTTTTTCAGCGATTTTTAAATTCGTGTGGCTTTTTCGGTTATTGTAGAATTTTTTACGACGATTGAATGAATAGGTTTTTAACCGGTTTTTTTATGCAACGATTTTTTTGAGGGCATATGAATAACTAAATGAGTGTTTCAGGTTTTTTTACCCTTTATGGGCCAAGCTGCAGAGTGATTCAAACAGCGAAATACGTGATCTCGTGAGATTATGCTTAAACGCAAGATATTTCGCATATGGTGTCTTTGGCAATATTTTCTTATGTAAAAAAAATCATTCATTTAACAGGAACCATTATGTGATTCCTAAAAATGAAGTACGAAAATAATTTTCTCACATATTCAAGATACAGGTTTGATGCGTTAAATAAAGATATAAGAAATGCCAATACAAATAACTTTGTCAAAGACATCATAGCTGTACCTCTTCATATAAATTAGCTATGAAGCATTATTTGTGGACAATCCATTAAAAACAGTTTTTTGTTTCTAACTTATTCTGGCCAATGTTTACGTGTTCATATTGTTCTAGAGAGTTGTTTGTCTTACTAAAATCCACGTTTTAGTGGAACATCATTATATGTTATTTTCTAAATTTTCCGAAATATTCAGCTTTTTCGGTGAAAAATAGTACTTCTTTGAGCTTAAATATTTCTCAAGGTGATCAAATAACTCACACATAAAAGTACAACAAAACACCTGTAAAAGCAAGTATCAGTTGTCTGTATCTGATTGTATCCTCAAAAGTTACAGTTATGCTTTTTAAGTGCTTTTTACAAACATTTCATAATATTTCGACAACCATAAAAGATAAGCAGTTACTATTTTCGACAAAGTTAGTCAATCTGTGATCGCATATTTTCCTGTCATAGCATTCTCGAATGAATAGCTCTATGTACACTTATTTTCCCAGATGTGTTAATTAAGATAAACATTTCCAGGAATTTGGAAGTTTTGACTGAAAGGTGGAGTGTGCAGAATTGGGTGCGTTTACGGTATCTTAAAAACTACTTATGATTAAAAGTTGTAGAAAATTAAGTGTATTTTTATGAATTTTTTTTTTCACTTTTCACTAAAAGAAATTGTTTTTTCAAAACCATGATAAAAATCATAAAATGCCAATTTTATCACAAAACCGTCATCTCCGTTGCCTATTTTTGATAAAGATAGCCTAAATTATGCCATAAAATCTGGTGAAGAGTTATCGATGGATTTAAAAAATATCCTAATTTTACATCGCTTTGTAAAACCTTCACAAAATCAAATTCTAAGCCTAATTTTGAACAAATTTTGTCATAATGAACTTTTTTTTGGGTCCAGCTCCCTAATATTAGGCTTGGAATTGTTTTTCACATTTTCAAAGAAAATTAACCAGGTGTTCCGTACCGTTTTAACCGTAAAAACCCGAATGGTTATCACGAGGCGTTCCGTCCCGAGCACCAAATATTGCAGTGTTAGCAAGCAAGCCGCCATTTTTAACGTAAAATCAAGAGCAAAATTACATTTTGAAGCGGCGAATTTTATGTAACACAATTTTAGTGCAATCCATAGTTTTCGAGATATGATTTTTCAAATATGAGTCTCCGGCGAGGCGAATATCCGTACAATAGAAATAACTTCCCCGCTGTGTACAGTAATTCTATGTTAAAGTGGACGATTGCAGTTTTGATATAATCATATTGACGAAAACAAATAAGTCTGTGCAGCTGTTCGGCGAAAGGTTCACCGTTTTTCACTGCGACCGTTCTTTACGTAATAATGATAAGTTGAGCTTTGAAGGTGTATTGATCGCTGTCCCCTGGCAGTATCCTTGCGTTGCCCTCTCGTCAGTACAAACAAGTAGGTTAGAGCAAGTTTGTATTATCGCGAACATTCGTGGGTTGAAAATTTTATTTGGCACTGTGTACATTCCTCCCGACAAAAGCCAGCATCCTGTTGCTATCGAATCGGACGTTTCTTCTATTCGTGAGTTTTGCAAAAAAAAAACCCTCAACTGATTCTATACTCATTTGCGGTGACACTAATACATCGCAGCTTCCCACTGCGAGTGCGGTTTTAGTTGATGGAATGGATTTCCTCAAAGAGACCCAGAGAATCTTCCTCCTTATCGTGAACGGTGTCTTCTGCTCGATTTGGGACGAGCAGAAAAGTTCAGCAAAAATTTTGAGCAACAACATTGATTTGCCGAGGCTGCTTTCAAAAGTGAATTTTCGACCACCGCAAAGATCTTTGGGAACAACGGCTTTATTGCCCACGGAATTCCACCGAACCACGTTTGTATACCACGAACCAGTGACAGCCTGCATCCGGATATGCACTCGGGTTGAAGGACTGTACGAATTTGGATAGCCTACTCGAATTTTCGTTCAAAGATTATCAACAACTGATGCTTTATAAGAGCTTATGTGACCATCATCAAGATACTGTCATATGCAGGGCTTGAAAAGTGATCGCAAGTTGAATGTGACTGCCGTAAATGCGAACTTTCTGCATTCAAACTCCGCTTTTTGAACGATCATTTGACTGTTTTTTGAATCCAGTCAATCTGCGGCTTGCGCTGCTGCCGTCTTACAATTCATGCGGCATCTCAGCAAAAGCAAACAGTCGATCTCCCGTTTTGCTTTGCGCTTTGAGAATATAAACTGCAAACTGACTGGAAGCATACGGTGACGTATTTTTTCGTTTCTCTTTTTGTCTCCAAATCGGCTGCTCACAGTAATAATTTGTCACCCACACGTCGGCCCGACGCAAGCAAAATATTCGTTTGTGTTGGACGGAGTCCGACCGACTTCTTCCATGCACATGTAGTGGTTGTTTTTTTTTTTTGTAGTATTGAATCATACGATTGTGCGGTTGCTTTTCGTTAGCGTGGTGACTGCCAGTCATTTGACTGTTTTGCAGTCATTCGCTGCTCCAAACGGTAAAGGCAACTTGATCGAAACGAAAATGTTAAAAAGCTTTAGAACGCATTCGTTCTACTGCGTGCAATCGATGTTAGACTGAGCAAACTGCCAGTTGTGTTATGCATAGCGTTCATATTCCACCACTAAACGGACGGTGTGAACTTGAATGCACGTTGGTGTGACTGCGGTAGAAAAAAGGATCGGTCAAAGCCCTGGCCATATATGGTGTTCCCGATCCGAAGATCCGTATCTTTGATCCGGGTCGCAAGAAGGCTTCGGTCGAAGATTTCCACAGCACTGTGCATCCACCTGGTGTCCGATGAGTACGAACAGCTGAGCTAGGAAGCACTGGAAGCGGGCCGTATCTGCTGCAACCAGTATCTGGTTAAGCTCTGCGGGAAGGATCAGTTCTACATGTTCATGCGGTTGCACCCGTTCCACGTCATTTCCATCAACAAGATGTTGTCCTGTGTCGGAGCCGATAGTAGTAGTAGTAGAAGTGAGAAGTTTGAGATTGAGAAGTGCCAGATTTGCTTCAGACCAGGACTCAGGTTTTCAATCCACTCCTTCATCCAGCCTTCCACATTTACGATATCAATAATAATACTGTTAATAATATGATATTAAGATGAAATGTGGTATATATGGTAAAAATAGAACAATCTCACCAGCAGTCCTTCGTATGGAATAGAGTAGCGTCCTTTGAGGTTCCATAAGTGCTTCTAATAGTTAATTTAATTTTGCATTCTTGTATCCATGTGCAGTATTGAGACTCGTTATGGCCAAAGTTTTTACTATATAGCAGAAGATGCTTCATAAACTAAGGCGAAAAAAATAATTAAAATAACTTATTAGGCTTACCTATTAGCTAGGCCGTGTAGCTCCGTCGTCTGCCCAAAACCGCGGTTTTGAGACCAGGAAGTCGAGAACCACCCAGCATCGCTCCTCCTAGCTTGGCTACTCAATAGAGCATTACCAGGTATGGCCACGTGGAGGCGCTAGGTAGGGGCTTGGGATGGCTAGCGCTATATTGGACGCTCCTCATTTGCCTTCCCCATTTCATACCATTGTTCTGTGCCAGAGCCGATAGGCTTCAAACTGGAATGCGTGGTGCCTTCGGCAAACTGCTGAGAATTGTAGCTTTGGGGGCACACCGGCCAGCCGATCATGTCCGTACGTTCGAACGGTCGCTTCAAGGCTCAGGTCGTCGAGGCACTGCGTCGTGCTAAGTTCAAGTTCCCCGTTCGTCAGAAGATCTTCATCTTCAAGAAGTGGGGATTCACCAAGTGCGACCGTGACGAGTACCTGTCGCGCCAGGAGGAGGACCGTTTGGTGAACGATGGATGCGGTGTCCAGTGCAAGAATCACCACGGACTGCTGGTCAAATTGGAACAGCACCAACTGTCGCGTTTGAATGTCTAAGGGCAAAGGACTCTTTTTTATGTAAATTGTGCTTTGGCTGAAAGAAGAAGGGAGAAAGACCTAAACTGAATGAATATATTAATTAAAATAAATAAAAATGGTGGTAAAATCTGTGCAAGGTGCATGTTTCCTCCTATCAAACAGCGTAGTGAAAGTTTAATCCAAATCAGAAAGGTTCAAATTTTGTCATTTACCATTTCACGTGGAACTGCCCTATTGGAGGCGCAATGCCTGTTCAAATTAAGACTGAATAAAAATGGACTCGTGCATCTATTATGGATCAAATTTTCCGCTTCGACAAATCGTACAGTGTGATGTTGGGAGTACAGCGTGTCCATGTATCATATTTTTGTGGATTTCAAGGCAGTATAAGATACAGTTGGGCGTGCGCGAAGAACTATACACGAGAACAGTTTTTCGTACAAAAAGGCTGGCATACGGCGGATTAAAGCTACATTGGAGCGTGTTTTGAGGCACTTTCAAGTTTTTTTGAATCGCTTGGAAGGTTGCGGAATGGATATATGTCATCTAACAATAATCGCCAAAATAATGCGTTGAAAATCAAATATATGATACTAAAAAGGACGTGGACGGTGACTATTTACGTTGATGAACTTCAAGCGGTTGACGCGTTCATTTATTTGGGATCTCTGATCACTGCCGACAATAATTTGTTTGTTTATTTGTTTGTTTTACACTTCATCTAACTTATAAGTCTAAATGAACTTACTCTAACAATCTATAATAAATTTATTCTCACCAACCGCTTAAATTTATTCAGTGATTCGCCAAATTGGAAATATTCCTCAACACAGTTAAAAACTCTGACACCAATGTAATTGGTTCATTGCGGTCAAAATCGGTACGGTGAAACAGGTTAGTCAGCAATGATGACGACCTCAAAGTCCTTTCAGATGCACGGAAATTCATAAGCGACAGTAATTTCGTTGAGTCAATTTCGCCATTTAACAGTTTGGCCACGAACAAAGCCTGTTGAACCTTACGTCGACATTCTAATGTATCTAATCCAAGCAAATGGCAGCGGTCAGGATACGGAGACAAATTGTTTGTGCCACGTCAAGGCAGATAACGTAGAGCCAGTCGTATAAACTTTCTCTGAACTCGTTCAATTCGAAGGGTCCAATCCAGCTTTTTACGAGCCATAATGGCGGACATGTTCGTAATATTTGAACAGCATTTTTGACATTTCCTCAATACATCGCACGTTTTCTTTCCGCGCGTTCACAGTAAAACTAAAGGAATGTACGGAAAGAAAACGTGCGATGTATTGAGGAAATGTCAAAAATGCTGTTCAAATATTACGAACACGTCCGCCATTATGGCTCGTAAAAAGCTGGATACTTGCGTTTTCGAGGATCGGACTAATGCGCCATAGAGTGCTTTGAGACAATGTGGATTACTGTAATTTCGGCCAGTTTTGGCTATAAATCCAAGCTGGCGCGTTGCTTTTGACATTATCTGTGCACGATGACAATTAATTCGTACAATTTGGAGGCAGCGGGCAAATCGAACAATTTGCAACGCACCACAATCAATAGCCCTTGTTGGTCCGGGACCGCAGGCGAAGACAGACTAGAAGAACGTAGCAAATAGTTCACACGAATCAGATTCAGTAGATGATTCGGTATTTAAGGATTTAAGGACGTATTTAAACTGCAAATAGAGCCCACTTTTCTAAGCTTAGAGCAGCTCGAACGACTGTACGATTTGTCAAGAAAAAGTACAAATATCAAAGGCCCTAGATGACAACCTTGGGGCACGCCGAATCGAATGGTATCGTGAAGCAAGCCAAATTGTTACCACTGCTGCTGCTGCTGACAAAAGCGAAGCGTTCGGTAAGGTACGATTGGATTCACGATGTTGCCCAATTGGGCAAGCCCAAGTACTGAAGTCCCGTCTTCCCCGTCCAATATTCTTGACCAACGAGTTGGCGAATTCCATCAAAATCGTGAGTGTATTCGGCATCTTTTCAAGATCCGTGCTGGGATGCTAGCTTCGAATTGATATCCCACGAAAGTAACTAATGTCGTGGATATTTCTAGTCTTGTGCTGTATTTGTGGAGTATTTCCACACCGTTTAGCTATTTTCAAGCTGATAGAAGGTTTCCTCTGAGAAGCAAAGTTTATTCAAATTAAATTTCGATACAGGAAATGGAGTGCCTTCCCCTGTTTGAAAAATATGTTGTAGGTAGCTAAATTGAATCTAAAATTATTGCTGAGATTAAATCTCATCGAAGTTATGGTAACGAAACCGTCCTATAACATTTTCAGAGCGTGTGCCGTTGCGCTTTCTGGTGTCGTTTTTGTTTAAATATGTAATTACCAATGAAAACATGCGGTATATTTAGCTGAATGCATTCTGTTGGACCAAGAAAAGATGTGGAAATAATAATTCGATCATAACAATTTTGTAGCCACGATATTAAATCAAGATTGTTAGCGAGAGTGAAAGCAAAGCAATGTGAATGCTTCTTATGTAGACAAAAAAATTGATGAAAGTGTATTTATATCGAACAATTTTTGGTTGTGGACCGATAATTTTTTTTTTTTGCAGAGAGATTAATTAACTTGATTGGTGACTAGACTACTACCAATGTATGTTAAATAAGCATAACATTCCATTAATTTAGCACAATCTAGTTATACATATCACAGCAGAGCGACTCCTATGAATTGGCTAGTAGAAAATGATCTACGCTTTGTCCGCTTGTACGCCACTTTAACAAACAGAGAATGTCAAGGCTACGTCAATGCATTGGTACAAAAAAAAATTTATTACAATACTAATCAGTCGTGTACTTTAACTGCCTTTGTTTAGCAGTTATTTTTTAGTAATTTTAAACAAAATGAAAATTTTGGCACCTTTTTTTCTGTGAAATTCATGTCTTTTAATGTTAGTTTAATGTTCGCTGAAAGTTGTTGACTGCAAAACTCCTGAAAAACAAAATCAAATCAATAAGGTCCCAACTTATGATTAGTCGACCGAATCTGCCCTTCGCTAAACGCTTGTTTGTCCTGAATTCTGTTATCAACTTTCGTTGTCAAACAAGAAGCATTACATTATAAATTGTGTTTACTGTTAGCTATGCATGGAATCAAATCGCTCCACTTTCGATGATGTCATCCTGGTTAGCTGGTTGGCTACTGGCTGACAAGCAATCCGATCGGCCAGTAACTGGCCATAAATGGAGCGACATTTTTCTTTTCTTGTTCTGCTGCTGGCCTGGCCGGCAGACTGGCTGCTTCTCGCCTTTGGATATTTGCTCGCTAATATGTCGCCCCCACAGCAGCCAGCAGTACCCTAAACTCGGTCGGGTGTCCTACACACAACGAGCTGGTACTCCTTCGGTCTGCCGCCGGCCAACCAGCCAGCCATTTCGGTCGGTCGACAGGTCGTTCCATTTCTTGAAGTTTTCTTTCATGTACATGTGTCGTGGGTTGGCGTGATTCAAGCTCGATTAGCTTATAAATTATTGCTTGTTTAACTGGCTTATACCCCAAAACCCATATTCAGCTAAGGTTGTGCATCTCATTCAAAGTTCTTTATTATTATATCATACGACAATGCCATAATTGAAAGTGAATCTTTTAATAATAAATCCTTGTCTAGTACAAGTGCGTCTCGAGTCGCCGCCACGGTCATAAGATTATCCGTTTGAAACAATCAACTAGCAGAGTCCGAACGAACCTCGACATTCTAAGTTAAATCCAAGCGACGGCGAATTGAAAAAGTACTCACATCCGCTTATTTAGTCTGCAGCGCACCGGCCAAGATCAACCTAATCGTAGGTTAAAACCATTTATTGATTGTCCCGTATTCGTTCGAATTCCGCCACCTCTCAAGCTCGATGGTTTCACGAATCATGAATTGTTGTTTGTTAGAACACAATTGTTCTGTTCACGCTGCTGCAAGAATGCAAGCGTTTCATAATGTGACTCAACTGGATTCCAGCGAATGGACGTTGTTATCGCTTATTTTGATCCTTTTTCTCTGCGCTGCTCGGTGCACCGAGTCTGGTCGTAAACAAACAGCAGCATTTCAGTGTACATTCAGCTGTTCCTAGCTGTTTGCTGGTGCTGCAGATAGACTCGCCAGGACCGGCCTTGGTCGGGCCGGAACTTTGATACAGCAGCGGATGGCGACAGGGCGTATTTGTAAGTAAATTTTTCCGCCTTCGAGATCAACGGAGCAGTGCAGTCGCAGTGCTGCAGCAAACTGGTTCTGGCTAGAAGCGGACACTTGGGTGTCTTGAGCTGCGACACGGATGAAAATTAAACTCACGTCGAGCTAGTTGTTTTTGCATGCATACCAGATCAAAGCGCAAACAAGACAACACCTTTACGTAACTGCGAGTAAAGTTGGTGCAATGCGTGACCGGTCGCGGATAACTGATTCAATCACCGGGAAATAACTATTAAACAATATGTAAATATGATCGCTTTCCGGACGAACGTTTGTCATTGCACCGCACTCTAGGGAGGGACGGTCAGCATCGGCTGTTCAAAGTTTATATTTGCAATCCCGAATCTCGCTTCACGGCATAAACAAGCGCTGATAATCATCATAATTAAACCAAACACGACACGGCCTGTCAAACAAACAAACCGTACTTGATCTGCTAGCATCGGCCGATAGGACTGGACCGGTACGAAGCCATAAACACAGCAGCCAATATCAATATTTAGAGTTTAAAAATTTCCACTGCATTTCCTGGCGTCTGCCCTACGTGCTGATGCTACTGCTGCTGCTGGATCCCATTAATAACTAGGTATGAACGCAATAAAACGTGAGAAGCAACAAGGCGGTAAAAAGTAGCTGACCGTTGCTCAAAGAGCACTGATCTATCGACATTTATTGCTTATTGGATGAAAGAGAATGCTCGAAACTTCCTTCGATCTTTCGAGCGCACGCCTTTCACTGGACTGGATTGGAAGGCACACGCCATCGGATCTCATGCTTGAATGTTTCAGTTAATCCCCGTTCAAAGGCAATATTCTTGCCTGGTTAGTTGGTTGGTTGGTTGGTTAGTAATTGATTTAACCCTGGCTGCAGGGCTGACCGACCAGTGCATGAGATAATGAAAGAACGTGTCAGAATACCGATTGTTCCCTAGTTTCTTATCTACGTTGTCAATAATGTACAACTTCGGAACACTTCCAAAGTCCATTACTAGAAAGCAATTATTTCCGATTCTACTTTCTCTACCTCAGGGAACCCACAAATGGTTCACGGCGCAAAATAATGTAAGTAACATTAGTGTATTACTTTAATCTATTTTGCGGTTACTGGACGTTCGATGAGACCCGCCGAGCCACACTCAAGTATGTCATCAGTGACCGCCTTCGGCGGTGTCGTGCAATCGAAACGAAACAAATCACTCACTAGTTATATATATGCGGTTTTCACTTCATTTCCTCCCCCCTCCGTCACACTCACCCCCGGGGAAAGTCAAGGTCGAGTTCAAGACCAAACTGTCTTTATTTTTCCACTGCTCACACTGCACTGGCGCGGAGCGCGCGGGTGTGTTTGTGTTTGTATGCCCCATCGGTTGGCTGGGTGGCTGGGTGGCTGGGGGGAGGATTATTCCGAAGCAGCAGCAGCAACAACACAAATTGCGCACTAGACTACCTCCTACGAAATGGCCAGCCGGTGGAAAATCGATAAACTTTCCAGTAACACACTTTTCCGTCTCATTTGTTTGGCTTTACCGAGGAAAGCTGTGTTACGTTGTGTGCTGTCTGCTCAATCGAGTGTTTTTCCGCTGATAATCTGCGCCTTTTGGTTTAACGAATGTTTTCCTTTCTTCGACAAAGCCATTAACAAATCAATCAAGCTTCAATAGTCAACGTGTAAACATGAATGTGGTTGGCATTTGTTATTTTCTTGTTTTCCTCAAATGAAAGTGATTCCAGTCTCGGTAAAAGCAATAGATGAGAACTGGTCCATTGCGGATGTAATTGATTAAGAAGAGATGCTGCAGCTTCTGTGAACAAAATTTCTAACACTTGCCAAACCACTGACGGCAAGATAAGAGTATTCTACTTGGATGCATACTCATATCACATCTGTCCGAAGTGGTCTTTCGCTAACAGAGAAAAACAAACAAAACAGCTATAAAAAGGACACAATAGAGCTTTAACTTTTTCAACTACCTGAAAATCCTTTATAATCTCACATTTGGAATTTAATTGTGGAAGCTTTTAAATAGGTTTGTCCTCAGTAAAAACCGTAAGAGCTGATTACAACAAGAGCGCTCATTTAGCTATTAACGGGGGTATCAGCCGCATGGCGCCGTAAATTCAAAAGATAAACTATACTTTCTTTATCAATATTGTAGATAATAAACAACTCTACAATTGCCCTTTACAGTACTTTTACGCTTTCTGTTTCGTTGGGGCTCTATACCCAAGTAACAATCCAATAGCAAATTGGTCTTATTCATTTCTTATAGTAGTTTTATCAGAGCATCGCAAAGTCTATCAGGTTTTATAATGTTTTTCCCCAAGTAAATTTTATCTTATTTGATTAACTTTTCTGAAGAATGACTGAAGGAGATTTGAAGAAACACCCATAAAACTGCATTATGAATAAGTCTAATTCACCTTATAAGCAGTTTTAAAGGAAACTTGATTTCTACTATTCTAAACGACGCTCCTTAAAACTTAACAATAGTTTTGACAAAAATTTAAGGCATTCTTTTGTAAGATTGGTTTATCTTAACAATGCTGCTATAAAATTCTCTTAAAACCGTACATTCTTGAAAGAGAAATCATACTCTTAAGAAAAAACATTCTGGTGTAAACAACTAAGCTGTCAAAATGGGCGTTTGAACCTAGAGTAAATTGTAGAAATATGGATCTTATAAACGATAATTTAGCAAAAATTTGTCCAATGTTTTGAAAACTTTTTTATATGAACGATCAGCAAAGTCACGAAACAATGAAGATATCAGGAGCAACTGACTATGGTGTGTTAGTTAGGGTAAGCTAGAGAAGGACGGTGCCGGTGATGATGCACTAGTAAATTTGTATGAATTGGATAAATTTGGTTCGATTGTGTTTTGCCGGCGGCGGTGCGGGTTTCCTCTAGAGTTGTTCGTATTTTTTAAACTTTATTAGCTAGCGTTTTTGTTTGGAAAATGCTTGGAGGGGTTGAAGCAGACGAGGCATATTTTCTAAAACCGATAGTAAAGATGAAGTACATTGGAAATTTTGTAGATTAAGCTTTACGCATGGACGCATTGTCGTGCAGTCCTCTTTTAATTTTTATAATCAACTAGCTGACCTGACAAACTTCGTATTGCCACAAATTAACCTGTGTTGTACATAAATCATGAATCTCGGATAATCTTTGTCACAATCTCGAGTTTTGCAAGCCCCCCAGTGAGCGGCGCTTCCGACGGCGGGTTACCGGCAACACTCGCGACCGTCTCGTCCTGAATGATCTAGTATTACTATAGATAGTTTTTGTGGTCTTGTATTGACTAATGTTTTATGAAAGAGTCTCGAATTTCTCGAGTTCGATTAGTTTTTGAGTTTCGCAAAAATTTCTGTTTTATTTGTATGAGAGTCCATATCCTCCTACCACAGGGGTGAGAGGTCTCTAACTATCGTAAAGTAAATTCAAGATTCCAAAATCTCCCACATGCCAAATTTGGTTCCATTTACTTGTTTAGTTCTCAAGTTATAAAGAAATTTGAATTTCATTTGTATGGGAGCTCCCCTCTTAAAAGGGGAAGGGGTCGTAATTCACCATAGAAAAAATTTCTGCCATCTAAAACTCCCACATGCCAAATTTGGTTCCATTTGATTGATTAGTTCTCGAGATAAGAGGAAATTTGCATTTGATTAGTTCTCGAGTTATGAGGAAATTTGTTTTTCATTTGTATAGGAGCCCCCCCCCCCCCCCCCTCTTAAAGTGGGGAAATCCATAGAAAATATACCATAGAAAATATTCTTGCCTACAAAAACACCCACATGATAAATTTGGTTCCATTTGCTTGATTAGTTCTAGAGTTATGAGGAAATTTGTATTTCGTTTGTATAAGAGCCCCCCCCTCTTAAAAAGGTAAGGGGTCCTAATTCGTCATAGAAAAAATGGTTGCCTCCAAAAACACCCACATGCCAAATTTGGTTCCATTTGCTTGATTAGTTTTCGAATTATGAGGAAATTTGTATTTCGTTTGTATAGGAGCCCCCCCTCTTAAAGTGGGAGCGGTTCTAATTCACCATAGAAAATATTCATGCCCTAGAAAACTTTCACCTGCCCAATTTGGTTCCATTTGCTTGATTAATTCTCGAGTTATGAGGAAATTTGCATTTCATTTGTATAGGAGCCCCCCTTCCTAAGGTGGGGAGGGGTCCCAATTCATCAGAAAAAAATGTTGTCTCCGAAAACACCCACGTGCCAAATTTTGTTCCATTTGCTTGATTAGTTCTCGAGTTATGAGGAAATTTGTATTTCGTTTGTATAGGAGCCCCTCTCTTAAAGTGGGGAGGGGTCCTTATTCACCATAGAAAATATTCTTGCCCTCGAAAACTTTCACATGCCAAATTTTGTTCCATTTGCTTGATTAGTTCTTCAGTTATGAGGAAATTTGTATTTCATGTGTATAGGATCCCCCCCTCCTAAAACGGGGAGGGGTCCAAATTCATCATAGAAAAAATTTTTGTCTCCAAAAACACCCACATGCCAAATTTGGTTTCATTTGCTTAATTACTTCTCGAGTTAAGAGGAAAATTGTGTTTCTTTGGTACAGGAGCCCCCCCTCTTAAAGTGGGGAGGGGTCCTAATTTACTATAGAAAATATTCTTGCCCTCGAAAACCTTCACATGCCAAATTTGGTTCCATTTGCTTGATTAGTTCTCGAGTTATGAGGAAATTTGTATGGAAGCCCTTTCAAAGAGGAGAGGAGTTATAATTCCCCTTATAAAGAGGGGAGGGGTCTCAATTTACCATAGAATAAATTCTTGTCACCGAAAACACCCACATGCCAAATTTTGTTCTATTTGCTTGATTAGTTTCGAGTTATGCAGAAATTTGTGTTTCATTTGTATGGGAGCCCCCCCTCTTAGTGGGGGGAGGGGTTTCTAACTATCACCAAAACCTTTCCTGGCCCCATAAAACCTCTACATGCATATTTTCATGCCGATTGGTTCAGTAGTTTTCGATTCTATAAGGAACATACGGACAGACAGACAGACAGACAGAAATCCTTCTTTATAGGTATAGATTTATATTGATAATCAACATGACTGCTATACTTTAAAAATATTCAGCTCAATACAAGTACAAACAACACGTTACATCGACACTTCGTTTATGTTTTCTTTGTTTATACTAGAATGGTAATCTTGCAAAAAACTTGGTGGCCTGAAGTAATTCAAACAATTCTTATTCAAGCGTAACTTGTCTTCTTCAAGAATGCAATAAGTATAGATGAACTTATCGCCCTCTTGAATAAATTTTCTTTGTCTTGTGCAAAAAATGTTAGTCTAATAAGCGCTTTCTGGTTGATTTAGATAAAACCATTGAAAAAATGGCGAACAGGGTTGTTTTGATTACTTTTGAAATTGTAACCAATTGCATATGGATGTTTATAAATATGGTTTTTTACAATTCCGTAAGTGTTAAATAAATGTTTGGACATGTAACAGGCTTTTTACCACAATTGTCACCCCCCCTTGGAAATTGGCTTGAAAAATCGGGGGGCAAAAAAATAATTTGTATGATATGAGTCAAGCTTCTTTTTATAAAATCAATTGTCTGTTGGCTCTTCAGTCTGAAAAACTCGAAAAATGAGTCTCCGAGTTGAATTAACGCTTCTAGCACGAAACAGAAATGGAAATTCGAATAATGGAATTTCCGAAAATCGTCCAAAAAAATTTTTCTTCGTTTTTGTTTTTTTTTTTATATTTTTGCATAGAAAATAATAACGTATATATTCTAAGCAAGAATAGATTCGGTTTTCACGTTTAAACTTTAAATAAAAATTCTTAAAATCCATGTTTTTTTTTGCTCGATTAAAAAATTTACTTTGTTTTTTTCGCCTGATCCCAAGTGATCAAAACGTTCTGTAAGCATCAGGCTACCAAGTGGGTGGATGGTAACGATAGGAAATGCGGCACCACAAACCCGAAATATACCAGGATGACAGTTATCCATTTCGATTCGGGATGTGTCAAAACAGGCGAACTTTCGATTTATTTTGTGTAAAAACCAATGTTACGTTCTGGACTATAATCCAAAAATTCGGAATCCACCGAACCGGAATGACAAACAGAACACGGCAGCCAAAACTCGCTAAAGGAAGCGGGTCACAAAGCCGTTCTGTATTGTGATGAATGATGAAACCTACATCAAACGCCAAAGTGAAAATGATCCCAACTTAGCCTCAAAATCTCTCGGGACCTCTCTAAAGTTCCCAACTACCTCGATTGTAAATTGCCCTTAGAATAAATGAAAACCACGCCTTTTTTGTTAGATTATAGTCACTTTAACAGCTTGGGTCATTCGTGCCTTCTGCGGGGTTGGAATTTGAACTCGGGTCCTCGGAGTGAGAGGTGTAACTAAATGCTCACCACTACACCGGGACTGACGTCGGAAATCACACTTCAAAATCCGAAAAAAGTTCTAAAAATTATCTCTAATTAGCTTTACAATCGACGGAAAAGCCTTCGAAGACCAAAAAAGACTGATAAAATGATTACTTTCATGTAACACTCGTTGGTGTCGCTGTCTTCGGATTACCACGGCGACATAAAGGGATATTTTACGCAAGTTTTTTCACTATTGACTACGACTCAGGTAAGCACTTACCACTTAATATTTAACTTCCATGCATCTCAGATTTCACTTCACAGGATGTTAGTATTGGTCAAAACAATGAACTTAAAGAAGGTCTTAAAATATTCTATCTTAGGTTTTTTACAAAATTCAATTTTTAAGTTTAATTAGGAGTCATCCCTTTTCAAATGATCTAACCCGTTGTAATCGTCCTCCTCCGATTTCAAGCAAATTTGATATAACTGTTCATTCCGACCCCAAATTCAATTTCCCAAAATTTTATTCGGATTGATCAATCCCCCTTGCAGTGACATGCAGTGAAAAATAAGTTTTTCGGAAAATCTGAGAAAAATGGAGAAACGTCACTGCAAGAGGGATTGATCAATCCGTACAAAACCTTCGGAAATTGAATTTGGGGTCGGGATGAACAATTATACCAAATTTGATTGTAATTGGAGATGGTCGATTACAACGGATATGATCACTTGAGAGGTGATGACCCCAAATAAACTTAAAAATTGAATTTTGTAAAAAACAACCCAAGATAGCACGTTATAAGACCTTCTTTAAATTCATTATTATGACCAATACTAACATCCTATGAAGAGAAATCTGAGGTGCATGAAAGTTAAATAACAAGTACCTTCGGACATAGCGTGATACCAGTGACAGTTCAAAGGCAATCCGATCAACAGGCATTTGAGTCTCCTTAAATGTCATGTACTTAAAAAGTACTTTGGCAAAATAAACGATTACTTTTCTGCTCTCATAGTGCTGTCAGAGCTAATTTGCAGCTGACTGACTGCCTGCCAAGAAGAAAGTGAATAGAATTTTAGAGACGCCAATTTACAACATCTACGCAATCGAGAAGCTAATCTACTACAGCAGCGTGCAGTAAAAAGTTTCAGGAAAGCTAATAAACGGTTCAATTACTGTGCTCTTATGTTGATGCTTATTGGTTACCCGAGCAATTAATAATGGCTGCGATCGATCCATGCAAAGCAGATGCGTCCAGATGCGGAAGAGCTCAGAGACGACTTTCATTGCTACTTAGGTCCCTTTGTAAAGTAAAGTAGTAGTAAAGTAAAGCGAGAATTTTATACCTAACGGTAGTTTTTCCATTAGATGAAAGGAATGATAGAAGAAAGTAAATGAAACTAAGGGATTTTATAGTATCCCTAGGGTGGGGCAAAACGAGAAGGTAAAAGAAAGGTTAGCAAAGGTCATTGAACCAGCACTTGCTAAATAGGGTCGTAGTTTGTTGCTTTTTACCAAACTAGGAAGTCCTCGGATTGAATCAGTCTCTAATTGGTGCCAATCAGAACAGGATTTGAACTCAACGAAAATGAAGTTGTGAATGATATGCAGCCACATGGTGTTTTGTTTTCACTTGCAAAATATCCGTTCCATACTGAGAAAGGGGCTTTCTAAGCGCCAAATAAAGTACGGATGTAAAATTTTTCGGAATGGAAAAAAATAATCAGAAATCGTATTATTATTACAATTCAATTTAATTGTGATCAGTGGGACGTATGCAAAATCCGAAAAATCTCGACTAACCGTTGCTGCTACTACACCTTTTCGTTCCACAGGCCTGGAAGCACTCAATTATATCATAGATTGATTTGAGAAATATGTACATAAAACATACGGTAGCGAAAAAATTTCCAGCAGAAGCATTTTCTTGGACCACGTTATTAAATTCACGCATCGAGACTCAGAAAATATTGAAAGAAAGCACGATAGCTAATCAAATGAACGATTAAAATGGATGAAATGGGACCTCTTTGCAGTATAAAAGTAATGCAGATATTCTCGTAAATCACTTCACCTTACTATGGAAACTTGTGGTTTATGGTTAGACGCGTATCAATGCTTTGGATGAATTTCAATTTTTTCATGAAGAATTTAGCACTTAATAACCACTCGGCTACTCCAGATCTAATCTAATCTAATCTCACACTAACGCAACCAATTCCTGAAACCATCCTGGAAAATGACGATTACTTGAATCAATCATTTTTCTTGTCAACGGCCAGGCCAACTGCGCAGCATGTACCGCAGAGAGAATTCCAAGGAATCAAGTGGAACCAGAAATAATATAAAATTTCATTAAACTGATTGAAATCAAGGGAAAGGAAGAAAGCGTGGACCTCCCGTACCAAACGCTTCCCATACAGATAACGATTTATTTACAGTCGTTGGGAGTATATTTGCTAATAAAGGTTAAGCGATACTCCGGACCCTCGGGGATAAACTAATGGCATTTAGACCAGAAGCCAGACTGCAATTGGCCAAGGTTATAGCACCTTATTTCGCTCTCTGAAAATAGATTTATCCTCCAAAAATATTAGTTTGAGTAATATAACACTTGAAAATAAAGTCGTGTAGTGAAATGGTTGCCTAAAACTACAGTTGTAAGGTTAGGAACTGAAAACCACACGATCCCGCACCTCCTAGATTGGCTACTCAATTGGAGTATTCTCAGGTATGGCCACGTGGAGGCGCTATCTATGGGTTTTGAATGGCTAGAGCTGTGTTGGGCGCTTTTTCCTAGTTGCCTTTCCCATTTCATGCCATTATTAATCACTCGACTACTCCAGATGATCATTAAGTATAAAAATTTTTAATAAAGAAACGTTTTCGTAGAAATAGGACTAAGAAAAAACATGACAGCGAACTTTTTTCACGTCCAACTGCACGCGTAGTTTGCTTCAATCTGCTTCAAATTGATTCTCTTTAAATATTCTTTAAAAACTCCTTGAAAACTTTAATTACTCGTTGAAACTTCCTTGAAAGCTTCTTAAAAACTGCCAAAAACTTATCGCAAACTCCGCAAAAATTCCTTAAAACTCCTTTTTACACCTTAAAGACTTTACAGAAACTTCTTAAAGGTCCTTATAAGTTCTTAAACCTCTTTAAAAATTTGTAAAAAACTTCTTAAAACCTCTTTGAAAATGCTACCTCAAAAAATCCATAAGACTTTTTAAACGCTCGTTAAATTTTTTAAAAACATCTTGAAAATTCGTTAAAAAACTTTTTAAAAACTCTGAAACGCCTTAAAATTCTTTAAAAACTTTTTAATACTCCTTTAAGATCCCCTTAAAAATTGTTCAAAATTTTTTAAAAGCTGCTTGAAATTCCTTTAAAACCTAAAAACTGCCAAAATGTTCTTACAAACTCGTAAAAAACTTTAAAAACCTTTTTAAAGCTTTTTAATAGCTCTTTAATAACGCCCCAAAAACTCCTTAAAAGCTACAGTTGAGTTTGTTTCGGCTTTGCTGTCGTAAATGCAAAGCCAAAATAAACTCTATTGAATGAATTACCAGCCGATAAAATTTTTTTAATTGCCTAAAAAGCTACTCAAAAAATTTTTAAAAATTTCTTGAACACTTCTTTAAAAGTGTTTCAGAGTCCTTAACATATCTTGAAAATTCGTAAAAAATATTTCTCAAAAAACTCTTGAAAAATTCTTTAAACCACAAAACTTCTTTATACTTCTTAAAAACTACTTCAAAACGCTCTAAGATCCCTTGAAAACTGTTTAAATTTTCCTAGAAAACTAGCTAAAAATTCTCAAAAAACTTTATAACAATAGATTTGAACTGAATGAAACCTTAACTTCCGTAAAAACTCCCTAAAATTCCTTTAAAATCCTTAAATAATAACATAGCATAGTTTGACCGCCCGTGAGTTGTCCCCGATTGATCTAGATCATTTGAAATTGCACAAAGAACCATCACAATGAGGCTTATGCGTAGCAGATCATTCTCAGTGTGCATTTTCTGGTAATCTAATTCTTAGTGATGATCAATAGCAAAGCTGACCACGCCCATACAGGTCAATTTGGGAGGGAAAGTAGTGTTAGCCCGACACTTGCTGCTCTGCATCATCCACAAGTGTCTCAGGAAGGAGTTGTTGTTAGCGGAAAGGAAATGATCTGCATCCACGGAGGCAGATAGTGCGATCACTGTCATTCGAGCTCACGTACGATTTGAGGACGTGTTTGGTTACGTGGCCATTGCGAAACAGGTAGTGGAAATCCGAAATACCGAATGAGACTTTTGATTTATAAAACTTACATAGAAACTCTGGCTACTTTATTAGGGAGCTGTTTAAAACCTATTAAGTTTTTGAAATTCGATAGTCATATGACAGAAATTTTGCGCGATGTTCCTAGGTAATCGATTTCACGACTTAAATGCACGTTTATAAGGCTTCTAAAAAAGTTCCGGTCTGTAAATGTGCCATTGCTAAGTGTGGTCAAATTCAAAATGTCCTTCAATAACATTCCGCTGTCGGAAAAATGCAACGAGCGAGACACGAAAGCAAACGATGCTGAATTACCGTACGAAACGATATTCAATATGTAAGCACCGGTTGTATGAGACTAACCTGGATATTCGAAAATTTTCTTGTAAAGCCAGTAATTACGAAAGTTAAGATCGAGAATGCACCTTTTTTATAAATTTAATATAATGGTAATGGTACTACATAATCAACCATAATTTGTTAATTTATATCGAAAAATATGCACATGCGAGGTTTACGGTGGCTCGAAAACCTTGTGACAAACTTGAATTTATCATACCTGAAATTAAAAATCAGGCACAATGAAACGAGCCAGTATAGTCCCTAAGTTGATAAGCATTTCCTCCTATCAACGCTAATATGCAGAGATATAGCGCCCTCCACGCTTTCCTATAAAGTCTTTAAATAATCGTTAGAAACTCCTTAAAAACTTCTTAAAAACTTCCTTAAAATGCTTTGCAAGTTTCTTAAAGTTCAGTTTCTTCTCAAGCACTCCCTAAAAAGTGCATTAAACTTCTTGATAATTCGTCAAAAAACTTCTTTAAAATTCTTAACGCCTTTTTTTGTCGGAACGCCTTAAAAATTCTCCTTATTAATTCTTAATACTGCTGAAAAACACTGTAAAATCCTCTTTAAAAATTGTTCAAAATTTCTATAAAAGCTGCTTAAAAGTTCTTGAAAAATTACTTAACAATAGATTTAAACTGTTTGAAATTCTTACGAAAATTTTTCTAAAAAATTCCTGTAAAGTCCTTAAAATTCGCAAAAAAAACCTTTAAAACTTTTTAATACTCCTTAAAAATTCCTTAAAAAAGTCCAAAAATTCCTACTGTTAGAAATTTTCTTAAAAGCAATTCATAAAATACTGCATAACGATTTATATGCCGCTAAATACTGGCTGAAAGTTACTTGAAAACTGCTTTAAATATTCATCAAAACTACTCAAAAAGTCCTTGAGAACGGCTTCAAAACTCTTTAGGCAACTGACTAAAATCTACTCAAGAAATACTTATAGACTGCTTTAGAACTGCCTGAAACCTTTAGAAAATTACCCTAAATCTTTAAAAATCCTCGAAAGCTGCTCAACAACTTTTCAAATATATAATTTTCTTACTGAAAAACTTGCAAAAACAAAGTATAGAACCGGGTATAACCGTCCTTTGACATTACCCTTCTTTAATGACAGACTTCACAGCCGGTTATTAGCGTATAAACCAATTACGGGACTAGTGCAATGTTCCTTTCCTACTTACTCTAGCAACACTGCCATGCGCGATTCGTGCATACGACGACTGGTTTGTCAAACCAGCGTCGTATCTCGAAGCTAACTGGACGGAAAACATTCTCAAAATTGACCATAAACTTTAAAAAGTTTGCAAAAACTTGCAAAACTCGTCCAAAAACTGCGCTAAACTGTACAAAATTACCAAAACACAATCGAAAAATTGGATAAAGCTGCCCAAAACCCGGTTAAAACCTTGCTATAAACCACCCAAAAATTGTACAAAGCTTCTTTATAAAACAAAAATGCTGTAAAACAAAATGTAATTGAAATTGTTCTTAATTTGCCAAATTACTGTCCGAAAACCTTGTGAAAATTGTCCAAAAACTCAGAAACTTCCAAACAATTTCTCGGGACTAAAAAACTTCTACAATTGCCTAAAATCTCCCTGAAGTTTTTTCGAAAACTGGTTAAAAATGTAATGAAAGTGGACCAAAAACTTATTGAAAACTTCGGGTAGAAAATCCGAAAACTTTTTGCAAAACTTTCCAGTTTGCCTGATATCCGCCCAAAAATTGCCCGAAACCGGCGCATAAACTACCCAAATATTATTGCATAAAGCGTGCGAATGTACCTACTTCCAAAAATAAAATTTTCCGAAAAGAAACAATTACACAAAATTTGAACAAAATCGGAACACTTTTTAATTTTGATAGGACTTTTTCATGAAACTACTGTGCATTTTCACGTGCAAACGACATTACCGACATATTTAAGCGTTCAACGCTACTTGTTTATGAGCATTTTTAAAATTTATTGTACAGTTTGTTTTCTTTTTTATTTACTCGTATATGACTGTACAGTGATGGGGCTCGCACGGTTGGTACCCGAATGTTTTACTCACTAAACTACTGCCGCCCGTTATATTTCATAGTATTAAACAAAATTTTTCACGGTGATGGAAAACTTCAACGAAAATTCTTAATTATTTTGTTCTACTTTATAGATTATGTTTTGAAATGTTTTTCTTTATCGTCAATGCCTAATTTTTCCTCATTTTTTTTTCTTCCATACGCAGTTCAACATCGCCATCGACGACCAGCCGGACGTTCTGAAGGAAACGAAGAAAGTGCTCGAAATCAGCCAGCATGAGTCGATCGTTGCGCGGCTGCCGCTGTGCGTAGAGATTTCCCTCCAAACGGTCGAGGGTGATAATATGATACTGGAGGTTTGGTCTCTCAGCGTACAGAAGGACCAGTGCGATCTGCAGCTGCGGGCGACCCATGCCATCTACAACCGTATGGGACTGCTGTTGAAATCGTTGCTCTCGGTTACACGTTCAACGCCCGCCTATAAACTTTCCCGCCGGCAGAGTGCCGATTCGTACCAGATTTTCTACCGGATCTATATCGGTGAACCGCAGACCCATCAGCTGGGTGAGTACCGCCTACCGTAAGCCGCTAGCTTAAGTAGCTGAGAAGCCCTTTTAGTTTTGATCCGAGAGTTGGTGGTTGATCGACATAGTGGCTTTTGTGGTGAGGATCTGTAATTTGTGACAGAAAAGTGAAAGGGAGTTGGTTTGCTTTATCCCATACTTAGAAGGGATTTTATAATTCAAACTTTTTAGCTTAGATTTTGAGCATTTCGGCGACTCGATATTCTACAATCTCTATAGTCTCAGTGAACAGGTGTATAAATAGCTGAATCAGAGAACGGCCTTTCAAATCGTTTTGTAAACTCGCGTGGAATTGCTCATGAACAATTCCATTATAACGGAAAGTGGTTCCGTTTACGCTCAATAAACACCTGTGCGAAACTATATAATGGTCCGAATTGGTTTGTTCGAAACCAGCTTTGATTGGATTAGAAACTACTTTGGTGCTATTACCTAATGAACGCTTAATCATAGTCAATCAAAACCTAGAAGTTAGAAATATGATTAGTGATGTACGGACAGCTAGGCATTGCCATTTCTGGAATCACCAATCACGATCCTACCGCGTGAACAAAACACCAAAACCAAGATCAAGTGTTGGTTGACCTGACCGGTTGGGGTGAGCAGTAACAATTCAGTTTGTCCTTGTGCGTTCGCAAAAAAAAACCGCACATCATCGTCGACGTCGTCATCGTCATCGTCATCAGGTTGGCACTCAGCAATGTACGACACTAGTAGTTCCTCGGTGTTGGCTCAGCGACCGACTAGATAGTCAAGTCACGTATGCGTAGTGACGTCCTTTGGTGCTTGCTAGGCAAATCCCCGAAGAAGCTAGTGCAGGGGAAAAACCCAACAACCGGTCACTCGTATCCACAGTTGCTTAAAAACAAGTGCCGTGTTGCCTTCAACCACGCATCGCCGAAGACAAGCGAAGGCTTTTTAAGTTGTTGAAAGATGTCAATCTTGTGCATCCCACAGAGGATTACCTGTTCATATTTTTCTAGTTTCTTCACTATTTATTTGTCTGCATTTCTTATTGAAACAACTAATGCATCTTATGGTTTGCGAAAAAAAACGCTAATATTTGCAATCACTGTGTATGATTTGCTTAGCCAAATCACACCACACTCAGATCTGGAGTCTGTGCAAGTCATCATCAACAAAGCACAGAATCAACAAATTAGGTCTAGAACATTTCGCATTGTCAACTCTACTCGTGATTGACGTCATCGAGTTAATCGAATTCAATCGAGGCAAATTTCGTTCGTTCCATTCCTACCCAAAAAAACAGCAGTCGAGGGGACGATCGTGGAGTGAAACTTCCCATTCATAACTGCTTGCTGCTGGCCCACCAGCAAAGAAGCACGAGGTAGCAATAATACTTTCACTCCAATCATTTGCTAAATGAGAAATCGCTGGAATTTCATTCAAGGCAGCCAATCCAAACCAATGCAGTGCAGTGCGGTGCGCGATGTTGGCGGGCTGCCATACTGCGGAACGATCTATTTCTGATTTTGGAGTACATTAAATGATTACCCACATCCATTCACCCGGCCGCGGAGCAGCAGCGAAGATCATCGCCACCTGTGCCGTGCTGTGCTGTTCGGTGGCATGGCGATTCCGATCGTTTAGATGCGATTACTACAACAAAAATTCCATTCATTTGTTGTCCGTCTTGTGTGTGTGTGACTTTGCTTGAAAGTAAGCAGTATGGCAGCAAACCGACGCCATCTTCGGCGTCGACGGTGCATAACCCGTTTCGACGTTGTGAAACTCATCTTCAGCGCTTCTGCTTGGTTCATAGTAACCTCGATTGGCATCAGTGGGGCGGGACTTTTGAATATTGAAGCTTTATTAGGTGACCTGACTATTAAGATTGCTGGATAAGCCGATATCTTTAACAAAGTTTCTACATCGCAATTTGAACCACTTAAAATAAAACACGATAAATTCTCTCCGTGCATTACTTAGCACTATATATGCAGTTAACCATAAAAGGATAGAGGAAAAAAGTAAATTGCCTTCATCTCAATTCTCCATTCATAGAGTTTCTACGACCACCACGGTGCTGCTCTGCTGCTATGTTGGGGCAATCGACACCAGTTGCTGCTTTCATGGTGGACAACGTGAGCGTTGTGCCGAGTGTCGATACCGAAATACCCCCGGGGGCTAATGCACAGGTAAACTGCCGGCTGCCGTAAAATGATTCATAGTCATTATAGACCGTAGCTGGCGGCGCTTTGTTTTAGAGCAGCAAGTGGGCAAAATTATGACCAGTTTCGCGCTGCCTACTCTTGCTGTGCAAAATAGAGCAGCGTAGAGCAGAGCAACACAACAAATTGATTAAAAAAATGTTTCTCTTCCATCGTCGTCAGCGGCGTCGCTACGACCTTGCGGTTCTATTGCGCTATACGTTGAAGCTGGCTGCTAGTTACAATATATAGCTCTATAATAGCCCTCCCCCCCCAACGTAACATTATGGCTCAAGCAGCCGTGCAAAGTCCAATAATGCACTGACTGAATAAACATGAAATTGTGGCAGGCAGAATGAAACGGTCCGCTGCATCCGCCTTTGGGCGGCTGGTGGACCGACGATGACGACGACGACGACGACGCGACGCGATACGGTGTGACGGATTACCTTCACAAGGCTGAATTTTGACGTTCTGAGCTTTCGGCCGGGAGCTGCTCTGCAGTGGCGAGTGACGGCGACGACCTCCATTGTTGGATGCCTGGCTGGTTAGCTGGTCGGCTGGTCGGCCCTCGGCCACTAGAGCGGATTACCTTCGCCGAGGGCGCGTCCTGTGTGTGGTTTGTTACGTTTTTTTGTGGAAACTCATTTATTTCTTTAACGTATTTTTAATTGGCTTTCGACCTTTGACACTGAGCAGATGGATGTAGGTAGCATGTGATGCAATTATGTAACAATTATAATCTGAGTGTTTCACAGTGGCAACTTTGCAGCAGTTTTACGTATTACTTCCCGCGAATAACTTCTTCTGTTATCTATCTAGAAGTGTCTTGGGCGCACTGGTTTTGACGTTTCTGTAGTGATTAGCTTTGAAGGATTTTTAAAATGATGTTTTCCATGCAAGGATCTAGAAGCTAAACTCGATACAAGTTCACTATAGAACATGGCTATCGTGAAATGTTTGTCACTGAAAGACTATGAATTGATAAAGTATCAAATCGTATGTTTTTCCAACAATTACAGAATTTAGAATTTCCTTCCTGTGGTTCAAGGGTTACGCAAAATTGGAGATCATTGGAGATCACGGGACTTGAAAGAAAAGTTTGTTTCGAATCCGATTATAATTGGTTATAATTGGCGTAGTTCAATTCACGGATTTCTGCAGAAGGATTCCGCGGAACTTTTCCCTTCTTTATCGACAGACTTCGCAGTCGGATGTTAGGGTACAGGAGAATTACATGGCTAATGAAACGATCCTACTGACCACCAAGGTTCATTCGGCAACTGATTTGTCTCACTTCGTAACTCAAAGCTAACTGGGACGAAGTGATGTAATTACATTGTTAAAGATGCTTTTCATATGAAGAGCAAATATTCTATATTGCTTCCTTGAGGAACGCCAGGTTTTTTTGTAAACACGCGCGTAAATATAAATCAACTTGTTTTCTTTTTTTTTTTTTTTCAAACCGATGCAAGAGGATCTAAAGTCGAGTAGAATGGATGAAACCAGTCGACCAGCATAATTTCAAAGAGCATTCCAGCCACTCTTCCTGAACGGGAAACATAAATGATCGTTCGTGATATCGGGATATTTGTCATGCGCAAAGGACTTGTTGAAAATATAGTAACACGGTTATTTCTAACACGCAGCGACAAAAAATAGCCGCTGGTCAGTTAGATGCTGTCAGATACAGCGGAGAATGATCTGCAGTCATGGGCTAAAATGATCAGGATTTTACTGTATTTTTAATGAATGGGCTATACCGTGCTGCCAAAAACTATTATTTTTGCCAATATCGGAATCTCACTCTCATTGTATTTGTTCTGTTTCATTGAATTGAGTTCTGCAAAATAATTCAACTCTTTAACAACACAATAGTAGCGGCAATTACAAAAGCCATAACAAGCTTGGTTAGGCTTTACGAAAACTCAAATAACTCTGCATTAAGGGTATGTTTGTCCGCACTAACAATGATCGAAAAACAAGTTCGTCATTTTGACGTTATCCAATCTCGTTCCTACTCTATTCCATACGAAGGACTGCTGGTGAGATTGTTCTATTTTTACCATATATACCACATTTCCTCTTAATATCATATTATTAATAGTATTATTATTGACATCATAAATGTGGAAGGCTGGATGATGGAGTGGATTGCCAACCTGAATCCTTAAGGTCTGAAGCAAATATGGCACTTCTCAACTCAAAACAAACAAATCATCACGTGGGTTAAAGTTGGTACAGCGAAATTGATTATTACATGGAAGGACCCTAATGCTGGAAGGCGACTCTTATAACCCCGGAATGCGCACAAGTGCCTCTGCTTGTGGGTCCGCCCAATCCCTTTTGGCCCTTCTGCAGCAGCATTAGTGTGAAATACATTTGATAATCAAATTTGGATCTACTGTAATTCTACCTACAGACATTGGCAAGTCCTTGAAATGATGGTGGCTTTCCCCTACTACTACTACTTAACGTTATCCAATCTCGTTCCGTCCCACCCGAACGTGTTTTGTCCTGTTTGCCTGACTTGTTTTGGAACATGCAATGCCGTTAAGGAAAGAAAATTGACTCATATACTCAGCGTTGATTGGGAACCTTCCAGATTTGTTTGATTCTCCACATGCCTAGCCAAACAAACGAAGCTCAAAATCTTCCAGATTTTTGCTAAATTTCCATTTCAAGTGAATTTTTTCATCTGCGGTGAATAAAATCTCCAAGCCATTTTTCAAAAACTGCTTATGTGTCAGACCAAATGACTGCCAGATTTCTGCAGGACAATTTTTTCTCTCGTTTGCTATAGTTTTGTAAAAAACTGTTGGGAATCCTGCTCATAGTAGCCAGTCTGTGATGTATGTGTCGTCTGCGTTTGGGGAGATAAGAAATCATAGAAAAAGTGAGTCAAAAGCTAAGTTTACTGGACAGAATATTTTACTGGACTAGCATAGGGAAAGAAACCCTCACTCGGTTTGTTTACAGTTTACAGATTGGCCATTTTGAAAACTTGATACCGAAATCTCCAACTCAGAATTTGGAACATTGGATTTTCTTTTTTTTTAACACATTAAGCACTACCGTCGTGGTTGTAAGCTCGATTCTTGATAGAATCAGTTCATTCGATGTTTGATGATTGAGTACATTGGGTTTATTCTCAAGCTCCCACCACATGCTTCTTACTTCGTATTGAATTGTAAATTTTAACAACTAATGGTGGTTCTTGTCAGGGCTAATTATAAGAGTGGTACTGGCTTAAGGTGCGTAATGAAACCTCTTGTCCAAGGGTAAATTATAACTAGGTTCCGCACAAGTATAAATTTGTTTTTGTTGCCGACAAATTTGCAGGAAAATTTATGATTTGGCAGGCCATTGCAGATGTGGCAGAAGCACGAAAGTTTTCGTTACAAATAAGACAATGACGTCGGAACTGTACCATTTTGCCGTTCATTCAATGGTGGCGTTTTGGTCAGATTTGGCAAGCTTACAGCAAAGTCGTTCAAGAATGATATGCAAAGAAAGGGGTCCAGTTTGTTTCGAAAGACCTTAACCCACTCAATTGCCCCCAATTCCACCCTATTGAGAAATACTGGGCAATCCTGTAGCGGAGACTCAAGGCAAAAAGAAAAGTTGTCAAAGACATCAATCAGAAGAAGATCTAGTGGAATAAGATAGCCAAAACGATGGACGAAAAAAGTGTGCGCTGCCTAATGAGCTATATTAAAGAAAAAGTTTGAGAGTTCCTTCAAAACCGTGACGAATAATTTTATCCGAATTTTTTCTTAAAAGTATGAAGAAAATACTACATTTGTGTAAGAAAAGATCTTAAATTCAATAATAAATAACTGAAATACACGCAATTGTTTTTGTTCCAATACTATCTGGCGCAAGCTTTAGCCTGCAAATAAAGTTAGATTATGCAAATACACTGAAGTCGATTTTTACGCGGTTTTTTACGCGAATTTCGGAATTTGCGCGGTTTTTTTACGCGAATTTTGGAATTTACGCGGTATTTTTAACGCAAATTTCGGAATTTACGCGATTTCCGAAATTTACGCACAGTCTCGTAGCGTCTTTCTGCATAACCACTCACAAGGCAAACAACTCGTGAGCAGCCAGCTGCCCGTAAGCGCTAGCGGCACACTGGGATACAGATGTTGCACTACTTTTTGTTTTATTCTTCATCTTATGCCCTCGATTTTACACGTGGGTGAGAGTGCGAGTCCTCGCGAGTGATCGGTATCAGTTGCTCAGGCTGCAATGAAGTGCGATTGCGACGCCCGTGGCTGTTAGCTAAATACACACTCGCAAAAATCGTTGCAGTGCATGAATAAACAAGAGCGGGAGTCCGAAAGGAATGCTTATGCCGGCGTGTTCATTAGAACAAGTACGCGTGTGTGAGAAAATTAGCCCACACAAGTGTGGGCTGCCTCATACCTTGCTGCTTCATCGAAGATGAATCTGCTGATTACGGATTCTGAAGAGATTCGAAAATTTCCCCCGAAAAGTTTCCAAATAATTTATTATCATTAATACCACTTTCCCACTACGTTTATGTGAGTGTTTTGATTGTTGTGTTTTGTTGCGAATAGATTTTCATCAGGAGGAGGTGGAGCGCAAATGGAAAGCGAAGAATGACGTAGGCGTATGAATCATGCACTGCAGGTACTACTTGGAATGATTCTCAAAATACACTTGTCGAAATTTGAGAGAGTACGATGGGTCGATCACGTCGCAAGAATACCGGATGACCATGCAGTGAATCTGCTCTCTTCTAGACCTTCATCGGCCTTAAGGGCCCCATGCACGTACGCATATGTTGGGTTGGAAACGAATAAAATGTTGGCGGGTCATTCAGGTCGAGCGACAAACCCAACATCTTCTTTTGCTTGCTTGCTTCGTGGTGCTCATACATGGGCGAGAGTGTTGACCGAGCATGAATTAACCAACATTTTCGGCGAACATGTTCGTATGTGTATGAGGGCCTTTAGGAATAGAGAGACCCTACTTACTAGATGGCTCGACCAGGTTGAAGCCGATTTGCTTGTGTCGAGATGCTCAACGAATTGGCGGCAAATAGCCCAGGACCCAATGCAGCGGAGAGTAACTCTAGATACACCACTTGCCATTCCGGCTTTATGCTGTTAGAGGAGAAGGAAGAAAGTTTTATATTAACCACTTATTTATTTAATGCTACAGTTTTTGACGTAGGACTACGTCTTTGTTTACTATACTGGGACTGGGTAGCACTTTGTAAAAACGAAAAATAGAAGTGTAACGTTTGAATGAAATATTTCAAACGCTAATAGCTACTATACTACTGAACGAAACATAACAGTTAATATGTCGTTTGATAGATAAAATGTCCAGCAATTTTATAGTAACATATTAATAATAATTTTTTATACGCTAAATAGTGAAAATGTGTGTAAAGTTTTAAGGCAGAATTTTCCCATACATTTCCCTTGTGATCGCCTAGCTTCACAGGCACGGACGACAATTAGATACACCAAAGGATTTGGATCCAAATGATAACCTTTGAGACCACTTTGTAAGCCACACTCCTTTTCCAATCCAATTGGCAACATCGATGGCTATTGACGACAACACCGACCCCGAAGACAAGCGGAATCAGCGGGCAATGGCCAACGTGAATCCCACACGATGCACTTTGCGTTACATTTTGCATTATCCCCATCGCAGACATGCGAAATTGTTCGATAGCTTGCTCAATCAGTGTCGGACAATCATTTAAGCAGCAGCAGCCGATATGGTTTCCTCCACCACCTACACTAGCTTACAAGTAGCAGC
The DNA here is from genome assembly GCF_943734655.1 of Sabethes cyaneus. Classification (NCBI taxonomy): domain Eukaryota; kingdom Metazoa; phylum Arthropoda; class Insecta; order Diptera; family Culicidae; genus Sabethes; species Sabethes cyaneus. The sequence continues at coordinate 232,025,290 of NC_071354.1, forward strand.
GGCAGTGCCAGTGACTATAAAATGGTACACTTGGTTCGCCGCCAGCTCATTTATCGCACTATCGCACTGACGGACGGTCAGAATTTTATTTACCGACGGCTATCGGACACTGAAGGCAAATGGAAACGGATCGACTGACGGGCAGCAAATTCAGCAGCAGGCCGTTGTGGTCTTAAACAGTTCTTATAAGAACTATAGTAATTGAAGAATGGAAAGATTTTTCTACACTTTCTAAAATGGTTAACGCTCCATTTTGCGTTATACCATGGTAACATGGGAAATGCTTGCTCATTCAGCGTCGGATAATCATTTGAGCAGCAGCAGCAGCAGTCGATCTGGTTTCCCCCACCACCTACACTAGCTTACAAGTAGCAGCGGCAGTGCCAGTGACTATAAAATGGTGCACTTGGTTCGCCGCCTGCTCATTTATCGCACTGACGGACGGTCAGTATTTTGATAAAACTAATCCATTTCTACTTTACAGTGATTTGGTATTTCCTATCACTCCTGTATTAGCGGACAACCATCATCCTAGAGTCTAAAGGACCGAATAGCGACATCCATCTATATATTGGCAACAGTAATTATAGTACTGATTTTTAAGAAGTGCTATCAGCTCAAACATAGTTCTTTTCAGGGCCGCCAAACAATTTCAAACGGTTTTTTTCAAAACCACCATTGATTCAATGAAGAATTAAATCAGAATATTTTGCTCTTCTTTTACAAATAAACACTCAAACAATGATACTCACAAATACTCAAATATGCATATGCCAGAAATGCAGTTTACATTAATCTTTGATTTAATGATCAGACATAAAGTTATACTTCATCGATTAAAACATGTTATCAATATAATGAGTATTATATGACACAGTCCTACGTCACCCTTTCGTACAACCCTTAGGGCTGTATACCTTGTAGTTTTTAATGTAGACGAAATGGCTCCCCCTCGAAGTGGCGCTCCAAGCAGTTGCTTGTTTTGCTTAAGGGAAGCGCCGGCCCTGTATATATATAAGAGGCTTGTCTGTAGCCAAAACGAGGGGCGCCATATATTTTCGTGGTTATAATCGCCCACATTAAGAAAAGATTTAAATCAATCATACCAGAATGCCGGAGGCTCAGATTGTTCGACCGCAAGTGTTTGTGAAGTCCCTAGCAGTACGCCTTTTAATCTCACGGCTGGTTTTCTTGTCCTCTATTGCCAGTGAGCCTTGGTACATGAACTCGTCGATTACCTCAAACTCATCCCAGTCGCTTAGTCGGTATTGTATTGGCTAAGCGGAGTCTATCGGGATCAATCCCGCTCGCCAGTCGCTAGCATGGCTGGCTAGCTAGACTGCTTCACATCGCAAAACCATCGCCTTGTCTAAGTCCCCTGCGAGATTCAAATAGATTTGACAATCCACCCAAGATTCTTACACAGCACTTGATAACATGAATCGAAGCCATGATAAGTCTAGTAAGCTTCCCTGGAAAGCCATTTTTTCCAGGATTTTCCATAGCTCTTGCCGGTTTACACTATCAAATGCGGCTTTGAAATTAATGAACAGGTAACGCGCAGGAACTCGGAATTCGGGGCACTTTTGAAGAATCTGCCGCAGGGTGAAGATTTTCGTCCGTTGATAGACCGACCCTCCATGAAGCCGGCCTGATAACTTACCCCGAATCTATTCGCTATTGGAGACAGTTGATGGAAGATGACTTAGGAAAGCAATTTTTAGGCGGTTTTTACAATTTAACTTATCGCCCTTCTTGTAGATACGGAAAATAACCCCGTCTTTCCACTTTTCCGGTAGTTGTTCTGTATCCCAAATCTTAGCAATCAATTAACACTAATAGCCGGTCAACTTGTCCGATCCTTTCGTTCTGCTTTGTTGTTTTTCTTTAACTTCGCACATCGATGGGGGCGGAAGGTACATACATAACATGATCACACCTTATCCAAGTAATTTAAAATTGGAATTATCTTTCAGTTAGGTATAGAAATATATTAATTATAAATCTTCGTTCGGTATGGTGGTGGTTCTGAAAAGTGCCGTTTTGAATATTTTTGTGGCCCTAAAAAAGACAGTTTTTTAGGGGCGAGAAGCTTGCTAGTGATTCGTTGTTCCTCCTTTTCGGGGCGTGCTCGTTGCAACTGTTGAGCCTTCCTTCTCAGTGTTGGAACACTGGCTATTGGAGTCGTTTGTAACTTTTTATTTCGGATACTCGCAGGTCGTCTCAATCCATTGTATTGTATTTTAATTTTGACGTAGGACTTCGTCTTTGATTTCTATATTGGGGTGCACTTTAGAAAAACGAAAAGGGAACATGTAACGAAAAGTGGTTATGGTTTGTTCGCTTATAACTCAGTCTTCTACTTCAGAATTGTCGCCATCCATGGATGTTTAGTAAGTCAAATTTGACAATTTCACACCCCTGATGGCAACAGGCATACAGGTCATCAGCATCGATTCATTCACTGTATCTTGCACTGAAAAGCTTTTACTAGCAACTATCACTACAGTCTGCCCCGCTAGTAATCCGTGCTGCCCGCTTACTTTCCATGTTAACTAAATTTGATCTTGAAACTTTACATACATTTTCACTATTAAGCGTATAAAAGATTATTATAGGTATGTTACTGTAAAATTGATGGACCTTTTATATATCCAACGACATATTAATAGTTATGTTTCGTACGTTATGTTCCGGAATTTCCAGATCGACTCAAAATACATCCAAATGTCCACTAAATCCTGTGATTTGATACTCCATTTGCCATATTTTCGAAGCGATTTCAAAATAACCACTTTTGAGTTCTGGTAGAACCGATGCCGGATGTTCCGGAGTGTGAGGCATAACCCGAGCAGGGTTTTAGAGCAAATTGGAAACAAAATTTGATATCTTGATGTAACGGATTTTGAATACTCGATGTGATTTCATTTTGGTCGACTTAGCGGTTAAAATATCAAAATTGATTGCAAAAATTCCACGCCGTGAAATTAAATTGAATACTACTTTTGCTATCAAAAATATCAAACGGAATACTAATCTTGCTGTTACACAATATTAATAGAAAAGCAGAATTAGTTATCATTTTACTATCATATCATCATCATTTTGCTATCATCAAATAATTTGAATCAACCATTTTACTAGAAAAAAATTAAGTGAGAATAGATTAATTTAAATATTGAAGGTTTATTTACATCATCATTTACATCATATAGAATCTACCAACACATTTTCTTTCAATAAAAATGGAAGCAAAATGATAGCAAAGTCTGATACATCATACGTGCCATTTTGAGTTGGTAACAAAACATGTTTTCTATTTGATATCAACAGCAGAATATGTAATAATTTTGATATACTTTTGTTGTCAATCCTTGCTCGGGAAGCCAGTGCTCTCAGGATAGTATAAAATTTAAATTCATAATTAGTGACCACAAATAAAATGGATAACTTTTGCGCAGTCAATTAAGCAGATTTCTAGTTTAATTGCATCTGCTACTGATTACGTCAAAAAAATCCCACCACGATCTGGAATATCTCCGGGAAAATGAAACCGTAATTTACTAGCATATTTTTTCATTAAAGGCCAATCTAACGTGGTTCTTCTAAGACTAGTTGCAATCGATTGAAAATCGGTGGAGATAGATCCAAAAGTGTAACTGAAAGTACCTTCATTTTTGATGTCGGGGACGTAAAGGTTAATCGATATTATCGGACATTTTTAAAGTTACCAAATACCATTTTTCCTTCCCCGCTTTGCATTTATGTTCGGGAAACAGCACTTTTTCCTTTCGCATTTTTAAATGCTACCGCAATTAAAGGACATACACCTGTGGCTGTGAGTACATGAGGTTCGACAGCTCGATCAATGAAAGTTAGCTAAGCCGTCAATCTGAATCCAAAGAGTCCAAAGCAAAGGATGTACTTATGTACTAAACTAACTAGACACAATGCTGAATGACAGTGTGAAAGGAGGTGTATTTCGTCACTAATGGATGGAGCAATAATAAAACTTTTAATCCTTGTTGTAAGTCTTCCACCGAAGATGGTGACAAGGGTTCTTAATTAGGTAAAGTCCGAGCTCAGCGAAAAAGTTTCGTGATTACACTTGACAACTAACTTTTTTTTCCAACAATCACACTTGCAGAGAATGGATTAATGGACTTCATTTCGAAAGTGTTAAAGTTTTCCAATTGCTGACCACAACAATGCATCAGAATCCTCTTCACCCAAAACAAAGAGGCTCTATGATTAAACTGTTGTTCTGATATGTAGGATGTATGATGTATTGTGTCGTTCACAAAGAGAATGACAATAAGCCAAATGGTGAGTGATGAGCATAATTATTGTTATCAATTACCATAAGGTACGTGACTTGGATCGAAAATTAACTAAATTTCACTGCACAGAGCAAGGTGGTGTTTCACAGCCGTCAGTTTCCGACTACATAATAATGCAAAGGAAGTGCTGTTCCCGGCATTGAAATTCAATAATTTGAGTTTCATTAGTTATGAAAAATGAATCGTTTCCTTCTAGTTTCGAAGGTAGAAAAAAACTTCCTTTCTTAGTCGGAACTGTGCAGCAGCCGATTGCGTGACATAATTCCTTAAGGTTGTGGCATTTATCTTGTCATGACAAAGTACTAATAGACACAGATAGAGCTTACAGCGATAAGCCCCCCAATGACAATTCCTAGCAAACGAGGCTTAAAATCAATGAGGAACGAACGCTAGCGTAGGTACATTCCGGCGGGCGAATGTATTTCACCGCTTCCCCGAGAGGTACATTTCTCGAGCAATCGATGTCCGGAATCGATGCCAAACAGTAAAAGTTTATAAAGTCGCAATAAATAATAATGATAATTATTTATTGCCTTTCGATGCGGTGTTCCTTTTCCTTCGGTTCCCCCGGTGCATGCATGTGCTTAGGTATTATACACAGTATGTGGGGCCGAATGCACCTAGCCTAGGCTGTGAGTGCAAATTAAACTGCAAGCCGAGAAAAACAATCTTCTCCGCTAAGTGGCAACCGGTTCGAGCCGGACCGCGGCACCGGTCGTGCGTCACTTTCGTCGTGCCCTGGCTGCCCGCGCGCGGTGTGGCGATCGTACTTACGAGGAAAATTGCGAACTTCAGAAAAACACGGTGGACCGACCCTTTCACAACAAGCTCACATGTTAGTGCAATGTTTGTTCAGTCATTCATTCTAGTTGAATATGTACCTAAGTTTGTTTGTCCTAATCTTCGAACCGTGTTGGGATGAAGGGCACTTCAAGAAGGTACTACCGTTGGGTGAGAGGGTTGATAACTGAGTAATTTAGTGCTCAAACTGGTTTCATTTTATCAATCTCACGTCCGGTTGATCATAAAATCAATATTTGAACATTAATCACACAAAACAATTGGCCCTTGGTGTGGATGTGTGTGCGATAGGGTTGGAGAGTGATGTTTTTTATGATTGCCGAGGAGGCGCGGCTCTTTGTTTCAGAGTTGAGTACTCTCGGTCGGCCGTCCGGGAATTGTTGCGCTCTTCCTTGTCGCCGGTTTTGTTAACTTTTGACATCCGATGTCAGTCGTGATAATCGTCCGCCGCATAGGCGGCAAGTCACGTTTTCTGCACTGGAATTGAGTGAAAAGGTGCAGTTTTGCATTTTAGATCTCCTGTGGATGCAGCAGCAGCGACGCTTGGGATGCTCTTCTTTGTCTAGAATAGAATTCTTATCGTTTCAGGAAGATGGGTCAACAGATTTCCGCACTTAGAATGCAGCGAATATTGAATATGAGTTTCGACGATTGTATTAATGCTAATAGTGCGATCACTTCGTAGATCACTTCGACTAGATTAGGACGGCTCAACAGGAATCGAAATGCATCGTGACTTTTGAGTCATTCAGTGACTTCAGGATCACATCTACCGGGCATGTTCCGTCAAGGTTCTAGCAGTATTAAATTACATGCCATCCGGAACATTCACCGGGCTCGTGCTTCGATATTCTCGCTGCTGCAGAACCAACTCGAAAATGTCAATAAACTTGCTTGTTTACCGTAGCCGAATGCCGGTACTATTATGATAATGAATCTGTTTACTTTCAGCAACAATTCGCACACATCTAGTTGACCTTTCTGTTGCCGCGAACAAAAGCTGTCCGTAACCGTGCGATGGCGATGTGATGTGACACACAGGCTCAGTCAGTTGGTGATCGAAATCCGAGAGCGAGCTTCGTCGTATGCGACTCTTCGGCGGCTGACCAATACAACCAGACGCCGCCGCCGCTGCCGCCGTCGACCGACTCTAACCGACCATCCATACGTGTAACGTGTGACAATCCCCAAACCGGATTGTTCTAACTGCTATGTAGTCTGCGTGTTGGTTGAGGGGTATTAAGCCGTTCGCCCCACTCATGGGGACTACCCGGAGAGCGGCGCGGCGGCTATCTTCTACTGGCAAGGTCCACCACCCAGAGCGTTTGAAGAAGATTCAAGCGGTCGTAAAACCTGTTTCAAGGAACTGAAATAACTTTTGCACACAAAAACCCCGCTCACAACACAAGGAAAAGTGGCCCAAGTTAAACGCTGCTGCAGGCAAGAGTCGTTACCATGCACGTGACGTGACGGGAGCTCATTTATTCGGGGCTGAAGGACGTACTCTCGCTTGCTGGTGGTGCGGCTTTGACTGCCGGTACCGGTACCGCACAACATTGTAGTTGCCGTTTCGCAGAAACCGGCTCAGCGCACAATAAAGCCACTCTGATACATTCAAGCTGATAAGATAACCGGCAAAAACGTAGGCAACTGGAAGGCAAAACCCATTTCACCTTCATATTAATTTTTGTTCCGAGATCTTTTGCCGAACTATGATTGCTATAATTTATATCGGCCGGCGCTCCGGTTGATTTTTCCGTTGTTTACTAACCCGCGGAAATTTTTATGCACTTCCTCATGAACTAGTTTCGCTGTCAGGCCGTCAATCTTTCCTGCATTCACTAAAATCAACACACAAACAGCCCGGCAGCACCCATACACGACGGACGCGGATACCGTTCCGGGAAGCGAGCGAGAAATGATCGTTTCCGTGTTCTGGTCGGAGACACGCAGCTGAGCTGCCGAAGCCCGGAGGGGTGCAGCACAACATGTCTCGGTGTGTTGATCACGCGAGCCGATCGTCAAAATTCTGTACGTTCTCGAAAATTACATTAACATACCGCGGTACGTCGTATCATGTGCATCGAAAGCAAAAAGGGAAACCCCCTGGGCGATCTATAAATAGTCCGCTGAGCAACATGTTCGATGGTCGAGCAGCTTGAACTGCATCTAGCCAGTTATCGATCTGGGCCTGGGCTGGGTGAGGGCGGGTGCCGGGTGGATAATTCAAGCTGCAACTGAGGAAGGGTGTTGAAATATTTATTATTCTTTTTGTTCATGTTAATTAATGGATGGCGATTCTAGGCAGGTATTCGATTTCAATTCTTTGTAGTCAAGCGAAAATGCACTTGTTTATACCCGTACATCGAAGTACACAACAATGGCAGACGGAAAAGCCAAAGCGTAATTATGCATTCCACCGTGATTTCCAGCTAACTATGCATTCCACTTCAACCTTTGAGAGCAGCATTCTGACAAGGCTTCACGACGGTATCAACATGCTTTGCATAATGCCGTCCGCCGGCTGAAGCCATTAGCCGATGGACTGACTGATGGAAAAGAAACATCGCGAACCGTGATGTAACTGTCCGTTCGTCCATCCGTCCGTCCGTCGGACTGGTACCGACTGATAGACGGAGTAATAAATTTCGTAGAAATCTCCCGAGAATTCCGAAGGCTTTGGGGATCAATTCCTTGACCCGACGTATGATGCCCTGCTTACATACAACATGCCACCGGCAGAACGGTGGTTCCCTAACTAACGAGGAGTGTCTCGTTACATGACAAGATTTGTAGTTTTTAATGTCTTGTTAAGGGATTTTAATTATGTTTATGCCGTAGCTCTGCGGGCCAGTCAGCCGGGCTGTGAGCAGTATGTTTTATTACCTTTGCTAAACAAATGACGTCCTACCGCTACGTAACACAGTCATAAAATACAGCTTGATACTGTAAACAGAGCACGGAATGCAACGAAGAATGTGGCGACATAAAATGCCGTCGTCGCTTAAGACTGGTTGTAGGTAATGGCTGTGTTTTCACTGTAGACTGCCCTAGACAACGTATCGAAAGGAAATGCGCCTACAGTCGCTGGGAAACATTATACTGGGGTGTAATAAAATATTTGTTTCTTTTTGTGCTTTTACATTCACATTTCGTTTCGCACAGGAAAGAAAATATGAATAATTGCTATTATGTGTGTTTTAATTACCATACTGCTTGCTGCCGGCTAAAGGCTTGTTCTAAGCCGAAGAGCCTACTTGAGAGGTTAACCCAAGACTTGCAGTTGGTGTTATGTGATTATCTGTGATTATAGTTGCATTTTATAACGCTGCAATGGGTTAAACGAGCGGATTATCTATGGCAGATAAGAAATTTTCTAAACACGTTGATGCCAATCAGCAAAGCGAAAACAGAACGGCTTCGATCCGCATGGAACTAGATCTTTTAATACTGGTTAGAATCGGTGTTAATTGGCGAGAAGAAGAGACATCCGAGTATTGTCGGTTCCTTGTTCGTTGTGCGTTGTGCCAAGGGCTGATGATGATTTGATGATTGAATGTATGTCTTTCGCTCCATCTTTTCGTGCAATTGCTAAAATGAGATCTACCAAAAAATGCTAAAAGCGGTAGGCTTAGTTTTATGGTGAAAAGAGATGACGGAGCACTTTGAGATGCTAATATTAAGTATGTTAATCGAGCACCAATCATCAAATTTGAACATTAGGCGTTACGGTTCAAAGCAGTCGGAGTCCGTTTTAATTGCCTTAAAGATTTTTACATTGTAAGTACAAAAATACCGATAACCAGGTGGTAGGATAGCTTTTTTAGTTCATTTACAAAGAGCGAAAAAAGCAGTGATCCCTGGGTACTCCCCTGTGGTACGCCAGAGATGTTACAAAACGAGTCAGAAAACTTCGGACCCGATCTTCACACTCAGCCTACGATACGAGCGCTAGGTACGAGTTTAGCCACTTGCAGAACGGAGCGGAAACTCCTAGCTTCTCAAGCCTTACAAGTTGGTAGGATTGCGTGATACATCAAACGGACGATCAAACGTTGCCTTCAGGTTCGTATACACTGCAGTAATTTGCACTCGTTCATTCATGCTGCGCAGGCAGAATGAAACGAAATCAACCAGTTTCGTAAAGTCAAAACGTTTTGGGAAAATCCCGTTCTAGTCAGAAGAAATGTAGTGTTGACAGTAAGTGAAAACCTTGTTCACATAAGGAAACATAACTGAATCTTTTCAAAGGGTAGGGACAAAGACCTATTTCCGAAGTTAATGATGTTCTAACTGTTTTGGGTCTTTCGAGGGAAGGCTTTAGTCTTCGATAAAGTTGTTCGAACAGTTTCGGAGTTCTAAAACAGATACTGAGGAAGCCTGCAAGTCGTAGGCGAAATACGTATCTGTCAAGAATAAATATACATAATAGAATTAAATTGAATAAGTTTTCTTTTTATTTAATTCCAAAAATCATTTTGTTTTTTACTAAACCAGCTCATGTGATTGGCTGAAGATTTGATCGATATGAATACATTATAAAAATTGACGAGCCTAAAAGTTCATTTGAAACGAATTCCATTAACTTCAGGACTGGAAATAATTGGTATATTAATAATTGGTATTAAGCCGATAAGCTTCACTGCATTTGAGTAATCGTAAAATAAACTGCAGTATTTTACTACATTATGAGCGTTGTAGAAATATACATGGACCTAAACGATTGCCTTGAGGTACACCACATGATTCGCTAAATGGACAAAGAAGCATTATTACCTTTTAGGAAATAGTCACTGATGAAGCCTGCAAGACGTAGACAGAATGCGTATCTACCGGATTCAAATCTCTCTAGAATCTCTTTTTACGTCCTTTCATTTTACGTGATTTCGTTTTACGTCCAATTTTTGACGTAGGACTACGGCTTTGTTTATTATACTAGGACTAGGTAGCACTTTGTGTAAATGAAAATAGAAGTGTAACGTTTGAATGAAAAATTTCAACTACTAAACGAAACTGAACAATTTATGTGTCGTTGGATAGATAAAACCACCAGCAATTTTATGGAGGGGTGAAAAGCAATTTTAAGGAGGACGTAAGAGGGAGGGGGGCTCATATACAAATAAAACACAAAGTTACTTAAAACTCAAGAACTAATCAAGAAAATGGAACCAAATTTGGCATGTAGGAGTTTCAGACTGTAGGATTTTTTTCTACGGTGTACTGAGACCCCTTCTCCTTCTAAGAGGGGGGGGGGGGGGGGTACTCCCATACAAATGAAATACAAATTTCCTCATAACGCCAGAGCTAATCAAGCAAATGAAACCAAATTTGGCATGTGGGGGTTTCAGAATCAGGCAAGAATTTTTTCTATGATGAATTGAGACCCCTCCCCTCTTTAGGAGGTGGGGGGGGGGCGGCTCCCATACAAATAAGATACAAATTTCCTCAAAACTCGAGCCCTACCCAAGCAGCAATGTGAGTTTTATTGTACTCTTCTGGTGGTCTTCAAGATTAATCTTGGTCTTAAATGTCATCAAAAGAGTGTAATAAAACTCAAATTGTTAATTGGGTAATCAAGCAAAAGGAACCAAATTTGGCATGTGGGGCTTTTAGAGGCCAGAATTTTTTTCTATGGTGAATTATGACCCCTTCCATTTTTAAGAGGGGGGGACTCCCATACAAATGAAATACTAATTTCGTCATAACTCGAGAACTAATCGAGCAAATGGAACCAGATTTGGCATGGCATTTGGAGGCATGAATTTATTTTATGATGGTTAGAGACCCCTCCTCCTGTGGTAGAAGGATAAGGATTCTCATATGAATAAAACAGAAATTTTTGCGTATTTTCCATATTTTCTGCTATGTAACAAGTGGTAAGCTGTGAAAGTAAACTAGTAAAACCTTCTCGGAGCAAAAGACAGTGAATCGACGCAGCTAACTTACGCACCTGTTGCCATTCATGTCAAAAGAGGACATTCGAATGGCACGTTATATATGCGATGAACGTACTTTGGCCTTAATGTTATTTGTAACCAATGGCCCTTTTAAAGGCCACAAGCGAGTTAAAGTAAGATTATTGAAAGATGTCAAGCTAAGCAATAGTCTGTGGGCTGGTCATTCGTTACTATTTCAAACTTTATGATGCACACAAGTGATTTTTAAAAGACGATTTACCGTTGATCTCGAGAAAAATTCGATCGAAAAATCGCAACGGACGGAGCGCTCAGAAAATGGTGTCAACTAGGCGAGTAAAAACGGTCTCAATGGTTGCAGGCGGTGTACCTATGAACCTCCGTTCACGTATTTTCAAAGCCACCATTGCATTCAATGAAGAATTGAATCTGAATATTTCGCTCTTCTCTTTTAAATATTCACTTAAACAATGGCACTCGCAGATTCTTATAAACCTACATATGCCAGAAATGCAGTTTACATTAGTTTTTGATCTAATGATCTGATATAGTCCTACGTCACCCTTTCGTACAACCCTTAGGGCTGTATACCTTGTAGTTTTTTACATCCGAAATTTGAATTAACGTCCTCTCGTTTCACGTCCAAAATTTGAATTAATGTTCTCTTTTTTTACGACCGATTTTTTTACGTCGCCCCAATAGTGGACTTAAAACAAGATTTGATTGTTGTAAAATTCAACCGGAAAAAGACTAACCTTTCCTTTCTTGCATGTATACAATAAACGGTACACCTGCTGGGCAGATGGCTTTGTAGTCAACAAATCTTCGGTAGAATTCTACAGAATAACCTTTTGACTATGGGCCTTAACTACGCGGTTTTGAACAAAACCAAATGTTGAACAGGCGATACTTGACATCGAAGCTGGCAGTAAGAGCTGCCAACTTTCGAACGCATAAATAAATAAATCCGACATGAAGACTTTTCAAGAATTGCCTCAAACCCCCGTCCACTATTGCTTGAAAAGCAGATAAGGGTAACAAAATTATCATCATGGATCAAACTTATTATGGTGAACTGCTGCAGGCAACAAAGAAATAATCCGCTTGCTGATGTGACAAAAAGCTTTGAAAATATCATGATTAGGTAAGGTTTGTAAATCTCATTTTAATGAGAATAAAGAATCTCCCAAAGATCAAGAAACCTGGCAATGAAATGAGAATGATTATTTCGGCAGAAGGATTTTCAACAGAAAATTGTCAAAACGGCTGGTTGAAGAATTTCAAGCCATGCTAGGAAAATTTTTTAGTCAAGCAGTTAAGAGCACAAAAGATTTGACCGATAAATTAAAAAAAACATCTGGCTACATTGAGGATGACGAATTGTTGGTTTTATTATTTGATAAAACTGCGTTGTTCCCCAGTATTCCACTGAATGAAGCTTTGTCCCTTCTCGAATACGAATTATTCTCGAAATCGAATACCCAATCTATATATATAAAAGTAAGCGTGAATATGTTTGTATGTTTGTATGTTCCTCCATAACTCCAGAACGCCTTGACCGATCTCTACCAAACTTGGTACACATGTTGCTTGATAAAAGAGAATCAGTACTGCGAGATTGATAAGAGGGGGGGGGATCGTAACAGCGAGGGAGGTCCATAACTCCGAAATGGCTGGACGGTTCTTCACCAAACTTGGCATACATTTTCTTTGACATAAGGGAATCAGCACTGAAGGGTTGACAAGAAGAGGAAGGAGTGGGGTTCATAACAAGGAGAGGTGAGGCCATAACCCCAAGGCCCCCCTGCAACAATTTGAGTTTTATTGTACTCTTATGGTGTTTTTCAAGACCATCATAGGAGTAAAATAAAACCCAAATTATTACTTGGGCGGTTCTTCATCAAATTTGGCACACATGTTCCTTGGCATAAGGGAGTCAGAACTCAGGAGGTTGACAAAAGAGAAGGTTCATAACAGGAAGGGGGTCGTGACAGGGGGAAGGCCATAACACCGAAATGCCTGACAATTCTTCATCAAACTTGGCACAAATGTTCCTTAACATTAGGAAATCAGCTCTGGGAAGGTAACAAAAGGGGGGAATGCCTAACAAGGGGGGAGAGATCTAAATAACTAAAAGCGGTTGCGTTTCTCTTGCATTTAACCCGATTGCAGTTGTGCAACTGACTTTGAGAAAAGAAATAAACCTTTGTTTCGCTGCCATCACAGTGTTTTTTATTGAACTAATTAGCTAATAATTAGCTACGTGACAGAAGGGGGACCTGACTGGGAAGGAACCGACATATAAGGGGGACGAGGAACGTGAGTATGAATGTATGTTCCGCCATAGCTTCGGAACTTTTTGACTGTTCTTCATCGTTGTTTGTCACGCACATGTTTTTGGCATGTTTCTTTTCTGCCGGGGGGTTAACAAAAGAGGAAGACGGTCTCTTACAAGGGGAGAGAAAAGTTCAAATGGGTAAAGGGGTACGTTTCTCTTGCATTTGGAGCGATAGTTGTAAAAGTTGTTTTATTTCTGAATGGGGGAATAGGGTGGCCATTAAAATGGGAGAGGTTCAAAAACATAAAAAAGGTTTTTTGTCGATTTATTGGGATTATCGAAAAGAAGACAGATTTACAAGTGGTTGGGACAACGTGAGAGGAACTGACAAAGGGAGTAGACATATTCAAAGGAAAAAAGGGTTTTGTTTCTTGCATTATGAGAGTTTTCATTACAAAAACAAATATACAAGTGACTGAGTGATAAGGGGCCCCGAGGGAAATCGGGTAATCAGCTAGTACTTATATGAAATCAACACGCCTTTGTATGAGTAAAAATCATTTTTCTTTTCTGGGCAATTTTTAAAAGCAAACTGAGAAGCACTTATGGGAAATCCCCTTTCACCATTTCAAATGTAGACAATGTAGAAATGCAATTGAAGAAATAAAGGAAAAGAATTTCTTGCCAATTCGCTGGTGAAGAAATGTGAACGACAGTTTTTGCATTACAAAGCTCGATGAACTCGAAAAGTTTTATGAAAATACAAACAATATCCATAAGAATATATGCTTTCCCATTGAACAAGAATAGAATAGCAAAATTTTGTTCTCAGTAAAAGAACCATACAAGCGAGTGCCTGTAGCTTGTACTTTATACGCCCCCATCACTCTCCGCTATCAGTTTATACTCCGTCAAATATCGTCCGCAGGTCCAGAAAGAACTACCGGTCTAATAAGGGATTTGTACATTGTCAACTTCGTACGGCGGCATATGCTTCTCAAAATATTGAGTAGCGTTAAGCGAAGGGCTAAGTAAGCCTGATTTCTCGCTTGAATGCTCCGCTGTATCTCCTTACTAGTGTTATTGTCTACGGTCATCAGCTATCCCGAATACATGAACTCATCAACATCAATTTGCGCTATGTTTGTTACCCAGAGAACGAAAGTTATTTCATTTTTTCAATATATAAAGCCCCACACAAGTCACGTTGATGTGCAGTTTTAGTGCCGATGCAGCGCTGATTGCAAATGTGGCAGCAAATGCCGCCCATGACAGCAAAAAGACTCGCTGTATTCCACGTCATCTGCAACGACGAAGTCGCTAAGATAATGTCCATACAGGAGGAAATCCGTACTCTGCAATTACGTCTGTGGTTCCACAAGGCAGTAATGTGGAACCCTTCAAATTAGCGATCTACCTCAATTTTTTTTCAAGTTTTCATTCCATTGCTAGAAATTTCCGTATACTAGCGAGTTGAAACTACTTTGTATTGTAAGGATTCAAAATAATACAGGAGAACTTCATCTCGACTTTAGTCCGAAACGATCGAGAGTGTGCTACGACTGCAGTCGTCAATGGTAACGTTTTTGGTTTGACTTTCCTATCCGGCCTGTTAGAACCTACGGCAACAGCAAACCTGTTGTCACCTCGTCTAGTGACCCCGACCGACGAAGGCAAAGTTGGTTCGTTGGTTGGTTGGCTGGTTGGTCGGTATCTATTACAGACTTAACAAAAGCGCAAACAACCAAGCGCAGGCCGCTGCGCGCTTGAACAGAACGACAACGAGGCAAGCAGCAAGCTGGTTGGTTGGTTGTTTGTAATGCAAATATAAGCCCCCGATAATGAATGCCGAAATTTGAACTGTGGCACACGCTTCTTCGGTACCAAGTACCTAGTAGGTAATTTTTCCGTGGCAGTGGTCATGTTAAAGAAAGCTCCGCCAGCAGAGGTTAGGTGCATGAGTTGACACGCACGGGTAGTGCCAAATAACACGGGTACGGGTACTGTGTACGGTGGAATTTGCATATCGAATTGTGTAATGTGAAACAGTTGAGCGAACCACGGGGCGAACTGCCATGACAGGAAATAAAAGGTGGATGACTTAGAAGCGGGCAAGTTCTGCCCGCAAAAGTGTGTCAACTTAATGCTTTCTTCTGCGTTATGATGAAATTGTTTTCAGTTCAGTACTGTTCTGGTGTAATTGTAAGCAAGCTCTGCAGACATGAAAAATAATGTGTTCCGTGTTTTTGTTTATTTTAGCATGGAGGCAAATAAAACGAACTTCGGACTGCAAACCCGGCGCACCAGTTTGCACCGAGGCGAACGACTTCTTTACGCCCAATCAAATTTCCAGCGGAAATCGAATAAATTAATTCATCCTTTTGCTCGCCTTATAACTAGTAGCATCAACCTGAAGTGGAAATCTATTCTGTACGACCACGCTGGCGCGCTCGCTCGCTGGTTGGCGACTGGTAAAGTGAAACCGGAATGCGTGGAATGTGGAGGTCACGCTGTGGCTGTCGTCTGTAATTACATGGCTTTTGCTATGCAACTAGGTCAACCATGCTGCTGGTAAACGCATGTTGTTAGCTCCTCTAAACAACAACAGCAACGTTGTTGATTCACTGTTACAACAGTAGTGGCACTTTCGATTCGAAAAGCATCGTTCGATGCTGATGTCACCAATTTCGCGGTAAGGTGAATCACTTCTCCGCCTACGAAGGAGGCACGTTCCGCGGTAGACAGAGCTCGATGGATTTCCATGAGAAACTCAATGGAATGTAAATTGGTTCTTGTACCAGTAACGACAGAAACAGGATTAGTTGTGGTTGCTTCGGTAGCAACAAACAAGACTAGGGGTAATTAAGATCTTCATTACTTTAACCGCGGCCACTATACAGCATTGAGTGCTAATCAAACCGCATGTCATTCCGTCAGGTGGAATTTGATTAAGTGCTCTCTCGTCGTTCGTTGTACGCCTCCCAGTTCGTTCCCGTTTCGCCAGCGTTCGTGATCGAACCCCAACAGAATTCGCCAGAGTGCGATGCCCGAGCGAATGCCGCCAATAAACGCATCAGTGTTAATAACCGTAACCATTACGGTTACCTCGTTAAATCTACCGTCATTGAAGTGGTTGCCAATTTCACGTTACTTTGTTGCAACGGGCAGCCTTTCTCTTCCCCTTCTCTGACGAGAAGGCGCGATCCCGACAGGACCGACCGACGATCGGCCGGAGCGCTTCTCGTTCGTAACCCTGTTTCAATTTACCACCATAAATCTTCATTCGATTTACGGGCGCGAATGAAAGTGCCCCCCGACTCGGCTTGAACCCCAAGTGAGAGGCGAAGATAACCAGCAATGCTGAAAGAGAGATGATTAATAAAGGCTGTCACTATGCACACTGCACTTTCCGCATACTTCGGATTGTAAACGTCTCGGTTGGGTAAGGTTTATTGCGTTTCTATGTTCTTCATGCTAAGGGTTATGTGAGAGGAATCTTGCTCGGGCATTCAGCTTTTACTGTGCCAATCGTTTCTGAATTTCCCAATAAAATGGCCTTATGTAACGTAATTAGTAACCTGACTGTGGAACGCTTTCCGAACTGCACAACCATCAATCCATTGATTTTAGTGAAAGAAACACGTTCCTTTTGATGTTTTAACCACCGAAAAAAAAACTGCAACCTTTCGCTTTTGGTCCGAATTCCTTTTCCGCGTTCAAAGACAACGCCACGGCAAAAAAGCAGCAACTACACAAGTAAAGTAGTGGATACAATCCAAGACGATCAATTTGGAGGTGTGACTGAATCCCGCGCTCGCTTCGGTTGCGGTGGGACGCCAATATCGGCCCGGCAGACGGTTCAGTATAGAACTGAACTCTTTCACTTGAACGTCGTTGATCTCCGGCTAATGATACGGGCGGCACAGCTGGTCCCTCATTACAGCGCCGCTTTTGCCTGCGGGCGCGCACAGGATCGTCGGCGGTGGCGCGGTGACTTGTGACTTGTGGCCGACACGCCATACTATTGGAACCATAAAATTGTTACGTTTATTTTAAGACGACGGCCGTTTATTATTTCCTCGTAGTTTCTTATGCCATTTTGCGCCTGCCGATCTGCCACGCCGGGCGGCGGCGTTGTGGGAATGACAGATTTTGAGTACAGACTGTTGTACGGAGCTATAAATAATTTTGCGCCATCGGGTTGCGCATGTGCCGATTTTAGACTGGTGGCAGCATTATGTGTGAAATGTGTTTGCCACGACACACGGTGCTAGACGACGGTAGGTACTTACGACCGAGTACCGTTCTTTTTTAATTATTTTTCGACCGCGACAATCGATTATCGGGAGAAATTTAAAACCGTCATATTTTTCTGGTAAAATACGAGGCAGCTCTCTCTGAGTCAATAAAAGTTTAAGCGATATTTTCCGGATGTCAGTTTTTCATAAACTTGGCATCGAATATCAGGTTTCGACAGGATAGAATAAATAGGTTGGAATATGTAAATCCCAACATGTCTAGACATGATCAGGGTAAAAATTATGGTTGCAGTTGGTTCATCTATCTTTCTAGCAATAAAATATCTTGAAGTTGAACGAATGATAGAGACGAATATAAAAAGGATTTTTAATAAGCTTCCTCGGCCATAAACTTCATCATGTACAACTGACGATATGTCCTAAAGGAATATTAATTTTTGATTGTTAAATTTTGAAACCCCTAACTACCACATTTGGCATGAATGAAATGTTCACCAATAAATAGTTTAAATTTTTGTCCATGTCCAAAATATCCGTTTCTTTACCAGCAGTAGGTATTAGACCATGTTATTATTGCTAAAATTGATCGATATATAGAAAATCACTTCGAAAAGACATTAATTGCCGGCAGTATTTGCTGTAAGTTATAAGTCAACTGTCCCAACAGGCAACTGATTGTATAATAAGTGTCGGTTTAAAATCCTGAAGCTAGGCACGCAATTATCGAACATTTTGTATTTTAAATTTTATTACCGATAATAGTATAAATGAAAGTGGTTAATTTCAGGCCTTTTTTCTATCAATTACATCATTTCTGCTCTATAACTTCACACAATCCATTCAATTTGCGATGCCTGCCAGCCAAGCAATAATACTTTTCACGCGACTCTCATTAACTTTTACATAAAAATACCTTCATTTCCCTGCTTGGTCATTGTTGTATGCAAACTATTAAATTTGTTAAAGGCAGTTTTGTAGCAAAACGAATTAATTGTAGATGATCTAGTGTACTAGCATGCATCAGTTGAACAATAATTTGTTATACTTAAACTAATTTACTGCTCACTAAAAACTAGCAAAAGCGTGTGATAATCTCGTTACACGTCCCAGCACCAATGCTATTATTGGGGAGAGTGAAAATTCACTGCGTTTTGCAAAGGGAATTTTTCATAATTGAACAAAATAAGTCAAGCAGTTTTCGAATTTCCAAAAAGTCGGAAAAACGTTGCTCTAATTCCTAGGAAAAAAAATTATTGTTCGTCAATTCATTAGAGTAGGGTGGGACATAAGTACGATGTTTGAAGTTGTCATCAATTTTCACGAGATATACCCAGCTAGCATTTTCATATGTATAAAAAAGGTAAAAATCAGCATTACGTGCCGATATACATGCTAAATAAATCGTATTTCATGTACAAAATTGGCATATCCGTACTATTTTGAAAGCGATATACGTGATTACGATTAATTTTGAGCGTAACGACTATATAAGTATTTATATACGATAATATCCGATTAAGCGCGAGTCGCTCCGTACTACTCTACGACTTGTGCTGAAAATCGTATGTATGTCAGTCATTATCATTATATACGACAAAAAATCAACTTGATCCCACTTTATCCAGCTTTAGTTACGATTTCGAGTTTGTTAGGAGATATTTACGATAGTTTTCGTACATTGATATATGAGTTGGTGCTAGCTGGGTAAAGAATAATAGCAATAATATATATTTGATATTGATGCAATAACTCAATACCTTCTTTCACATTAAACTATAAATCATCTTGAGTAATAGTGTTATGCCAATAGCCTCCCAGTTGGCCACGAGGTATGATGCTGGCCTAATAAACCAGTCGTCGTATGTTCAAATTTCGGCTGGGAGAGGCTGTTAGAGTCAATAGGATCGTAGCAACTGACCCCGCAATTGTCCTGTTTCGATAACGGAATGTAGCACCTAGGCTTTGGTTTTAATAGTGTTATGCAACATAAATTCTCCATGTTTCTGATAAAGTGCCAAATCGCACTTTTGCCCCATCAGCGGGGAAAAAGTGCGAATACCGCGGGGCAAAAGTGCGAAGTTTGAATCCATGAAATGAGCACAGCAGTAGCTAACAAAACCGTAATATCTTCAATCTGCGATGTGTTTTGGTAAAGAATTTTCTTAATTTGCACCTTTCGTATTTTCCGTTGGCGTATTGCAGCCTCCATCAGATCGATCGAGATTACCAAACGTTTTTTTTCTGTTTCACCAGCGAATAGACGCTGTTTTCCTTCGGCCAGCATCTGAGCACACAGTTTTCGGCAGATCTTCATTTCTAGTATCTGTAAAATAGTACCTTTAAGCAGTCTAAGCGGGTCACTGATTGTTTTACCTTATTCCAAGCGATGGGTTGAATAAGTGGGGGATATCAGCATACCAATCTTCTTGCTATCTTTAGTTCTTCAAGCTGTTACCATTGGAAGACACTATTGTTGAGCTAAACTTTTGATTTTTCGCTTTAAAAGTTGGAGCGGCGGAACTAATTTTGAACAGACCGAACCCATTTTCACCCGCAAGGTGCTTTTTTAAGCAATCCTGAAATCTGAATTTTTTTACGTCCCCTTAAAAAATCCCTCGAACTTTGCCCCCTATTCAGTAAGTTCGCGTTCCTATCCGTGACCTACTAATCGGCATCTGATGCGTAATCGGCATAGCGTATCGGCATAGATATAGATGCGTAAAATACCATCTGTCTAAATTGTTTATCAGGGCATACACTCACCGCACCGTTCGGCAAACGGTATTCGTCGTCTCTTTTATTCTCTGGTATTCTTACGGGAAACTGCGAGTTTGACGTCTCACTCGCTGTTCATAAGGATGGTGGGAGAACAAAAGAGGTAAACACATAGCAGTACAAACGATCCGACTCAGAACAGTGTTGTCAAAGCAAATAACATTGAAACACATCGTTGCTTTATTAAATCACTGAGAAAATCTTCGAAAATTATTGAAAAAGCTGTCTTTTGTGTTGTTTTTAATAAAGAAAAATTAATTATGAACATACATTTCTCTTGAAAGTATTGAACCACGTTTTCACCATAGGAAGTTTCAGTTAATTTCAAACTTAAAATTCTTATTTCCAGAACCGAAACAGTGTCTTGGCAACACGATGGTTCATCAGTTGTGCAGCAGCTGCTGCCAGTGGTGAACAGGTTCCGTCAATTCAGAATTTGTTTTCAGATTTGTTAGAAAATAATAAAACTTTCGGCTAGTGACAAAGCCTTAGATAATAGAAAAAAGAGAGTGAATAATATGGTATGTGACAATTGAGTGCTTGACTTTTAGAGTGGTTGTAATCAGTGCTGAAAAATGTGATGGATTCGTTAGTAGCGAGGTGGCGATTGCCTTCAGCAGCTGAAAAATGTACGTTTTTGGACAACAATTTTTAATTCATCATATTTCTTGTCGGAAACCCAATAAATTGTGTTTGTGTGAATCAAATGTATGGTTAAGTGATTTGTGAAGATGATCCTATCAAAAGATTTTGAAAATATGAATAAAAAAGTGCATTTTCGGCTCATTTATGTTCAACTGATTAAAATAGGTGACACTGCTTAACTCGTTCCTTACCCTAACTGCATTCGGAAAAATCATTTTGTCGTTCCTAAATGATGTAGCAGTCTATTGATTACATTTTTTTATAGCAGTTATCATGTTTTCTTAGATATTTTTCACATAAAACATCTCATCACATAAAGTATGATAACATTTCTGCTGTTGGCAGAAAGTAGAGCATCTGTGGTTAGAAAGTAGGGCTGATGTAGTGTTTTGATTTACTTGGGCAGGATGTTTAGAATGTTTTTTGCACAGTGATGATACATGGTGTGAAAATTGGATACTTCCGTGCATCAGCCAACCATTTTTGGTCTACTAAAACATTTTCTGGAAACAGGATCTTACAAATAAACACATTCCGTAGATAGAACACATTCAGAAAACTTACCCGTACACTAGCGCCGTGAAGTCACGAAATTATGAACTTTTGCACACCTGCGGAATGACCATCAACTGCTGAATAACTTTGCTGTATACAGGAACCATTTTCCTTTATGAAATAATAAGAGAAAATTCCAGTAGGGACCAAGTGCGGTACCCCTCACACGCCGTTTGCATCGTTTTTGCGATTTCGGTTTATGCTCATTATTTTGATGAACAGTTTAAGGCATTAATGTATTGAATAATTATGTCATTTTGTTCATAATAAGTTTATTGAAGAATGCATTTTGGTTTGACCTCGATCTGTTCCTTTAAAACAAAATGGCATCCAAAAATCTACAAGTGTTGTACAAAATACAACAACGCGTGTAACGGAAGGTTAAGAAGTTGTGTTCCGCAATCTTTATCCAAGCTGGGGGATTCCGAGGATTCAACCAATCTGTAATCGGAGCATTACAGCTGGATTCAAACCCATTCTTCCCACCAGGACATGTGGCTCGCCGGTGGTAATGATCTTTTGAACCACAGAGGTGCTGGATAAAAGAGAGACTCCACAACTCCCTTATTAAGCATGCGAGGTAACTCTGCAAACCCTTGGCAGGTTAAGTTATTTTTAGACACAAATTGTGCCTCTTCCTCCGTCTACTGTAGAAACCACCGACGGTTGGTCTATTCCATAGGAACGGAGCCTTACACCCGCGCTGAGAATCGCGACTAACACGCTGACGGACGGACAGTGTGACGCGCAGTACCTTGTATGTCGCATGGGCCTGCATAGTGTCGTCGTCCCGTCAGTAAAACCAGTTAGATTCTCGATCCATAAGTCGCACTTTTCCCCGCTTGACGGGGTTTGATCAAATTACGTAAAAGCGAAATATATTGTGGAAATTCTCACCGGAATTTCAAGAGAAATATCTGAGTGATGTAAAATGCTGCTACAATTTTTCAATAAGTAATATCGTCCTGTTAATATCGTATTTGCCGTACCGTCATCCGGGAATACTTGCAACACCGGGGTTACTTGCAACACTTTTGCGCATCGCACTTTTGACAACTCTAACGCATTTGTTTGTTAACATAACCTTTTGTAGTCAATGACGTTTTAAAGAAGGGACGTTTACCTTTTGTTTAGTTAAGTTTAATCCATTCTATCATTGTTTTGTTTGTTTTTATAAGATTAGAAAGTAATTTCACTTTCAGAGTAGGAAAAATTGGTGTGCAAAGTTGCGTCAGGTCATTGACATGCAATTATTTTTTATCGTTTAGTTCCTGTACACAATTAGTGCATCACAAGAGCTAACAAATGGCATCTTTGAGCTTTGTTTATGTTTTGAACTTAGAGAAGAAACGATGAGTTCGTGTTGTTGCTTCCAATATGAAGCGGCTTGCAGCGCTTGTAAAATAGATAATTATCGTAATAGGCAGTATGTACGAAGTAAGTTTGCATCTGTACGATATTATTTTGTCTACTGCCATCTCCAGAAAAATTAAAATTGTGAAAAATTCCACGTGCCTTCAAACGACAATTTGGAGTTTGTTTACATGCTGCATTTTCACCGAATGTCCTTAAAAAAGCGATAGACGAAATTGGGAAGCAAAACATACTTCCAGTACCAGCAGTTTTACTGCAAACACACTCAAAATATCTAAAAATAATCATTCGCGGCTTAAAATCAAATTTAAAATCATAAGAAACGCAAAATCAGAAAAGTGTTGCAAGTAACCCCGTTTACTGGGTAACTTGCAACACCCCTATTTTCGGTTCATTCTACAGATTCATTTAGTTTATATTTTTTCTCATAATCATAAATCAAAAGTACTGACCACTATACAAGTTTTGGCTACTTACACTTGGATCTAAACGGTATACTTCGAAAGTTATACCTAGTCAAAGTTCAAAAGTGTTGCAAGTATCCCCGAATGACGGTATAACGAAATATTACATCGAAACCGTTTACCCATAACTCTGCAACTACGCTTCGTAAACAACAAATGTTTACGATACATTCAAGCTGTCGAAGTAGTCACTCATTCATGCCAATGTAGTCAATTTACTCGAAATCTGCGCTGATAAATCAATGAATCGCACTTTTACCCCAATCGCACTTTTGCCCCTCCTTACTCTATCCTTCAGTGGTAAACATTTCAAGAGAATTTTATTTACTATTCTAGAGTTATGACCGAATGACTCGATTTTCCTAAACATTTATTTATTTTGAATACTCGAATTATCTCAAGTACCAAGCAACGCAAAGTAAATATTTTTTCATGAAAATGTAGACTATCTAATAGAAGAGTGGCGCGGTGGTGTAATGGAATCACACTTGACCGGCAATCGACAGTTTCGGGTTCGCGTCCCACCGGCCCTAAATCAATAGTTTTGCTCTACATATCGGTAACTAGCTGACAACTTCGTATTGCCATAAATTGAAATCTCGGATTAGCTTTATCAGGCTGGTTTTGGTTTTATTTCCTTGATTAGTTCTCGAGTTATGCAGAAACTTGTGTTTCATTTGTATGAGAGCCCCTCTTCTTAGAGAAAGGGAGTGGTCTCATACCACCATAGAAAAAAATCCTGCCTCTAAAAACCCTCGCATGCCAAATTTGGTTCCATTTGCTTGATCAATCCACGAATTATGAGGAAATTTGTGTTTCATTTGTATGGGAGCCCCCCTTCCTAAAGAAGGAAGGAGTCCTAATTCACCATAGAAAAAAAATCCTGCCTCCAAAAACTCCCACATGCTAAATTTGGTTCCATTTGCTTGATTAGTTCTCGAGTTATCAGGCAATTTGTATTTCATTTGTATGGGAGCCTGCCCTTCTAGAGAGGGAGAAGGGATCTCTAACCATCATAAGAGCCTTCCCCGGTCCTAAAAACCCCTGCAACCAAAATTTTCACGCATATCGGTTCAGTAGTTTCCGCGTCTATAAATAACATACAGACAGAAATTCATTTTTATAGGTATAGATTGTGACATTTTCAAAATTTGTTTTAAAATAAACAACAAACGACACGGTTTTGTAAAGAGGAATGGTAGGACTTTCCTTGGATTTGACCGCCATTTTATCAAAAAATCGCCGTATCCGCCATGATCCCCCCTACCGATTTTAATTTTAAAACCACCATTAAAAAGCCCTTTTTTATTGTCAGTTTTTTATCATAATTTTTTGTATCGCCATATTGTTATGATTATTTGATTAATCGTCATTTGTTTTCATTTACATTTCTTTCATTGTCAGGTTTACATCTTAATTTTTTCTTCACCACTCTTTCTTCGTGGATCTTTCATCGTCATTTTGCAACGTAATTTTTATTGTCATTTTTTATGGTCAACCTATCATCGTCATTTTTACATTGTCATTTTTTCATCGTCTTTTTATTGTCAATTTTTCCTCATCATTTAATTCATCATATTATTTTCATCATCACTCTTTTTTCATATTTCTTTCATCGCAATTTTTTATCGTTATTTTTCATGGTCAGTTTTTCATCAGCATGATGAACTATTATTATTTTATTATTGTATTATTTTCACTCTTTTTTCGTGGTTCTTTAAGCGTCATTTTTATTGTCACTTTTACATCGAAAAATGTGTAAAATCTCACGGACTGTTTCCTTCCAAACTGATAGATTCAGAGAATTCGAAATTTCACAATGAATCATTTAATCATCTCTGACAACTGACGATTCATTGTAAGGAGAGTAACTGTTCAACGAGATCAGATGTCGAAATATCCTTTTGGCACAATGAATTCATGAATCAACGAGAAAGTTTGGAGAAAATTCCATTACTTCCACTATAACTGAATTAAATGCGACGTAAGTGGAATTTTCTCTTAACTTTCTCGTTTAATAATTTGTACCATTTTTAGTTTGACAGGCCGACAGCGAGATATTATTTGCTAAGACAGATTGAAACATTAGAAAGTCACTTGAAAAGGACATTAATCGCCGCCCGGTACTCGCAGGTAAACTATTGAAAGCAAAAGCCGACACTGTCGCAGCGGGGCCATTGATTGTATAATAAGGCGGTTTGGTACCCGAAGCTGACACGTAATTACCGAACAATTTTGTATTAAATTTTATTACAGATAATAACAATAAATGAAAGTGGTTCAATTCATGTTTTCTGCCTGCAATTGCGTCATGGCTGCGCTATTAATTCGTCGCAATCAATTCATTCAAATAACTGGCGATAACTGGCAGGCGGCAATAACACTTCTCACACGACTTTCCGGCACATTAACTTTCACATTAAAAATACCCACATTTCCCGACTCAATTATTGTTGTATACGCAAAGATTTAATTCGAAGTGAAACCTGTGAAAAATTATTGAATGCAGTTTTGCAATGGCGTGAATTAATCGCAGTTGCATTTCTTAACTAACAATTTGTAATACTTAAACTAAATTACTTCCGAATAGAAATTAGCGGAAGCCAACAATTACATTATTTTTTCCATCCAATCCATCCAATGAATTTCTAATTCAAGTATGTTGGGACAACTATAACTTGACCGGGAGTGTACATATTATTAGGTTTCTCGAAAGCACTTGATCGAGTGAACCAAGGCAGCTCTGGTCAGAAGTACCGCAAGGCTTACTTTTGGACCCGTTACTGTTTTTATCTCTGTCTGTTCGAATTTTTCACTTGAACTCACCTCACCTAACCTCACTTGAAAAGTGAGATGATTAGAAGAGGGCGTGTGACATAAGGCGAAAATCCAGTTTACCAAACCAACCCGATTGTGCGAAGGGTTGAATCTAAGACAATCGAGTCCGGTGGAACGAAAGCAATCTGCTAACTCACGTGTGACCAAAACCAACAGTCAGTGTTCCATTTAGGAAAGGAAACTAAATAAGACATTTTTCGCGATCGCTCATCACACCGCGTGGTTTGCACAAACGCAAAGCAATTTGGACTTATTTTTTCATGCGAAGACTTTGCTTGAGAATCACTTGAGAAAGACGACTTGGCAGCAACTGTAATCCAACCCGTTCACATACTCGCATGCTACTTGCAAGTCATTTGGGCTGAATTTCGTAGATGCTTTTGTTGTTCGTGTACAAAGTAAATAGACTTTTTCCACTGCCAAAGGCACGTGCTGGAAGATAAAAATAAACCTGACTGGTCGAGCTGTTTGCTATTAGAGGTAGGCCTGAAGTATGTGCCTCCGTACAATGCATGAGTGCGTTAGTCTGAGGCTATTTTCGGCTCGTTTCGTTTATTTTGCTTGCCGTTCGGAAAACACGTGCGGGAAAATGTTGAACATAAACAATTTAATGGATAATCATAAACACGGTCCACGGAAACTGAGAAGTCTTGGTCATAATCGATGATATGCAAAAGTTTACCATTAACCGACCACCGTTTCCTGCATTAAATGAAACACTGAAACCGCCAACGGCTAGGATGTTTTAATTAGAAAGAAAACTGCCAGCAGCGACGGTTGACTATCTTAAATAAATCAACTTGACCAGCCAGCCAGCCAGCCAGCCAGTCGAGCCGCGGTTACTCTAAATTAAAATTGAAGCTAATTGCTTCATTCGGTGGCTGAATCAAGCGAAATTAATTTACTTAATGAGCGACCGGTTCCAACTCAGCGCAGGAAGAGTTTCAAGCAGCGAAACATCATGTCGCCCGCCCCGGCTTCGACTGTATCGAAGTTCGTTCAATTTGTTTAGGAAAACTCGTTTTCTCAAAGTGGAACTCATTCTGCAAGATGAAAGCAGTTTTAAGGTAGTTTTTTTTGCTCGCTTGTTTGCGTGCCAGGCGCTCGAAAGTCAAACTTACTATCTAAAGAAATGTTTAAAAAAAACGTCAAACTCGACAGAAAAAAAATAATAGTTCAACTTCAAGTCAACAGTGGTTCGTTTAAATGATTCAATCCGGTTTAATTTTAAACGGAAGGTAATCTAAACCGAGCTATCTTTGCTTCCTCATACCGCAGAAATGATTTAATCGGCAGCATCAGAACAATCGCTGTCATCGGATGCAATTGATTATCCAACTAGCCAGCTATCTTCCACTCGAATCTTCCCACCCGAAGCTAAGCGAAAATCCCACCACAGACAGGCAGACAGAATATCTTTCCCGTCATTAGCTGGCAAGTGTAAGTACAGTAGCAGCGATTCCGCCGGAATGGGGATTCTGCCTAGTAGACGACGACCACGACGACGACGCCTCGGTGGCGTTGATTAATTAGATAATATTCATGACAACCGACAGCCCGCTTCGAATCAATAGAAATCACCTGCCCTAACACGTTTTCGGGCGGCACCGAGAGCAACCATATCATTGCTTATGCAATCCATCATCATCATGATCATCATCATCAGCATCTCCATCATCGTGTGCCGTCATCGTCGTTGGCAGCAACATCAGACGATGTTGCACTTTGCTATATTCAGCCGTCAACAATCCGTTTTTTATTTCGCCATGCCCTGCCTGCCGCCCGTTTAAGCGCAACAGTCACGGGAGAAAGTAAACAATCTCCATATTTTACCGCCCATTATTACCCGATCCATCCAGGCAGCTTCAAGAAGTCACGGGACCAGCGAACGTTGAATTCGCTCGTTCGTCAAACTAAGCTTGAAAAATTCCCACACGGGATGCCATGCCATGAAGCATTTGCCGCGTACCACCAGTATGTGAACGGGCGAGGCAGATAAGGTTTTTTGCTATCCTCCCCCCATTATACCTACATGTCAGACATAATAAAACTAAAAAAAATTGAGCAATCCATCAGCCCAACTCGCTCGTGATGATGACGCAAATGGCGGGTACCTGTATTCGATGATTACGTTACCCGCTTAATTGTAGTACTCCTACGCTAGAACAAAAAGGGGTGGGGATGAAGGGACAACAAAACATCATGAAAGGGACACCCGCCAACAAAAACCCATCGTCACTTTAGCGCACTTCAGGAAAAGCGTGCCAAAATAACTACTACTTTGACTATGTTATCTGCTTTCGCGCGGAACGGGGGTTGACAGCCGGCTGGCAGGCGGTTGAAATTCTATTTTTATCCTACGTTTACTATAGCTTATGCGATTATTACTGGTTTTATCTTTGTGGCTATTTTAACTGAGCTATTTTGCTTAGAAATAATTATTTGCGATACATCATACTGTGTTTATTATTACCCATGGTAGAACCGTCGGTATTCACAGTTGGAAACTCAATTACAAATATTTTTACTCAAAAATATAACTAAACGTTTTTAGGCCAGGGGAATGGCCGTCTGTAGCACCTACTTTCCACGTCTGAAAACTACTCGACTCAAGTGTAAAAACTACCGAGGCATTACATTGCTCAATCCTCTCTATTAGGTGCTCTCTCGTCTCCTGTTCTATAGACTGCGACCATTAGCGGAGTCCTTCGTCGGCGAGTTCCAAGCTGGTTTTCGTGAGGGTCGCTCCACGATGGATTAGATGTTTACAAAAGTACAAGCTGCAGACTCATTATCTGTTTGTGGACTTTAAGGCGGCGTACGATTCAGTCAAACGAAATGAGCTGTTCCAGATAATACTAGCACATGGTAGACCGACGAAACTAGCTACACTGATTCGTTCGATGATGGATGGGACAAAATTGTGCGTCAGAATAGCAGGAGAGACCACAGCCGCTTTCGTGATGTTGGATGGACTCTCTAACATGCTATTCAACATTATCTTGGAAGAAAGAAACGGGACTATCATTATCAAATTTCACATGCATCATTCTTGGTCTTGGTCTTTATGCCTTTCAAATTAGAAGCAGCGAGATTAGGACTTACCATCCCAAGTTACAATTTGGGTTTTATTACACTCTTATGATGGCATTTAAGACCGAAATTGGTCACGAAAATCGCCATAAAAGTGCAATAAAACTCACAATGTTGCGTGGGATAGTACTTACTTGCACGGCCAAAACGGAGGACATGGTTGCTGGCAGTGTTGCAAATCTAGCGAAAGGTAAACGATACCGATCCGTACGCGAGCGCGTGTGAGAAGTATAGCATCCAACACTTACTGCACTCACGCAAGCGTACGACAAACAACTGCTGTTGGCTGTGTGCACACAATCTGGTGCCAACGCATTCGCGAGCACACAGCCTCGCAGCGTCGTTCTGCGCAGTCCACTCATGAAATCAACAACTCGCGAACAGTGATGTGAAAAACTCAAAATCTCAAAACTCATCAAAAATCAAAATCAACTGTGAATCATGTCAACTTGATCCTTTCATATTAACTAGAAGCACAAAACTCACACATATTTCTTCCCGCTTGATCATATTCTGCTTTGCTTCAAATGCTACCCGGAGCTATACACATATACATACAAATTCGTTGTTGAACAGCATAGGCATTCTCTCGTGCGATACGTAACTGTGAGTGAGCGTGAGAGAATGAATCTCTAAATAAATCGTAAAGTTAAACTAAAACACAAATTTAAACTACATGTTTTTCTAATTCTTATAAAGCTTTTTACTTTCTAGTTAAGAAAATGTGGATTCCCGCGAAGGAAAAATGTAAAATCCGCCAATATGTTTGCCATCTTAATTCATGAATGTGTGGTAGCTTTTTTCGCTGCTGATGTTTTCTCTGGCGGTTAATTCTCTTTCGCTCTCTGGTTCGTTGTATGAAATTCCCGCTGTGGAAGAATTAAGCAAAATGCTCACAGCTGAATTTGGTTCACATCGCATAGCAACAGAGACATCGCGTATAACAGCGAGAGAAATTCATATGGGAGTTCGGCGCTTCTGATCAAGGTTGAAATTTCATGGTGCTTGAAATCTCATTGAGTTTTTGCTGTTATGAATTTTTCAACACTGCTCGCGAGCTGTCAACAGCCCGCGAGTGTGAGCAGCATGAATGACGCGGGTATGAGTGCGAGTCATCGTGAGCGTTCTGTATCAACTGCAATAACGAGTGAGAGTCACGACCGCGGCTGGTAGCTAAAACACACTCGCAAAAACTCGTCGCATGACATGAAAAAATAAGAAAGAGTCCGAAAGAGATACTCATCTCAGTCTGTTCGTTAAAACGAGTACGTGCGTATGAAAAAATTAGCCCACACGAGTGCGGGCATTGGTTGCTGGCACGGATCGTGCGAGTCCAACTAGTGTTGGTGCCGAGGTGGAACTGGATGGGGAACGATATGAAGTAGAAGTCCTTCATATACCTCGATAGGCTCATGACATATGACAACGATGTGAATCCGAAGTCCAGTCGTTTGCAAATTCGCACAAAACTAGCGCTATTCAGAACACTAATTCTTGCGCTAGCCCTTTATGAACATGAATTACGGATACCAAAGGAAGCTGGTCGACGAGTGCTTGGTGTTTTTAAGCGTAAAATTCTGTTGGTAATGTT
The DNA here is from genome assembly GCF_943734655.1 of Sabethes cyaneus. Taxonomy (NCBI): domain Eukaryota; kingdom Metazoa; phylum Arthropoda; class Insecta; order Diptera; family Culicidae; genus Sabethes; species Sabethes cyaneus. Next base: position 232,056,218 of record NC_071354.1, read on the forward strand.
GTCACCGTTTCTTCGTGCCATGTAGATTCGAAAATGTTTTATTGATCAAATAATTTTTTATATTGGTAATATAATGTTGGTAAGATTGGTAATGTTGGGAAGGAGCTTGCTTGCAACTACGGTTAAACCGAAAAAATAAATAACTATTCTGGGTAATTATTTACAACACTGATTGGCATTTGTCAATTTCCACGATATTGTTGATAGCACCAGTCATTGTGACAGATTGATTTGAAGTATAATTGTCTAACAACTATCCTGCGGACAGTCGGTTAAAATATCAATTAGCTAACGTCCTATGCATCTTACTTGTTCCTTTCGACACTCTACATCACAGCTATGCAAATACTTGACAGAAATAAAATTGAAACTAAGAAAAGAATTGCAAGCAACTCGGATAAGATAGTTGCTGATTTACCCCACTTTGAGAATTGCTGCGTCACATCACACGCACAAATATTCCTTCAGTCCTGTTTCCGTGCAAGACAACAGTTCCGAACAAATTCTTGCAGTACATATGGATGCAATTTGGCAAAGGGAAAGGTCATGCTGACGTTTACGACGGTTTTCTGGCGTTTCAGAACATCAGATTGAACTAGATTCCATGTTTAAAGATAAAATCAGTTGAAAAAAGGGGTGGTTTTGCACTCTGGCGTACTTCCCAAGCACAGATTTCAAATTGGTATAGGTTTAACTGTCGCAAAGAATCTTCGACCTGTTGGGACGGGGAAGTTGTGCGCATTAGCTTTGAGCGGGAAAACTTGGTTTTAGGTTACTGGAACCTTTGGAAGAGTTTCTTAAAATTAAAAGTTCTATCGTCTAGCGGAATTCAAATTTTGATTAATCCCCCTAAAAGTGCAATAAAAATTTATTTTTCTTCAGTTATATTGAACACATTGATGTGTTCTGCAAAGTTTTACAGCATATTATTACAAGAAATTTTGCTGAAGACAGTAACCTACTATCTCTTCAGCAAAGATAGAAAAATCCTTTTTCTCATAAATGTAAAATCAGTTTTTCTATTTTAACTGTTTTTGTTGTTATTATATGACTTTTTTCTGTTTTACAAAGTTGTACAAATAGTAAAAATACACAACATTGCTGAATACAGTATATGTACCTGTATCTTTGCTTGTTTAGGAACTGTAGAACTTTTACTATGAAAATACTCTAATTTTGACGCCGAATTACTAGCAAGAAGGCTAATCATTTTATTCAAAAAATCTCCCCAAAAATCAGAATAGTTTCAAGCAGGCTGAAAAGCTTTATAAATCACGTTTAAAAGCACAAAAGTTAAACAAAATTTATAGGCTGACAAAATCGGGATAAAAAGCCGATGAAATCGGGCGTAGACAAAATCGGGAGATGACGAAATCGGAACATTACCGTAATTGCTATATCTATTATGAATCGATTGGTATTCAAACCATCAACATCCGTTCATAATTAGCAGAGCTATTATGGTTCAAAATCTTTCATTTTTTTGTGACGCTCAAAAATTTCGCATGAAAAATACACTAATAGCAAAGCCTCTTTTCGTGACGCTCGCGTTTTTAATTTTTTTAAAAATTATCCCCTGTACCAGTTACCTTCCTGAGAGACGTAGTCCTACGCCAAAAAGTGATAAACAGTGAAATAAGTGATAGCGAAATGACGATTTAAACGGCATGGTTGATTAGTTAGGCAGGTTTTTGCAGTAAAATCCGCAAAAGAAAACTGTTTTCACCACTTTAAGGGGGCATAGTACTTTTTCAATTTAAAAAAATCGAAATTTTTTTATTGATTCTTTCGAAAGATTAACATTTTGACCATATGTGTTTCAAGTCATTTCGATGAAATTCAAAAATTGACAAAGTTACAGCTATTTGTACCGCGCATGTCTGGAGCGATTACACAGCGAATAAAAACTTCAACGTCGTTTTTCTCGAAACCAAGTTTTGAAAGTCGGTACCATAAATATCTCAAGAACGGCTCAAGCAATTCTCATGTTTCTTTTTTTTATTTCAAAGCCAACAAAATTATCTAGTGTTTGATCCATCCTTTTTTCGATATTGCAATTTTTGTATTTTGTGAAATGTCAATTTTTTCGACTAAAAACCTTACTTTTATGTTTGAATGTCCACCAATTTGTTATGCGTTCGAATTTAAAAAAAAGGATGGGTCAAACACAAGATAATTTAATATACTTTCATGTCGTTTTGGAATTTTTCAATTCGGATAAGCCCCCCAGCGCCAATCCATGGTACCGCAATTCATGTTTTTTTGAATGAGCATGTTCAAGGAGCCGTAGGGGAGAGGGGAAGAGGTTCACATATGCAAACAAAATTGTAAATCTATACCTATAAAGTAGGATTTCTGTCTGTCTGTCTGTCTGTCCGTATGTTCCTTATAGAATCGAAAACTACTGAACCAATCGGCATGAAAATATGCATGTAGAGGGTTTTTGGGGCCAGGAAAGGTTTTAGTGATGGTTAGAAACCCCTCCCCCCACTAAGAGGGGGGGCTCCCATACAAATGAAACACAAATTTCTGCATAACTCGACAACTAATCAAGCAAATAGAACAAAATTTGGCATGTGGGTGTTTTCGGTGACAAGAATTTATTCTATGGTAAATTGAGACCCCTCCCCTCTTTAGAAGGGGAATTACAACTCCTCTTCTCTTTAAAAGGGGGGGCTTCTATACAAATTTCCTCATAACTCGAGAACTAATCAAGCAAGTGGAACCAAATTTGGCATGTGGTTGTTTTTGGAGACAAAAAATTTTTCTATGATGAATTGGGACCCTCCCCGTTTTAGAAGGGGGGGATCCTATACACATGAAATACAAATTTCCTCATAACTGAAGAACTAATCAAGCAAATGGAACAAAATTTGGCATGTGAAAGTTTTCGAGGGCAAGAATATTTTCTATAGTAAATTAGGATCCCTCCCCACTTTAAGAGGGGGGGCTCCTGTACCAAAGAAACACAATTTTCCTCATAACTCGAGAAGTAATTATACAAATGGAACCAAATTTGGCATGTGGTTGTTTTTGGAGACAAAAATTTTTTCTATGATGAATTGGGACCCCTCCCCGTTTTAGGAGGGGGGGATCCTATACACATGAAATACAAATTTCCTCATAACTCGAGAACTAATCAAGCAAATGGAACAAAATTTGGCACGTGGGTGTTTTTGGAGACAAAATTTTTTTCTATGATGAATTGGGACCCCTCCCCACTTTAGGAAGGAGGGCTCCTATACAAATGAAATGCAAATTTCCTCATAACTCGAGAATTATTCAAGCAAATGGAACCAAATTTGGCATGTGAAAGTTTTCTAGGGCATGAATATTTTCTATGGTGAATTAGAACCCCTCCCCACTTTAAGGGGGGGGGGCTCCTATACAAACGAAATACAAATTTCCTCATAACTCGAGAACTAATCAAGTAAATGGAACCAAATTTGACACGTGGGTGTTTTTGGAGACAAAATTTTTTTCTATGATGAACTGGGACCCCTCCTCACTTTAGGATCTGTAAGCAATGTCTCTTATATGATTCCACGGGAATATAAGACACTCCGCTCCTATACAAACGAAATACAAATCGCCTCATAACTCGAGAGCTAATCAAGCAAATGGAACCAAATTTGGCACGTGGGTGTTTTTGGAGACAAAAATTTTTTCTATGATGAATTAGGACCCCTACCCACTTTAGGAGGGGGGGCTCCCATACAAATGAAATTCAAATTTCCTCATAACTCGAGAACTAATCAAGCAAATAGAACCAAACTTGGCATGTGGAGGTTTCTGGAGGCAAAAATATTTTCTATAGTGAATTAGGACCCCTCCCAACTTTAAGAGGGGGTGCTTCTACACAAATGAAATACAAATTTGCTCATAATTCGAGAACTAATCAAGCAAATGGAACCAAATTTGGCATGTGGGTGTTTTTTGAGGCAACCATTTTTTCTATGATGAATTAGGACCCCTTACCTTTTTAAGAGGGGGGGCTCTCATACAAACGAAATACAAATTTCCTCATAACTCTAGAACTAATCAAGCAAATGGAACCAAATTTATCATGTGGGTGTTTTTGGGGGCAAGAATATTTTCTATGGTATATTTTCTATGGCTTTCCCCACTTTAAGAGGGGGGGGGGGGAGGGCTCCTATACAAATGAAAAAAAAAATTTCCTTATAACTCGAGAACTAATCAAGCAAATGAAACCAAATTTGACATGTAAGTGGTTTTGGACGCAAGATTTTTTTCTATGGTGAATTGAGACCCCTCTCTTCTTTAGAAAGCGAGTTATGGCCCATCTCCCCTTTAAGAGGGTAAGCTTCCATACAAATGAAATGCAAATTTCCTCTTATCTCGAGAACTAATCAATCAAATGGAACCAAATTTGGCATGTGGGAGTTTTAGATGCAGAAATTTTTTCTATGGTGAATTACGACCCCTTCCCCTTTTAAGAAGGGAGCTCCCATACAAATGAAATTCAAATTTCCTTATAACTTGAGAACTAATCAAGCAAATGGAACCAAATTTGGCATGTGGGAGATTTTGGAGTCTTGAATTTATTTTACGACAGTTAGAGACCTCTCACCCCTGTGGTAGGGGGATATGGACTCTCATACAAATAAAACAGAAATTTTTGCGAAACTCAAAAACTAATCGAACTCGAGAAATTCGAGACTCTTCCATAAAACATTAGTCAATACAAGACCACAAAAACTATCTATAGTAACACTAGATCATTCAGGACGAGACGGTCGCGAGTGTTGCCGGTGACCTGCCGTCGGAAGCGCCGCCCACTGGGGGGCTTGCAAAACTCGAGATTGTGACAAAGATCATCCGAGATTTATGATTTATGTACAACACAGGTTAATTTGTGGCAATACGAAGTTTGTCCGGTCAGCTAGTATTAGTATAAAGTGCAATGTTTAGAATGCAAAAAACCAGAATAGATTCGCTTTTCGCGTTATCGAGAAAAAAATATTTGAAATAAGGCAAAAAATATGGTGTAAAAAGTACTATGCCCCCTTAAGCCATGTTGGGTACTGGATGTCTACTTTTCTGACATGGAAGGAAAAATTCAGCATTAAGATCAACAGAAGGATTGTCTTTTCATTTTATTAACATAATAATCATGTAAGACAACCACTTTTCCTTAAAAAAATAAGTTCCCTTAGTTTTCCTACCAGCTTTGAATAGGACGAAGAGAATCGGATCTGAAATTTTGAGCTGCAATTCAAATTCCACATTTTTTTATGGAAGTTGGCTAGACACTGATGAAGCCTGCAAGTCGTAGGCGAAATACGTATCTGTCGTAATAAATATTAATAGCGGAATTTTATTTGGAAAAAGTTTTCTCTTTTCTTTAATATCGGGTTTCGTGTTCCACTAAGATGCTCCAAAAACTTCAGTAAATGATTGCTGTTTGTCCATGATAGTGGAAAGAAATCTTGAATATGACGAAGTGCAGATTGAAAAAAGCGATAAACCACGCACTTTTTTAAAAAATTTATATTCAGGACATCAAATCTTAGTCTAGATGCAATTGAAATCAACAATCCGCGACCTATTGGGACGAAGGTACTCTGTCACTTTTGGAAAGCAAAAATGTGTTTACATTTGTTTTGTTTGTTTAATTCACTATTTACTGGCAATGTTTGACAAATCTATATACCTATTCTCTACATTTCATAAATTTTATATGGAAAAATGTTTGATCGATTGATGCAAATAAATTTTATAACCACTTTTCATTACATGTTTTGCAGTATATTTTTGAATGTCTAGAAAATTAAAAAAAGTACATCGCAGTTTAATTTTTTAACGAAGCTTCAAATTTTTTTTTTTGTTTTTGAATATTGCTCTCCGAAATTTTTTGATTTAAAGTTTTCCGATAAGTTTGATAATCTATTTTTTCTAATTTTTTATTTATTCAGAAGTCTGTAATTACCCGCAAAAAAATTCGACTCAAATCTGTATGATAACGTAATTACCAATCTAGTAACATATTTTCATCAGTCAGCTCATCAGTTTTTCATTCCATAGAATTATCTTCATCATTTTTAGGAATTCCGCAATCATTATCAGCGCACCATCCTTTCTTCCAAGATGCTCATGACATGACAGTCGATTACTGTATCAATAGAGCAGCACACAAAAATCACCCCTCACCAATCGCCGATTCCGCCCATTCCCGGGTGAAGCGAAACTCTTTAAATTGAATTGTTTTTTCGCGATATTATCATACGCGTTGACCGTCAGTAGCAGCAGCAGCAGCAGCAATGCAACAACGGTCTAACAGCAAACAACGAAGGAAAAAGCGCCACGTCTCTCGGCTCGGTTCCGTTCGAAGCTGGCTGGCTGGCTGGCTGGATGTGAACGCCACCGTGCCGCGCACATTCATGACCATTGTCTTCTATTATTATAGGCGTCAGTCAATTCACGGCATACCAGCTTAGCGCCATCAGCACATTTTTTCACACCGTTTTCATAGAGCGGAGCGTATAAAATGCATATATGCTACAGTCATCGTCATCATCATCATCATCATGATCATCGCCATTGCCATCATTTGGCGAGTGTGAGTTTGTGGGGCCCCTATAATTCCTCGTGTATCTCGTGTTCGGTTCGAGTGTGTTTACTACAGAACCAATACTGATGGCGTGCGCGACAACGGCAGCGCCAGCAGACGCTCCATAGTCATAGGTCTGTCTCCGGGGGTGGTTGGGTGATTGGGTGGGATGAAGCATAAGGGGTGAATCGGTCCACGTCTGGCAGTTTATTTTCGCACACACAGACAGACGTCGTCATCGACGTCGTCGTGGTGTTCGTTTAATCCTCACAATCAAATGGAATGGTTTGGTACGGCAATACTCTGTTTCTCCCGCAAAGCCACTATGTTAGTATGTCGATGCATTTAGTTAGTATAAGCAGTGCCAACTCTACACACAGTTGGACCAGGTCCGTTTTGCTGGTGGTAGTGTTTCGGACGTGTCACTACTGAACAACACATACATAGAGCACTGATTTTCCTCCTTCTTACTACGCGGCTCCGACCGACTCAACTCAGCACTAAATGTTTCTTTTCTCTCGTTTTCGGTTTCATTCCGCAACAGGCGATGGTCACAAGCAGATACGCGTCGGACAGTTGTGCACTCAGATCGGAACGCTAACCATGGCAGTAGCCTACCGTACCAAGATGACTATCTCGCCCACGCAAACCGGACGGGATAACACCATTATGCTGAAAAGCGACCACTTCCTCAAGGATATCAGCCCGAAGCACATCCGCTACAACTACAACAAGAAGAAGTAAGTACATCTCATCTGCATTCCGTATGCGTGGCACACGGGAAAATCCAAATCTTTGCCGGGTGGTGCCTGCTGGAGTTGTGGTCCGAGAACTGGCGGAAGTTGGATTATTCGGCGTGGATTACAGTGGTGGAAATTGTTGAATCAAAGAAAAATTAAGTGGATTTTAAGTGCTGCTGCCCGTGAGTGGTTTCGTTCGTTCGTGGAATTGAAATAATGAAGCTTTCGTTCGTGGATGTGATAAGTGCCTGCCAGAGAAGTGATTTTACAACAACTCCGTGCGCACCACCCCAAAGAATAGCAATAGCAACGCTCACGCTTCTAAGCTCTAAAGTGATAACATTAATGCCCTCTGTGGGGATAATATAATGCTGCGATAACACGGCCCCCCAATGGGCCTAAGAGCGGGACTTTTTTTTTTGATTAGTGATGCACGGGGTGACAAAATAACAGGTTAAACCTGAACGGTTTGAACGATGTGTGTTGTGCTACTTGAAAAGCGGGGGGTTTGAGCTATGTAGATGAGCCATGAACCGCCTAAACTGTTACGTTGACGTGTACGATCGACTCTCGTTTTGCGAAGAGTTTCGCGAAAATCGACGTCAGCATCATCTTTGTTTGCGAACGAGAATCGAGAGTGAGACGAGCCAGCCTCTTGCTCGAAGAAGTCTTCACGGCGGCGGCGGCGCCGCTAAATGGCTAAAATTAAAAATCTCACGCTCAACTAGAGACGAAAGCAAACCAAACACTGACATATTCCCAACAATAGCAGCAAATTGCTTCGCGTACCCCGACCACCGAATCACTTGTGTAATATGCGCCCACCTCGCGAAAAAAAACTACAGCAGTAGAAGAGACAGACGAGAAACAAGACAAATGATGATGGAATTTTTTACGACACTTTTCGAAAACATAAGACAGTCGGCGTCGAGTTCCGTGTCTAGGCCATGCTGTGCCACCCGTTTTCGAGCCGTTTTTTTTGTTTGTGTAAGTTAAGTCGCGATTTTTTTCGCTTGAAACAAAAATCATTGAATTTATTAGACCCTTTACCTTTCAGCCCGAAAGGATCGTGAATTGAATTTTCGAATCTCTTTGCCCTGCTTGAATGGGCATGGTGGTTTGAGGTGGTTGGTGGGGCATATTTGCCAAAAAACATCGTCGTTCCCTCCTTACGTCAATGCCGTCAGAGTCGTCCGATGCGATGGCCGGCCATCAGCCAGTCGTGCATGAATGTAGAAACTGCTGCAGGTGTGTGACTGCCGCACACACCGTAGACGAACAACTTTTTAGACTCAATTAGCGGCTTAACGTGCCGGCACCGGCGCTTGTTTGGTTGCTTTCGGGGGTTTGAAAAAGATTATCCACGAAGACTCCGGTGCTGCTACTGCTTAGGAATGTCGAAGTGAATGTGCGGTTTTTTTTGACGTAGAACTACGTCCTACTGGAACGTAGGAAAAAAATCTGAAAACGCGAACGTCACGAAAATTGGTTTGGCCCAACCATTTCGAAAGAAATTAAAATCAATCGATCAGAAATCCTACTTCGAATTGAATAATTTTGAAAATTCACTATTGATAAATGGATATGTATTGATAAATGTCATAACTTGATGCCAGATCTACGGATTTATCCGTAGTTCTACGGACTAAGGCGTTTTCTATGAACCTACGGGTCAAGTGCTCGTATCTACAGATTTGCATTAGTCTCACGTATAGGACTGAAAATTTCTTTCAGTTACAAAAATTATGAGTGCACTACATGCAAGCAGTGAATAACAATATCCCTCAAAAAGCATAACTTTATTATTTAAAAGCCGATTTGAATGTTTCTAAGAGAGTTCTTCTGAGAGAAAGAAACGAACAGAATGGTAAACGGGGTTTACTCTAATGTGTAGCTAATTAAAAAGAGAAAATTTACGTTAATGCTGCCATGCAGCCAATACGAACTTGCATTTTTTGACGGCAGCCATTCACCATTATATGCTTTGATGGTATAATGTTCTTCGCTTTCAGACCTTCGCTCTCTACACATTCATAGCAAAACTTATTTATTTTTTTGCTGGAATATGGGAAAATCATTTTGTCAAGCATATGATTTCTTTAGTGTGATGGAACGTCAAAATGCTTTGCTACTGCCAAGCGAATAAGGTTGTTCCTTATAACCAAGTAACTGGAATCCTTGTTCTATTTGCATTACAGCTCTTACTCTTGTCTTTACTCCTTTTGTGCGATTAACTGAGGGCGGTTGAATATTTAAGCCTTGACCAGAGGGTCTCAGAATTTTACGAAGTTTTGCGTACAAGCATAGTTCATGAACTTATTAATGAAAAGGATATTAAAAAAAATTCGAGGTCTTTTATTTTCCTAAAACTCCGAGAGAAATTTTTCGATTATCCCGGACAACACTTATTTTGAAAGTTCATAACGACGACGGTTGGTTCAAAAGTTATGAACTTTTAAAAAAAACCGCTGTCCGAAAAAATCGGAAGATTTTCCTTAGAGTTTCCCTAGAGTTCAACAATTGATCTTAACCTCGAAGAAAAGACAGTGAAGAGTTTACCCGTTTAAGACGGCGAAAAGAGGATGCAAATGCGATGAAAGATGACGAAACAGTACAAAAATGCAACGAAAATATGATAAAAAGACGCTAAAAGCAACAAGATGGTAAAACATGCATAGAAACGACAAATATACGACAGAAAGGCGACGAAAGATCGACTAAAAACAATTTTTATTGTCTTGACAACAAAATACACAAAAAAAATATCAAAAAAGTGACGAAATGACAACAAATATTCTGCGAAACGGCAAAAAAACAATGAAATAAAAACAAAAAAGATGGCAAAATGACTGCGAAAAGACGCCGAAACAGCAACAACAAAAACGAAAAAAATCGTTGAAACAAGCGGCAAAACGTGCCAAAAACAGACGGCAAAAACGGTGAAAAGATAGGAAAAGTTCATGAAAAGACGGCAAAAACATGACTGAGAGATGACTAAAATACGACGAACACGTAGAAATTACAGCAAAGAGATTAGCGAAAATGCGTGGAAGAAACTAAGTTAAGATGACGAAAAAACAATCAAAGAACGACGAATGGACGATAACGAGACGACGAAGTAAAAAGATGACGAAAAGATGACAAGTAGATGAAAATACGGTGAAAAATAGACGAAAGAGATAAAAATACGACAGAAATAACGATGAAAAGACGACAAAATGCACGACAAAAACACAAATGGGTGGTAAAGCAAGCAAAAAAGACGACGAATATACGAGAATGACGAAAAGGCAGAAAAAAGATAACGTAGAGACGGCATAAAGATCACGAAAATACGATAAAGTATTAATGAAAACCGTGGTTTAACGCTGGCCTATTAAGCCAGTCGTCGTATGTTCGAATCTCGACTGGGAGAGGCTGTTAGAGTCAATAGGATCGTAGCAATTAGCCCTGCAATTGTCCTGCACTCTAACAACTGGCTGCGAAGTCTGTCGTATAAAAACAGAAGGTCAAGTTTCGATAATGAAATGTTGCACCTAGGCTTTGCTAATAATGAAGACACGAGGTGGCAAAAAGTCCATGAAAAAAAACGAGAAAACTATGACAGAGAGATGACAAAAAAGACGACAAACACGAAGGTGTCATCAAAAAAGCTATCAAAAGATGACAAAAAAGTGATGGCGAAAGAAAAACGACAAAAATACAAGTGGAAATAACATGAAAACACGATGAAAAAGCGACGAAACAGGGATAAAAAAACAAAAATTACGACAAAAAAAGTGACAAAATTTGCAAAAAAAGACTGCGAAAAGATGACGAAGTAAAATGATAAAATAACGACTAAAGGGATTCCTCCTCCTCCCTGAGAAAATGACATGGTTTTCTGTTGATTTGATAATAAAATCTGGACGATGAAATATGGCGAAAGTAACGAAAAATAACCAAAATAGCAACGAAAATTTTGACAAAAACGGATAAAAACCCGTCGAAAAAATGCTGAATACAGGCGTTAAAAAACGACGAAAATACGATTAAAAATAGTAAAAAAAATCAACGAAAGACGATTAAAAACGCAGGAGAGATGATGAAAAGACGACAAATATGAAAAATAGACAACAAAGAGATGGTAAAATACGGCGGAAAGGCGTCGAAAGGCATCAAGAAGATGGTGAAAAGACGAGAAAAGGATAAAGAAAAGACGACGAAGAGGTAGCGAAAACGAACCAAATACCGAAATAACGAAAAAATAATGGAAAGATGGTTAAAACTACAATGAAAAATTGACAAAAAAAACGATTGGAAACAACAACGATACGACGGCAACAACATGAAAATGCAATTAAAATAGAGACAAAAAACAAAAAAACGACAAAACAATCGTTTAAAAAACGATACAAAACGACAACAAATTTGTTGTTTTAAAAAAATGACGAAGAGGCAAAAAAACGGCAAACCGACGACAAAAGATGATGAAAACAAGGAGGAAAACACAATAACGATGTAAAAACGTCATAAAAGCTACAAAAATGACAAAACGTCGCCAAAAAACGACAAAAACTGCAAAAAAAGACGATAAAATTAAATATTACAAAAAAAAACAATAAAATGACATCGAAAAGGTGGCAAAACAGTTACAAAAATGTCAAAGAGCCGCTGAAAGTGCGACAAAAATACGACGGGAGAAACATGAAAATACAATTAAAACGACGAAAAGACGCCAAAACATCGACAAAAAAATACCAAAAACAGAATTAAAAACAGGCGATAGAAAAAATCATTACACACACACACACAGACATTGCTCAAATCGTCGAACCCTATCGATTGGTATATGTGACTTGGCCCTCCGGGCCTCAGATCAGTTTCATGTTTTTCGACCAATTTTTAAACCTTTGTTATAGTATAAAACAAACACGCAAAGCGGTTTTAAAATATGCAAAGAAGACGACAAAAAGTCAGAAAAATAACAGTTTTTTGGCTTAAAATTAAAAAGAAATGGCAGAAACGAGACGAAAAGACATCGAAAAAACAAAAACGACGACAAAAGACAAAAATGATGTCAAAATAACGACGAAAAGACGTCAAAACAGTTACAAAACATGGCAAAAAACCGCCAAAAAAGCGGCAAAGAATGAAAAAAAGACGACAAAATCAAAGATGCCAAAAAAACGAAGAAAAGATGACAAAATGACCACTAAAAAAATCGAAACTGACAAAAAACGGTAAAAAGCACCCAAAAAAGGCAACAAAAATACAACGAAAAAACAATGAAAAACGACTAAAAGACGCTAAAACAGCGAGAAATAAACAAAAATCAAAAGTAAGATTAAAAACAACAAATACACAGAAAGCTGTTAAAACATACAAAAGAGATGACGATTATATGACAGAAAAACGACGGAAGAACCATGAAAAGGCGGAAAAAAAGACTACATGTATTCTGTCTTAACAATAAACTAGACAACCAAAAAATGGCAAAAAGCAGTAGAATGACAACAACCAAAAACGGTGAAACGACAACACAACAAAAGACGATAAAAACATGACAAAATGGCGACGAAAAAACGTTAAAACAGCAACAAAAAAACGTTAAAACAGCAACAAAAAAAAACGTCAGAAAAGGTCAAAAGCCGTCGAAAAAGTTGTTTGAGCCAAAACCAGCCGTTAAAAGCCGACGTACAGATGATGAAAAGATGGCAAAAAGTTTATGAACAGACGACAAAACTACTGCGCCAAAGAAGCAACAAAAAAGGTTATCATAAAAAGGACAATAAAGAGCGACTAAGTGGATGTAGAAAAGGCGATAAAAAGACACCAATCAAGAGCAACCGAAATCGCCACTTACGACGATAAAACATGACAACAATTCACTGAACCGAAATAAAAAAGACTGTGTAAAGATGCAAGAAAGGCAGATGTTAAGGGAACGTAAAAATGACTAACTGACAACAAAAAAAACGACAGCAAAAGGGAAGACGAATAATTAAAGACAAAAGACTAAAAATAAAAGATAAAAGACGAAAAACCAAAGACGGAAAGACGAATGATGAGAGATGAAACATCAAGAACGAAAGTCGAGAGTTAGCGCGCTTGGAATAATTTAAGTCAAATCTCAAATGTATCATGATCTGATGTGTTTCAAAAACACGTTAAATTACTTCGAATCAATCACTTCAGAACAATACCTATCAAACAAATACGAGAAACAGTGATCACATGGTTAAGTGAAATGAATCCGTGCCTTCTTCCGTGTAAAATGAAATTTTAGTATATCAGAAAACAGTACCAATTGTAATTACTCTACACTTTTCAGTAGAACTGCCAAACATTCATATGTTGCAAAAATGTCGGGTAAACTTTAATTCAAACAAAAATTTGATTGAATTTCGCTTTTTTCCTAATGTTGAAACGAGATTACGACTCTATTTTCGGTCATAAAAAAACACTAACGGTTTAACTATGGATTTTTCTTCAGTAAAGTCTGGCCGCCACAGTTATCTGCAGCTTCGATTTTATTTATTTCCGGTCCAGAAAAAACTGGCAGAATATCCCCGTTCCGATTCATTGGTCGGGCATTACAAATTGATGTCCCAAAGGTAATTGAAATCTCGTGCGAAAACTTCGTCGACGGAATGTAACATATTAAGGTATTTAAACAGTAATTGAAGAACTGTGAATTCTCTTAAACCGATGTAATAATGATATACAGTTCTACGGCAACTTCCTGTGATGCATCCCATGTGGATGTATACATTTAGTTTTTGCTACACAAGGGTGCAAATATCCGCAACGGGATGACGTTCTGGGTTTTTTGGATAAAATTAATGTTTTAGTCTTTAATTAGCCCGCACGAGATCGATTTCATTTCTTGTTTTCAGTGATTAGCGAAAACGTCTTTAGATTAAATGTTCAAATGAAAGATGATGTTCGACTAATCTTGAACTTGTTCAACTAGAAAATATTTGTGAAAAACCCAGACAAAAAAAACTTTATCATTATTGTGCGTTGTGAAAAACCTGCGCTTTTTTTAGTATGTTATCAGGTTAACGCTCCCAGATTATTGCTCGAAAGTCCACCAATTTCAAAATCTCTCCCGATGTCATAACTCACGTCGGTTTATCAGGAGATTTGCCAAACTGTTGATTTTTTGTGCTCCTGTTTTGTTGGTTGGGTGATTTTATTTTTAACCCTAAAACCAAAACAACAGGTCAACATTTTATCTGCTGTCGACAGAACAGTAACAGACAGTGCGAACGCAACTTTAATCACGCTTTTAATAACAGACAAAAAAGATTACGCACACGCACTTGCGCGCACTCACACATGCGCGGAAAGCAAAGAAACTACGCAGAAAGGCGACGTCAGTTGAAGTTGAATTACAAAGCATATGAAGTAATAATAAAAACATGCAATCATTCAGCGAGAATTTAGTATCTGACAGGCGTCTTTTTTATTACACGACCGGTGGAAGCTGTTTTTTCTGATGTTGATGATGTTTGAGTCTCAATTCGAAGTCTTATTTTGTTCTTTAAATATTATTTTATTACCTCTCGGCTTACAATAACTTAACTGAAATAAACTGTCGGCTGGAATGCATCCAAACAATGACATAATTTATTCATCATAATTCTAAGGAATTTAAACTGCCACATGAGTGAGTCACTTACAATAAATAGAGTACAAGCGCAGCGCGCGACATAGCCACTATCAGTAGTGCTTCTAACGGGAGCGGAACTTATGTCATCATTACTGCTACTAATATATCATCAACACACAAAGGACAAACAGAGAAGTTGTTTGCGCGATAATGCGTAGTAGTACTGCATTGCATTAGGGTGACTTTTCCACAAATAGCCTGCCTGATGCTGCATCCTAAAAATTTCCATTTCGTCACTGGACATTGAGGTGGGAACATCATAAAACAGAAGTCGTTAACTTCGTCGGGTACCAGAAAGATAATGCAAGTGCGGTGGAAAATTCCAGAACAAAAGCAATTAAAATGGTCGCTCAATCCCCCCCCCCCCCAAGCAGTTGTTGGAACGACCTGCATCCGATGAACCAACTTGGAAGTTTGTCAAACAAAAATATTCCACCGCTTCTTTCGGTGGCTTCAAATTCGTGTCAATTTCGTCAACTAAACGGGTGAGTTACGTTTGATCGGTTCTCATCACGGCACTGCTGTTGTAGGAATTTTCCACCCGAATTTCGTTATCAGCAGCCAATAACAATGGGGGGGGCTAATAATGTGGAGCCTATCTTCAGTGAGCAAGATTGCGAAAAAAAACTGCTAGCGCTATATCTGAGAGATAGGGATTTATCTGCCGACTTTGGAATGCTTTATTGTTGTCGATTGCGTTGATACTGACCGGTCAGATAATGTTTCAAAAGTATGTATAATCGGACCATTTCTGAGAAGTGAAACTAAAGAAGCCTTGCGGAACAACTTTTCGTACCATTGATTGGTCTGGCTAGGTTTTATTTCTACTTTTCTGTTATAAAACTTTCTCCTTTTTTGTTTGCAATTCTATCGAAAGCTCTGTCTATTTCACGAAGTTTACTAATTTCGACTTTTCCTTGAGTTGATTGTACAATAAAAAAAATCACAATTAAAATGAGACATTGACTCAATGTCAGTTTACGATTTTTTTGCAGAATAAAAGAAAAAGGGGATTTTAATTATGGTGGAAATCAGGCATGGATGAAATAATGATGAAACGCAAACTTTTTCTAGCGTTGGCAATATATAACAATGCATTTTTTCACAATTGATATCGAAATCGAAATGTTCATGCATAATTATTTGGAAAATCGCTAGCGTGGTTCGCCGTAGGCTAACGTTGCAAAAGTAATTAAGTGTCTTTCATACTGAAAACCCATAAAAACAGCAGTTCAAAAGCCTTAAACCAGTCGGAGTGGAACCATGAGAATCCACCGAAAGATGGCCTCGAAAAAAACGCCATAAAACCCAGACATTCGTCGTCTCCAACAAGGCGTCTATGGGCTGCTACCGTTGTTATTGTTGTTGCTACTAGCAAACAGCCTAATCGGTTTTGCAAACAAAACCATCGTATTGCCCAAAACCCGTGCTTGTTGAAAGCTATTCGACGACCGGTTTATCATTCAATGAACGTCTTCTTGTTAGTCCTCATAATGTCTACGTGAAGGTCGTTTCCAGGTCGATCCTCTTCCGGTCGATTAAGACCGGTATTGGCCAATCAGGAAAGGAAATCTAAAGATAAAGTGCTACTGATAAGAAAGCATTTGACTGAAAAAAAGGTTGTCAAAAGAACGAACTTTTGTTTACATTTTTTCATAAGCAGATGGAGAAAATAAGACGTGAGATTTTTGTGTGCTAAGATTTGTAAAATTCGGAAAAAGATGGCCTCGATTTACTTCATATATATTCAGTTGCGAAAAATTGCCCTAATTCCTTTCGCTCAGTCCTAACAACATCTAACCAAACAAACATCAGTAGAGAAAGCATATCTCGGGTACTTTTTCATTTCGACGTATCTGCAAATGAGAGACTCTCTTCGTGTCTCCTCTCTTCCGCCGTTTACGGCGATACTAATGCATTTTGACACATCAGCTTTGCATGAATCGGTTGCCGGAGTCACTAGCTAGCCAAATGTTTTGAAAATTTTGTTTTCAATGCATTAGTATCGCCGTAAAAAGCGGAAGAGAGGAGACACGAAGAGAATCTCTCATTTGCAGATACGTCTAAATGAAAAAGTACCCGAGATATGTTCTATTTTTCTTTACTTTTTTTTCGATCCACCAACTCAAAAAGCGTGGGAGATGAACCTCCACATCACGCGCTTGCTCCTCCTGCGTTCGAATTGATGTTTGGCGTCATCCTACTATTGTTGTTGTTGTCGTCGTCGTGGGCAGTCGAACAACCAACCAACCAACCAACGCTATCTCGCTTACGCAGACGATTAGGGCTGCAGGGTTTTCTTTTTATAAAGGGCTATTTGAAACGTTTCGGATTTTCGGAATAAAAAAGAATCACGTACTCTGCTCAAAATAATAGCTCAATCGGATATTATTTATAGAATGAAAGTCGTAAAATTAGCCTTTAGTTATCCTTTAAAAATTGATGATTTTCTATTACTCTAAATAAATTGAAAATGCATAAATGTGGAAATGGTGATATATTTAAGTTTAATTTCAAAAGTCTGTCGAGAAAAAAAGTCAAGTTTCGATCAAAGATTAGCATCTGCTTCAAGTATTATATTACTACCAAGAAGGCAATATCGTATTGCTGTGTAATCCTTTTTAATTCTTTCCGACGTTTCGACTTTTTTTACGTCGTTTTTTTTGCAAACAATGCCACTCACAGAATCTTATGAACATACAAATGCCAGACATGCAGTTTACATTAGTCTTTGATCTAATGATCTGATATAGTCCTACGTCACCCTTTCGTACAACCCTTAGCGCTGTATACATTGTAGTTTTTTGATAATTTTTTTATAACTCATTAAGTATGCATCTCTGTGAAAAACAGTCTTCACAGAAAATGTGTATTTTAGCATATTGAATAACTTTGTAGAACATTTGAAAGCAATAAAAAAATCGTGTGCAAAGTTATTGAGTATAATTGATTTTTAATTCTGGAAATTGGCTTGAAAAATCGGGGGGCAAAAAAATAACTTGTAGGGCACGAGTTAATTTTTTTTATAAAATCAATTGTGGGCTCTATAGCCCGAAAAACTCGAAAAATGAGTGTACGAGTTGAGTTAGCACTTCTAGCACGAAATAGAAATGAGAATTCAAACAGTGAAATTTTCGAAAATCGGCCAAAAAAAATTTCTTTCGTTTTTGTCTTTTTTTTTCGTAGATTTTTGCATGGAAAATAATATCGTATCTATTAAGAGCAAGAATAGATTTAGTTTTCGCGTTTAAACTTTAAGCAAAAATGCCTAAAATCCACATTTGTTTTGCTCGATTAAAAAATTCTCTTTGTTTTTTTTTACGTGAACGTTACGTGAATTTCGGAATTTACGCGTTTTATTACGCGAATTTCGGAATTTACGCGGTGTTTTTACGCAGTTTTTTATGCGATTTTTGGTATTTACGCGGTTTTGATTTACGCGGGACGTATCCTTCGCGTAAAAAGCGACTTGAGTGTACAGTAACTAGTCGGGTCAAACAGTTAAGTCGATCAGTTCATTCGAGCAATCTAGTCGAGTTCATTCAAGCAGTCGAGTCGAGCAGTTGTGTCGAGTAGTCCAGTCGAACGGTTTATTCGAGCAGTTGAGTCGAGTAGTCGAGTTGAGCAGTTGAGTCGAGTAGTCCAGTCGAGCAGTTAAGTCGAGCTGTCGAATCAAACAGAAGTCAAGCAGTTGAGTCGAGCAGTCAAATCAAGCAGTCCAGTCGAGCAGTTAAATCAAGCTGTTCAGTCAAGCAGTCCAACCGAGCGGTTGAGTCGAGCAGTCGAGTTGGGCAGTTGAATCGAGCAGTCTAGTGGAGCAGTTGAGTTGAGCAGTCTAGTCGAGCAGTTTTATCAAGCAGTTAAGTCGAGTAGTCCAGTCGAGCAATTGAATCGAGTAGTCTAGTCGAGCAGTTGAGTTGAGCAGTCTAGTCGAGCAGTCGGGTCAAGCGGTTCAGTCGAGCAGTTAAGTGGAACAATTGAGTCGAACAGTCGTGTCGAGTAGTTCATTCGACCAGTTAAGTCGAGCTGTCGAATCAAACAGTTAAGTCAAGCAGTTGAGTTTAGCAGTCGGATTGAGTGGCTAAGTCGAGCAGTCTAGTCGAGCTGTTGAATCAAGCTGTCAGTTGAGTCGAGCAATCAAAACGAGTAGTCTAATCGAGTAGTTGGATCGAGCAATCGGATTGAGCAGCTGAGTCAAGCAGCCGATTCGAATAGTCCAATCGAGTAGTTGAGTCAAGCATTTCATTCGAGCAGTTGAGTCGAGCAGTGGAATCAAGCAGATGAATCGAGCGTCGAATCGAACAGTTGAGTCGAGCAGATGAATCATGCTGTCCAGTCTAGCAGTTCAGCCGAACAGTCCAGTCGAGCAGTTCAATCGTGCGGTTAAGTCGAGCAGTAGGGTCGAATAGTAAGTCAAGCAAATGTGTCAAGCAGTCGAATCGAGTAGTTAAGTCGAGTAGTCCACTCGAGCAGTTAAATCGAGCTGTTCAGTCTAACAGTTAAGTCGATCTGTCCAATCAAGCAGTTGAGTCGAGCAGTCGAATCTAACAGTTCAGTCGACCAGTTCAATTAAGCAGCCCAGTCGAGCAATCAAATCGAGCAGTCTAATCGACGAGTCCAGTCGAGCAGTCTACTCAACCAGTTGAGCAATCGAGCAGTCCAGCAGTCGACCAGTGAGGTTACTGAGAATACCACCCATTGCTACAAAAGCATGACGTCCTGTCAGGGACCTGTTTTTAGTTACCGCTAAACCTCCTAGGACTTCCTGTCAGCGACCTGGTTTTCGGTACAGACATAAGCCTATTACATAAATAGAAGATGCGTCGTCTGTGCTTGGGAAGCTGTGAAATCGTAATTCTATGAATTACCTACGCGACAGCATCGAAGCTGCCAAATAAGCCATTTCGAACACCAAAAACCTGTAAGAATGTTCGTTACTTAGAAATCCACAGGTCGTTAGGCAGGAGGCCAGTTCCTGAAGTCACCTTTCAGGCGGGTAGTAGGAAACTAGTACAATTAATTTAACGTTGAATAGAATTTTGCATCGATTTTTGTTCCCTTTTTTTTCAAATAAATATTTTTCACGTGGAATTCGAAGAGTTCTACAAAATAACAGAGACTTCTCTGTTCTTTAGGTAGAATAAAATAGATAGATAGAAAATGATAAAGGGCGAAAGTAACTTCCTTGAGGTACTAAGGTCGAAAACCGGTTATTAGAAAAATAAGAATTTATTTTATCAGAAGAATTTTGTGTTTTCCTAGCGGGCCGGTTCACCGAATTTGAACTATTATTGAATCTTTTCCACAAAAGTACGAAAGAATATATCAGCAATATCATTTGCCACATTCCCAATTTGTGCTACTTCAGCTAGTAGCCAACCAAATATACATACAATTGCCCTCTTCGACTGAGTTGATCATTATTCGCACATCACACAATAGTAACAAGTGCGTCACTCAGCCATGACATTCACGTTGTTGCTGTTGCTGGCTGGCTGGCTCCTCGAACGACCTGTTAATTACCGACAAACTCATGGTGCACAATTTGCCTCCGGGAGGATCCCACTCTTTGCGATAGTAGCCCTGTAGTGTGGAAGGAAAATTTGGAAGGTAAATAACAGCACGGTCCAGTTCGAGGTCACACTGGTTTAAACCAGTTCAACTGCCAAAGTGCAACTGAAATGTGTGTTGTTTACCTTTAACGCGCTATCGGGTGAGTTTAATGCATCTTTTCTAAAATCCCTTACGAGGGAATTAATGCGACAGTGTCAGTAAACTCCTTATCTCAATGACGATGAAGGTGATAAAGCTACATTGTGATTCACTTGTGCGGTTCATTATGCATAAAATCTTTCGATTAGCTAATACTGCCTCCTACTGATTAGGTAGTTGATTGCATAAAATTTTGTTTTGAAATTTTTACAATAATTTCCTGTGCTTTGAACACTGCAGTTGGTGCGCCAACCAACCTCCAATCAACTTGTAACTTTTCTTACCACGTTGAAAGAACAAGCAGCGAACAAGAAATGGGCATTAGAATACGGGTGGTTCAGCTCTTAAGTGGAAAACTACCCTCACTGTCTGCACCAGCTGTGGCCACCTCTGAGCTCCGGTGGAGAATTGGTTGTGTAACATCGCAGGTAGGGCTTGTCCTGTCCGACGGGAAGTATACCGTATTGCGAAAGTACCATATGTTGCAGCGGTGATTAAAGCACGAAGCAAGTTTCACAAGCTCTGTGACAATTATGGTGGCCTACCCGGCTGAATCTCTGCGATAGAAGGTTCATTACGTGATCGATAATTAAATTTTAATCAGTCGATGGCAACCAGAGCGAAACTGTGTCGCATGACGGACGCTCCCTGTCTGAATCGGGGCAATTTTTCTCCATCGTCTTCGAATCGAATCACGGAATTGGAAATTGTGAAGAATGAGCAATTTAATCAGTGCCGATGCGTGCTCTGCGCAGCAAAGTGCAATTTACGCCGTCTGTCTGCTGGTGGCTGGCAGTAATAAATAAAGATACTTCCATGAGCTGGAATTTCTTCATCATTTACTCTGCATTCCGCCCACTATTGGCTGGTGCTGGTGCCGCTGCACGATATGGTCGGTCTGCGAGTAAATGCACTTCTCCTCATCCTACGCATATGGGCGGCTGGCTGGATCGAAATAATGAAAAATGAAACCTACAGCAATCAAGCGTTTTGAAAGCGTTCAGTGTTGAATGCTATGCAATAAAATCGTAGGCACGAGATGAAGTGTTGCTCATAAGTGAATTCTTTCTTCTTTCGTTCCCAAGCTACTAGGGGAATAGCTCTTGCACCACTCACTCACTATTCAGAGTGAACGGTGAATTTCGTTGCATAGTTGCGTCGTCGTCGTCGACGCCTTCGAATGTTGATCCATATTGGACAAAGAAAGCACGACGGCCATCTCAAGGATTATATTCTCCTATTTACACACAGACACCCGGGGGCAAACCCCCGGATGCGTAGGTGGCGGGGCAATTAATCTTCTGACTTCTGAGCCAGAGAAAATACCTAATAAAAACGCGTTGCTAGTTTTGAGGGGGCGCGAGCGCGCGTCGCGGAACAGCTGAGTGGGCGTATTGTCTTTCGACTTGTGCGAAACTACATACTGACAGCTGTGTGTGTAGCCCTCAAGCTTCAAGCGTCAGTAGGGTGACAGAGCAAATCGATATGTAAAACATTTACAAAATTTGTATGTATGTTTTTAATTAAAAGATCCTCTTCGCAAATGTTTATGTAGTAACCGTACTATATCATACTGGCAGTGATCTAAAGTAAAAATCTGCAGTGGTAGTCGCCCCTGCAACTACTTTAGTTTAGGAATATAGGGATAAAAAAAATACATTTAAAATTACAATGAAAAAGTGCATATTAAACGAGTAATAGTGGATCTCTAGAAGCGCCTAGAAAAAAACTGTTTTGCGGTGTACATCATAACTCACAAAAAAAAGCACCTGAAACATACAAAAAAAAACAAAATGCATTTGTTAAAGGAAAAGTTGTTTTAAGGTAACTCCTCTGGGAGGATTTATTTCGATTTGTATCTGTGTTCTGTAGATTTTGAGCTACCGCGTACATGGATTTCAAAAATAGCCAGTGTCAGAAAAACCCGGCCTTGAGCAATGGACGTTCAAATAATTGCTTCGATCGGTGTGTAATTTTGAAACAAAAAAAAGTAAAAAAAAAACCGGGAGAAGTTTATATACTTTTACCAATCCTTCTCTCGTCACCCTTGAATTAAAATGCTTGAAAACCAAAATCAAACCAAAGTATCTTTAAATTTGCGAACATTTTTTACATACCTTGAATTCGGTAACTTCGTTTAACCACAGAGAATGTGGTTCAATGTTCCTCAAGGAAGTCATTATTGACCTTCGTTTTTTGCTATAATCACTGATTACTGATGTGCTTGGAATTTTTTTTTCACGGACTTGACCCAAGAAGGGGCTAATTTTAATTTGACTTGTAAAAATGCACGATTTTTGCGTGGTATTTTCTAAAAAATAAAAAATAATCGCGAATTTCGCGAAGCTTGCATGTTTTTTTTTGACAAATTTCTGCATTTTTCATGGTCGATTTTGTAATGTAAATTGTGGAATTTACGTGGTACGCCAATACTTAAACTTACGCAGTTTTTTATGCAAAGTTCGAAATTATTCGAAATTATTTTTAACACATTTTTTTACGTGAACTTTCCAATTTGTCCAGATAAGAGGGAAGATCGTCGGGATCTCTCCAGGGTAAATCCCTCAAAACTAAGCGAGCTAATCTTTTCTGCACACGATCAATCCGCAAGTTCCAATGGAGCTGGTGCGGGATCCAAACCACACATACATTTTCCCGTATCGGTCTGTACCAGTGAACAGTACAGGGCTCACTACAGTCAGGCAATGAGGATCCTTGAAGTCCTGTCCTATTTTCACGTTAAACTCTAGTTGCTCTACTTGCTTTAGACACGATTGCCGTGCGGTGCCTGTCGAACGTCAACTTTCTTTCGAAGATAACGCCAAGGTCATTAAATTAATCCACTCTATTTAATGCTTACACCCATTAATAGTACACTGAAGTCGCTTTGTACGCGAATGTTGGAATTTACGCGGTTTTTACGCGAATTTCGGAATTTACGCGGTTTTTTACGCAAATTTCGGAATTTACGCGGTTTATTTTTACGCGAATTTCGGAATTTACGCGGTTTTTTTACATGATTTTCGGAATTTACGCGGTTTTTCACGC
Organism: Sabethes cyaneus; assembly: GCF_943734655.1. Taxonomy (NCBI): domain Eukaryota; kingdom Metazoa; phylum Arthropoda; class Insecta; order Diptera; family Culicidae; genus Sabethes; species Sabethes cyaneus. The sequence goes on from NC_071354.1 coordinate 232,079,946, forward strand.
GATTTTCGGAATTTTTATTAAATTAATAAAATTCGTTTAATCACAGAGAATGTGGTTCAATGTTCTGCAAGGAAGTCATTATTGACCTCCATTTTTTGCTATCAGTGATCAGTGATTGATTACTGATGTGCTTCGAATTTTTTTTCACAGACTTGACCCAAGAAAGGGCTAATTTTAATTTGACTTGTAAAAATGCATGACAAAGCAAGGTTACTTTTTGCACGAATTTGACAAATAACGTGGTATTTTTGCGTGATATTTTCTATAAAAAAAATTGCGAATTTCGCGAAGCTTACATGTTTTTTTTGACAAATTTCTGCATTTTTCATGGTCGATTTGTAATGTAAATTGTAGAATTTACGTGGTTTTACGCCAATTTTTAAACTTACGCAGTTTTTTACGCAAAGTTAGAAACTAACGTTGTTGTTTTAACGCAATTTTTTTACGTGAACTTTCCAATTTGTCCGGATAAAAGGGAAGATCGTCGGGATCTCTCCAGGGTAAATCCCTCAAAACTAAGCGAGCTAATCTTTTCTGCACACGATCAATCCGCAAGTTTCAATGGAGCTGGTGCGGGGTCCAAACCACACGTCGTAAGTTTATCCAGCAAACAGGGCAGACGGTAACAATCCTCTATGCTATGAATCGTCAAATAGATTCTCAAGTCATCGACGTAAACAAGACGACGTCCATTGTCTGTGGCACGAGCTGCGTTATTGAAAAATATGATAAAAAGGAGTGCGCCAAGAATGCTACCCTGCAGCACACTTGATTTGTTTAAGAATGCGGAAAATAAATCCGATCCAAGCTTAACTTGTAAAACTCTATCTCACAGCACAGATTTCGTGACGAACCGAGCGTAAATTTACGTGAATTTTAAAATTTAAGCTTTTAACGAAAATTTCAACCTTTTTTTTTGAGAATTTCAAAATTTGTGTAAATTTCAGAAATTTACACGAATTTTTTACGCAAATTGTGGGAATTGTGTTATTTGAAAAGTTGATACATTTTTTTACACGCAAATTTTAAAATTTACGTTTTCTTTCTACACGAACAACGAAATTTCTGCGGTTTTTAATATAAATTTCTGACTTTACAGGGTTTCTTTTTTCAAATGAATTATGGATTTTTTGCAGTTTTCAAACTATTTTTAAAACCTACGCGGTTGTTAACGCGACTTTTGGAATTTCTGAGTTTTTTTCTTGAATATCAAAATTTACTCAGTTTTGACGTAGGACAACGTCGTTCAGGAATGTAGTTGTTATAAGGAGTCATTCCAAAAAATCTATCTCGAAAAGTCTAATCGATCGGAAAATCTTCTACGCGTCGACCCAAATAGAGAACCCTATTGATTCATGAGTGCACCATTGAAAATTGAGAATAATGAAGCACCGCCCAAATAGGAATTCTGGCTCCGTGAAAAAAGTAACAACTCCGCCCCAACTTGTCGAATCTTTACGACGATTAAGCCTAGACCAATTCGATGTCTTTGCATGGGAAGTAAGCCAGAAAAAGTGACAAAATCCACTCGTCTTAACAACATTTCTTAGGACCGTTATCGTAGACCAATTCTATGTCTGTGTTAGGGAAGCGTGCTAAAAAAGTGACAAGGCCTCCTTGTCCCAACCAGTTTTCTTAGAACCCCGATAAACCTAGACCAATTCAATGTCCATGTTAAAATGTGTTGGAAAAATGAGCTACAGTTGTTGTGTTCGGTTAGAATATGGATGCATGTGTTTCCAGTTTCATTGGAAATAACCCGTTGGCGTGCCATCCTTTATTCGCTCCTAACATCTGCTGTTCTAGCTGCTCATGCGGCATTCTTACCACGTAGCCAGCCCGCTGTAGCCTGTCGTGTTTAGTCGCATCAGATTTATCTGCGTCACACTCCTTCTTCTAACTAGCCACCGAGAATCAAATCAAACGCACCTAGAGCTTGTCAGTCGTCCCGCTTCGAATTTCACGCTTCATGGCCGCAATCGGGAGAATTAGCGTCTTATAGAGCGTGAGTTTCATAAGGTTCTGTAGATTACGGGATTACTGTAGGTGACCGCGCAAACTGTAGACTTCTTCCATAGTTCTAGGGCTAACTGCACTGATGTCGATGTGCATCTGCAAACCCAAGGAGCACTCCAATAGCATCTTCCAAACAGCAAATTCAATAGCTCGTCAGCTTGCCTCAAACCTTAGACGAGACGTGTCAACTTTGCACGAATAAAAACCACAAAAAGTACTCTCAGCAGTGTTGTCAAAAACAACATAATCATAACTTTTGGTCAAACAGCTGGGCAACATGTGAAAAGTATCGTAAGTTTGCTGAAAAGAAAACAAAGAAGCCTCATGTCTCGCCTCAGGTTCACAAACGTGTCCGATATCGGACACGGAGATATATATCTCCGCCGCTATTCGAGTGCAGCACGTATTAGTCTAATCAGATTTGTTGGTAATCCATTCTATAGCAGCACAATCCACTACAGCTCATTTTCTTTAACTGAATCGTACGCCGCCTTAAAGTTTATAACCAAATGATGAGTCTGCAAGTTGCATTCCCAGATCAGTCGCAAGGTAGAACATTAGGTCTGTCCTAGAATGTCTCTCAAAGAAATGCTTATATGCTAGTATAGTTTGTATACATTAAACTTGCACATGTTGGTAAGAAGAAAGTAATAGGACAAGTCGTTAGACCAATCTCGTGTTTTTGTCTTGACCTTTGTAACGATTCTAGACATTTAACTATAGCTTTTTTTGGCGAAAATACAACTACAGAACTACAGAAAAAGCAGAAAAATGTACTTCTTTTATCGTGTTATTTTATCCAGAGTCATTCATGGCATATTAGGGGCTAAGAGCCGGAATCATCATCTCTTGCGGGCTAATTATGATGTCATCATTTTTTCAGCAGTCAATTATAAACTAAGTTTGTTTGGACTCAGTAACGCTGCCATTAGTTGGATGACTGCAGCCATCATTGCCAGCACAAGTAGCTTCGTATAATGTGGTGCTTCCGTAAAGAAATTAATTACAAGTGTCACTGGCAGGGAATTTTTACTCCTTGAACTTTTAAGCAGATGACGAACTCTGGAAGGAAAAGCAACATTAATCTTTTCCTCGTTGATTAATTCCTCATCCTAAGGCAGAAACTGTATGTTGTCGAACTATAACTGATCATAAAACAAACTTAAACGTAATGGCTCCAGATTATTAGAAAATGCTTGTGTCTATTAAATTTTGTTTGTAGAAAAAGAAAAGATACCGATCTTTTCACAAACAAGATCCGGTTCGTTGCAATGTTTTTTCGCAGTACGAATTTCACTGACACATGGTGTCGTCGCACACGCTTAACCAGTATGCTATTGATCGTCGTCTGTTAATCTAGAAAATTAACTTTTGCCGCACGACATTCAAATAGTTTGTGGTGAAAAAAAAACCCTCATATTCCAACTCAACCATCAGCTCGTATACCTGTAAATTCAACGCTAATTACTACTCATTATTATCAACTCAAAAGGTGACCTCACCTCGAAAGTACCAATGAAAAACTGAAAAAACGCGCGCTTCGGCACATTACCAGCGTTATCAGCCGCAGAAAAAAAACCGGCAGAAATGAAGGCTCGCTTTCGCCACCAGACCAGATAATTTGCACACGAATGATCGCCGATTTCTGCGGCACAAAATGCCTCTATCATTGCAAGATCACAGCACGAGGCAAAGTATTTTTTTGTCAAAAAGAAAAATCTGCAAATCACGCATTTAGCTTGTAATTTTTCTTAAATCTTGAATCCTTCACTATTGGTCGGAACAAAAAATCTCTAACCTTGGTGACGTTTTTGCTTGCTGAAAAGACAAGCTCATTATTCAGTGGCACTTTTTATAAGTACAGACACGTACATAAGCGAAACAAATAAATCATCCTCTTGAACGCACGGTACCATACTTTTATATGGTTCCACGAATAAAGTATGCACTCATCGCAGTCACTTATCAAAATGTTGAACTCATCCAGTTCAACGTTATCAGCCCAGCGCTGGCGCTGTAATTAATCTGGTGCCTTGCACCTGCCGCACGTGTTTCGCATTGAGCTAATCCAACTTTTGTTCGTTTCCTTCCACAGTGAAAAGAAAATCATCGACTTGGACAAACCGATGCGGTGCGGTGCCTTCGTGGATGCCTCTCGCGTAAAGCAGTACACCGAGGAGGATTTCATCCTGCCGGAGACGCCCCCGTTTCACTGGCTGCTACCGAAACCGAAGGACGACACCAGTTCGCTGAAGAGCGGTACCGACGAGGATCGCCAGTCGATCAACTCCCCAACGGCCGACGAAAACTCGTCCACCAACGCTAACAACAACAACACCGTCACCAACCTCAACAACGTCAACAACAACAGCAACAAGGGTTCGTTCGAATCGGCCGGAGCGATGAACTTCCGATTGTCACAATCGCCAAAAAGTGGCGACTCGTCGAATGCGGCGAGTGCCTCTGCGACGGCAGCAGCCATCGCCGCTGCGGGCAACCCTCCGGCAAGCGGCACCAACTCGGGCTCACCACCGGCTTCGCTAACCAGCGAGTTCCGCCGGTCGTCACGGTGGTCGATCCAGAAACCCGAACCGGATGACGAGCGGTTGCTGAAGGAACTGGTGAGTGCACAGGTTTTTTTCGCCAATCTAAAATCAATTCATTTTATCAGTTATCATTTATAGTTTGCTGTATGAATTTATGTTTCTAATTTTAATTTTATTTTCATCAATTTTTACAAAATAAAAATTTTTTATTGCATGAATTTTGAGTCCAAATTTTACGACTAATTTGCATGAAAATGATAATTTACCTCACCCATCATGCATGTTTTGTTCAAACATGTCTCTTGAAAGAGTTAATCCGAGCATCGAACTGTTTTTTTCCCTTTTCCAAAACACAAAAACAAATGCAGCAATTCCCATTTGCGGTCGGTCACTCCGCGATCAGCGACCTGGCCAAATTCTACCGCGATTGTACCCAGGCACCGCCGCTGCAGGCGTTCAACCAGCTGGCCAGTGTGATTTCGAACGTCGACGGTGAGGAGGCCGCCAACGCGGACGACGCCGGTCGGATACTGATCGAGGCCGACGATGACGACGATGTCGACGAGATTACGCGACAGCTGGAGCAGTTCGAGACGTCGCTGCCGGTGTTCGAAACCCTGGTGACGTCCCTCTGCCAGTCGGTGGACAGCAATTCCAACAGTTAAACAACCGAAACCGGGCTGGACTAATATACTTGCCTGAGACTGAAGGAGACGATGACTGGACAGATGGCCAGCCAGCCAACCAACCAGCCGGGGTATGAAGCAGAGAGAGAGCGAGGGAGGGTTTTTGGGAGCGTTATAGGGCGCGATGTCTTTGGCAGTTTTTCTTAGCAGTTTAAGAAAAAAGTCGACTGATTGATGATATTCATCTATACACACCAATGTTTAATTTTGTTTGTTTATTTTTTATTTGTTTCTTTAAGATTTAGGAAAGGTAGCGTAAGGTAATCGTAAAGGAAGACATTTATTTCAGTTTTTCGGGAAAGGATAATTGTGTATTATAAAGTAGCTGATCAGGCACGTAGATAGCATCCTAGGACATACAAGAATCAATTGCTGTAAATAATTTGGAAAAGGGCCTTTTTTTAAAAAAAGAAAAAATCGCTTTATAGAAGCAGTCATTACTTGACAGGATGTTTTATACGGAAAAGTAAGGCTAGAGAAAAATTACTATTAAGTAATACACAATGTTGAATGCAGAAATAACGAAGTTCCTTACGTTTTGTCGCTTTTTTCGGTTCCAAACAGTTAGTATACATATCCTCAAAGTATTTATGGGATTTTATTTTGGGCAAGAGGATTGTTAACTAATGATTTTAAATTATCCCGTAAGCGAAGCCATTCTTAAATTTTCTCCCAAATCTTATCGGTATATTTTTAGAGCGCGCTTGATTAGGTAGAGCAAAACCGACTAATTGCATTTTGAGGGCATTCGTGGGACGAAAACTGGCAGATAGAGTGTTTCTTTCTTTGCCAGTTTGCGTCAATTGCTGTTAAGAATGCCTGCTCTATTTGAAAAATCCTTTTTATTATCGGCTTTTCTCTTCTTAACAGCGTCGTAAGTAATCCGTAAGTTTATATTTTACATTAAGAGATGATATTTTATCCCCATTTTTCGTCTTACAAGGATAGATTAAGGCAAAAAGCTCTATTGATTTAATTTGCTACATAACCATTGTTCTACATAACTGCTTGAAAAAGCTTCTATTCTATTATTTTGCGTCGATCGAGTATTAGCAAACGTTGAGACGATAAAATCGATCAAGACACCAAGCTTTATTTTCAAAATTTACATTCTAATTTAACACTCTATTTTCAAGACTGAGTGGAGTTATTTTTTCTTTAACTTAAATTGTATAGTCAAAATTGGCAATCGAAACCATTGTATGAAAAAAAACTAAAACGATTTAAAAGACGCAAACTGAACGGTCTGATGCGAAGAGAAGAAACGTTTCCTTCGTTTAATAAATTAATCAAAAGTACATATTTATTGATGCCTGAAATCAATGTTTGATTAGAGTATTGTTGCGCTGTTAAATAATCAAAGGTTTGAAATTTATTTTGTCTATATTGCTTATCATCTATGAATAATAAAACATAATTGGAGGAAATCAATCGAGAGTAAATATCCAAAGTTGTTGCATTGTAGTCGGAGAGTAGAAGGAAACGAAATAGTGCTTTATAATCATTAAATTAAAAAACTATGCAAATTTTGAAGCTATAGAAAGCGCATCACCATCATTAAGCATATAGCTCTAACTGTTTCTATCAGCCATAACCAACCGGAATCCCGTAAAAAAAAACTGTCGACCCAACAAACCATAGAATTGTGCATAACGAACGTATCGGGAAAAGTATGTTTAGTTTCTGCTGCTACACACTATCCTCTATATACACATATAAAATACATAACGAACAGTTTCAAAAAAGGAAAAGAATCATTATGCCTACCTTCCAAAAGAATGAACATTATTCGAAAAATAAACTCACATCACTTTTTGGTTAAACAAACTCACACGCCGAGCGTTGTAATGTTGAAAGAAAAGCTCAACCATCCGGAAGTTGTGACACTGTCCAAGTGAACATTTTTGGGAATTCTTAGCTGATTTACGGATGCTTTGCCAGCAGTTCGATTATAACCCATGCTAAACCAGGAATGAGTCAGGTTAGTAAAGGAACTCGGTATGTATTATATAAATTCAACAAGGTTCTAAAAGTTGTAGAAAAGATAAAATGGAAAGATCTTAAAACCAGGCGAATTTTTAGGATTGTATCTCATCCCTTCATCTGCCTTGCACGTATGTAAACAGCAGGGAAACATGGCTTTTGATTCGATTTGAGACAATATTGAAGAAAGCAAGCAATCGTCCAGAAAATGAATTCAATCCATCAATTCAGGGCGCTAAAGAATGGATTCCGGTCTTCAACAAGGAACCCCACGCATCTACCAGAAATTGTAGCTGTATTTAATGGCAGTTTTAAGTTGCCTTCACACACGATTTAGAGGTATTTATATGGCTCAATAATTTCTATAAATCGTAACTTTTTCAATCTAATTTTCTCTGTTCCATTCTAGGAACTTTCGTTGGATCAAGAATTGAAAGGTTGAATATCGAAATAAAACACCTGATCGTCAACTCCGTGTACGAGAAAGCCAACAGAAAATAGAGTTGCATTTGGAGTACAAGTCTTTTCCGGGCATAGCAGAAACAGTTGCACTAATCTTGGAAAAATAATTGGCACCTGTCTAGCGAACTATTCACAAGAAAAATCAAAGGAGCAACAAAAAGGGGGACGACAGAGACAACCGAATGAAACAACGAGTACTTTCGCGTCACAGGACGGGGCACACCAGATTCACCCATAGGTACTCACTTCATAGGTCTCGGTCCACGAAAAAATGCGATTATTGCAATGTACCTCTAACAATCGAACATATTCTAGCCAATTGTGCTGACTATGAAACACAACGCCAGGATAACAATATAACAACATCGATTTGAGATACCTTGTGTAATGACCAATCGGTTTATCAAATTCCTCTGTAACATAAATTTGTATGATAGCATTTAGAATTATTGTAACTTAAATTACTGAACAGAGGCGAATGCACAAAAGTGTAAAACCTCTCAAATAAAACAACAACGACTTAAAAACTTATAAAATACTGGAATAAATGTGTTTAGACGAGTAAATTGATAGTCATTCTAAGTAATGAAACGTACTGCAAGAGCGTTTTCGCATCAATAATTCTATACCTCATCCGAGCGTCCCATCCCAGGGCGTCCCGAAAGACTACAGAACAAAAATATTGTTCAAATTCCCGATAAAATGCCTCGTATGCAATCGGATCCTACGACGTAAAACGTTTGCGTAACTAAAAACAGCGGTTTCTCGGATGAGATTACTGATGCCTTTTTTGGAGCACCTGAAGTTGAAATTCGGTTAAATAATGGTACAACGACAATGGCGTCACTGTGGTTCCCATAGAGTGAAATCCGACCACTATCCCAGAGTTAAGGTCATTTGAGTAATACTGGGCGATTATGTAGGACAAACTGAATAGGAAGGAGTAACTGCAAGCGACGATAGAGAGTTTAAGTGAAAGTGGAATTTGGCTGGAAAAGTTCGAGTAATGGACCTTATTATAGTGCGAACTAATGCTGTGACAATGATCTTACGATAATCATAAGACCCAGTAACGCATATTCGATACATACATTTAAAAATTAAACACATAAAGCTGTTTCAGTTCCTGATGGGTGTTTGACTCAGGAACAGTATACAGAGCCCATTGTAGCCTGTCGCATTTGAATCGGTTCACAATATCCGCGTCTTTGTATACTTGATATATTTCATGATTCATGCGCCTGCGCCACACTGCTTCGTCTAATATGCCGCCAAGAATTGATCGCACTATCTTACGCTCAAAAACGCCAAGAGCTCGTCGGTCGCTCTCTTTTAACGCGCACGCTTCGTGGTCGTAGAGTTAGAGTACCACCAGGAGAATTAGCGTCTTATAGAGCGTGAGTTTTGTACGGAGTTCTAGGCTGCGGGACCTCAGCTGGCTACGTAATCCGTAGAAGGCCCTGTTGGCAGTCACTATTCGTCTTTTAGTTCACGGTTCACATCACCACCGCAGTTCCAACACCCGAAGGGCTACCACGCTCTCTACCAGCCACATATTGCTCAAAGTCCCTAAAAAGGATACCTAACTGAATGCGGTAACTGCAGGGTGGCCACGCATTCGGGAAATGCGGGAAAAAGTCGGGAATTCAAACCTGTCGGGAAAAATTCGGGAATTTATCAAAAGTTACCCTAAATCGGGAAGTTATGAATTGAAGTGCCAACGCCCAACGTTCGTTGACAAAATATTACCTGGAGGTATTGACAGTCCTGTCATCCTGAGACAGATAAATATGCACTCCCATCAACGAAAACTTGTACCTGCCGGAACTCTCCTTAACCTGCAAGGACGAACTGCAACCTGAGCGTGATAGTAAATATCTGCTAGTAAAGCGCTATATGTGTCAGTTTTTTCGTGACTGCGATGTGTGGAAGGTTATTTAAAAAAATCTCAAAGTTATCTGTATTTTTTTTTTCAAGAGATATTTTGTTCCCACCACCGGTAGTACCAGATTTATCGGGAATCTCAATAACCGCTAAAGTTATCAACTACCCTTCTAAACATGCTTTCGCTCGAACATTGACTTGTCGTACTATGTCATCGTTTCCCTCAAACACTTGAATTACCATCCACGATGAAAACTGATTCTGATTTTCGATCCATTTTGATCTCCTTTTTAGGGTAGGTAAATATTCTTTGACCTAACATGTCCACATTTGATTAGCCTGCAGACCATTTGTAAGCGTCCGGTAAAGCATCTGCATAGCAAACAGAAATGCCCACCATCATGCCCACATCCTTTACAGTACCACGCAAGACATGATTAGGTGTAATCGCCTCATTTTCTGGTGAATTTTGTTGGCGATATACCGACTAGCGTGAAATAATCATATCCTTTGCCTCGGATAGCGACGTGAGAAAATCCATCAGCCTTCTACCGTTATCTAACGCCTTACAATTTGTTTTACCGAATGTACTATGCATTCCCCGTCCATGTGGGAATAAATAACACTTTACAATGGGATAGGTAAATGTTTATCCTGCTTCATTATAATTTCGCTTTATTTTCTCCAATTCATGACTTCCGACAAAATTTAGTCTGAATTTCCGCGATCGTTGATGCATTTCCGAATTGCCATTAGGCATCAAGCAGATGAAAAGTGGCACTCACCTTATCCCCCATCGTCGTCTTACGTAAACTTCTACTGACCCTAAGTGTCAAACTATAGTTTACTACAAAAGTTCAAATAATGGACAAAGCAGTCAAGTCTCCCAACAAAAAAAGTGTCCGACGGGTGTAGGTCGATCTGAATGGACTGAATTCCTGGTTCAATCATGCTGATGATGCCTTCATAAAATAGGTATAGTCACTCGCAACTTATCTCAAAACGGTCGCTGGATTGATTCGGGCTTAGATTTAAGTATTTTATTATGTTTTTGGGTCGATTTATACACTACTATTGGCTGACTAACTACTTTTCAAGCTGCTCAAAAAGATGAAATATTTTCCTCGCAGGTAAATCCGAACATCTACTCTATTGGACAGTTGAAGTACTGCGTCCATTATTTTGAATTATTGTGATAATCCCCGGTTTTATCTCACGCATAAAGCTTGTTTACCAAAACTTGAAGTGATAGGATTGCAGCTACAATGAGACAGATGTAAATCGGGGATAACTTGGTTTATAAAACTAGTTAGCTCTGACCGGTGATGCATCGCAGGTCTTCGTAGATTCTAAAGTTTGCGTCTTTTAGTGCTCCACAATTTTAGAGAAAAAGTTTCGAGATTTTACTCTCGACATTACAAAAACGACAAATATCTTGTACAAAACCAAGATTTCGAAGACATTAATTATCTGCTTGTACAATATCGTGTCACTAGACCGGCAAACAGGCTGAGATCTTTCTTAATCAGACTCAGCAGCTTTTGAGTCAACTCAATGCACGGTTGTACGGTTGTATTCTTGATTATTCTTGATTCTTGATTAACGTATGCGTTAAAAAATGGATTTTTTTCGGATGGTGATAAAAAAGAACTAAGACAGGTAATTGAGTTTGATAAATTTTCCGTGGAAGGTAGTTATATTAGCTTACTTGAAAAAAATTATGCCTTCGACCTTCCGACAATTAACCGGAACATTCGCCATGGCGGACGAAAACATGCGTGTAGACATGTTTTTGAGTTCTATCTTCGTTTTATTTATCAATTCGTCCTCAGTTTTCACGACAAAATTGTTGGAATAGATCTTACGCTTCGGGTTTACCCAGAATTTCTCGATGGGACGCAGCTGGGGAACGTTGGACGGGTTTGCCGACTTCAATATTCAGCCGCTCCATCTGCTCCAACGATCGTTTCGAGTAGTAAGCCGACGCCAGATCCGGCCAGAACACCGCGTCTTCGTCCTTATGATATTTCTTGATGAGCAACGCAACTTTCGGCAGGCACTTCGTATTATAAGCTTCCCCGTTCACGGCCAGTTCGCAGCTAAAGAAGAGCGGCTTTGACATCGTCTTGTCGCTGATTGTCAGCCACAGCAGCACCTTCTTGGGGAATTCGGTGTGTGAAATGAACTTCACCTCGGAGCTCACTTCCTTAGTGGGGGAAGTAAAACAAAAAGTGCCCTGTCAGTCGTTGCCATCCAGGGTGAGATAGGTCTCGTCGTCCATCGTCACCGCCACGTCGCGATTTGCCGTTAAAATCATCTTGACCATTTTATTCAGTCGCTGCCGCTGCGTCATTGCCTGCAGCTCCGAGACCAGTGGACCGGACTGTCGCTTCCTGACATGTATGTCCATGTTCGCCAGGCACTTTTAAACTGTTTGGCCGGTTGCACTGACCTCCTGCACCGGCCAAACACGCGCGGCGATGTAGTCACTTTTCCCTCGGTCTTCCTCTTCAGCATCCTTTGGAGCTTCTTGTCGCTCAGACGTCTGCCTTCCGGAACCGGGTTTTCTTTTGATGCTCTGATTGTTGTCCAATAGTCCAATAGATGTTGTAGATGCCGGAACGGGCGTATCCGACGTCCACAAAGTGCCGCACGATGACCGTTTTCGACGTGGCGGGGTACCGTTCCTTGAACACGCACACTTCTGAATGGAGTAGCTTCAATGTTTTCGCCATCACGGTTAGAGTTCGACTGATAGAGCTGTAGATTTTTTGCAAGCAAGCTAATATAATTACCTTCCATGGGAAATTTATCAAACTCAATTAACTTTCTTAGTTTTTTTTTGTTACCACCATCCAAAAAAAGTCCATTTTTTAATGCATACGTTAGGCAATTGCCATAACTTTTCGGTTTTTCCATTGTTTCAGCTCATTCTACAGTGCTCAGTTATAAATTTCCTAGAATGGATCTGGGTGAATAAATGGAAAACTAGCGCCATATCCAGCATGTTGGAGTTCATTTCCTTCTACACTTGTGTAAACTTTATTCTATCAGTGAAAAACGAAAAAAAAAATCGTCGGGAAAAAGTCAAATCCTATCGGGAAAAAGTCGGGATTTTTCTCCGAGGAGTTGTGTGGCCACTCTGTAACTGGTGTGGTGTGGTGTGGGGTGGTAGTTCTGTTTTTTATAGAGACTACCTAACTTGTATTTTTAAAGAAATAGAACGGATTTTAAGGCGGCGTACGATTCGGTCGAACTAAATAAGCGGTGTCAGATAATGCTAGAACATTGTCTTCCGACGAAACTAGTTAAGCTGATTCGTGCGACGCTGGATGGATCAAAATCTTGTGTTAGAACCGTTCGACCGTTAGGCCTCAGCCTCGTGCTTTTGGATAGAAGCACGATTGTGAGGAACGCGTTGCTCGACCCACAAATGCTGATACCTGGATAGAAGCAAGGTGATGCTCTCTCTAACCTACTTGTTCCGGGTAGGCAGGAAAACACAGATTCTTTTTAGCGTAATGCTTTAAGCTGAAATGTATATCATCATATATTTTGATACATATAATATTTCGTAGTGGTATGTTAATTTTACTCACAAATTCTGTACGCGATTGTATTTAGCTATCCGAAACAATGGGTGCACCGGAGACGATAATTACTCTGTAGTTGAAAATATATGTGTAAATTTTATGCATTTTTTGATGGAATATTGAACTACAACCTCCTTTAGAGCACAATTACTAAATTGAGAACTTGTTTAACTAGCAATTGGCGACCGTAACTTAATCCGCGTTCAACGCGGTGCCGCGGGTCTACAACTATTAATATAGAGAAATTCGATTATTTGCCTCGAGAACACTATTTATAGCTCTTACCGACGTACTATTATTGTGAACTTGCTATTGTATAAATTTATACGAAAGAATTATTTAAGTAACTTAATTACTAGCTTCTGTACTCGAGTTTCGCGCTACTTATGAAGTGAATTTTATCTCTCTCCTCACTTTTCTTATCAAGTTAGACTTCTGTTCGATCAATAACGGCCGTTTTATCTCTTCGCCTCAGCTCGCTATAATCAAGGGTTGCATTCGTTGGTCAAGGTTGCCAAATGGGCTGCTGTAGTGGCAACACTACTATTCAACATTGTCTTAGAAGGTGAAATGAGAAGAGTAAATGGAGAAATACACGGAACTATCATCATTAAATCGCACACGCTTCTTGGCAAATGAGGTCGATATCATCGAAATCAACTCCAGTGAAAAATCATACTCAAAAATCTAGTTTAGACTGATAAGAAGACAGATATGCACTAGTGAAGGCATTTACAACCTTTCAATTAATGAATAACGAAGGACAGAGACAATTCGATCCTTGAAAAAGACTGCAGTCGAAACATTGGAGTGAATTAAAAATACCAGTTTCAATTTTGGCAATAGACTGAAAAAAACGGAAACAGCGTAATAAAAACTTGTTGGTAGGTGCTTGGAACCAGGATAGGAGAAAAATACCGATTCAACGCTTTTTCAATGCCGCTGCACCAACTTGACAGTAGCGGGACTACAAATTAAGCAGGTAGACGCCTTTAAATATCTTGGTAGCCAGATTACTTACCCGATGGTGGTACCAAGACCAAGTTTTTGACGTAGGACTACGTCAAGAGTTTTTGATGTGGTCGGAAGCAAAAAATTTCGCTGTCAATTTTTTGTGTGGTTTCCGGAAAAATTGTTAAATAAATATCGAATAACTATTGAAGCAAGCAGTTTACGAAATAAATGCAGGATGCACGAGTCATTAAGTTTTTTAAATAGTATCGATGTAAGTTCGGTGTAAATCTCGCGCTGGAACGGTGCGAACTTGCTGTTCAATTAGTTTTAGAGATGACCATGAAAACAGTGACCTAGTGACCTTGAATAAGAAAAATCAAACCCTGTCGGCGGTGCTCCTAGTGGGGTCAAACACCACCACCGATTCCCGTTCGACAACCTGAAGTCAAAGGATTTTCTCCGCTGTAAACTGCGGATTCTTCCATCCTGCTGAACGAGTTGCCAAATCATCTCTTCCAATCAAGGAATACTCAAGGTTAAGCAATCGTCATATTACCCAGCTTCACTATCTTGGATTGCAGCAAATTTTGAGATGTTCTGATGAAAAGGATGAGAGAATACATGGGAAGTGCCGGTGAGATCGTTTTGAATTTACTTATTCATCATGACTAAGATTTTCTGCATGCTAAACACAGTATCATGAATTTTATAATTTTAAATCTAACTTACTCATTTTTTATTGTAAATGTTGGTTTAATTGATAATTTTACATTTAACTTTCACTAATTTAGTTTTGTGTTAATTTGGAATAATTATATTCAATTATAACATACGCATATCAGAAATAATTCATATGTCTTATTTATCAATCAAGCTTTACAATGAATGCATTTTAATCATTTCTTTATTTAAGTTAGTTTATTAAGCAAATATTTTACTTCTTTTATGTTTTTTATCCTAACACATCTTTGGTAGTTGGTACGTCTTTCTCTTTTCAGAGAGCAAAATAAGGCGCTATTACCTTGGCCTATTGTAGCCTGACTTTGGCTAATGTCATAAGTTCATCCCCGAGGGTCCCGAGTATCACTTAACCTTTATCAGATACTCCCAACGAAACAAATTTACAGTTAATCAGAAACGGCTGGTACGAGATGTCCCCGTTTCTTCTTCCCCTGTTGATTTTGAAATGCATCTATGTATTAATAACTTATTCACACAAGATTTATTTCTTATAATCGTCTTTGCGGCAATACTTCACAGTTGGCCTGGCCGATTAAACATTTGCCATATATCTCTGATATTTTGCAAATGTTAATGCAGACAAGAAAATAATTTTAAATATTTCTTTGATTAGAAATAATTAAAATTATTTCCAGGAATCCTTTATTGAGGCTGTGTTGGTCTTAATAAGAATAAGAATAAGAAAAAGTAGAACTACGTCAAGAGTTTTAGTAACATCTTTTGCATCTTCATATAAGAATTTGTTCGTTCTTCAAAGAACGGTTTTCAGTAATTGATAAAACCTAGGAAAGTTGGAACTTAGGGCTTTTCACTCGGTTTTCTTTAGCAACACAAATTTATCCATCACCAATGCTACAGTAATAATACGTAGCGCAATTTTTCTTTGGCAGCAAAAGGCGAACGGCCCACTGGTAACTTTGCTCTGTTGTTCAGACTGAAATTGAAGTGCTCTATTTTATTTTACGTACATGATAGAATGAAGGACCATGAAAAATAGGTGTGGCCAATTCTTATCGCTTGCTCTGGTACATAACACGTGGTAAACCGGCGAACAGCATTATTCAAACGCTAGCTGAGCTACTGCCAACATCATTTGCCAGGGCAAACGAAAGTCACGCTCGACTCGTGCACTTTTGCAGTGTGTGTGCAGTGCAGTGTATTGGAGCTGGAGCACTCGTTTCGCTGCCGTGATGAAATATCTGGCTACTGAAGTTCTGGAATTTGCAGGAAATATGCTGCACGTGACAACAAAACGACCAGAAGCATCCCAGCTGGCCACTTGGAGTGGTATTTCATCGTGATTCAGGACCATACACGAACAGCTTCGTCGACCGCATAGCTGCTGTGGCTTTCCGGTTGGTCCGTTGCAACAAGCCGTGCCTGGTTAGCGGTTATCGGTACTCCAAGTTACCGAAAAGAGAATTACGTTAGGTCCGTTAGTGCAAGTTTATTGCAAGCTAGAGTTATGATAATAAAACAATCGGTCCTTTTAAGGGTCACACAACGATTGGAGAGTTTATTATATTTTCTTGCCCAGTACCGTAATAGCACAGGCAACGAGGGAAAAGTTGAACTTTCGCCATTGCGGACGACCAACAAATGGCGGGAATAAGTTTTCTGGTCACGGGTGACATTTTCTGCCACTTCCAAAACGACTGCAGCTTGTAAATGCTTTATTATCAGTGTCCTTCTTTTGTAAACCACAAAAATGTTTTGCGCAAAATTTTCAGCTTTTTTGAAAACTCGCGCGTACCGTCTACCGATTACCAGAGGAAAAACACTATTCAACGTAGAAACAGATTATTAAATTTATTTACTGTTTGGTTTAGTGTGGCTTCATGGATATAATTTTAGATTCGGTTGATGATTGAGCGTATACAACGTTACTACTTTGATAAACGTTACGTATGAAGGTCGTATACATGAAGAATCGTATTATTACATACATGGATACATCCTACTATCGCTACAAAGAGACTTACGGAGTCCTACGTCACCTAAGTTGGATGATTTTTTCAAAGAATATTAGGGAGAAGTTGAAGAAAAGCTCTTAAAGTCATCTAGCGGAGAATATAAAAAAACTACATTTTCTTTTTCCGCAGACATTATAGTTTTCTTTGCTCGGAATGTGTAAAATAAGAAAGGAGAATTATTTAAAGAGAAAGAGATTCTAATAATTTTTTTTTTTGGGAAATTTTCTTGAAGCACCGAAATTCGGCTGCAGCGGTGCCTTTGCAGGTCTGCAAAACACCCAGATCATTCTACATACGAAAACCCAAATGTTCAACTCAAACGTTACATCGATACTGCTGTATGAAACGTGGAAACGTGGTGCGTCCCAACGAAGACAACGCAAAAACTGCAGGTATTTATTAATCGGTCCCTGCGATATCGTGCGTGGTGGCCTGACTACAGGATATCCAATGAGGAGCAGCTCCATCGTCGATGTCATCAACGGCCGGTAGCAATAAAAAATTGTGAACGTAGGTGGAAGTGGATCGGACACACCTTGAGGAAAGGAGCGAACGAGATCTGCAGAGAAGCACTCGACTGGAATCCACAAGGACAGCGCAGAAGAGACAGACCCAGAGACTCATGGCAACAGGTGAGCTTAGCCAACGACATCTGGGCTATAGATGAGAACCTGTCCTGGCGACTGGTAAAAGCCGTGGCGGATATTCGTAGCAGTGGAGATCTCTGATTTCATCCCTTTGTTCGGACATGGACACATAAGTAAGTTTTTTTTATATCCTACTTCTCGGGTTTTCCTTGCCAATGCCGTCCAACAATACAGGCTAGGATAATTCGAAAAGCAACTGTGTTATATCTATTTTGTTAGTACTTTTACTGGAATCAGCACATAACGCTTTCACATAATTACCTTTATCTGAACAAAGGAAAGATCTTTCCCTTATATTTGAAATTCTACTAAGTTATTTTATTATACATTAATTAATGAAAATGTTGCAGAATATTTAATAAATTTGCTGCTTCATAGATATTTAATGCACACTGTAACCAAACAAAAGTTTATTATTTACGGACATATTAAAGCTTTTCTAACACAATTCACGAGCTTTTCATTCATCCATGTTGAAATAGCAAGCTTTCGGAAGCATTACCAGATCAACAGTAATAAAGCTACTCTAGTACG
The DNA here is from genome assembly GCF_943734655.1 of Sabethes cyaneus. Lineage (NCBI taxonomy): Eukaryota > Metazoa > Arthropoda > Insecta > Diptera > Culicidae > Sabethes > Sabethes cyaneus. The sequence goes on from NC_071354.1 coordinate 232,097,965, forward strand.
TTCAAGCTCATAGTAAGCGAATGAACATACCAAACATAACAAAGTACAAAATCGTCGTCTTTTTAGCCGGTTTGATTCAGAATGAACACAGCATGAGTGTTTCGCACTATTTTATATTCTTAAAGTCTTCAACATATATGCAACATATACCTACTTATTAAACTCAACCCTAATCCTATCTTATGGTTAATTTTACCAAGTGGTGAAAGAATATTTAGTATGGAAACCTTTTTCAACTTTTATCATCAACCAAACATCCCCCGGTGCCCTGGAATGATAGCATAAACCTATCAAGAGAGCCTCTGACACTTTTTCTGGCTTTTATGAGCCAGCCAGCCAGTCAATTAATCCTAGGCAGCTTGCATCCATTACACAGGTTGATTTTGAACCATCTAACAGCAACCAGAAGTTGTTTGTTTTTCTGCATGCTGTCTGAGGTTCTGACCACTGAGAGTTCCACTTTCCGAACCTGTGGTGTTCGATGATGCCATTTCTATCTAAAGTCCTCGTTCAGTGTTCTGTTGTGCCGCCACGCCGGCATATACTACTTACACTATACACTGACCACCACTCACGTGCGCGCGCTCTCTTCTCGCGAGCCGGAGCCGGACCAGGTGCCCGCGCGCAATCGGTTCGGTCGGTGCTTTTCGAACATTATTGCGAACGGCATCCGTCGAAGTGGCTCGCTGCCTGCCTGCTGCTTGGACTTCGTTTGATTCGATCGGTGAATTTCAGTTACTCAATGTCCGTGCTCCGTGAATGACACGAAACAACAGTAGTGCTAGTGGAAGCTTTTCTAGCTTTAGTGCGCTCGCTCTCCGTGGAAGTAGTTAGTTTGTAGCGACTAGATAGTACCTCAGATAGATAGTTTTTCCTTCGAGTGGATCGATCTGATAGTTGATAGAATTTCCACCACCGTGAATAGCTTATTAGAGGGATTTCCCGGTGATTCCAAGAAATGTACTTCTACTGCACAAGCTGTTTTACGATGTAAATTTGCACAGCTGTCGACGGTAAATCTGCGTTCCACATACAATTAATCGATGCTCGACTGCGTCAAGTGTGGCCAAGTGTGGAAATGTGTTGAGAAAACTTGTTTTCCTCTCTACGTTTTATCTAAGCGGAAAGTTAGCCAATAGCGAAAGCTCAATTCGGAGGACATCGCTGTTTGAAAGAATTTACGGTGGTGACCATCATGTAGGAGTTGATGGCAGCCTAGGCTCAAATTATCGTCTTCGATTACGATATACCTACAGTCGAAAGTGTCATGTGCAGCTAAACTACTGTTCGGGAAAGAGAATAAACAAACAAGTGTCGAGCCTCTCGAATCGACATCGTGTTATGTGCAGTGCAATGTCATTCCGCTAGTCTACGTTCGATTCAGCCAGCAACCAGTAATAGTGGAAGCCCCTTTGAAAGTGAATGCCGAGTGTCTGGCGACGCATAAGTGGAATAAAAAATAAATAAGAATCGACTTTCGAGAAAAGAAAAAAAAACAAAATTGTTAAATCTTTGCATCACCCGTCGGTTGTCGGTTGGAGCGTGAGCATACGCTTATTTACTATCCATTGGCTACCAGTTCGTGGCTCGAAAACCCAACCAGCGGCAGGGTGGCAAATCGAAGCCGAGGAATCGGTCAGCGGACGGCGCGCGCCCGGTGTTAAACAAGCACGCTGAAACATGGTGCAATGGACGCTAGTTTGGGCCGGTATCGGACTCCTAACGGCCGTTTGCGGCGCTCTGCTTGGATTGGTCGTTTTCCCAGGCGCGGTGCATGACAAAATCATTGAGGTGAGTGCTGCTTAAACGATTTCGATTGGACATTAAAATCGAATTATTACCATGCGTTTTAACAATCAAAAGGAACCTAATTGACTATGAGATCTTAAGTGTAAATTTGATTATCAAATTAATTTTTATGTTCTTTCTGAACTGTCACGGAAGGATTTGTTCTTGCTGTGAAGTTGGACCGCACTTCATTCATTGAATTGAACTATTGCGGTGTACCTCGTTTTACTCCATTGCATTTCAAGTTAACCTAGCTTTTCTTGAAAAAGTGGTCGACTGGTAGCCACAGTGAGATGAGTACCAATCAGGGCTGATGTAGGCAATGAAACCAATTACGTTGATTTGTGGCGGCTCAGATCAGATGTCAAGGCTAAGTGGAACGTTTAACCAGGCTGTGGAAACTGAGCAAGTAATCATCACAAACCATAAAAAAGGGATGCTTGCATGTGGATTTTTTTGTTATTTTTGGTTTAAAAAATGACAAATTTCCGCTCAAACATGGGGGCAAAAGCTACCCACAAATCATCACTATTGTACTCTGCTGAGCTCAATTTTTTTTAAAGCATTTCCAATTAATCATAACTTTAAAACATTCCAATCATTAAAGCTTGCTTATCAGCCAATAATCAGTCGAGTCACAAAAAGTTTTCTAAGAAAATGTTCTAAGAAAAAGCCGCATTCCGAACGAACCAAAAAGATTTACGCAGATTCTCTGGCATTTCTCGCATTCGATTCGTGTAGTGGAATTCTGCAAAAGATTCTTACAGAATGCCGTACTTATAAAACCAACATTTTTGTATGAGAATCCAACAGGCGAATCCTCAGGATTCCTATAACTCGGTAAGGGAATCCCCTTTACTATGAAATAGGAATCCTCGGAATTTTGAAAGCAGGTCCTGTATGTGTTAGTAAGCAAGGGATTTGACCACAACTTCGTTTCCTTTTGAACAACAATGCTTACTACTGTAGTGAAGATTTTCCAAGTTTCACTTTCACATATCTGAATCTGTCAGTAGGATCATGCCTTCTGTGAAAATATCTTTAAAGTGAACTCCATAGAACATAAGCCATTAGATTTCGTTTGACTGAAAGCCGTCATCGCGCGTCTAAAAAATAGTTGGACGAACCCGCAACTGTGTACTTATTCCCCACAATTCCATAAATTTCAGATTGACCCACCACAGATACAGATAGTAATCTAAAAATGTTACAATTTTGTTCTTCAAGGTTGTGATGTTTGACTTCATTTTTTTATTATTTGGCCTTTCTGAGCTCATAGCTTTTAAATCTGTAAGCTAATTGCAATAATTTTAGAATTTATTGAAATGTATTATGAAAAAATATTGAAACACAAATATATATTTTATAATTATGAAATTTCAACATATCAAAGATACAGAAACGTTTACTTTCTTGTGTTTGACATGCAATTTTCTAAAGAAATTAAGCTTCGTTAATACTAATGGAGACGCTTTTAAGTTTTTGCTATTAGATGCACTGATGGAAACTCAAATGACGCAATTATATCTCATTCGACGGATTACTGGTGAGGTTGTTCTATTTTTTCCCATATGTGCTCCATTTCACTTTATGTTTAATAATATTATATTATTCATATCGTCTATTACTGGGTACATGAACACCTATGAATATTGCGTGAGTTTTTGCGCATCCTCTTAAAGTAAGTGTTCAACTAACGTATCCATTTCTACAATCGTAAGGACATGGCCAGGTGTATGGTGTACTGACGGGTACACCATATCAGCCACCCATGGTGTGTACGGTTGTCTATGCTATGCTATGGAGACGCTTTTAAGTTTTTACTTAACAAATACAATACCAAATTTGAATATAAACCTAATATTTCCATTCAGTTGCTAAAAACATCCTTTTCTTTGCAGTTCAGAAACAAAAACCATGCGTCTCCATTGCATCATTGAACAACCGCATTTCTTTAATAAAAAATTGTACCTTTTTAAACTTTTCATGTTGTGTAAAAATATCTGGTGTCACTTTAATTTAACACCATGAAAACACGAAAAAAACAATATTTCCAATGATTTTGCAGGAACGTTAGACTTCAAACCAAGTGCTTTGCTAAGAGGGTCGAGATTTTTCAATCGATACCAAAATTATTAAAATCGATTCAGCGGTTCAAAAGTTTTGAATTTGTAAAAATAGGTCTAAAGGCAAAAATTGGCAAAATTATGATTTTTGGAATTCACAAGCTCAAAATATGGCAAAAGTAGTAAGTTCTACACACTACCTTCAAATAATGTGTTCTTTTTTTGTTTGTTCAACTTTCAGAATTTAGTTTCAGAGGCTTGTTTATGACGCATTGTGAAGTTTTAGAGCATCTAGTAGAGATTTATGCTCATATAGCAGAGAAAAGATGCTAAAGAATATCCGTTTTATTGCAGGTAATACAAAATACCATGCAGCTCCATTGCATTTTCGCAAAACCTCAAAATACCTAAAAAATTGTAAACTAAAATTAAACTAAAAATTATACAATTCCAATCTCTTGATATGTTATGTAAAAAGCTCTCAGCTTTCCAGAAAAAAATTCAAAATTGGGGGTCTTTTTGGGCTTCTTCTTCTTCTACCTGCCGAGAGCCGGAGTGACTCTTGCCGTATCAAGAGTTCCTCTCCACTGTACTCGGTCCTGGGCTACTCGTCGCCAATTTGTTGAGGTTCTCAACCCAGGCGAGTTGATTTTAACCTAGTTGAGCCATTCTTGGTGCCGGTCGGGTTCTTGAAGAGAACGGATTTCACTGCACAGTCGTCCGGCATCCTTGCGACGTAGCCGACCCACCGTAGTCTCCCAACTTCCGCCAGAAGTACGATGGGAATCTTTCCAAGTAGTGCCTGCAACACGTGGTTCCTACGCCTAAGCCACTCTCCGCTATCCGTTTGTACTCCGCCAAAAAAAAGTCCGCAACACCTTTCGTTCAAATACGGCAAGTGCACGTATGTCTTCCGCCAGCAAAGTTACAGTCTCAAGTCCGTGGAGAACTACCGGTCTGATCAGTGTTTTATACGTCGTCAGAAGAAGCATCTCGCGGAGGGCATAGTAGGGTCGATTTCCAGCTTGAATGCGTCGTTGAATCTCCTTACTGGTATTATTGCCGGCGGTAACCGGAGATCCCAAATATACGAGCTCATCAACCATTTCCAGTTCATCGCCGTCAATAGTCACTGCCCGTGGCAGGCAAACGTTGCTTTCTCTGGATCTGGAACCTCTTCCTACCATATATTTGGTTTTCGCCGCAACCCCCTGTGCGATTGGAAAAGACTCGAGAGCGCCTCCAAAACGCGCACGTAGCACATCATTCGCTCCAGGATAACTTTGTTCAGCCGCGTCAGTTTGTCCGGAAAACCGTTCTCGTGCATTATCTGCAATAGCTGTTCACGCTCGACTGTATCGTATGCTGCCCTGTAATCCACGAAAATATGATACGTGGGCACGTTGTACTCCCGACATTTCCGGAGGATTTGTCGGAGAGTAAAGATTTGATCCGTAGTAGCACGGGCCCCCATAAAGTCCGCCTGATACTGTTCTACAAATTCTTTTGCTATCCGGAATAGACGACGCAACAAACTCTTGTATGTTGTATGCAGGGTTGATGTGCACTTTTTTCTTCGTATTTGCTCTTTTGACTACAGTGCCTCATTTTTTTGAAACGATGATTCTACAATTGATGAAGGGACGGTAAGGGAAAGTAATGAAGAAGGATTTTTTGAGAATGTAGGGGAAAGAGTGGAAAGGAAGGGGGGTAATAGGTAGCTACGCTTAACAAGTTGTCGTTGTGACTCCTATCTTTTGTCCAATGCTGGAAGGTGCATGGGTCGAACCAAGCTATAATCAGAGATTATAACCGGATTTAAACCCACAACACCTGCCAGGGCGTGTGGCTCGCTGGTACCCGTGTACCTTTGAACCATAGAGTCGCTGGACAAAAGAAGTCTGCACAACCTTATGAACCGTAGCGACATGGATTGGGCTATTTTTAGATACAAATTGTGCCTCTTCCTCCACCTACTGTAGAAACCACCGACCGAGAAGGTGGAGAAAGAGGCACAATTTGTGTAATCTTTTGTATTTATAGCGTTACAGAGCTGCAATGCCATCGATAGCAAAAAGAGTGCTCTTTTGGCTACCAGCGGAGTATCAGCCCCATAGCGCCATAAATATAAAAGACAAAACTATACTTTCTTCAACAATATTGTAGATAATAATCAACTCTACAATTGGTCTATACGTCACAGATTCGAATTTTGTTTGACTGAGATGCTGTAGTCAAATGAGCAAAAATAAAGTAAAAAGAGCAAATCAAGCCTGCCAGATGGTAACGACCCAAGTGGTATTACAAGATGGCTACAGTTTTCCCCTGCACTGTCGTAAATGTTCGGTTAGTACTGGCTGAATGATAGCTGTTCTTCCGTGAAGAAATATCAAACGTGAGCTCTATCGAATCTTTTCAGGTAGGCGGCCGCCACGTAGCCAGGGGAGGGGGAGCTGGGGACCTTGAGAGGCTTTGTGCAGAAGAGTCAGAAGATATGAATTGAAATGATCACTACCGCAGGCTTTTCCCTACTTCAAATATTTGGCTCCGCATTTGAACTGTATAAAAGAACCAGATTAAAAAAAACCGATTCAACCATCTCCGAAAAACAGACGACTAAAGCATCACCCACTAATGCAGTCAAATGGAAAAGACGACATACTCTAATTAGAAAACTTAGAAACGTAGAAAACTTAAATTAAAAGGAGGAAAATGAGGAAGTAAAATTGAATATTAAAGGAGATGGTAGAAGATGCGAATTGGAAGAACAACAGAATAAAACAAATAGAGAAAAATCGCGTGGTGAGATAGAAAGGTAAATTAAAAAAAAAGACATGCGGTAGGTGAACAAAGGCAGACGTCTATAAACGCTCTAACCAAAAAAATAAAATGCACATATTTTCGCATATGCAATGCAATACATATGCAAAAATTAGAAAGGTTGTATTTCAGACACAACCGCGTAGCTGGCGTAGAACTACGTTAGGTGGGTCTTTGCGAAGAAACCTTGAATATTAAAGAAAACCATTCTCATTGTATGTATGTATGGCGTAAAATAGCGTTAAGTAAATAATAGTGCTAAATAATTGTAACGTATTTTTGATGTGTAATTTGGTTTTTTGTGTGTTTTGTGATGCCAAAAACGAATATTTTTACCAGTGCCAAAATCGGAGTATTTTCGGGTAGAAATCTCCGTCACGCACCCAGCTATTAACAAAATTCTAGGAAAAAAAATTAAATCTTTAAAATAATATGCTATTGGCATTAATAAGAGCCATTTCTAGATCTGGCTTCCCGCACCGACAATTATCAAAAAACAACCTTGTCGTGCAGATGCCAGTTACATAATTCTATTCTTTGCCATCAGAACATATTCGCACTTGTCTGCTCTCTCATTCCACGGCTGCAACCAGGGATGGCACAATAACTTTGACTCAATCCACATTCATTTGACAGTACCGTCTCAGCCAAGCAAAATTTGACAAAGTTTTATATGGGACATTTGTAGAATTAGTTATTATCTACAATTTTGCTGAATAAAGTTTTGCTGTATCTTTTGTACTTACGGCGCTATAATGCTAGTAACTCGTTAATGACTAAATGAACGTTCACTTAGTCACTAAAGAGTTACTAGCATTGTAACACTGTAAATACAAAATATACAGCAATACTTTATTCAGAAAAGTTGTAGATAATAACTAGTTCTTCAATCGTCCCATATATAACTTTTTCAAATTCTGCATGACTGAGACGGTACTGTCAAATGAATGCGAATTGAGTCAAAGTGATTGTGCCATCCCTGGCTGCAACCGTCAGGGCACGAAAATTGATTTACTTTAGCCAGACCATGACTGCATATGTGCCTCTTAGTTGGCCTCGAGGTACGTCACTGGTCTAATTAGCCGGATGTCGCATCTTCGAGTCTCGACTAGGAGAGGCTGATAAAGTCAATAGAATCGTTGCACTAGCCCTACAATTGTCCTGCATTCTTACATCTGGCTGCGAGGTTTGTCTAATCTAATCTAACCTCACACTGACGCAGCCAGTTTTTGAAAGCATCCTGGAAAATGACGATTACTTGAATCAATCATTTTTCTTGTCAACGACCAGGCCCACTGCGCAGCATGTACCGCAGAGAGAATTCCAAAGATCCAGAACTAGTACCTAATTCCATTAAACTCTTTGAAATTAAGAAGAAGGAAGAAACCGTGGAGCTCCCGCACCAAACGCTTCCCATATACATAGATAATGATTTGCCTAAAACTACATTTGTAAGGTTAGAAACTGAATACCACACGACCCTGCAGCTCCTAGCTTAGCAACTCACTTATACAAATTGAAGTCAGATATGGCCACGAGGAGGCGCTAGGTAGGGGCTTGGGATGGCTAGTGCAATGTTGGGCGCTTTTTCCTCGTTGCCTTCCCCATGTCATACCTTTACAGATGGCTGCGAAGTCTGTCTCGTATAAAAACAGAAGATCAAATCCAAATTTCCAAATCGGAATGTTGCACCTAGAATTTGTTTTGTACAATAACATTCCAAAGGACTATGTCTATGTCTATGACTAAATCGGATTACCACTGGTGGGTGGTCCAAGCTTAGATCGAATTAGAAAGCTACTGTAATCAGCTCGGACGTCGCGCAGCGATTGAATAACGATAATGGCTTTGCTTTTCTTTTTACAGACAGACAAACAGACACTGAGCCTGCAAGTCGTAGGCGAAATTTGTATCTGTCAAGAATAAAATATACATAGTAGAATTGAAGTGGATAAGTTTTCTTTTTATTTAATTTCCAGGATTCGTATTCTACTAAGACACTCCAAAAACTTCAGTCAGTTTCTTTTTATGCCATTTGAATAGTCTTTACAAATCAAGAAGGTAGCAATACGCAACCGCCACAACTTTATCCTGCTTCTCTGTCTTGAAGCAGCTGCAGCAGCAGGCACAACCACAAGCTTGGTGAACCTAATCATCGTCTGTGCCTGGGAAGCTAGGCAATCACACGGAAAATGTATGGGAAAATTTGAACTTGAAAGTTTCCGTTGTTTTTCACTATGTAGAGATTGTTAAACAATCTTTTCAAGACAGCTATGAAATTGCTGCATCTTTTATGAATCGAATGGTAATGCGAACCATCAAAATCCGTTCTCAATTGGAAGAGTTGTTAGCGTTCAAAATCTTTCATTCTTTCGTTACGTTGGCCTCAATCCAAATTTTGAATTGACACCCTGCGGTAAGACGTAGTTCTACGTCAAAAAACATGAACGGAAAATTAACTGTTTCAAACCAAATGTTTATTTGAGCGTCTTAGTAGAATACCCGAAACGACAAAAAATAAATGCGTATTTCGTAAACAGTCCAAGTTAGTTAGATACTTATGAAGGTCTCACGTCGAGACCGAAATACGTATTTATCAATAAAACACAGTAGTAGAATTAAAGGATAAAAATTACTTTTGTTTTCTTATTTTTTATCGTTTTTATGAACGGGTTAAAATTTAAATTTCCAGTTAACAACGTTAACGCCGTTTTACAGTAAATTTATAATTAAGACGATTTTTTCGACAATTTTTGGATTTTAAAGTTTTTTTTCGGCCTAAACGGGTTTCTTTTACGCGTTACGTATTCCTCGTGTGAAAAAAATCATTTCATTGTTTTTTCTTAATCTTTTCATCTTCTTTTCTCTACAGCTTTTCACAGCTGTTCCATTTTTCGTCCTTTTGAGTCCTGATTTCCCTCTTAACTTTCTCTTTTCGGTCCCGTTTTTCTTCGTTTTCAGGCCCATTTTTCTCTTCCTTGGCTCGTTTTTAATTATTTTCTTCCCTGTTTTGTTTTTTCTTATCTTCCGTCAGTTTTCGTACTTTTTTCCTTTTTTAACTCCTTTACTATCCAATTCTTCGTTTTCGTCTGTTTCGTTCTTCTTCTCATCATGTCATACTTTTCCTCCTTTTTTGTCACGGTCTGATTTTCTTTTCCGTTTTACCCCGTTTGTCTTCCGTATTCATTTTTTCTCACCTGTTTCTGTTTCCCTCTCGTTCTTCCTGTTTTTCTGTTTTCGTTTCTCCATTTTTTACACCCGTATCCTCTTTTCCTCATGTTCTATTCCGATTCTCTTGTTTTTTGTTAGGTTTTCTCTCATTTACAGTCGAGTATATCCTCATTTTGTTTTTAGTTTTCCATGTTTTCCTTATCGTTTTTCCTTCTATTCTCTCGTTTTTTTTCTTTCCTTTATCAAAACTTTTTTCTATCCAGTCTTCTCTTTTTCTCACCTTGTTTTCCCTCTTTTCCTCTTCCGTTAACTCTTCTTCCACTTTTGTTTATTTTTAAGTCCGGTATCTTCTTTCATTCTGACCCGTTTTAATCGGCTTTCTTTTTTTCATTTTCTCTCTTGTGTGTTTTCAATTTTTCCATCCCGTTTGTCCATTTTTGTTCTTTTTTATACTTTTTCTCCTCCTGTCTGATTTTTTCTTGTTCGCTTTTTTTTGTCTGGAGAGCAACAGAAGTTACAGTAATTCATCTTTTCATAGCAAAAACAGTTTGTTATGAAAATGTTTGAAAATTTTCTTAGCACATTTAGTACAGATGGATTATCGATGGATCTAGAGTTAGTCTGTCTCCTGTTGCTCTCCAGAAAAAGAAGCAAGAAAGGAAAAATGAGACTGATAAAAACGAACAAAAAAGAGCTCGAGTGACAACATGGTAAAAACTGCAGAAACGAAGAAGACGAAAAAAAGAGGAAAACGCGAGAGAAAATAACAAAAAACTGGCATTGAAAAAAAGGAGAATGAAAGAAAAAACGAAGATTCAGAATAGGAGGGAAAACGAGACATAAAAAGGGAAAAAATGGAAGAGAAAAATAGAAAAAACGAAGACACTGCACAACAAACGAAACAGAAAAGAAAACCAAGAAAACGAGAAAGCAAATGAAGCTAAACTGAATAGAAAAGAGAAAAAAACAAGATGGAAATGGAGGAAAAGAAAGCATAGAGAATAGAGAAACGAAAACAGGAAAGAGATAGAAAAAATATGGGGACAACAGGGAGAAAAAATGAAGATAGAACACAAAAGTGATAAAACGAAAAATAAAAACAGAATGTGACAGAAATGAAGGACATAATAAGAGGAAGAACGGAACAGATAAACGAAAACCCGAAAAGAAAAAGAAGTTAAAAAGCGAAAAAAGACGAAAACCATTTGGAAAAGAGTACACGGAAGAAAACCATTTGTACATTGTACATTGTACATTTGTACAAATGTACAAAAAATCAAAAAATGTACCACCTTGCTCGCTGCGCTCCTGGCCGTCTGTTTTCTACCGGATTTGAAGCAAGCATTATTTTTGTAGGGTAGTTGTCCGGCATTCTTGCAACATGCGTTAACCTTTACCCACCTTTTGAATGGTGGATTCGCCATAAAGTTGTGCGACTCCATGATTCATCCTCCGCCTCCATAATGCTCCGTTATCCTGTACGATGCCGAAGATCGTTCTTAGAGCAGGCGTCCTTCGAAAGTTCCGAGTACTCGAAGGGCCTCCATGAGCATTGTCTTTATGCACGTAAAGTACTTCATCTTTAATGAGCGTCTTGTGTGTGGTACACTTTGTACGGGGGCTTAGTTTATTCGACTGCAATTTGCTTGTGAAGCCCATATTAAGCATGATTTCCGCTGATAATATGTCTTCGAATCTTAGAGCTAGAAGAGCTCATTTCCTCCTATTAAATCGTACGTTGCTTTGAAGCTTTCAAACAAATAGTTTGCCGGTGAAAATGTCTTAATTGAATGACACTTATCCCAAGAAAGCTTCAGAACACCTTTAGCTTCAGAATGTCCAGACATCTTTACATAATCTTTGATTCTAATGTTTCTTTGTTCTAAGCACACACGATTTATTATCTGCTAATTGCAAAAAGAGAGTGTATTTTGTCGGAACCCCATTCTAGCAAGTCATTATCCATCAATCGTTGTCGACTAACAGATGAGGCGAAACACGAATGAGAATCGAAACAATATTTGTTTTCGATTTTCTTATTCCGTAGCTTTCCTGTTCAATCATCGGATGTGTCAGCGAAAGATCAATGCTTACGTCAATCGTCAATTGTTAGAACTACCGATCTACCCTCGACTGTAGAACATTCTCTTCAAACAAATTTATTCACATTCAACGTCCCGGCTTATCATGGCAGACCTTTGTTCTCGAATTAAAGGAAAATCTGTATTTTTCCAATCACTGATTGCGATCATCGTTTGTTCGACCTGTACATACCTACTTACAATTTAGTCGTTATCATGTTGGGCGCCGATACGCCCGCCGGTGGGGATTTCTACGGACGCAATTAACGATTTAGATTAGTTCGGTTCCCGAACGAGATCGCTTGTCAGAATTATTTACGCATCGTGGGTATCAGTCACCCGCACAATTTTCTCGAATGTTCAGCGTAATTTAATTGTTCCAGCCGACCTGAGCCGGCCTGGTCCAGGCCGCGGAAAATTACGCAAGCGGGTGTGTGTGTCGAGTGTGTAATCTCTAGAGCATTCGAGTTGCTCACCCATCGTAATTAATAGTCGATCTGTGTCGGTAGCAGGAAAAACTACAAATCTCCACAGTTTTTAGTCCCGGTACCGTTAATCTGACAAATCTCTCGCAGTCGGAGGCTGCCTTACATAACAAGTAGCACCTTTGTTTTCTGGCGTACGTACTAGAGGCGTTGCCATTGGCAAACTCATCAGACGTAATACCGTTTTTTCGTCGCACCTTGCTAATGTTTGTACTAACTCTAGTAGACGATGACTATTTAGGAAGCCACAAGCTGAGGTGCCTAGCAGTAAACTAGCTCATGCTAATTGCATCTAGAATCTGTGAATAACACACTACCTTTGAACTGTTTGTAGTATCATCTCGGTAAAAAAAATCTAACTTTGAAATATAGCTGACAGGGAAGAACAGATCACACTATGTGGTGGATCACATATGGTAACACGCTCAAGTTCAAGTTCGTCGCTAATGAAAAATGTCTCTGGTGTGAAAAACTGCAGCAAATACTGACGTCGAGGTAGGTACGGCTAATCTCAAACGCAATCGTAATTCAGTGTTCAACCGTGTGTGCCGTGAACACGCGGTATGTGGGTGGTTTGATAAAAAAAAGCTGGTTCAACTGGTTTATGACAGTACAGCACGTCCCGAAACGTAATTGCTTCCCGATTAGCATCTCCCCAACACTCGCTGCGCTGATTCCGCTGGTCACGAAAAAGATTATCTTTTGTTAAACTTTTTGTAGCCTGAACTTTTTTCTGCAAGTAATCCCGCAGTCATCAAAAAATTGATGGTTTTCTAGTTTATTGACTGAAAGATTTACGTTGTACGATTTCTACGAACTACTTTTCTATTAAAGTTCTCATTCGGTGATTCATTCACCGTGTTCCTCCTAGCAGCTGGTTTTAAGTGTTCTCTAATACATAGAACTTCCTGATGATTTCTAGTCAGTCGATTCCGGGTGACAATCACCGTACTTAACCCCACATACTTAACATACTTTACGCCACTTGAGCAGCAATTTAAATCCAAAGAAAAAAGACGTAGAAAATCCGTCCAACAACCGGTGGCGGCGGTGGCGACCAAGCGTACTACCCTGGCGTTCGATGCAAACACGTTCCCTTCCTTTTTCGAATAATTTTATCGAAATATGGATAACCTTGCTCGTTTTTTTTTCTTCACTGCCAACTTGTGCTAGTGTCTTCTTTGTAATAGTTTTTTACTTTTCCATTGTAGTAAATCGTTTACCTGTTCGATTCAAGCACGGCTTGTCCATTAAATGCACACGAGCTCCTTGGTGCGGTGGAAAGTAAACAAGTGAGTTATTTATTTCACACACAGGGAATATCCAAATATTTCAATTAATTTTCTGGGGAAACCTTCAAAAGAGGTGAAGCGTAATTCGCTACGTGCCAGCAATTTCGATTGCGATTGACATCGGTTACCTGGTGGATTGGCTATTAGTGCATTTTAGAGGCCCGATATGGCGTGTCGTTGCTGAATAGTATGTACACATATATTATAATACTTCAATCGATAGATCCTTGGTAAAAGCTAGTAAGCATGCATCGATAAGTTCATTGTCACACACGTTACCAGCAACGGCGGGTACGTGATTTGCGGTTGAACTGCGCACTTCTGCTGCCCTGCATCGGTCACACCTGGATTGGACTGAATCATTGCGCTTAGGCATTGTTCAATGAATTCTGAAATTTTGATTGATTCATTATGGATGATGACAAGAACTTTCGGAACAGAACAGGGCACTGTGGGTAGTGAAGTTTTTATTCCCTTTTTGAACACCATTGACGGTGGTTTCTGACCAAGAAAACAAAAAATTCAGAATAGCTAGGAAAAGGCTCTTCAACAATCGTTAATGATCGACAATCATTTTCAATAAAGAAGCTGTGCTGTAACCAACATGCGGAACTGTAGTCTTCAAAGAGATCAGACATCATTAAGATAATAAATTTAGATACATTCAAAATCTTAACCCTACATTCCATGATAAGATTCCAATATTTCCGATATAAGTGCTTGTAAAAATGAGTAAAGATTTTAGTGACTACCAGGAAAGGAAACTCTTGCTAATGATTATTATCACCGGCCATTTGCATATTTGGCGTGTGAATTGATCGTTCCTGATACGTTGAACAAAAAAAGCGAGGGAGGCTGTTCTGTTGTACTTGTATTATGAAGGAGTTACAAATTGCATTTCGACAGAGTAGGGCTTTGTGTCAAGGCTAACGACAGCCGACGACGAGACGAGAAATGACCTTTATTTTATGCAATCGACGATAAACTCTGCTGATAGGCAAGTGGCATCGCAAAAGCACATTGTTTGATAATCATTGAATGCACAAAGTAAGTAGTCAATTAATCAAATTAATATCCTCAATAAATGCAGTCTCAAAAGCTGTGAAGAAATGCTCTCTTAAAACCTACACACGGAGATTTTTTTTTATTTACCGGTTCAGCTTAGTTGAAGAGCCAAATCAACAGCAGCACACACAGCGATTCCGATGAAGGTTTCGAGGGTTGATTTTGTGTTACGAAAATCGGCTTGCATCTTCGTGCGGTGGCGGTGTCTTCTTGAGACTTGACCGTCGTTGATCGTCGGATGTTGGTGCAACCAGGCGTGGAAAAGTTTTCCTTTTGCAGACACGCCGTTGTTTGGTTTGGTTGGTGACTTACTGGATAGCCGGAAAACAAAGGGGTTTGGATGGAAGCCAAATGCTTTTTTTTTTTGAGTGCGCATGTGGAAAGTTTTTTAGACCTTGTTAGAGGAATCAAACAATAGATTAGTTTCGTTGATTCGGAATTGTATTTAAGTTGCTGTCGCGTGGATTTTTTGTCATCATTATAAGGTTCGTCGCTTGAAAGGCTACATTTATTGCTTCATCAAGGGAAAAATCATTCCGAATTTATTTAAATTAATATTCATTAACATTCAAAACGTTCGGACTACTAAAGGCACTACCTACAAGCGTTCAATTTGCATGAAAACATTTAACACAACGCCCATCATGATTGATTACAATCGTGAAAATTATTCAAAGCGAACCAAACACAGATCACTATCGCTTATTGTCGAAGAACTGCTTTGAGGCGGCTCCAACTTCGGTTAGGTAAGTGATTTCGCCGATCGAGTTCCAATCGAGCAACTTTTCAGAAACTTTACGGATGAACTAAATTTCGAAACTGAGAACTTGACACGTCTTAAATAGATAATTCACCATTCATTGGAGTGGAAAAATAAGTGTGGTAACGCTCATTTTATATTTATTTCATATTTAAATGAATGGAACTTTTTGTAGCAGGCACGATGCATAAAAACTAATTTGGCAAGTTTGGGCCGGTCTCCAAAAATTACGACTTTCTTTGCAGCTGGTGGCTCTTCATTTGCATAATATGATGCGCCCCAATCATCATAATCTGCGAGGCTTTATTAAATAACAACATATCGTCAGCATAATAAAATAGAAATATGTTTTTATGATCTAATCTTTCACTAGCGCTCGTTTTGGACCTTGCTAAAAATAAACTGCACCTCTAAATGTAACTAATCTTACAAAGATATCCAAGACAAATTTATTCCAAAGTCACTCTCTTGACTTTCGTCTAAGCAAGCTTTAACGATGTAATTTTCAAGTAAATCACCATTTTATTACCCGAGGTAGGTGATTCGACAATCTTTTATTGACCTCTTATATATTAGTATTGGTTTTCTTAAGGAACATAAAGCATAGTGTATAATAATTTAATATTGGCTAATATAGGCTAATAAAACAACATGGGGACAACCCATTAAGAAAAAAAGGTAGCAGGATACTTTAAGCTGACGCGGTTGTGTATCGAAGAGAACTATTTTACATTCAGGGGTAACTATATCTCAGACTACTACAAACAGTTGAAAAGTGCGCCAATGGGCAATCCACTATCGCACCGTTCATGTGCGTACTGTTTATAGCTAATCTTGGAAGTGAGCTGGAACAAAATCGGTTACTCCCGACAAGATGGTGGCAATACGTCAATGATGTTTTCAACATCATAAACATAAACCAGTGAGATCGGTGAGCTTTCTATATTCTATTATTCGAGCTTATTTCTTGCCTTTTTTTTTTGTAAAACATTTCGCCACCAATAAACAATTTTACATAAAAGTAACCAATGTAAAATTTCTTATTTGACTTGGTGAATTATTGAATTGAATTATTTGGTTGGTTGAATCGCGCACGTAGTACATCACTCGCTGCAGGGTAGCTTTGATTAGCCGCGTCAGTTTGCCCGGAAAATCGTACTCGTGCATTATCAGCCATAGCTTTCAACATAGCTTTCGCGTTCAACTGTATCGTATGCTGCTCTGAAATCCACAAAAATATGATGCGAGGCCACGTTGTACTTTCAACATTTCTAAGAGTAAAAATTTGATCCGTAGTAGCACAGGCCCCCTAAAACCCGCCTGATACTGCCTTATGAGTTCTCTTGCTATTGGGGATAGACGATGAAACAAAATCTGGGAGAGCAACTTGTTAGCGCCATTGACCAGCGCCACGGAGCAAACACGGATCGAAATATTCGGCAGCGGCCTAGGTGACAAATCAAGAGTCACGAAAAGAAACTCGATTCTTGAAACTGCAGATCGCAAAATTTCGCAGGTGGCCACCGGGTGCTTCTCGAACAGTTAAAACCTTTTAAATTCGGCATCGTAGTTCTGCAGAAAATACGCAAAGCAGAGCAGGAAAATCCACGGCAGACCCAGTTATACCGGTGCGATGACACTATCAACGTCCTAATAATGGGCTTTGTAGTGTTCGGCAGAGGAGCAGATACGCCAGCAACGACACACGGACTTTCTATAAAACGGTGAGATGCAGGAATTTTGCCATGCCTGTGATGTGCAATGATAGTGCTGGCAGCCTGCTTACCGACAAAACGGCGGTAGCAGTCAGGTGGAAGGAGCACTTCCAGACACTGTTGAATGGGGAGGTAAACGCGGAGATCAGCAGGGGCAGGATAGGAATTGTAAGCGATGGCGAAGCTGTGGAGGCACCAACACAGGAGGAGGTTAAGAAGGCAATCAGTGAGCTGAAAAATGGTAAGGCTGCTGGGAAGGACGGTATCCTGGCTAAACTTCTTAAAGCGGGGAGCGAGCGGCTCTACGAAGCAATCCATCGGATTATTGTCGGGATCTGGGAGGAAGAACAAATACCGGAGGAATGGTTGAATGATCTCATTAGCCCAATTTTCAAAAAGTGACATCGACTGGAGTGTAAAAACTATCGAGGAGTTACATTGCTCAATTCTACCTACAATGTGCTTTCCCGTATCCTGTTCTGCAGACTGAGACTGTTAGCGGAGTCCTTCGTCGGCGAGTACCAAGCTCCACGACGGATCAGATGTTTATCCTGCGTCAGTTGCTAGACAAGTTCCGGGAGTAAAACTTGCAGGCACACCATCTGTTTGTGGACTTTAAAGCGGCGTACGATTCAGTTAAACGAAATGAGCTGTGGCAGATAATGCTAGAACATGGTTTTCCGGCGAAACTAGTTACACTAATTCGTGCGACGCTGGGCGGATCCAAATCATGCGTTAGAATAGCGGGTGAGTCCTCAGCTGCTTTCGTGACGTTGGATGGACTGAAGCAAGGAGATGCAATCTCTAACCTGCTATTCACCATTGCCTTGGATGGTGCATTACGAAGGGTGTAGCCGTCACGGACCGATTCTGATGAAGCGTGTAGCTTAAGCGCCACTCCTTACGGAGGCTACCGCCAAGATTTATTTGCCCGGATGAGACTGCTTGCTGTGCAAGTCCAGTTGGAATCCTTTCTAAGAAAAGAATCCGAATCGGTCAGCTAGGTACACAAGCTTTAACCAAAAACGGGTGCAAACACCCTAGAAAGTCAATTTAACGAACTAACAAGCGTGCCTTCAAGAATTCTCGACCTATTAATCCCTATCACTAAAGCTTTTATCATCACAGGAACTTATAATACTCACCACCAGACAGCGCTGAACTAAATGGAACTGAACGAATGTTGGTATTTAACATAATCATACCACGAGGCGGACGAGATCGACTAAAGGTGAAAACTAGGGAAATCTTTCAGTGTTCAGTCCTACGTAACTCTTAGAAGCCAAGACAGATTGCATTTTCGATAACCGGTTAATGTTATATTCAACTTGGGATTAGTTTCTAATTCTAGTATGTACAGCTTTTTACAACATAACGATTGCAAACATTTCTCACTACTCTAGCTAGTGTGCGATTTCTCTCTTTATCTACCTTCCTAACTATATTCCAATCTGTCTTCACTGTGCGGGCATGACCTTATCGAACTTTTATCAATGGATCTTATCCCGAGAGTCAAGTCTCACATGATCAATCTTGCACTCCCGGGAGCGAACGCACAAGCGTTTCGGGGACGGTCGTAAACGCGGCAACAATTAGGTTTGAACCAAACTCACGGTACAGCAGGTAAGTCTTGGTGGGTACCCTCAACCCAAGCGGGACTTAACAAAATGGCCGCCTAGCGGCGTCACTTGCCACGTGGCGTCTTCAATGGCCGGCACTTTAATTACGGCATGCGAGAAAACTGAACGAACTCACCGACTCCTCTCTTCTACTCGATGCGATCTGTAGACGGGATCTGCTGCTGCTGACGGAGCTGGCTGGCGATCGGTACGAACAGCTTCAATCGCCGATCACTCAACGCTGTAGCGGGAGATGGTGTTGGCTGGCAGTGATCGGCTTTGTTAAATCACCGTTCACCGAACACGTGCTGATTTTGCGGCCTCTGCCGCCGGGAGGGAACTGCAAAGGCCGGCCGAAAAGGGTTGATTCGGACCGGCAAGTATAAAAAAGCGGCAGGTTTGATCTTCCGGGTATTATCCGTGTGGATTCTTAGCCGACGCTGGCTCGATGCTGTAGTAGCGGTTGACGAGCGATGGGGCAACGTGCGGAGAACACGCTCTCGTGCCGTTTCTCCGATTCTGGCGCTAGAGAAATTTGAGCCGTCTGGCTCGCAGACAAGAAAGGTCATTAGCCCTATGGTTGGGTCATCGCCCTGCACATGTCTCACCTTATACGCTGCTAGCATTTACCCGAATCGGGTTTCGCACACTTTCTTCACTTCGCACGTTGCCTAGCTATCTAATCTGAGAATTATAAGAAACTTTAGCACCAGAAAAACTTCCCTAATTTTAAGCCTGCTACCTTTTCTGTAGCCAAATTCGAATCGCGATAAATCACTTCCACTATGTTCGGCGGTTGGGAATGAAGTGATCATAAGTTTCATCCTCAGAAAAAATAAGAAATCAAGGTACTTGCGGAAGTACCTGGCCGAAACCTCTTCGGGATTACTCGTTAGTTCCTTAACTTGATCTTTCAGATCGTTTTGGCCTACGCAAGTCATCTAGCCTTCCCTTTTCTTCAACTTGACTGGAACGGTTCCTTTTGAACTCGCGTTCGAAGCAATCTCACTCGGGCCACGTTATATATTTTGCTTCGGCTGCCTAAGGGTTCGCGCTTCATCGACCCGGACGCATGGCTGCTATTAGCTTGGACAAAAACCCAACTGGTAAATTTAGAAGTGGTGAATATTGCATGTGATATTTTGCAATACAAGATTCAACTGTTATACTGGCCATTTTATGGTTTGCTCAATACACCAATTCAATTTAAATACGCTAATTTAAATAGCTAAACTTAATAACTTAACTTTATATTGCTGTAACGTGCAACGGTTACAAGGGCAAACGTGGAAAGGAATGGAACTATTATCACGAAATCTCACATGTTTCTTGGTTTTGCGGATGACATCGATATCATCGGAATCAACTGTATAAGCGGCGAGATTGGGATTTACCATTAACACCGCCAAAACGAAGTACATGGTTACTGGCAGGGAACGTGGGAGCCCAAGTGGTGTTGATGCCGAGGTGGAGTTAGATGGGGAACGATATGAAGTAGTGGAGGAATTTATATACCTTGGTACACTCGTGACATGTGACAACGATGTAAGCCGCGAAATGAAACGACGAGTTGCAGCAGCGAATCGGACTTTCTACGGTTTACGTAGCCAGCTGAAGTCCCGTAGGTTGCAAATTCGCACCAAACTGGCGCTCTTCAGAACACTAACACTAATCCTCCCGGTCGCTCTTTACGGACATAAATCATGGACGCTAAAGGAAGCTGATCGACGAGTGCTTGGGGTTTTTGAGCGTAAAATTCTGCGATCTATACTTGGTGATTGGTGATTGGTGGAAAAATGGAAAATGGAGTGTGGCGCAAACGCCTGAACCACGAGCTGTACCAAATATACAAATATGCTGATATAGTGAAGGTAGTGCAATGTGGCTGGGCTACGCACGTGGCCAGAATGCCCGACGAAAGAGTAGCCAAAACTATTTGCAGCAGAGAACCAGGAAGAGGCCGTCGACTCCGAGGCAGACCCCGCACCCGGTGGGTGTGTGCTGTCGAAGACGATGCACGTTCAGCTGGTGTCCGAGGGGATTGGAGAACGGTAGCTCAGGACCGTCGCGACGGTACTGGAATACCATAATTCGTTCGGCGCAGGATCGGTAATGGACTGTTGCCACTAAAGTAAAGTAAAGTAAGTGTTCGGCAGAATGCAGGATCGCGTGATAGATTGGAAGGAAGCATCCTTCGAGCGGCCAACTGCCGCGGGGCATAAAGATCGTAATCGGGAATCGTATATGAATGCCTAGGTCGGTAGGGAAGAAATGTATAGACCGATGTTAGAGCCCCATAACCCACGATACCATAACGACAATAACAACCAACGATGGAAATATAAACTTCGCAGCTTCCCGAGGCCTGGTGACCACCTGACCAACGCACAATGAACCAAATTGACCATGTTCTCATAGATGGCCAACGAACATACGTTCCCTATGGCGTGGAGATACCGACTCTGACCATCTCCTAGTAGCAATATATGTGCACTCAAAACTCAACCAAATACCAGATACGTCGATGCCGTGCTCCTCAACTAAACATTAGGCAGCTAGATAATTCGCAATCTGATGAGTTTTATACGCGAATACTAGATGAGACACTGCCTTCTTCCGAAGAGTTAAGGAGTACAATCCTCGAAAATGATTAGGACAGAATGCGCTCGGCCGTCGGAAAGGATGCTACCGCGGTACTAGGTTGGTGGTTTGGTTTTGTGGCGAAATGTGGGCAGCAGTATCCCCCATATCAAAGTGTAATTCCAGATGACTGGATGACTGGTGGGGTAAAACATGCCAGTCGCGAACGGAGTGCTTTGGGCATCTTGACCCTAATGTGCCATGTGGGGCTCTGGTACGGTCGATATTCGTTGTCCCTTGCGTCACGTGGGAACAACATAGAAGCTCTGTCCCATTTCCCTTTTAAAGATTATAACCAAGTGTGTACTAGCATTATTGGCTTCGTTTACAATTTTATGTCTGATCTGTGTTGGAGATTGTTTGTACATATATTCCGCTAGTCAAATAGTTAGTTGTTGTACAAATCTTCAAAACAAACGGTCAGCAAATATGTAGTTATGCGAAACGGGGCAGCTTGGATATCAATCTGAGAGGCTCTAATTTGATAGAATATTTGAATAGTACCAACCTTGGAATACTCAACATTGGCAATTGTCCAACTTTCATATGAGCTGGTCCTGGTAGAGAGGAAATGTTAGATATAATCGTGAGTTGACACAATGGAATGTTTCAAACGAGACACCAATATCTCGTCAACATTTCGCAATACGATATTTGCCGACTGAGAACTCTTTGAGGAGCAACTAGCAACGAAATTTCAAGGATTCGAAGTGACGATTGAGTCATCAACCGACTTGGTTGTGACTGTAGATGTCACAACATCTTTAATTCAAAAGTATATTACTGTGAAGAATGTGTTTTTCCGTCTTACGTGGAAATATAACACCTTCAAAGCTCTTTTCCGCTTTCAAACGTGCACCATAAGCTCTGCACAGCCAAACTGTCCAATCGGATTTTTATTATATAAAATAGTTACACCAAAGTGCAACACCAATTCTCTGAAGGCGTTGTTGGTTGGCTAATAACCAGTCCCCGAAACTGTCAAGCATAAATCAGGCACGGGTGAATCGAATCGAGCCATGACAAAGGTAGTTTTTGCTCCCGACCGCAGTATTTTTTCATTATATAGGTATCTCGTTATAAATCTGACAGGACAACCCATTCCGCCAGTAGGTATTGCGTTTCTGTATCAAAAAAAAACCAACAACGCCATTCTCCTCCTCCGACGGACGAAAACAAAAAAACATGTCTACAAAAATGTGAACCTAATTTTATCAACCCGGAGGTGATTTGTTTTGTCGATTCTGAGCGTGTTAGTTGAAAGTGAAGTTCGATTCAACCAACCGACCCGATCCGGTATAGTGACCAAGTCAGCGTGTAGCTGTCAACGGCGCGAACCTGCAGGTTCGCTGATGATTGATAGTTGATATGCATAAGTCAGATGGAATTACACCCGAGTCGAGGAGAGAGAAAAAAAAACTTTCTAGCTGGTGCATGCCGTAAGAAGGTGCTGCAACTTTCCATCTGATGGGGACCGAAATGCTTGATCTCTGCAGAAAGTTGATTGCTATTGAGACATTCGACAGATCGCGGCGGGTTTCGTAGGAAGGTGCTTCATTAGCAACCCTGCCAATTTCCTGTGCATGGCAAAGGTGTGTTATTCAACCGAATCTAGCAAAATTAGCACCTGTTAAATCGGTTTTGAATGGTAGTTCAGTTGGAACGGAAAGTGCATTTGGTAAGACCTGCTCAACGGTAATAATTTTTTTTTTGGTACAATGATATTTTACAAAATTGAAACGTTTGTCCTTAATCGAATTCCCATGAAGAATTTTCTTAGCAGGACAATTCAAGCCAATCACACGCTGCTCATCGTTATTTTCATCCATGGCTCGCAGTTGCGATTCACTCGTTCGATGATCTTGAACTACTGAAGGAACCATGTTTTCAAGGTCCTCCCCCGGTAGGTAGGCTCATTATTTTTTATTTAAAAGGTGACAGAAAAATATCGTAAAATGATCACATTCCACCACTTGCACTGTACACAGTGTCAATCAACGGCGCGCAGGTACATGCATACGTTGCGTTGTTGGGGGGTCAAGTTCCGCGCCACACAAAGTTGTGGCTTTGCCAGCATGCGGCTACCACTAGCCCACTGGCTTCGAATGAATAGATTAATGCATTCGTCGGTTGCGAAATACTGATGGCACCAACCAACCGCTTAACAGGCTTACGTTACGTGTAGTTTAGTTGTTAAGCCTGCATAAGCACGCGGGACGCTGTTGCGGTTACGAACTGTCTGATGTGCATGCAGGCCAATCACAGGCAGCATACTGATAGACATCGAAGTTCAATTGAAATTATCACGGACGGTAGGAGAAAAAACTTCATCACCTGCCGCTGCTTTACTATTGCCGCGCGGCTTTGCGGTTTTTTGTTCCGATGTCAAAGGTGCGCCCGTAATAGCGCCTCCGTCTCCGTCAGGTTGCGAAGGGTACATTACGAGATGTGATTTTTGCTGAACATGCTGGTTGGGGACAAAAACAACGGTCTTGTACTCTAGTGGTGTGGAGTTCGCTGTCTAATTGCCTTTCTTTTAATGACATGGTAGAAGATTTACTGTCAAATGTGGGAGCTTTGACGATCCGTCAAAGCTGTATAATTTTTTCACTATTTCAAATTGGAGCGGAGGAATACCATTTGATCAGTCCCTCTCTAAAAGGTAGTGAACCCAACCAAAAATTCGCCATCAATCGTGCGCGAATCGTGAGACTAATCGTCAATAAGAGCCTAAAATAGTTTTTCGAATATCCAACCAAAAGAGATTTACACATCTGCAGCTGGCAATAATCGTTGCATAACGCACCGCAACCGCGAAACGGTTTGCGTTCGATGATGCGTTGGAGAATGCATGTTGGCATGAAGTGGATGGGCTCATCATTTCCATTTTCGATTTTATATTCATTCACTCGTACGGTTATATTTTTATTCCGCAAGTCACGCCACCGCCTCCGCGCGCGCGCTCCTGCTTAAGACGGGTTTAAATCGGGTTGACTTGCCGAATGTTATGAGACAAGCCCATATGGACACAATTTCTACAAACAAGCACCGTTTAGTCGGCGCTTTCTAAAAAATGACTACAGATACCTCTATCAAATTTGCATATTCGAACCGTTTTCATACCTATCGTATCGTATTGTTTGAAGACTCGTTTGTGTCGTGATCGATCCGAAAGGTTCGCTGTTCCGAGCGTTCAAGTCACTCTCAGCTCAGCACGTGCGATTGTCTTTCGCTGTGGTCGCCGATGAAATGAACAAATTGGTTTAAGTTTTCTTTATTGGCACACAACTGTGTAGGTATGTTTTCTGCATGCGCATTCCAAGCGAAACGAAAACTGTGTTTATAGTTAACACACAAGGGTAACATTCTCCGAAAGTATTTCCGACACTTTTCTTGTAACAACAACTGAATGATAAAAATGGCTGGGGAAAACTCACCCATAGTTGCCACCACACTCTGGTTCTAGATTGAAAACAGGCTTCATGACATGTTGGAAATAACAAACCATCAATTAGTTGCGAGCAAGTCTAAGAAGTGTATGATCCAGATCATTTAATTGAACCAGTTTTTTTTTGCTTACATCTTGTTCTCTACTGTGTCACAACCTGCCATCAAGAACAAACCAAAAACCGGCTGATGAGCGTTCTAATTCCGCTTTTGTTCTACGCTGACCGACCATTCACGTTTCGTAAAATTCTTTGTGTGCAACTTCGAAAACAGTAAGAGTGACTGCGGAGAATTCCTTCGACAAACGATCACCTTCGGTGTAATTAATTTCCTATATACGTACCTAGGTACGCGGGTGCCCGCGCAGCGGCAAGTGTTTGATTTTTTCTTACGAAACACCAGTAGTTAATTGTGCAGTTGTGTTCAGTATACAATTAAAAAGCCACAAACCAATCGAATTTTAATAGAGTGTGAAACAACCTAGCTAGACGATCAAGTGATAATTAACATTTCCGGTGCTGACAATCTCCGAACTATTATTGACGACACATTTGAGTGCCAAACCCTATATAAGCTCAAGCTTGAAGCTTGAATCATCAAACCCGATGCGAACCGTTTTGATTCAGTTATTATTAGCTAACATCCAGAGGAGAAACCGTTTTCCAGTGCAGTGCAGATACACGTATTTTACGGGACTGGAAGTGGTTTGAGGCAAACAAATTGGTGGCGTTTTTCGGTGGTAATGAACGGATCCCGCCGAACGAACGGATGGGCATACAAATTTTTGATGGGGCCTCCCGTCCGTAAGCTCGGTAGCCTTTTGTTTTGCTTTTTTTTATAGCCGTGCGAATCGAACATAATGTATTGCATTGCCATTGGGTGAAGCAACCGTAACGGTTGGGCATCATCCATCGTAAAGATGCACGTGGTGGAGATTTCGGTAGCCAGCCAGAGGTCATCTGGGAAGCGAAAGTACCGATGCGATGGTTAGTGGGCAATTAGGTTGATGTGTACTTTACAAAAAGCTAAAAGGAGTATGGGATGAAGCTCCGACTAATTGAATTTTTTCTATTCATTTAAGACTTTTTATTGTACGGTTGCCGTGCAATAAAAAGCGCACAAAAATAATCTGTTCAAATCTTAAAAATCGTTCATAAAAAGTGAGTATGAAATGCCTCTAAGTCGAACAAAGGAATTGCAAAACTGACATTTTTCTTTAATATCTATTATATAATTATCTATATTGCATGCAGTCGAAAAAACTGTTAAATGCCATCAGTTCTTAAGCACATTCAGGAGAACTCGAATAACGATTGAAGATGATGGACAAGCTGTGGATCCACCAACTTTGGACGAGGTTAACAAAGCAGCTAAAGAGTGGAAAAACGACAAAGTTGTTGGAAAGGACGGCATCCCCGCCGAACTTTTGAAAGTCGGAAAGGAGGAACTACCTACGAACTGGTTGGAAGGTCTCATATCCCCTATTTGCAAAAAGGGCCACCGATTCGAATGCAGCAATTATTGGCGGATTACTTTCCTTAATCCTGCATACAAAATTATCCACACATCCTGTTTCATAGACTGAGGCCGTTGCAGGAAACCTTTGTTGGCGAATATCAGTACGGTTTTCGAGAGAGACACTCCGCAACGGTCCAAATCAGATTTCAAGGTGGCGTACGATTCAGTTAAACGAAATGAGCTGTGGCGGATTATGTTGGAACATGGTTGTCCAACAAAAGTCACTAGGCTGATACGTGTTAGCCTTGATGGTTTAAAACTAAGCGTCAGCATAGCGGACGAGACATCGGACTCGTTTGTGACGTTAGAATGCTTGAAGTATGGTGACGGGCTATTCGCTGTGTTCGATAGCTAAGCGGAGGGCGAGTGTGGACTGTATGATGACCGAAGCGAATTGTCCTACCACCTTGATCGAGAGGATCGTTTGATGCTTGTTGGATGGCTGGGTTGGGTAGCTACAGGCAATTAAGGCCTGCGTAGTAGTCTTGTTAGACTCGAGGAATATTCTGTGCATCATGCACTCAGCTTTCCGGACGCGGGATGACACATTTCGGAGTTGTAGTGAAGCAACACGAACGTTTAAACTAAGTAATTACATTTAATGTATAATACAATTACAGACTAATATGTACAACATAATTTACATAAAGTGCTAAGGATGGTTAAAGGCTTCCACGCCGGCTGGCTTAGCCATTGGTGACACGGGTTTTTATAACCTTGCAAGACAATATACCATTGTCGGTTGTATTTATCGAAGGGTTATTGTTGCGTAATAAGCACGAGAGTCGATCTCGATTATGCATTTGGGCACTCACTGCGCGTACAGTAAGTCTTTCATAAATACTGGTTGCAGCGCAACCGAACACGCTGGGAATTCGCTGCGGAACTGATAGATGGTGATAATTTTGAAGTGGTCAACGAATTTGTTTACCTTGGTAAATTAGTGACGTGAAACAAAGATGCCAGCCGTAAAGGAAAAAGGCGCAATCGCATGCCAATAGGACCTTCTACGGATTATGTAACCAGCTGAGGTCCCGTAGGCTGCAACGCCGCACGAAACTCGTGCGCTATAAGATGCTGATTCTCCCGGTGGCACTCTTCGGCCACGAAACGTGGACGTTGAAAGAGAGTGACCGACGAGAGCTCTTGGCGTTTTTGAGCGTAAGATCCTGCTATCAATTCTTGGTGGCATATTAGACGAAGGAGTGTGGCGCAGCCGCATGAATCATAAAATATACCAAGTATACAAAGATGCGGATATTGTGAAGTGAATAAAATACGGCAGGCGACAGTGGGATGGCCACGTAGCAAGGATGCCGAATGAAAAACCAGCGAAAACAATATTCAGGAGAGATCCCAACAGAGGCCGTCGACTACGAAGCAGATCCCGTACCCGTTGGATGAACGCTATTGACGAGGATGCGGCAGCAGCGAGGGTTAGGGGTGGCTGGGGAGTGGCAGCTCAAGACCCAGGAGCATGGAGATGACTCCTAAATTCGGCCCAGATTCGATAAATGAATTGTTGCGAAACGAAATCTGTAACACTCTAATACTTGAATATTAAGCAGCGTAAGCATAAGCATAGGATACCGCCCGTGTACTGCTACTCCGTTATTGACCAGGACCATTGAAAATTGCAAAATGGTTGGAAAAAGCATACTTGGGACAGCACACTGTTCCTCATTGTGCAACCTTATCAGGTCCCTGCATGCTGATCAATACCGACGCCGGTCCTGGTAGGACGGGAAGGAATGTTAGTCTAATACTTCTTGCTCCTAAAGACCAGGGAATCCTCTGCATCTTCACAAGCATTTCGGGAAGGGAATTGTTGTTAGTAAAAGGTGGGAGCAAGATAAAGATCAAGTTTAATGGATAATGTAATTTGTCGAAAACTACACCCAGTTTCGATGTGGAATAATGCAACAAACGAGGAACAAAAACAAACGGTGCTAAATTGTCATACGAAACGATACCCTTTATGTAGACACCATTTATTTGAGACTAACCTAGATATTCGAAAATTTTCTTGTAGTCAGTAATTACGAAAATTAAGATCACATATATATATCTTTTTATAAATTTAATAAAATTTATAAATTTTATATAATGTAATGGTATCACATACACAACCATAATTTGTTAATTATATCGAAATAACTATGCGCATGCAAGATTCGCGGTGGCTCGAAATCAACCTGAAAATAAAATTCGGGCACAATAAAACGACTCAATATAGTCCCTAAGTTGATAAGCATTTCCTCTTACCAACGCTAATATGCAGAGCTATAGCGCCCTACAAGCTTGCTTTAATATGCGTTGTATTTATTTTGAATATTAAAAAGGAAAAGTAGAAATATTCTAAAAACTCTCTTAATTTAGATCTTAACTCTTCTTGTTTCGATGCCATTTTAAGCAGAACTGGGCAAGCATAAACAAAACAAAAAATACTGATAAAAAGAGGATATAGAGAGCTATAACATTCATATTCTCATTTCACTCTGAGCTCGTTTGTTGTTGAGTATAGAGGCCTCGAAAAAATTCCAAAATTTTAGTTAGAGCCACCGGTTAGAACACAACAATCATTTTTTGACATCATTTCAAAATCCAAGATGTCGGATTATTGTTGAGCATTCTGTGTATTTTGCAGGGCAGTCATCTCGGACCGTGGACAGGACTCAAACACACTTACCTTCCGATCCGTGCACTTTAATTTCACTAAAAAGCGATTATTGTAAGCATTTTATTGAAATAACGCAACTGACTGTATTTCTCAAATTCGTCGTACCGTTTTAAAATCCGTCCATCAAAATTTTTCATCGTCCGAACTAAAACTCACAGCAATGTTTACGAAATTAGCGCGCATGTATTTGTGTAGGACGGCATGACAAATGTTATACTGCAAAAATTTCTGCTGGTCCTGCAAGTTTCCCCAGCTGCAGAATAACGACAATGCGTGAGTTATTTTCATTTTATGAATGACGGAAATTGAAACGATTGTCGACATTTTCTTCTACGTCGCACGAAAAAACGTAGGAAATTTGGTTGCAAGGCATTCTTTAATGAAGAAAAGCATTTAAATAGGTCTCAGCCCACTTTGATTGATCGCGTATTATAGTCAACAAACTAAAATATTAGGGAATAACTAATTTTGCATTGTGTGTCATAAAAAACGCCGATATTTTTAATAATATGTGTCGGGTAGGACGGGAATAGGCAACTACGACGAAGCAGCAACATACCCTAAATAAATAAGAAATAAGTTCTGATTCGAACCAAAAAGGAGCATTCAGGACCTGCTGGCTGATTGGAAACAGCCGCTTCTAGGAAACATACTCCTTGAACTCATATGACGATTCAATTGAAGGATTTTTTGGCCATTCTAAAACATCTAAAAACGAGGAAAAATCTTTCTCCCTCCAATCTAACTAAAAGTACCGTTCTTTTTATGTTCAAATCTCAGTCAGAATCTGAACTACTTGCAACATCACTAATCCTAAAATTAAAAAGAAGAAAACTAATCCAATTTTATTCTACTATGTATATTTTATTCACGACAGATACGTATTTCGTCTACGACTTGCAGGCTTCCTCAGTGTCTGTTTTCGAACAGAACTTCAGAACATCACTAATGCCCATACCACGGCTATGGAAATTTCCACCAACAATTTAAGCATTTCTAAAGTGATTAACTGCAAAATATCCTTTGGTTCTTTAATTTCAATCCAAACAATATTTTACAATCATTTCGAATTAAACCTTTGCCAACAACGGAGGTTTCGTCAGAGACTTCAGAGGTTCCAGTATCAGATCTATCTTAATCCGCCCACAAAGTCTTCCCTTTGAGAGGTTCCGTAGGCGGGTAGGTCATCAAGTGTGTTTTAACAAGTGACAAAGCGCTTCCCAGCGAATACTTCAGTTAAGAAGTTTTTTCCTACTAGTGCTGGTGGATATATTTGAAGCCTTTGCACTTATATTGCTTAAATGGATCTTCCTGTTACACCCAGAGATATCTGATGATTCACAAGTTATTTCTCCTCCTAATCCTACTCGGATTATCATAAAAGAGTCAATGAAAGAGCGATCACCTGGAGTCAAACTAAACTAAGACTTGTGTTTTTCCGGCCCTAATTGAAACCTTAGAATGTTATTGAATGTAATTTTTCGGGATCTACTTTAAGCATTAAATAAAAGTTGGTCTTCTTCTTCTTCTTTTTCCTCATGTTTTGTTTTGTTTACAGAGCCCAAAAGTTAAAAAAAATCCTCTCCAAACATATGCTTACAAATACGTGGGAGTATTATTATTTTTCATTCCCTTCCCGCGGTTTAATCGTTACAAACTTATTGTCAAAACAAGCAGAAGAGCCTTTGAAGTTGAAACCTGAAACAAAAATTATTTTTTTCAGAAATATTCGACGGCAGTGTCCGCTTAATACGGCATTGACTCACACAGGTAACAGTGTTTGAGCATAATTCCTTATGATTTTCAAAATTACATGATTGCATATACATGCCTACAATAATTTCTGAAAATAATCGTCCTTATTAAAGGTTATCTGCGATAACAGAGTACGATTACCCTCGATTACCCTATAAAACCCACACAAATTCACCGGTGATTTACAAACAACCAAAGCTTTCCGGTAACCCGTGATGTTCAATGCCTACGAATATCGCCTGAAGTTAGATTACCATCATAGCAAACAAACAACATCACAGTAGCCGTAAGCTTTCCTGTCAACGATCTTCGCAGTCGCACGCAACCCGCTGCCGCACCTCGTGCTGCTGTGGTGTGATGACGCAGACGGTCACAGTAGGTGATGAGCATGATGTGCTTGCACCGCCCCGCTTCGGATCATTATTCACTTTGATCGGTGCGGTGGCTTACTAATTGCATACAGTAGTCGCATCAATTGTGGTGCGGTGTCTGGCTTATTTCTTATTTGTTGACACGATTGAGGCATATCCAACCACTCACCATAAATATTATATTACCTCTTTGTCGGATTGTAAGCGTTTATCAGTTTGATATCGGCTTCTAGATTACCTACGGAACGACTTTGCAACAACGAAATAACCCTGAATTCTATAATAGCTCTAAATTATTCACCAATCAAGATGGAACTGCCGTATGGTTTAGTTCCACGGTAAAGTTGGCCCACATTCAAATGCACCCGTGCCCACCTCGCGGGGACATTAACCTCTTCGAACGAAAACGAAAACCGAAATGGCGATCAAAACAAACGGCGGAGAAAATATATTTCACCGACACGCAATGCGATACCTACCGGTCAGCCAACACAGGGGTGGCTCGACTTTCATTAGGAGCAAGGTTTCATAACGGGAGGACCTTCGCCATTAAAATCAAGGCTGCCTCCAAATTGGTCAAGGATTGTAGGCGCCTACTATGCACGCTGCCTGTAATTAGTTGCTGTGACATGCGATTCACATACACATTCGTTTATCTGTTTATTTTCAGAACACGGAACTACGCCAGGGAACACCACAATTTAAACGCTGGGAAGCACTACCTCAACCACTAGATTTTAAGGTGTACATTTTCAATGTCACGAACCCGTACGAGGTGCAGATGGGACGACGCCCACGGGTCGTCGAAATCGGTCCATACGTCTATTTGTAAGTAAACATTCGCCACTACACTGATTGAAATAGTAACCATAATTTTTATCAGTCAATACCGCCAAAAGGACAACATTCGGTTCAGCAGAGACCGATCAAAAGTGCACTTTTCGCAGCAGCAAATGTATGTGTTCGATGCCGAATCATCTTATCCGCTTACGGAACACGATCAACTCACGGTGCTTAATATGCATATGAATGTAAGTTTAAATTCAGAACAATTTCATTTTCGATACAATAACAACATTTTAACCTCGAAACTTTCGTTTTTTACGAACCATTATAAATACTTTCACCGAAACGAAAAGCTCATTACTCATGCGTCTTGTAAATCCGAGCCACCCACGTCATCCTTTCGCGTTTGCCGCTCAGTCACCATCTACCACCATATTTAATCGCCAAGCAGAGCCCCTGTTTATATTGCCCTTCTTCTTCTTCTACTCTTCTCATTTGTATATCTTCATTTCAGAGTATATTACAAATAATCGATACCCAAGCAAAGGAAACAATCACGAACTTTCGGTCTGATGTTAACAATACTCTCGAAAAAATCCCAGTAGTTAGAGTTATCAAACGAATAATTGAGCGAACGACACCGATCCAAGTAATCCAAGTTTGATACTACTTTTCCTGCTATATCATGCATTCTGTGTTTTGTTCTTTTTTCGCGCATAGAAACGTTTCATTGTATTTAACCCTTCTTGCAAACGATTGTTGGCATTTTTCCGGCGCCGACCGGTTTATGGCAAAGTGCCACCGGTCGACGGTTTTTGGTTAAGGCGCTGTAAACTTGCTGGCTTGCTATTGTTTCCTATAAACTTTCTTTCTGCTTTCCTGTATGTGTGTTTTTTTCCTTCCTAGCTACTACTGTTTTACGTTGTGTGTGTAATCATCATCTAGTTCGGGTGGCGGACTAATTAAAACGTCAGTCAGCATATGTTATACATGTGTAGGTAGCAACCTGCTCCATTTTTTCCTAATCGATGGAGGTGCGTGGCTAGTAGTAGAACTCCATGTGCACTCATCTGTACAGTGATACACCGTCATCCAGCATAACCGGCACCATCGATTGATTGCAGAAACACTGTTCCGCCGCCTGGTAGTGCAACTGAAGACGCCATTCGAACTGGTATTAGTTCACACCGACTGTTCCGGAAGTACGCTAGAAAGCTCACATACTGACGAAGCTACTTAACTTTGTTTGTGTTGTTCAGTTACAAGTGTGTGTTTTAAAAAATTATTGAATAGAGCGAAGACCGTAGATACACCGGAACAATAAACTGTACTAATTAACAATACAGTCATTCGAACCATCCAAAATAATCTATTGTTCATGCGTAATATGTTGTTGAATTATTTATTTTGATGAAAAAAATGTTGTAATTTCTAATTTATTGAGATATTTGAATAGGCATAATTTTTTATGTTAAATTCAGAAACCGTCTTTCCGTTCCCAGAAAAACAGGTGCTACAAATTTTGAAGCCATAGGACGCGATATTGATGAAAAACACCAAAATTAACCCTCTGGTGCCCACGGCCGCCTTTTGACGGCTTCCGATACCTGCTTTCCATTTTCCTTTTTTCTATGATTTGACAACACCTGTTCCAGTTTTTGATCTCCTCATAAGCTTCCGGTGTGCACAAAAAAAAGTTATAGAACTTTAAACTTGCAAAAACCAGAAAAACAGCAAAATTAATTATTTTGTGTTTCTGTCGACGATACAACTTCAATCAAATCCTGAATTAGCGGTTTTTATCAGGTGTAAAACAAATTTATATCACCCTAATGACCTGAACGAAACCTTACTTACTTACTTTACTTTAGTGATGACGGTTCGTTGCCGATCCTGCACCAAAAGCATTACAATCCTCCAGTACTGTCGATCCTGGGCTACCGTTCTCCAATCCCCTCGAACGCCAGCCGAACGTGCATCGCTCTCGACAACGCATATCCATCTAGTACGGCCTCTTCCTGGTTCTCTGCTGCAAGTAGTTTTGGCTACTTTTTCGCCGGGCACCCTAGCCAAATACCCAGCCCACCGCAGTAACATTGTGGAACGAAACCATCAAACTCAAAACACATTTTTGATGCGTACAAATGCGTAATTTCCAAGCACTGTGTTTTTAGAGAAGTTCATTTATAAAAGATAGCTCATCTTTCCAGTTCTGCACCGTTAGAGTGACCGTATATCCATCTATTAGAGTGATACAAATATCTATTTTCTTAAATGCGTCCAAAAAATAGAGTGTCTTCGCAAAAGTTGTTGCACACACTAAAATTAGTATCTTTATTGTATGCAGTATCTTTCTATCTCTTAATGTTGGTGATATATAATCATTTGTTAAAATAATTTATTTCATGGTTCCTTCGCAGTGCTAGGGCCCTTTTCTCACGCACCCAGTGGAAATAACACTATTCCAGTCAAAGTTGGAACAATGTCTGAGAGTCATTATTGCTGGCCACGCCCATTTTTACCGCAGCTTGTGAAAATAGAAGACAAGTGGTGGTGTAGTCTTTACTTTCAGAATGTCTCCGATTCAACGACTCTTCCATAAATACTACGGATTTGAAAAAACGTTAGGTAGGATTGTGAGGACTCACCTCTAACGAGTGATGCGTCTGCAGCTTTTGCAATCTATACCTATAAAAAGGGATTTCTGTCTGTCTGTCTGTCTATCTGTCTGTCTGTCTGTCTGTATGTTCCTCATAGAATCGAAAACTACTGAACCGATCTGCGTGAAAATTTGCATGTAGAGGTTTTTGGGGCTATAGGGAAGGTTTTCTCGATGGCAAAAGACCCCTCCCCCCACTAAGAGGGGGGGCTCCCATACAAATCTATGCCTATAAGAATGGATTTCTGTCTGCTCTATGTTCCTTATAGAATCGAAAACAACTGAACCGATCGGAGTGATAATTTGCATGTAGGGGTTTTTGGTGCCAGGGAAGGTTCTTATGATGGTTAGAGATCCCTCCCCCCACTAAGAGGGGGGGCTCCCATACAAATGAAACACAAATGTCTGCATAACGCGAGAACTAATCAAGCAAAAAAAGTGATTTCTGTCTGTCTGCCCGAATGTTCCTTATAGAATCGAAAACTACTGAACCGATCGGCGTGAAAATGTTCATATAGGGGTTTTTGGAGCCAGGGAAGGTTCTTATGATGGTTAGAGACCCCTTCCCCTACTAATAGGGGGGGGGCTCCCATACAAATGAAACACAAATTTCTGCATAACGCGAGAACTAATCAAGCAAATCGAACAAAATTTTACATGTGGGTGTTTTTGGAGACAAGAATTTTTTCTATGGTGAAATAAGACCCCCTCCCCCACTTTAGGAGGGGGGCTCCCATACAAATGAAATACAAATTTCCTCATAAATCGAAAACTAATCAAGCAAATGGAACCAAATTTGGCATGTGGGTGTTTTTGGAGACAAGAATTTTTTCTATGGTGAATTGAAACCTCTCGCCACTTTAGGAAGGGGGACTTTTATACAAATGAAATACAAACTTCCTCATAACTCAAGAACTAATTAATCAAATTGAACCATATTTGGCATGTGGATGTTTTTGGAGGCATGAATTATTTCTATGGTGAATTGAGATCCCTCCCCTCTTTAGGAGGGGAATTATGACCCCTCTCCCTTTTAATAGGGGGGCTTCCATATATATGAAATACAAATTTCCTCATAACTCGAGAACCAATCAAGCAAATGGAACAAAATTTGACATGTGGGTGTTTTTGGAGACAAGAATGTTTTCTATAGTGAATTGAAACCTCTCCCTGCTTTAGGAAGGGGGGGGGGGGCTCCTATACAAATGAAATACAAATTTCCCCATAACTCTAGAAGTAATCAAGCAAATGGAACCAAATTTGGCATGTGGGGGGTTTTGGAGGCAGGAATTTTTTTAATGATGGTTTGAGACCCCTCACCCCTGTGGTAGGGGGATAAGGAGTCTCATACAAATAAAACAGAAATTTTTGCGTAACTCAAAAACTAATCAAACTCGAGAAATTTTAGACTCATAAAACATTAATCGCAAAAGGATAACAAAACAAAACCAATAACAAAACCACCAAAAACTATCAATTGTAACATTAGATAGTTCAGCGCGAGTCGGCCATTGGCCGCAAGTGTTGCCGGCGACCTGCCATCGGAAGCGCCGGCCACTGCGGGGGGCAGTCCCCCGTAGAGATCACCTCTATCTAGGTTTATTTATTTTCCTAGATCTACTGACCTCTATTACTTTCCTTCAGTTGGGTCACCCCTGCGAAATGGTACTTTCTACGAAAAGATTTTCTGTGAAATGGAACATCCCGCGTAAGGTTTTTCGCGAAATGATATTTGGCGAAATGGTTCGTAATAATGGTGAATATTTAAATGCTATCCGCTTTATTTTATCAGGCTGAGCGATGGGGGGAGTTGTTTTCTACTTTACTGTGACGAAAGTTTGTTTATTAAAACACCAATGAACTCCTCAGAAACTTGCAAAATTCGAGATTGTAACAAAGGTCATCCGAGATTCACGATTTATGTACAACATAGTTTAATTTGTGGCAATACGAAGTTTGTCGGGTCAGCTAGTAATGAATAAATAACTGCTCTAGTCGTTCTGTGAACCGAAGAGAGCACTATACGCTACCTTGAAATAGGGACGAAAAACTAATGACTGATCATTCCTTTCTCTCCAGCACTCTCTCTCTCTCTGTGTCACGCTACCGGCAACTACCCAAATAACACACATTCTGGTATAAATACCAGGATACCACATCCTCCCCTGCGTAATATGAACAATTCAATATATGATGTTAGCAAAGCCTTGGGTTTAAACGTTTTCCAAAGACTTGACTCTTTTTTATCGGCATATTTCGCAACCGGCTGCTAAAGTTCAGGACAATAACGGGGCTAATGCACCGATCCTTCTGGCTCTATCTAGCAGTACCGCCCAGCCGAGATTCGAACATACGACGCTTGTTATATCAGCACTGTACCTCAAAGCTAACTGAGCAGACAATATATAATGTTATTCCTGGTCAAGTATGGATTATTTAGACTGTTGGTGTAGTCGAATAATTCAATTATTCTTGTTTATTATATTGAAGTTCGTTAAGTCGCAAACATATACTGTAGAGATATCGGTCTCCATTTAGTAATGTAACGACTTAATTTTTTTTTAGTTTCTAAGTATGTTTATTTGCAAGTTGTTTTATAAATAAAATATGTACACAAAGGTTTTATGTAGCAATTTCAAAGTTAATTCATCTGTATCTATTCTATCGTTACAATTAGTAATGAAAGCTATATAAACAATCAAAATCTTGAGAATCTTAGTTCTTGAAGACACCGATATTTCATCCATTGTTGGCGGCAACAGATCCTCACTATGAAGGGACGGTGACCGCCAGACGTTTGAGCATAATCAAAACGTTACGTATTCTCGAGCAGAAAAAGTATTTGTGTTGAACGGTTTCAGTTGTGCTCTCACAATGAGTACTCTGGTCTCCATCTGTGCGTCTCATAATATTCATCAGTCGTCGATGTGGGACTATTGGGTTCACCCACATATAGAGTGCACTGCGTTGCGAAGGCAGTAATCTTCGGGAAGCTGTATTTCTCCATACTTAGGGCCAGTTGATTTCTAGGTTTGCTAATTCCACTTGTGGTCTATAAGTACTCTCCAGGAAAAAAACAATGAATAAGAATAGCGGTAGGGTTTTAGCGAATTTGAAAAGAAAGATTCGCATCTACCATATTTTATCATTGATATTGATCGTCTATTCCCCAACTCAATTTCAACATGCTTTTCACCATGGACTTTTTCTGCCTCCACTGTGCGGTGGTTTGGCAATGTACTTTTCCTCTCTCAATTGTAATTTGCGATGGCCAGGGCTTTTCCCTTCAAGAGCGATATGGACTCACAACATTGCTATTAAGGTTGTGATCCGGCGAGCGGGTATCGAAACGAGAGGAACGATCTTCAGCAAGAGTAGCCAATTCCTAGCCTTCGCAAACGATCTCGAGATCAATACTAAAAACTTTGGAATGGTGAAGGCCATCTACGCTAGACTAAAAACGGAGGCTTGGAGGATTGGGTTACAAATTAATGGGTCGAAAACGACATAAATAATGGGAAGAGACTCCAGAGAAAACAACGTTTGCTTCCCACGGACAGTGGCTATTGACGAGGATGAACTGGAAGTCGTTGATGAGGTCATATATTTGGGATGACTGACAATAACACGAGTAAGAAGATTCAACGACACGTTTGAGTCGCGCCTAATTTTCCCTCCGCAAGACACTTCGATTAAGGAGCATACGCTAACGCTTCGATATAAAACGCTTAAAACGCTAATCAAACCGGAAGACATAGGTGCACTCGCCGTATTTGAACGAAAGGTGTTGCGGACTTTTTTTTTAGCGGAGTACAAACGGATAGCAGAGAGTGGCGTAGGCGTATAAACCATAAATTGCAGACACGGTCATCCAGATACCACGTGGACAAAAAAATACCAATTTTCAACCCCCCCGTCCCCCTCCGTGGACAAGCGTGGACATTGATTCAACCCCCACCCCCCTCCCTGTTTGTCCACGTGGACATTTTTTTTCTTATGTAAAATTTAACAAAACAAAAATGATGGTGTAAATTTTGTTTTCAACTTGATTTATGTAGTATTTATCAAAAATGCTTACGTGAAGCGAAGCTCCAGTCTAACGGCCCCGGCACAATGCATACGGATTTTGAGTCGCTGTAGAAATTTGAGTTTTTCCATGGATTTTCTGTCTTATTTACGTAGCGTAAAAATGCAATGTGAGGTGTTAGGACCTTAATTATTCTGTTCATAGTGATCTTGTCTGCAGCGAATTACTATCCATTGCAAGAAACTCCGTTTCAGCTTGACTTGCTCGACGATTCTTCTCCGTCAATAATGTCCCTGTCTAACCAGAACACCTCTGCTTAGCCGTCTACTCCAACACAACACACGACTTTACCAACGCGATTTGGTTCGATAAATTTTCTGAAGACGAATTCTTCCGTAATGCTCGGTTCATGTGTTTACGTCAACATATGCCTCATCCGAAGATAAAACTTTACTTGAGCCTAAAAACAATCACTGATCAATGGTTAATGCTAATATGTATAATTAATTTTGATATTTCTGTTTCTAATTTCTGTTTTTGGTATAAAAAAAACTTGTCCACGTGGACATTTTCCATACCCCCTCCCCCCCTTCCGTGGACAAGCGTGGACATTTTCATACCCCCCACCCCCCTCTAAGCTGTCCACGTGGTATATGGATGGCCCCCTACTTGGAGACACACACTTCCATCGTACAACTGACGAAAGTTGGGATACTACGGTGGGCCGGCCACGTCACCAGGCTGCCGGGCGACTGTGCAGTGAAATCCGTTCTCTTCAAGAACCCCACTGGCACCAAGAATAAAGGGGCCCAACGTGCTAGATGGTTCGACCAAATAGAAGCCGACCCGCGTGTGTCGGGATGCTCAGCGAATTGGCGACTAGTAACCCAGGACCGAGTACCATGGAAAGGAATTCTTGACACGGCAAGAGCCACCCCGATTCTCGGCTTTATTTTTTGCCTGCGTAAACTTAAAATACATTGTCCTTGTGCCGGCTTAACCTTAAAATACATTTTTTCCAGCTTTTCCCAACTCAATTCTAATATATGTTGGCCATGGCCTTTCACCACAAATTAGCCATGGGCTTTTCCCAACTCAAGTTTAATATACATTCAAATCTACGTAATGGTAGTTTCCACTGCCAGCCAATAGGAAATTTTACAGGTGTTGCTTTACGCACCTTCTGACGAAAAAACACACGCGCTGAGACATAAAAACTCATAACTTCCAGAGTTTTCATTTCTCCATTTTCGAATTTTGCATACTTCTTCGAGAAAGATCAACAAATATTTTAAAATAAAAAAAAATCGAGAAAAAAAAGTTCCAACTTTGAAAAAATTGC
Source organism: Sabethes cyaneus (assembly GCF_943734655.1). Classification (NCBI taxonomy): domain Eukaryota; kingdom Metazoa; phylum Arthropoda; class Insecta; order Diptera; family Culicidae; genus Sabethes; species Sabethes cyaneus. The sequence continues at coordinate 232,138,052 of NC_071354.1, forward strand.
AATTGTTTATAAAACCTACGCTCGAAGATTTGTTCGTACTGCCGGCTCCACCCCAAAGCAAAGAAGTTGGACACGTTGAAGCACTTCGTATATCGAGTACTCGCTGAACAGATCCAATCTGGCATTTACAACATCCTCTCACACAAGAAAAACGCATGTGTTGAACGGAAGCCTGGTTCTGGCCGCCCAAAGTGCTGCGTGACTGTAACGTGCAGCAAAAGCTTATAAGATGAAGACCGAGAGCAAGTTGATCTCATGGTTCCGCGCCTTGAGCCGGTAGGATGGAGTAACCGGCTAAACAGTGAAAAAATACTTGACCAAAATGGACATTTTTTACGGAAGCGTTAGTCGAGGCTGGCTGTGTCTGCGTAGCAGAAAATCGCCCTGAGAACGGCAGAAGGAGCTGGTAAAAAACATCTATCCGGTGAAGCCCGATGTCGCGGTGATGATAAGCGACGACTGATTACTTCAAGTCCCCCACAAAGAAGGTAAACGATGACCTCAACTATATCTTTCGTGCCAACTTTCCGAAGAAGTTCCTTTTATGGCTGACGATCAGCGAGAAGAGAATGTTCAAGCCGCTGTCCTTTCATTCGAAGTTTACGGTGTACGAGGAGATACGAAGATACAGTATGAAGTATCTACCGGAAGTTGACGCCTTCATCAAGAAGTACTGCGCAAAGCATGTGGCTTTTAGGCCGGACCTGGTCTTGTCCATCATGCCAATAGATCAGGAGATAACGGAGATGGACCGGCTGAAGATAAACACTGCACCGTGGATCACCAACTTTTCCAACGCACCCAACTGCGACCAATAGAAAATTTTCGACCGAAGCCCAAACGAAGCATTTACTCTAATCATTTTGTGCGCAAAACGGAGAAGGAGCTGATCATCAATGCCACGAAAGAGTTGAATAATATTCCGACGTCTATCTTTTAATCGGCCGTTGTTGTACACTTAGCAGGGAGTCGAAGTATTTTTATGGAAGGCTTAATAAACGTAGGATTTAAGGAAAATTTATTTCATTGAATTTCATATTTGCAATATGTACATACGTTAAGTGCAGTACAGTATTGGATGAGGGGAAAATACGAAAAAATGAAAAACCTAAAAGCTCAAGCCTCGAGCTTAATATCCATTCAAATCTACCTAATGGTAATTTCCACTACCAGGTGGAACCAGATCTTACAGGTGTTGCTTTATGCACCTTTCGACGAAATCGGGCGCCAAAGATCGTCGGATTACAGAAATAAAACTTAAGCACTTCAGTCACCCTGGTTGTTCAATTTGGTAATGGATCGCCAATGTGATATCCTGTGGTTTGCCATATTCACGACTAATTCCCAACTTTCTTTACGCGGGAAGCTGTGAATCGACTCCAGCACTTTCTCTATGTGTAAACAACAAACATTCCCGGTATATCCTCTAATATGGGATAAATTTCAGGCTGCCACAAGTGACTTCATACCACCATAAAACTCTGCGTTGAAAATCATATGTTTTTCAGTTATTATAGTCATAATCGTCTGAAAATTAATTTGTTCATCAATTCATAGCGTTATTTAATGATAAAAAATTGACGATAGACGGATTTCACGCCAACTCGTCTGTGGGGTTGGCAGCACCCTTTCAGAATTCAATGAAACTTTTTGTGTGTAAAGAGCATGTAAATGAGTAACTTTTTCCAAAATTTGTCCAGACTAACTTTCAGAAAGGGCTGAAAATTTTTTTTCTCTATTTTTTTATAAAAAATGTAACTGGAAAATTACAAGAACTACAAAAAAATGCTCTATGAGTACCCTTTAGGAAATTTTCTGGATTTTCTACACTGAAAACAAAAGCACCTAACAGAGAAGACGTAAGGTAAAAATTTTGGTCATAGAGCGGTATTAAGCGCTGGAAAGACTCAAGATTTCAACGATGCTGTGTAAAGGAACCTGTCGCTTTAATGCAATGAAATCAGCATTTACTGTTATTGCATTAAATTTTTTACAGCCTAATAAAAATAAATCATAACAATCACAACAGAATATTCAATGAACCAGCACGATAAGTGATACTCGTTAAAAACCGAGCCACTTTTTTATTTCTGTTTGTCTTTTGTCCGTATTTATTCGCCACCCATTATGCCAATTATCCATATTTGGAGAGGCGGCTCAAACTAGGATTTCAACCAAGCAACGGTTAAGCGCAAACTTGAGGTAATAATAAACACTTCAAAATCGTGACCGATCGATTATTTACTTCTGTTGTCAAGAGTCGTGGTGAATGATGCTGGAAAAATTAACGATTCTTCTAGCTCGCTGTTAAGTTGGAGTTGGAGAGCTTACTTAGAAGTAGACGAAATGCGGATCCAATTCATGAATATACATATATAAAACTGAATGAAATTTTAGCGAATAGTGAAAAAGAAATAATTTAGCAAATGAAAGTTTGTTTTACTGAATTCCTCATTAGTCATCATCTTGTATTTACTACTTATCAGTGACATCAAACTCGCACTTTGCTTCGATTGTGCCAGTTTACTCTGACTAATTCCATTTAGAATGCACATTCTCATTTAGCGGTAGATCGGTCTTTTCAGTATGTAATCGCAACCAGGTCTGGTCTTATGTTCCAGAGCACTGTAACCTCGTAGTACGACACGCCAGTCCTAGGACACAATTGTTACTCATTGCATTTTGTTTTCCATTCTGTAGTCCATTCTACAAATTGCCGAAGATGAAACCTATGATAGCTTGCGGTTGATCAACGTCGAACTGAATCGGATATTCGGCCGGCCGGATACGATGTTCCTCAGGACAACACCGAAGGAGTTCCTCTTCGATGGGGTGCCATTTTGCGTCAACGTGATCGGTATTGCTAAGGCGATCTGCAAGGAGATCGAGAAGCGCAACACCAAAACCATCCGCGTGATGCCGGACGGGTCGATGAAGTTTTCGTTTTTCAACCATGTGAGTTGCTAAAACTGCTTTTTTAGCATATTCAAATGAAGTAAAATGGCGTTTTTGTCTGGTTTGACAGAAAAATATGACCGACGATGGTGTCTATACGGTTAACACCGGAATCAAGGATCCACTGCAGACCCACATGATCGACTCCTGGAATGGGCGCAGCACGCTGGATCGGTGGAGCAATCGATCGCAGGGATCCTCGGCAACGTGCAACAAGATTCAGGGAACGGACGGGTCCGGTTATCCACCGTTTCGAGCTGGTGTGCAGAAAATGACCATCTTCAGTTCGGACATTTGCCGGTGAGATTGACCTTGTTGGATCCCAAACTAAGACTTGATTTAATTTTTGTTTTTGCTTTCCCAGAACTGTGGATATCAAGTACGTGGAACCGTCAAGTTACGAAGGAATACCATCCTTACGGTACATAACGGATACCAACTTCCTGAACGAAATTGGTCCGGAGTATGGTAACGATTGCTACTGCGTCAATCGAATACCGAAGGCGCTGGTTAAGAGCAATGGATGCTTGTTTAAGGGCGCGCTGGATCTATCCACCTGTTTCGGTAAGTTTCATCTTGACTCATAGTGGCTTTGTAATGTTCGGTATTTCCGGGGACCACTCACTTATCTCGTTCGATTGATGCTGGACGTTCGACTAAAATAGTGTTAACAAACAAGTTTTTAGTGTTATCTGATAGGCATAACTACGAAATGTCGCTCAGAATTTCGCGGTAAAATATTGAAATTCAGTGGAGTAGAACGGTGTACGCATTCTAATCTGCAGAAACTTCTCTTCACCATACCGCTGAATCCAGTAGTGGATAGCAACGAAACTGGTCCTTTTGAGTGGGAAGGTGCAAACTGCTGTTTTTAAACTATGCATTTAATATAATGTTCAGCATTTAATTTTTGCTATTTTCCACTCGAAATTGGTGGCCTTAGAATAAATAAAACAATTATAGAATTAATGTAACGATAAACTACTGTCATTTGTTTTAAACAGCAAAAAACTTCTTTGAGTGAAAAGGTGTAAAATATTATTTTACTATAGCAAATTGAGTGAGACTTGATAAAAACGGCATGTCGATGATGACGGCGCAATTCCGTTCATAATTTGATCGGTTGTTGTGCGTTTCTAGCTAAAGAAACTGACTAAAGAAGTGACAGGTAACTCATTTTCGTTTCGTCGAAACCAAGTGCGCATGAATCTCGATGAAACCTTCTGAATCTTTTGCTCGAAAACTTGCGAAGTATCAGTCGATCAACGCGGAAGAAATTAATGACTGCTAATGACCGGCAACAAATATAATCGTATCATCACGAAATCGATCCGTGCTGCCTGACGAAAACACCAGGCAATCAAATTTGTATCGTACAGTTCATAAAATCACCTAAATGTTGAACTCGAAAAAATATTGTTCGAACTTTTCCTAGCAACTTTGAACAGAGTCACGCACAACAATCATCGTTGAGCAAATCAGGTTTAATGATGACAGGAGGCCGCGAGTGACTGAGCTCCAGTGTCTTTTCTTTAGTCAGTTTCTTTATTTCTAGCAGCTCCTAAACTTTGCCATAAATGTCATACAGTCAAAGACCACATTAAGTGCTGCACTGCCCATGGATGCATAGTCGACGTAACGACCAGCACCATGATTGTTGAGAAAACGCATTTTTATCGTGAAAAACGTTTAAAGCCATATAATCTTTGCTATAAACTTTTTCAATCGAGTAATCTGTCAATTTAGTAGAGTTTATTATTCAAAACAGGACTGATGGGGTTTTATGATTCATTCCTCATTTATTGTGTTTAAAAAATGTGAACGCCAGTTTATGTGAATAAAAAGACTGTTTTTTTGACCGGTTATTCCCATAACTTGGCGTAAAGCTACAAAAACAAATAGGTTACTATGGTGATTGATTATGCGGGGAATTACGTCAACCATTAGCATTACGTGGAACTAATAGCAGAGTAACTCGATTTTCCTAAATTTCTCGAATATTTTCGAACAAACATATGTTGTTTAAGTATTGGGCATGTGAACAACATAGATAAGAGTGAGTAGGACCTAAAAAGTACATTTTGGTCATATTGGTTTTTACGTCAACTATGCATCCATGGGCAGTGCATCGCTACGTCGCAGCTTCAAACAACCGGACCGGCTAGACAGGTTAACGTCTTGTTATGATCGCCAACAGCTCATGGTACCTAAATATTCTTGTATTATCGTTCTGTCCACTTGGAAGATGGCATGTTTCTCCTCCGGTAATGGAGCGGTGACCTGAGAGATACTTTTATTTATAAGCTGTATCTCTCGTGGTTTCAGTGAAACGTAAATACAGGCTCCCAAAAATAACCAAAAAGAACATATTCACCTAAATAGTCAAATGCCGATGGTACAAGTTTACCACGGGACGTGACGAGAATGCGATCGACGTTGTACCTGCTCATCACCGGAAGTAATAAACCCTTCTCAATTACAGTTTTGTAATGAAAATCACATGTCAAAGGTCAATACAAAGATTAACCCTTTGCACCTCGAACCAACACGAACGTGTAGGCAACTTGAAATGTTTTAATGCGAAAACATAAACTTACACAGCATAGTATAGAACATTTTGCGTTGCAAATTGATCAAATTTGATCAATTAAATTGAAAATACAGGCATCGACCAAACGGTCAGTAATATCATCGCGTATGATGGCAAATACGGAACATTATTATAAAAAGATTAGGCCTAGAAATCTATAGTCAGGTGTTCTGATGAGTCAAATTCGTGGATTTGGCCCTTGAAGGAACTTATTTACAAACAAATTAGGAATATGCAAAGCAGTTAAAGGCTTTAATTTTCTTGATTAAATCACTTCTTTTGAAGATTGATCAGAAAAGTTCTCGCCCAACTAAATGTGAGCTCTATTTTGGGCAAAAATTTCGGGGATCCCTAACCAATACATTAATTTAACTTTCTACTGGAGTTTTTTTTAATAAATGGGCCCAAGGGTTCCAGAAATTTAAGGCATTTAGGATAGGACCAATCTTTCGATTTACTCGTACATCGCTTATTCCAAACATTCGTTAGTTCGTTAGTCTCCATAAGTATAAAATCATAAATATATGAATTAAGATGAAAAAAACACCTGATTTTGGGAAATTATTGTTACAATAATGGAGAGATTTCAAGCTCTCTGCTTTAACCTTCTTTGAAGGCTAACTACCTACCATTAACGTTTCAGTTTGAAGACGTTGAACCAGGAGCGTAACGATACAGCCTATCCGTGTCTTTATTTAACACTAGCTGACCCGACAAAATTCGTATTGCCCCAAATTAACCTGTGTTGTGAATCTCGGATGATCTTCGTCACAATCTCGAGTTTTGTAAGCCCCCCAGTGGGTGGCGCTTCCGACGGCGGGTCACCGGCAACACTCGCGACCGTCTCGTCCTGAATGATCTAGTGTTACTATAGATAGTTTTTGTGGTCTTGTATTGACTAATGTTTTATGGAAGAGTCTCGACTTTCTCGAGTTCGATTAGTTTTTGAGTTTCGCAAAAATTTCTGTTTTATTTGTATGAGAGTCCATATCCCCCTACCACAGGGGTGAGAGGTCTCTAACTATCATAAAATAAATTCAAGACTCCAAAATCTCCCACATGCCAAATTTGTTTCCATTTGATTGATTAGTTCTCGAGATAAGAGGAAATTTGCATTTCATCTGTATGGAAGCCCACCCTCTTAAAGGGGAGATGGGCCATAACTCGCTTTCTAAAGAGGAGAGGGGTCTCAATTCGCCATAGAAAAAATATCTTGCCTCCAAAACCACTTACATGTCAAATTTGGTTCCATTTGCTTGATTAGTTCTCGAGTTATGAGGAAATTTGTTTCTCATTTGTATAGGAGCCCCCCCTCTTAAAGTGGGGAGGGGTCCTTATTCACCATAGAAAATATTCTTGCCCTCGAAAACTTTCACATGCCAAATTTGGTTCCATTTGCTTGATTAGTACTCGAGTTATGAGGAAATTTGTATTTAGTTTGTATAGGAGCCCCCCCTCTTAAAGTTGGGAGGGGTCCTAATTCACCATAGAAAATATTTTTGCCTCCAAAAACCTCCATATGCCAAATTTGGTTCTATTTGCTTGATTAGTTCTCGAATTATGAGGAAATTTGAATTGCATTTGTATAGGAGCCCCCCCTCCTAAAGTGGGTAGGGGTCCCAATTTATCGTAGAAAAAAATTTTGTTTCCAAAAACACCCACATGCCAAATTTGGTTCCATTTGCTTGATTACTTCTCGAGTTATGAGGAAAATTGTGTTTCTTTGGTACAGCAGCCCCCCTCTTAAAGTGGGGAGGGGTCCTAATTTACTATAGAAAATATTCTTGCCCTCGAAAACCTTCACATGCCAAATTTGGTTCCATTTGCTTGATAAGTTCTCGAGTTATGAGGAAATTTGTATGGAAGCCCCCCCTTTTAAAGAGGAGAGGAGTTATAATTCCCCTTAGAAAGAGGGGAGGGGTCTCAATTTACCATAGAATAAATTCTTGTCACCGAAAACACCCACATGCCAAATTTTGTTCTATTTGCTTGATTAGTTGTCGAGTTATGCAGAAATTTGTGTTTCATTTGTATGGGAGCCCCCCCTCTTAGTGGGGGGAGGGGTTTCTAACCATCACTAAAACCTTTCCTGGCCCAAAAAACCTCTGCATGCAAATTTTCACGCCAATTGGTTCAGTAGTTTTCGATTCTATAAGGAACATACGGACAGACAGACAGACAGACAGAAATCCTTTTTTATAGGTATAGATTAAACTATGATTTCATTACATCGAATTAACACACAGGTAGCAACCGAAGCAACAATGTATGACCGTGAGACCATAAGCAAAGGAATGTACCTCCAACAAGTTTGACCACTTCCAACTACAGGCCTCTTAATTCCAGTTCATTCGCTATTATATTGTTTTAATTTATTTGCTAAACCCTTTTGATGATGTTTCACGATTAAGTCAAGGCTGTTGACTCTAAACAGGATCGTAGCAACTGGCCCTGCAATCGTCCTGCACTCTAACAGCTGGCTGCGAAGTCTGCGGCTTTGCTTTTTGACGTAGGACTACGTCTTTGTTTGCTATCTGAGACTGGGTAGCACTTTGTGAAAACCAAAATAGAAGTGTAACGTTGGAATGAAAGATTTCAAATGCTAATAACTACTAAACTACTGAACGAAACTGAACAATTTATATGTCGTTGGAAAGATATAATGATCAGCAATTTTATGGAGGGGCGAGGGAGCAATTTTACAGACGGCATAAGAGGGGGGACTGCTATACAAATGAAACACAAATTTCCTCAAAGCTCAAGAATTAATCAAGCTAATGGAACCAAATTTGGCATGTGGGGATTTCGGAAGGCAAGATTTTTTTCTATGGTGAATTGAGATCCTTCCCCTCTTTAGAAGGGGGGGGGGGGGGTTCCCATACAAATAATGTACAAATTTCCTCATAAGTTGAGAACTAATCAATCAAAAGCAGCCAAATTTGGCATGTGGGGGTTTTTGGAGGTAAGACTTTTTTTCTTTGGTGTACTGAGACCTCATCCCCTTCTAAGAGGGGGAGAGGAGGGGGGGCTCCTATACAAATGAAACACAAATTTTCTCATAAATCGAGAACTAATCCATTTGCTTGATCCAAGTTTCGCATATGGGGGTTTATGGAGGCATGAATTTATTTTATGATGGTTTGAGACACTTACCCCTGTGGTAGGAGGATAAGGATTCATACAAATAAAGCAGAATTTTTTGCGAATGTGCTATATTTTCAATTCAAGCGGTGAGCTGTGAAAGTAAACCAGTAAAACCTTCTGGGAGCAAAAGACAGTGAATCGACACCGTTAACTTACGTGCCTGTTGCCATTAATGTCAAAAGAGAAGGACATTCGAATGGCACGTCATATTTGCGATGAACGTGCTTTGGCTTTAATGTTATTTGTAACCAATGGCCCTTTTCATGGTCACAGGCGAGTAAAAGTAAGATTATTGAAACATGTCAAGCTAAGCATAATCATATTTAATACAATAATCTGGGGACTGGTCATTCATTACTATTTGAACCTTTATGATGCACACAAATGATTTTTAAAAGAAATCTATGTCTCAATGGTTGCAGGCGTTGTACTTAAGAAACACGTAATACGTTCACGTATTTTCAAAGCCACCATTGCATTAAATGAAGAATTGAATCTGAATATTTCGCTCATCTCTTTTAAACATTCTCTTAAGCAATGGCGCTCACAGATTCTTATAAACAAACATATGCCAGAAATGCAGTTTACATTCGTCTTTGATATAATGATCTGATATAATCCTACGTCACCCTTTCGTACAACCCTTAGGGCTGTATCCCTTCACGTTTAAATCATTTATCACAGCCTAATTTGATTTGTTGCAGTTGCTTTTTACTTGGTCCTGGTACCTGGGGTAATAAGCACCGTTGAGGCAAAATGCACCCCCTTTGTTTCTAAGCCAAAACACAATTTAAAAATAAAAAAGTAATTCTGCCAGCTAAATCGATGTTTACTTTGGCTACTATGTGAATTTGGCAGTTCTATCTAATAAGGAAACGTAAATAATAACAAAGATATGTTTTCTGAATGAATAACCTGTAACTTTTTGCTTCGCTTCACTAACACTTTTTAACTGCTCCGGCCATATTAATCGCTGGTAAATGTTATAATTCGATTAATTGTGGTTTGAGCTACACAATTCTGATAAAACATCAGAAGTTTTGATATTTATTACTTTTGTTTTTACCAGGAACATTTTTTGTGTAAGTTCGGGGCAAAATGCACCCTCAACAAACATGCTTTATTTATTTTGCTTCTTTTTAAAAATGACACGCAATTACGTTCAAGTGTCTAATATGTTGTCAGCTGCTTTTTTACTGATTTCAGTACTAGTTTCCACTATCGTTTTGTTTATGCTAAGTTACTAGTAGTAGGTAATAATCTGTTATGAACAATTATGAAACGTAAAATCGCGTATCTATTTTTGCTGTTGAACCTGATCCGACAGTAATTCTATCACATAAAATGTTTTTTACGGTGAATTTTATTATCAGAGAATTTTATAAGTATATTTTCGATACTTTACGACCGTTAATTTAATAGTGAAAATTATTGGCCAATTTCACGCTCAACGTAAATATGGCATCACTGCCGTTTCCTTGGTAACGCATCAACAACGACGGTCGCGGATTCGGACTTGCAATCGAAACGAAGTAAAATTTTCATATCAATTCAAGTGAACAGTTTGGGCAAAATCATTATATGTGTATAGTGATGTGATGCATTGAACGGCCGAAAAAAATTAAAGAAAAATCGACGGCGAAAAAGTAAAAATATAGTGATGAATTTTAATTGTGCAGAAATCTCCGTATTTAGTATAATTTTTGCCCCAAAAAGTAATAGAACCTATAGAATGCAATGTTTAGTGCTTCGAGTTGCAAGATCTGATTACGGCTAGCAGGTTAGTTGAACTAACTTCATTTTTTTGTGATGGTTTCCCGAGTCTATGGGAGCATGTTGGTACACCGAAGAAGGGAAGGGAAGGGTGATATTCGGTGCCATACTGACTGCCATAAATGTACTCTGACAACCTTGTCCTTAAACAACCGCAGTCAGCACTGGAGGCTGTTAAATACTGTGTTTCAAAAATAATGCTACTCGGGTACACGGAATTCCAAGGAAAACACACCTCCAATAATTCATCTCTTCTTTCCTTCGCTTAGGAACTGTAATCACAGCATTTGGTAAAAACTAGGAACGACATTGTCAGCTAGCACGCACGAATTGTATTACAATTATTGAATTCATTGAACATATTCCCATTAATTGATACAAAACATGCATGGGTGCATTTTGCCCCGGCTAGTTGCGTTTTCAGACTTTTGCCTCAGTATCAAAAATCACTTTGCACGCCTTTTTCACAAAGGTTTTCAGCATGATAGCTTCAGAAACTTTTAACTAATATTCATGAGATTATACTCAGTATTTAAGCTTTAATAGAGAAAAACCACGATTTCCTTAAACGGTGCATATTACCCCAGGCTACCCTATGATCGAGAGATCAAAAGCAAAGGAATGTACCTCCAACAAGTTTGACCACTTCCAACTACAGGCCTCTTAATTCCAGTTCATTCGCAATAATCTTGTTTTAATTAATTTGCTAAGCCCTTTTGAAGATGGTTCACGATTAAGTCGAGGCTGTTGACTCTAAACAGGATCGTAGCAACTGGCCCTGCAATCGTCCTGTACTCTACTAGCTGGCGTTCCTTCACGTTTAAATCATTTATCACAGCCTAATTTGATTTATTGCAGTCGCTTTTTATTTGGTTCAGCAAAACAAACCAAAAACAATCAAATTTCGATTGAATAGGTTGACTGAGCCGCCCATGGCGAAACACAGTAGATAATGATTAAAAAGTATTATGAAATTATCTTTGATATAAGCGGACACGGTTTTGTAAAGAGGAGAGACAGGGATTATAAACGAAGTAAAAAAAAATTAGCGGCCATCTTGGAATCAGCCGCCATGTTTGATTTTATCAAAAAATCGCCATTTACGCCATGTTCCCCCCAACCGATTTTAATTTCAAGACCACCATTGGAAAGGTGAGAAAAAATGCTATAAAAATCGTTTATTAAATTACATGTGTAGTGGCATTAAATAAACGAAACAATTAATTATCAAGGTTTACAACGCTCATATTATGGAATATCTTGCTACAGAAAATTAATTGCTTTATTTAGTAAATGCCATTGCACACCTAACCTGATGAATGTTTTTTATAGCATTTTTTCTCAGCTTTCCGATGGTAATCTTGAAATTAAAATCGGTTTGGGGGATCATGGCGCAAGCGGTGATTTTTTGATAAAATTCAACATGGCGGCCAAATCCAAGATGGCCGTCGATTTTGTTTTCCCTTAGTAAACCCTATCTCTCCTCTTTACAAAACCGTGTCGTTTGTAGTTTGTTTCATAGCAGATTTTGGAAATATCACAATAATTATATGCAAATTGTGAACCTTGCTACAAACAATTGGTTGTTTTATTCACTTAATGCGATTGCACACCTAATTTTATGGATTCAGGTTTCCAATGGTGGTCTTAAACTGAAAATCGGTTGGGGGGCTCGTGGTGAAAACGGCAATTTTTTTGTAAAATCCAATATGGCGTCCAAATGCAAGATGGCCGTCAAAAAAATTTTTACTCCATTTGAAAGCCCTGTTCTTCTTCTTTACAGAACCCGGCCATTTGTTATTTATTTCAAGGCAAATTTATGAAATATCACATGATATTGATCTCAAGGTTTGCTCAAATTCAACTTTTTTTGAAACTGTTAGGTTCTTTGGCGAACGAGGGGTCCACTATTTCGAGGTATCAAAAGTGTAATTCTTATTTTTTAATCATTTGCAACCAATTAAGTGTAAAAGTTCCTTTATTTGAAGACCTCGTGTCAGTAGTGGCCCCGTTTCAGCGAGAATTACTCAGTGGATTGCCCATTGGTGTACCTTTCGACTGTTTGTAGGTACGCTACTGAATGCAAAGTGGTTCTCCTCCATACACAGTCGCGTCAGCTTCAAGTAACCTCCTGCCTTTTTCCTCCATGCGTTGTCCCCATGTTGTTTCAAATGCCAATAATCGGGAATAAAGCCGTAACATTGAAAGAGTCTATTATGTCGTCTTCTGTTGGTTCTCCCTATGTTTTTAGGTGCTCGACGAACTCTCGAGTGCTGATGACGGACCGACTCGGGAGTTTTATCGGCATTTTATGGAACTCGGTTACCAATCATTTGGCAATCTGTTCCGTTTGCCGTGATTATTTCCCGCATTTCGGTTCCTGGTTTGTGTCCTTTTATTCTGGGCTATATGGACAGTAAAGTTAGAAAACAGACACTGATGAAGCCTGCAAATCGTAGGCGAAATAAGTCTCTGTCGTGCATAAAATTGATAGTAAAATTCAATCATGAAAAAAAATTCTTTAATTTAAACTCCCCCATTTTACCAGGGTCCGACCATGCTAGTGCGTGTGACGACACTATCATCGTCAAGCGAGCAGCCAGCGGTGATGATCGCACGAAAGCGCCGTTTAAGGTGAAATTAGTGATCATTAAGATATCATCATATTATATTTGTACTGTTTGAATAGAATAGAAACTGTAAGCGACAAATAACCAAACGCATTGTGTGTGTACATACAGATTGACAAGCAATGTTATTAAAACACGGGAGTATTGTATAACTTATGATGAACATTTCAGCTAAAGTTACGCGAGAGCTTAACACAAAATTCGCTGGTATTCTATACGCAATGTAATGTTGCTATATCTTCTGTTAGATTTCTTTATTACATGACGAAAAAGCAACAATTTTAGTATTTTGTATGGCATTACTGGTTTACTGCGTGCAAGAGGTAAACGAAAGAATACGAAAATTCCCTGTCACATGAAATAGATGCACTCTAGAAAATCGGTACTTCCATTCACCGGAATAATTTTGGAAACATTTGGTTTGCAAGCATTTCGTCTTATGTTTAAGAATAAAGTAAATAAAATTTACTATAAAACTCGCAATTTTAGGTTAAATGTTTGGTGGATGAAAACTGCGCAAGTTTTTACACAAGTTGTGCAAACAGATTTTTTTATAGTGCATGCAGTAGGTCTTTTGTATGCGCAAATGCTCGATTAGGTGCTCGTGTGCTTTCATATTTTGTGAATTTCTGGCAAATGCGGAGGTATATTGACGGAAAGTGAGCCAGAGATTGATGGACTACAGTTAAATGTTTCTAAATTCTGCATTTCAAGTGAAGTGAATGGTCGGTTTTGAAAATCAAGAAAATTCGCTACGCGATGAGGTTAGTGTAGTGTGTGTGTTTTATGATTTATGTTTTATGCTGAGGTGATTTTGAAGTGCATGTGCATAAACAGTTTTCTCGTCAGAAAAAACATTTTTGTTAATGGAACTGAGTTTCGTATGAAAGATTATCGATAATGTATCAATAATGTGGCAGACAATCATTTATCCCAGCGAATCCTAACAAAAAATCCACTGTACTTCATTTAAAATATGGCAACTGAAGAGCCTTTAAGACCTGTTTACTAATATGTACATTCATAGCAGTCATGGTAGTCATTAATACACGTTGAGGGCTAATTTCTCGTTAACTGAGCTGGGATCCTCTCGCCAATTCAGGCTTTAGCAAAGGATGTGTTGTGCTGGGATCCAGCACAAGCTACAAGCAGTCAAGTATAAGCCCCGGGACGGGACGGACGTGTTCTGAATTAACTCGCGATCTTTCACACCGCCGCAGCCTGTTATTCGTGATCGTGTTTCGTGTGTCGTTGGTTAACAGTGTAAGCAAGCAGACAGCAGCGAGTCCTGTTGGGAAAATTTCCTTCGCTGAAATGAATGTTGAATGTTTGAACAGTGCTGCGGGCAAAAATCGCTTTGCGATCGTTATCGGTTGCTGGGTGGTGATTCTACTGCTGGCTCAGAACAACGGTGCCGACGGGCGGGTGTACAAACGATGCGAGCTGGCACGTGAACTGAAGCTGAAACAGGTGCCGGAGGATCAGATTGCCGACTGGTTGTGTATCGCCGAGCACGGGTCCAGTTTTAACAGTTCGGCTGTCAATTTGAAGCATACACGATTCGGTGGCTCAGCCTACTATGGGATATTTCAGATTAGTGATTCATATGGTTGCTTGAAAAGTAGTTCGATTTGTGGTTTGACGTGTGCCGATTTGAGAGACGATGAAGTGGCAGATGACATCGATTGTATGCGGAGAATTTTCGGCGAGTATAGTCGTGAGATTGGGGATGGTTTTGCGGCTTGGCCCGCGCATAAAACGTATTGCCAGGGTCTGGCGGCGAAGGCCGACGCGTTCGATGGTTGTTTGAACGAAGAAGTACTTCGCTTTCAAGCGTACTACAAGGAGCAAAAAGCCAAAGCAATCAAGGAAGATTTAGTGCTGCGTACTCCCGCCGGTAAGGTGTACGATCGTTGTGAGCTGGCCGTGGAGCTTCGGGATAAATTTGAGCTTCCTAAGGAGCAGATCGCTACATGGGTGTGCATAGCCTATCACGAGAGTCGTTTTAACACCTCCGCCGAAGGTCGCTTGAATGCAGATGGTAGTCACGATCATGGCCTGTTTCAGATCAGTGATAAATATTGGTGTTCTGCCTCGGGTGGGCCCGGTAAAGAGTGCGGGGTGACGTGTGAAGATCTGCGTAACAACGATATTAGTGATGATATTCGTTGTTTGAAACAAATTTATCAAGACCATCAGACAAGAGGTAATGGATTTACGGCATGGGCAGCTTATTTGCCCAACTGTGAGGGAAGGGAGGAGAGTTTCGTGAAGAATTGTTTCAATGAGACGGCGACGACGACGGCAATTGTTGATCCGACGCGACCTTCGGGAAAGAAAGCCGACGTTGCAACGCCGGTTGGAAAGATATACGATCGTTGTGAGCTGGCCGTGGAGCTTCGGGACAAATTTGAGCTTCCTAAGGAGCAGATCGCTACTTGGGTGTGCATAGCCTATCACGAGAGTCGTTTTAACACCTCCGCCGAAGGTCACTTGAATGCAGATGGTAGTCGTGATCATGGCCTGTTTCAGATCAGTGATAAATATTGGTGTTCTGCCTCGGGTGGGCCCGGTAAAGAGTGCGGTGTGACGTGTAAAGATTTGCGCGACAACGATATTAGTGATGATATTCGTTGTTTGAGACAAATTTATCAAGAACATCAGAATATTAGCGGCAATGGATTTACGGCGTGGACAGCTTATTTGCCCAACTGTGAGGGAAGGGAGGAGAGTTTCGTGAACAATTGTTTCAATGAGACGGCGCCGACGACGGCAATTGTTGATCCGACGCGACCTTCGGGAAAGAAAGCCGACGTTGCAACGCCGGTTGGAAAGATTTACGATCGTTGTGAACTGGCGAATGACCTGCGGCACAAATTTAATTTGCCTAAGGAGCAAATCGCAACTTGGGTGTGCATTGCCTATCATGAGAGTGCGTTTAATACATCGGCCGGAGGCCGATTGAATGCGGATGGTAGTGGTGATCATGGTTTGTTTCAGATCAGTGACATTTACTGCTGTTCTCCACCCGGGAACGGATGGGCTTGCTCGGTGACATGCGACGCGTTGAAAAATAATGACATCTCCGATGATGTCGCGTGCATTCGAACAATTTACGAAGAGCATCAACGTTTATCAGGCGATGGATTTAATGCGTGGTCTGTTTATCAACCGCACTGCAAGGGTAGAGCCGAAAGTTTCGCCCAGGGTTGTTTCGGGACGGACGATGATCGTCCGGTAACAACGCCGACTCTGCCGAAACCTGCCGTCACAACTCCAGCTAGAATACCGCCTAGGAAAACCTCTGCCAGCAGAGGGAAAGTCTACACCCGTTGTGAGTTGGCCAGAAAACTTTACTTCAAACATCGGTACTCGATCGAGGACGCCGCCACATGGACTTGCATCGCACAGTACCAATCTAACTTCGATACTGCCGCTGTTGGAGGGGAAGCCGGTGGTGTGAGATTCCATGGAATTTTTCAACTCAGCGACGAATTCTGGTGTTCACCCCCGGGACGAGGTTGGGTTTGTGGGTTGCCTTGTTCCGATCTGGAAGATGACGATATTACGCACGAGCTTGCCTGCATGAGACACATCTTCGAAGAACACCAACGAATCTCCGGGGACGGATTCAACGCCTGGACTGTGTATCAACCGTATTGCAAAGGAAAAGCTCGCAGTATGATCAGTGGATGTTTCGACGAGGATGAGAATGCTTTGGTCCCTACGACAACGACCCGACGACCGGCGAAGAACAAGAATGTCGGCGTTGGAAAAGTGTACGAACGCTGCGAACTTGCACGGGAATTGTACTACAAACATCATATGCCATTCGAACAAATTGCAACTTGGGTTTGCATTGCTCACAGGGAGTCTAACTATAATGTTTCTGCCATCGGCAAAATGAATACTGATGGAAGTGAAGGTCATGGATTGTTTCAAATTAGCGACTTCTACTGGTGCTCTCCTCCGGGAAAAGGTTGGGTTTGCAATATAGCTTGCTCGGACCTGGAAGATAACGACATAAGCGATGATCTTGAGTGCATGAAAATCATTTTCAAGGAGCAGACGGAACTCTCCGGAGATGGTTTCACTGCTTGGGCTGTCTACAACCCTTACTGTAAAGGCAAATCCGACCATTACATAGATGGCTGCTTTGATGAACCTACTACAACTGCTACTAGACCCACTACAACAACTACTGCTACTACTACTACTCGACCCACAACTACTACAACCACTACCACCACTGAACGTGTCATAACCACTCCAAAAACTACCAGAACAAGTACGGTTCGAATAACCGCTGTCACCACAAAACAACCAACCTTCAGTTGGTTAACAACTCCAACCACTAAAACTACTGCCAAATTTACTTTTGCAACACCAAAACTAAACTATTGGAGTTCAACCACGTCAAAATCAACACTGCCACCGACCGTTCCCCGAAAAACTACCACCACAACTGCCACCCTGCGCCCTGCCATCGGATCAACAAAGTCCACTACCAGCCTCTATGACTTTTTTCTCCAACCTTTCGTTCGAACAAAAAGCTCCCATAAGGTAACCTACGCTCCATTTACAACCAGAACAACCAGCGCTAGACCAATTTACAGCGCATCAACTGCCAGAACCACAAGACCCAAATGGTTCCAACAACATAGCATCACAAGTCGGTCTACGACGACTAGCCGTCCAATCACCACTACCGCTAAATATTCAAGCTTTGATCAACTATTCGATCATTTTAAACACGTTTGACAACCGATTACCCGTCAAATTGTCGAAATAAATTTTATATAGAATGTAACTACTCGCCAATTATTTATTTACTTGAGAAACACACCCTTGCGTCTATCACTTCCAACAACCGGATCGTAAATCAATCCGTTCCAATAAAATGCTAAGTAACCCGACTAACCTCCGCACTCCGTGCGTCGTCTATACAATCTATAATCATTCACAGATGCCCCCGTGGTGCTGACACTTCCCCACATGATGGGTGCCGATGAGCAGTACAGCAGTTTGATCGAAGGATTCCACCCCGATCCGGAAAAGCATCAAATCTTTGTCGATGTCGAACCGGTACGTTGGTTAAAATCGTGAACCTTGCTACTCCGTCTAACCTTTCATTTCACTTTTGATTTCACTGTAGTTAACCGGCACCCCACTGAACGGTGGCAAACGTGTTCAATTCAACATGTTCCTGCGGAGAATCGACTCGATCCGGCTAACGGATCGTCTGCAAACCACCCTCTTTCCGGTGCTGTGGATCGAGGAGGGAATCTCCCTGAACGAGGACATGGTCAAACTGATCGACGACAGTTTGATGAAGATTCTCACCCTACTCGACATCATTCAGTGGAGCATGATCGGCGCTGGGCTGCTGCTGGCGATCGTGATGCCGATCGTTTACTTTGCCAAGCGAAAACCACGGTCCACGTCGGGCACGGTAACGCCGAGCATGACGACGACCACCAGTGCCGCCAGCATTCCGGATAACAAATGACCCCCGCTGGTGATGACCTATCTGGACTGACGATAGGATAGGATAGGATAGGATAGGATGATGACGACTGATCGAACGTGTGCGTTGCGAGTGTGAGTGAGCGATTCAAGTGCCAATGCTGACCGCTACCGGAGAGATGCGCGGCGCTACTACTGTTAGGTCCACTTTTGTGCATTTTAGTGCAAACTAAGTCAAACTGTTTCCGTCCAAAATGAGTTGAGCTCTTGTTTTAAGCTGTTTGTTTTTCTTCGAGACAGTAGAATAGCTTACGTTATGTGATGAGTAAATTGTGTTTTAATAATAATAAGTAGGCGGTGCGCATTTCACCTGATATGAAGCAGCCGAAAGTGTCCAATCAAAACCTATAGTTAGCGTTAATGTAAATGTTGTTTAAAACAAAAGAAAGGACTACAAGTTCAGGGTTATAATATATAATTGCTCTGATATTTGTCCTTTCTTAAAATTATTAACATGATATTTATATTATTATTTATTAAGTCGATAACAACAGACTACAGTCTCAATGATGGTTAAGTATCCTAAACTAATAACAATAATTACAGTCACAAAATTAAAACTGCAAACACTAACAATTTTCTTAGTCAATATTTGTAGACAGAAACCATAGAAAAGTTACGACGGATTGCGACAAATTAAAATCAAATACAGAAGCAACTCGAATGAAAAGACGCTGTGAAAAAGAGCTGTTTCGTCCGTGATGGTTGCGTTGAAATGATAATTGAATTATTCTGCAGTACCCTGCGACGTACGTTCAGATCTATCGACCCCAGACTAATAGGACAATCGACGTAATTCGGCAAGCGGAAAGGATTTCGCCATGATAGACCACCGAGAGCAAAGCGTAAGAAGCGACGTTGAACCGACTCGATCCTTTGGGTAAGTCCTCACATAAAAAGACAACTGTATTGAATTTGTAACTTATTATCGCTATTTTAATTGGAATTCCGCACTGAAAATAATCGTGCGACTATTTTTCCCTATCGGATTATGGAGTGGTATAACAGAGTTGGAGGTTAGGTCCAGTTGTAAGCTGCTCTTGACTCGGGTGATATCTTCCTTAAGGGAACTCCGTCTGGATCAGCATCGCCGTCATGGCATAGCATGGAATCGAAAAGGTTCTGCGATCAGTTCGTCTCCTTTGTGACGATGCGAGCGGAATGATGGTTCTACGGAGGAAACTGATCGATTCGCTTCATGAAGGAAATAGCATTGGGCGATACTGTATCTGTATCGAAAAAATCGATACTTTTGAGCCGATACATCGATATTTTGGATCGATACTGAGCGTCCCGATACCGGCCAGTATCGATGCTAAAGCGACGATATTTATATCGATACCATTATAGTAAATGCTAGAGAAACTAAAATATTTTACTTATCCTAATGCGATGTCCATTACCCAGGTAACCAATAAGCATTTCCAATGCAATTTAAAAGCAAGTCGATAAGCATTTAAGTTGCCTTAAATGCTACTTAAATGCTATTTTGGCAAAATATGCGGTTACTTTACGGCTAGCCCTCTTATAGTGCTGATAATGCTTATTTGCAACTAGTTACCAAGAAGAAGAATTTAAATAGAATTTTGGATGCCAATTTACAACAGTTATGCAGTCAAAAAGCTGATAAACAACAACCTGCAGTATAAAACGCCAGGGATGCTAATAAACAACTGATTTACTGCTTGTTTTAATGCTTATTGGTTACCTGGGTAGGATTTCACCTGCATAACAATGTTCCGCCAACAAACTCGATCCATGGCTATCCGCCTCCAATTTCTCGAATGTCCCACACTTTCCAGGACTTGCTCCATATGGTCTAACCGTCAAGCACGCTGCGTTCCTTTGCGCCTGGTACCAACCGAATTCGAGGCAAACATCATTTTTACGGGATTGTTTTCCAGCATTCTCACAACATGTCCCGGCCATTGTACTCTTCCAGCCTCAGCAACTTTCTGAATACTGGGTTGGCCGAAAAGCTGCGCCAGCTGGTGGTTCATGTTTTTCCTCCATAGACCGTACTCACATACACCACCAAAGATGATCCTAAGCACACGACGTCCAAAAGTGATCAGTCTCCGTCGAGCATTGTCCACGTTTCGTACCCGTAGACTATCGGTCTTATTTGCGCTTTGTACATGGTACATTTGGTACAGGGATGAAGCTTGCCAGATTTTAGGGTCTTGTAGAATCCGTAGTAAGCACGACTTCCGGCAAGAATACCTCTGCGTATTTCTCTGCTGCAGATGTTATCCGACCACCTCGAACTCGTAGAAATTAAAATAAGAGGTGTACCTAATTAATGCGGCAGCTAATTTTTTCTCGATAAATAAACTCTGCAAAAATAGATGCATTCCCAGTTCCAGTCTTAAATCAAATTTTAAGTAAAACTTCAATTTCAATTTGAAATCTAATTTAAAGTCGGATTTCTTGGGTGATGTAAAAAAATCAAATTCAATTTCAAATCCTATTTCAAGTCCAATTATAAGTCCGATTTAACTCCAATTTCTGGCAAAGTTGTAAGTATAATTTCTAGTCAAATTTTACATCCAATTCACTATTAGTTACTAGTAAAATTTTAAGTTCTTTATTATGTCCTATTTCAAGTTCAATTTCATGTCTCATTATAAGTCCTATTTCATGTGTAATTTCAAGTCCAATTTATATATTCTAGTCTGAATTGGTCCAAACTTGAGTTTAACTTCGCGTCCAATTTTAAGTGTGATTTGAAGTCCAAATTCAAGTTCCACTTCAAGTTTAATTTTAAGTTAAATTTAAAGTCTTACTTCCAGCTCAATTTAAAGTAAAGATTCAAGTTGAAATTGATTCAAACTGAAGTCCAATATCATTCAATCATCAATATCAATTTGAAGTTCAATTTTAAGTATAATGCCATGCTCAATTCTAAGTTAAATTTCAGTTCCCATTTCAAGTTCAATATCAAGTTTAATTTCAGGTTCAATTTTAAGTAAAATTTCAAGTGCAATTCCAGCTCCGATTTTAAAATTAATTTCAAATGCGATCAATTAGACAACTCACAAGTTGCTGAGTGAAGCTCTGCTTTCCTCAATGGAGGTAGCTGTCTTGGCACTCGAAGATGGATGTGGTTGGATACGCTAGACCGTCAATGAAGTCGCAACTGCGTTGTTAAGTGAAGAAACCCTGAGTGCACGAAATAACGTTTGACGGAGATGAACTGGAAGGGGTTGATGAATTCATAAATTAGGGATCTCTGGCAACCGCCGTCAATCATACGAGTAAGCAGATTCAACGACGCATTCTAGCTAAGTCAGGTCTACTTTTCCCTTCGTAAGTCATTTCGATCAAGGAGCATAAACCGTACGCAAAATATAAAAGCATTTGCTAGCGCTTGGCTGAGTGGTCGATTTCTGGTCGGCCCGGCCGGTTTTTCACTTGCAAAGCCGGTGATCGATCAATCTGGCAAAAAGTCGGTTTACCAACTTAAAAAAACGGATTTATACTTTTTGTCCGATTTTTGAAATTCATTTTTCATTTCCATCATTCCACTAGATTTTCTAATAAATTTTATAGCAATCCTGAGCAATTCGTTGTAGTTTCCGGTCAAAAGAGTTTAAAACCGCAGGCCTGACCAGTCCGACATCAGCTATTATTTCGTTCCTAACGAGATTTCGTATGAGAACGAAAGAGAATCAACAGTACTAAAAGCACACGCATATAATTTTCTAAAAAATTAAGCTAAATAATAAACAAAAGTGTGGTTTTCGTTGCACCCTGTCAGTGTATCGATACCGATATCGATACCACTGGTATCGATACTTGTCGCCCGATATTTCAACGGGATCGATACGTTTACAAAAATTGTATCGATATTCGAATATCGATGCTTTTCGCAGTATCGCCCAATGCTAGAAGGAAATTGATTAGCAGGTTAGTGAAATGAAACTAAAGGAGTCAATGTAAGTGTTCGTAAAAGTTCCGAAGAGCTCTTTGCGAGAGGGAAATTTCTCATGGGCCGCTCGTCGCCAATTTCTCAGAATTCGCAAGTCGCTTTTGAACTGGTCGAGCGATCCCGCACGGTAGGCATCTCTGTTCCTAATGCAGGACGGAGCCACTTTCGCCGCATTGTCTTTTGACATCCTTACGACGTGGATGGCCCACCGTAACCTATTGACTATAGTAAGACTTAAGTGGTAGTAAGGTTTAAGTATTTCAAGTAAGGCTTAGATATAAGAAGATTTACCGATTAGGTTTCGTTCTATAGTCTGTTCAATATAATGCACCAATAAATCCACAAATTTTATCTCTCGATTAATCAACCTATTTCGTCTGGTTCCATGAGGCAGCTGTATTTCATCACCGTACTTGTCACCAGAACCCATTGACTCTGTACGCACCTCGGTAAAAAAGATCACCATCCAAGCGCTGTTTCTTCACCATGTCACTAACGCACATTGAACGACCACAGCGTATCAGGCGAAGAATGTCAAAGTGTCAGTGTAGTGTGAGCGAAAACGTAAACAAAAAAAAAGTAGTTAGAAAACGCAAAACATATTCATCAAATCTATAGTTTTTCTTAAATCTTAATTAAAAAGTTATTCGGTTGAGGGCACTTACATCTAAGAGTGAATTAAAGGTAAAAACTTATATTAGTGATGTGCTTAAAATTAGTTTAAAACCGCTTATATCTAGGTTTAAATCGGAAACTTAAAACTATTAGTACGGTACGGAATTTAATAGTACGGCTGATTGAGTTACGGTGAGAAACCAGTTTATACATTTAAAACTATACTTACAAACAACTAATTAATTAGATAGCGACGAAGGTGGACACAGTAAAAAGAATAAATAACGGACAAAGACAGTAAGGAAGATAGAAGCACTAAAACGTAAGATTATAATCTTGTAAAACATAACCCTAAATTAAAACTTATACTTATACATGCAGGAATTAAAAACGGTCTAGGACTTCGTACGAATAAAGGCCGTTAGATATTCGGAATAGCTAAAATCGACTGTTTTCTTGTTACAACGCGGTACGCAGGTAACAGTACTAAATAGCCATTTGATCGGTTTTCGTCGATCGATTAAACATACCGACGAATCAGTAGATCGCCCTGTTAAACTCCCAAAAGCGTCGTTGTAAAACTCCGCCTGCAGATGATGGATCTCGGTAGAAGCATGTTCGATGAACCTGAAAATACTACCTGAACCGGTGCAGAGGGTCCAAAGACCCCAAAAAGGAGAATGGTTTTAATAGCTGTTATCCATGGCTAAAAGTACTTACTTACTTAGGTGGCTTGCCGTCCTAAGACAAAGTCTGTTGAACAAAGTTTCTTCATGTAACTCGGTTGAGGGCTACCGCTCTTCAATTCCTCGGACACCGAGTACTATCCGCCAGCTCTCGCTCCACCTGGTCTAACCATCTTGCTCACTGTGCTCCTGGTCATCTTGTTCCTACCGGATTTGAGGCGAACGCCATCTTTGCAGGGTAGTTGTCCGGCATTCTTGCAACATGCCCTGCCCACCGTATCCGTCCAGCTTTAGCTACCTTTTGGATACTGGTTTCGCCATAGAGCTGTGCGAGTTCATGGTTCATCCTCCGCCTCCATACTCCGTTCTCCAGTACGCCGCCGAAGATCGTTCTTAGCACTTGTCGTTCGAAAACTCCGAGCACTCGCAGATCCTCCTCGAGCATTGTCCATGTTTCATGCCCGTAGAGAACAACGAACGAACCTTAAGTAAAAATAAGCGAGGCGAAGGCTCACAACCACGACTTCTCTAAAGCGAGTCCGAAACGAATTTCCGATAGGTAAACTGTAATGGATCTATGGCTATATGCATGAGTTAACTAGACGAACTATCAGTACGTTTCATCTTATATTATAAGGTTTTTATACCTTACATACAGTGGTACTTGGGATGAGGTGCGGAGGGGAATCGTCCCCTTAATCTCGACGACAAACCCAGTAAGCATTGAGCCTCGATGACCTTAGCGAACACCGGGGTTGGTTACCCGATCTCCGCTAAGGTTGCTCGTATTCCAGAATATACAAAATAATTCAAAAACAAATTTAATTTCATTGCGCATGGACGAATTAGATAATCCGTTCGCAAGCGGCGGTATCCAGAGAACTCCGCCGATGGATATGAGCAGAAGCGCAAGCGTAAGCGGAAAGGGAAGCGGCACACCTGCCGCTTCAACTGCATCTACGCCGGACGCAGCGATGAACGGCCCATCGCTAATAAAAGCAGTGGAAGGAAAGAGAGACATGCTACCAAGAGTGGTAGCGGCGTCTCATCAGCTTGATGCCATTATCGAGTTCGTGGTAAGTCGCAGCACCCTGGTGAAGGGCCTGAAACAAAGTCTGCTCATGCTTCGGGTCACCATGCGTGCTGGGACGAAAGAGCACAGCGAACTCGAAGCGCGAGTAAGAGTGACAGAGAAAATGACCGAGAAGACGTTTGAATCGAAGTCTGCACAAACGGATGCCTGCTCGTCAATGATTGACCACATCGTGGAGCTCGCGACTACGGAGCAGTCCAACGACAACAAGGTATCCACCAAACGTGCAAGGCAGTCCCCAGGGGAAGAAACCCCCACGGGCCCGAAGAAGCGCCTGATCGCAAAGGGTAGCAAACCAACCGAAGAACCCGCTGAGGGTAACGAGACTCAGTTGGCGTCCGACAATCAGTGGTGGTTAGAAGTGGTTAGAAAGAAGAGGAGCAAAGGCGATGCCCTTATCCTCAAAACTGAGGGGCCGAAATATTCGGAAGTTTTGAAGGCCATAAGAGGGGACAAAAAGAATGCCACTGAGAAGGGTTCTGCCTACAAAATGCTGGCACAAAAGGTCCTCGGCGATAGCGTACAGATCCGCGCACTAACCCCCAAGATGACCCTCCAGCTTAAAAACTGGGATGGTCCCTATGCCCATTGAACGTGTTCCAGCAGCCGGAGGCCTGCTTCCAGTGCTTTGAGTGGAGGCACAAGTCCTGAAACTGTAAGGGGCCAGACAGAAGCCACCTGTGTAGGAGATATGGAGGTGCGGGCCATCATCTCGGACCCATACCGCATCCCTGCCGGCAACGGCAACGGAGTCTCGGATAGGTCCGGGGCGGCGGCTATATGGAGGACTATCAGGTTACCGGTTCAAGAGGTGTCAACCGCAGAGGAGGGATTCGCGGTTGCCAAAGTGGGTAGAGTGTTCTACTGCAGCTGTTATGCTCCGCCGAGTTGGTCTATCGAGCAGTTTACGCGGATGGTAGACCGAGTATCAGTTGTGCTGGTTGTGGCAGGCGACTTCAACGCTTGGGCGGTAGAGTGGGGAAGTCATCGCACGAACCATAGCGGTCGAATTCTGCTTGAGGCTCCGGCAAAACTCAACATAGACCTGGTCAACGTCGGCACCACAAGTACCTTCAGTAGGAATGATGCAGAGTCTATCATCGACGTGACAGAGCGATCGCCAGAGATGCTAGAGTGAAACATCGAGGGCCTCTTTCCGGCCCTGGCCCCAGGCCGCTGAGTCGTCCCACGGCCGACGTTCCAGTATCTCAGACCATAGCAAAGGATGGTCGGCCCACCAGCCGAACATCCAAAGTAACGTGGGCGACGGCGGTTTAGAGGTCGGGGAGAAAGCGACGGTTACGAACGAGGAACTCATTGGGATCACTAAATCCCTAAACGTGAGCAAAGCGCTTGGGCCATACGGAATCCCGAATATGGATTCTAGAGGCTCCCGAATTATTCGGGGCAGTAATGAGTAGATGCCTGGAAGCTGGCCACTTCCCGAACAGATGGAAGCGACAGAACCTGGTCCTATTGCCGAAGGCGGGAAAACCTCCGAGTATCCCCTCGTCATATAGGCCGATCTGTCTGCTCGATACTGCCGGCAAAGTGCTGGAGAGGGTTATCCTTAACAGGCTCGTACAGTACACTGAGGGTACAACCGGTCTGTCAAGGAACCAATTCGGCTTCCGAAAAGGCAAGTCGACGGTGGATGCCATCTTGTCTGTCACTAAGAAGATTGGATGCGATCCAGGAAACTGGAGCTAGCGCAACATGAAACGGTGGTTATCGTGGTGAACACCCGTAAGTCGGTGCAGCGTCGGTGACTGCACTATTTCGTCAACGCATTCTTTAAAACTCCTGGGAGTCATTGGTCGACGACAAGCTCAAGATCGGGAGCCACGTCGACTGTGCCTGCAGAAAGGCTTCCACAGCTATTTCGGCATTGTCTCGTATGATGTCTAATTGCTCTGCGGTATATGGCAGCCAACGTGCTCCAGTTCATACCCAGGTATGGCGGGCCGGTGTGGTCATCGGCGTTAGGTACCAAAAGCAATCTAACTAAGCTGGAAAGCACCATGACGCAATCTGCGTCTTAGCGAGTATAATGCCTATTGGCACGTCCCATTAGGGGGTCGGGGTACCCAACCCTGAGTTGTCTTCTCAGGTGTCTGATAGTACCGTATCTTCTAAGTTGCTCAACAGATTACCCCACTCGTAAAAAAATACCAGGCATCTTCATAGGTGTTAACCCTGGGGTTTTCCCGGTTCATCCCTAACAAATGTCAAGTTCTTAATGATGTTAATACCTATGGCTTTGCTTTGCTTTTTTCTCTACGCACCTGCCGACGAAATAGAGCGCCTAAGAGATTAACCTATTAATCAATCGACTTCGTCGGATTGCATTGAGAGATTGTCAACCGGCGTATTAGTGAATTTAATAGATTGATAGTCGGGATTGATCATTAAGCTTTATCTCCCGATTAAACAATCTATTTCGTCTGCTTCCGTAGGCCAGCTCTAATTTATTACCCTACTAAATAGCCAACTTAGTCAGGTCTAGTTGATCGATTAAATATACCGTCGTATCAGCAGATCCCCCTGTTAATCTTCCATGAGAGCCGTGGCAAGAATCGAGCCAATCAGCCAACGCGAACCTACTGACGTAGGTGGAAAAGTAGGAGGGATTTTTCATCGGCAGGCCCGGCGCTAACCAATTTGTCACTCCACGCAAATTGTCAGAATGGCGCCCCCAGAACAAACGAAAAACAGTCAGCGTTACTGTGTGCAGACATTTTACTACCTACACACTCGCAAACGCACAGTCTCGTAGCATCTTTCTGCAAAACCACTCACAAGGCAAACAACTCGTGAGCAGCCAGCTGCCCGTGAGGGTTAGCGGTACACTGGGATACAGATGTTGCATTACTTTTTGTTTTCTTCTTCATCTTACGCCCCCGATTTTACACGCGAGCGGGAGTGCGAGTCCGCGCGAGTCGGTATCAGTTGCTCAGGCTGCAATGACGTGCGAGAGCGACGACCGTGGCTTTTAGCGAAATACACACTCGCAAAAGTCGTTGCAGTGCATGAATAAACAAGAGCGGGAGTCCGAAAGGAATGCTTATGTAGGCCTATTGTCTAGAACGAGTACGCGTGTGTGAGAAAATTAGCCCACACGAGTGTGGGCTTCGCAACGCTGGTCACAGTCAACCGCCATTTCTTTTGAATAATTGTCGGTTTCTTGAAACCCATTATTAGAATGATAAACCTTCAAAAACGAAAAAGTTCGGTTCATATTTCCTGATACTTCAAAAACTTTATCCTCATACCTTGATACTTCATCGAAGATGAACCTGCTGATTGCGGATTCTGAAGAGATTCAAAAATCTCTCCCGAAAAATTTCTAAATAATTTAATATCATCAATGCCACTTTCCCACCACGTTTATCTGAGTGTTTTGATTGTTGTGTTTTGTTGCGAATAGATTTTCATCAGGAGGAGGTGGAGCGCAAACGGAAAGCGAAGAATGGCATAGGCGTATAAACCATGCACTGCAGGCACTACTTGGAATGATTCTCAAAGTACACTCGTCGAAAGTAGGGAGAGTACGACCGGACAAGAATACCGGATGACCGTGCAGTGAATCTGTTCTCTTCTAGACTTTCATCGGCCTTAAGGGCCCCATACACGTAGGCATATGTTGGGTTGGAAACGAATAAAATGTTGGCGGGTCATTCAGGTCGAGCGACAAGCCCAACATCTTCTTTTGCCTGCTTGGGTGGTGGTGCTCATACACAGGCGAGAATGTTGAATGAACATGAATTTACCAACATTTTCGGCCAACATGTTCGTACGTGTATGAGGGCCTTTAGGAATAGAGAGTGTGATGCCAGGTTTTGCTGAAGAAAAATCCGTAGTTTTACCGTCAGTACTTTTATCACAGAGGAAAGGGTCATAGATTATAAAGCTTAATCAAATTTCAAATCAAACTTTAGATTTGATCTTTCACTGACATTTGTTCTTCATATAAAGGTTTATTAGTATAAAGTGTTTCTCAATTTTGCTGAAAGGTGACATTTTTTATCGTATAGGTATTGTTCTTGATTGTATTTGAAAGAAATTAATACTTTTTTAAATCAAATTAGTACATGATACATTTCAATTTTTCTCTCTATTATTCAACAACGCAGACTCTTGGCTGTCGTCATTCGCCATTTGTCTTTATTTTCCAGATCTCATCTTTCATTTTTCGTCGATTGGTTATTTTGTATGTTGTCTTTAATTTTTCATTTATTTTGTTTTGCCTTGTCATCTTCTTGTCGTGTTTTTTTGTTTTAATTTGATTATAATCACTATAACAGCTTGTGTCATTCGTGACTTCTGCGGGACTGGAATTTGAATCTGAGTTTTTGGTTTGATGGCGTCGTCATTAGTGTCTTTTTTGGTATAGCCTGTCACTGCTTTACTGACATTTGATTGTCTCTTGAAAAGCTTCAGCCAAAGGCTACATCTATTTATAGTCTTTTCGCCGCTTTGTATTTCTGTTTATTTGACCTTTTTGGGGCCTTTTAACCGAATTTTGTCGCTTTTCCTACTTGTCCGTTATATCTTTTCGCAGGCATTTCACTACCTGTTCGTCATTTTTTAGCTGTCGTTTCATTGTCTTTTTGTCACTTTATCGTTGTCTGTTCGTCATATTATCGTAGCTTTTTCGAAACCTTTTCGTCACCTTTTTGCCATCTCTTTGCTGCGTTTTCTCCGTATTCATTGTCATTTCTCTGTTGTATTTTTATTGACTTCCCGTGTCCCTTTTACTATTTTTCCACCGTATCTTGGTTTTTTGATATTTTGCTGCCTTTTTCCGTTTTTATTGTCATCTTTTCATCGTTTTTCGCCCTGTTTGTTACTAAGACAACATAAATATTGCCTTTTTCTTGTCTTTCCGTTGTTCTTTCATCGTCTTTTTAACGAGGCATATTCGCCATCTCTTCGTTGTCTTTTTTGTATTTTTTACCTGTTTAATAGTTTTTAAATGTCTCTTTCCAATTTTTTTGTTGTGTTTTTTGTCGCAGTTTTGACAGACTATTCGACGTCTGTTTATCGTATTTTTGCCATCTTGTTATCACTGTACCATTGACTTTGAATCACATTTTCGTCAACATTCCGCAGTCTTCGCAGTCTCTTCGTCGTATTTTCTATGTATTTTAGTCATCTTTTCATCGCTTCTTGAAGGCTTAAATGATAAACAGGTAATCCAAACAGGCAAATAATAGTATTACTATATAAATGTAAATATCACTACCATCAGAAAGCGAAAGCAGAGAAGTGAAGAATTTCATGCCATTAACGTATAGGGTAACCAACCTATTTTGGACCCCATCAGTAACTGTACATCATTTGGACACTTCCATTTGATTCGGCTGTAAGTGTCCAAATTATGTTCAGCTACTGATGGGTCCAAAATACGTTGGTTACCCTATTATGATGAAAATCGGTCCGTAGAAAATTCCTAAATCCGTAGAACTACGGAAAAATCCATAGACCTGGCATAAGAGAGACCCAACTTACTAGATGGCTCGGCCAGATTGAAGCCGATTTGCTTGTGTCGAGATGGTCAACGAATTGGCAGCAATTTTACATTAACCACTTATTTATTTAATGCTACAGTTTTTTTTAATGTAGGCGAAATGGTGCCCGCTCGAAGTGGCGCTCCAAGCAGCTGCTTGTTTTGCTTAAGGGAAGCGCCAGCCATGTTCATCGGGCATGTATTACTTTAATGTTAAATAGAGTCCGGATGATTTCTCTTGTTGTTGCGGCTGCAATTAGCTAGCTCCTTCAAAACGTTCGAAACTCGATGAAAACAACACTATTTCGTCCAGCCACAATGCTGCCACCAAATGTTTAAACACATTCTGCCTCAAAAAATTAAACGCAAGGCGAACGATTTCGAAAACAGACACTGAAGAAGCCTGCAAGTCGATACGAGTCGTAACACGTATCTATCGTGAATAAAATTAATAGCAAAAATCACTTGCGAAAAAGTTTTCTGTAATTTCAATCTTCGCATTCCACTAAGACGCTTAAAAAACTTCAGTCACCCTGAAGGTTAAATTTGGCAATGGATCGCCAATGTGATATCCTGTGATTTTCCACGACTAACTCCCAAGTTCCTTTACGCGGGAAGCTGTCAATCGACGCCAGCACTCTCTCTACGTCAGTTACATACTAACGTCCTGAGTTATGCTTGAAAAACTGGATTGTTCTGAACATTTATCAACACCAAAAATTCATATCTCAACAACCATTATAGAAAGAAATGTTTTTCATGAAGTATGTATGTAAGTAAGTAATGTAATGTAAGTAAATTATCTATAACGCTTATAGGTTCGTAACTCGTTCCTTTTTACCAAACTGGTAGGACTGACCAGTCTACTAGGACTGGAATCAGTCTTCTGTCTCCCGGGGCCTGGAATGAAAGTTGGTTTGAATCCGGTTATAACTGGCTCCCATTATAGCTTGTTTTATTTCGTTTTCCGGGATAAGAGGAAAGCTCGAATTTTTAAACGTTGTTTTCGTGTAAAAGCCCATTCAATAACTATTTTAGGGCCATTCATTCAGAAACATATTAAATCAAGTGTAACAAGATTCAGGGAACGGATGGGTCCGGCTATCCACCGTTTCGAGCTGGTGTGCAGAAAATGTCCATCTTCAGGCCGGACATTTGCCGGTAAGGCTGACCTTGTTGTATCTCAAACCAAGAGTCGTTTTAACTTTTTTTTTGTTTTCATAGAACTGTGGATATCAAGTACGTGGAACCGTCAAGTTACGACGGAATACCATCCTTACGGTATATGTCGGATTCCAACTTCCTGAACGAAATTGGTCGAATACCGATGACGCTGGTTAAGAGCAATGGATGCCTGTTTAAGGGCGCGCTGGACCTATCCACCTGTTTTGGTAAGTTTCAACTTGACTCACAGTGGCTTTGTAATTTTCGGTATTTCCGGTGACCAATCACTCATCTCGTTCGATTGATGCTGGGCGTTCGACTAAAATAGTGTTAACAAACAAGTTTTTATTGTTATCTGATTAGCATAACTACAAAATGACGCCCAGATTTCGCGGTAAAATATTGAAATTCAGTGGAGTAGAACGGTGTACGCATTCTAATGGGATTCTAAAGATCACATCTGCATAATCTTCTCTTCACGAAACCACTGAATCCAGTAGTGGACAGCAACGAAACTGGTCCTTTTGAGTGGGAAGGTGCAAAGTGCTGTTTTTAAACTATGCATTCACCGATATTGTCGTGCATTTAATATAATATTCATCATTTAATTTCTGCTATTTTCCACTCAAAATTGGTGGCCTTAGAATAAATAAAACAATTATAGAATTAATGTAACGATAAATTATTGTCATTTGTTTTAAACAGCAAAAAACTTCTTAGAGTGAAAAGGCGTAAAATGTTATTCTACTACAACAAATTGAGTGAGACTCCATCTAAACGGCATATTGATGATCGAATCGAAATTACGAACTTCATAATTTGATCGCTTGTTGTGCGTTTCTAGCCGCTCCCACAATTTGCATAAATGTCATACAGTCAAAGACCACATTGAGCGCTGCACCGCTCCGTCGCAGCTTCAAACAACCGGACTGGCTAGACAGGTTAGCGTCTTGTTATGATCGCCAACAGCTCGTGGTACCTAATTAATAATATTCTCGTATTATCGTTCTGTCCACTTGGAAGATGGCACGTTTCTCCTCCGACAATGAGGCGGTGGTGACACGAGGGATACTTAATTATAAGCGGTGTCTCTCGCGGTTTCAGTGGCTTGTAAGTTTAATTTTATGATGTTAAAATTTTACTGTTTTTCTGAAACGTAAATACAGGCTCCCAAAAATAACTTGAGAACATATTCACCTAAATAGTCAAATGCCGACGGTACAAGATTGCCACGGGACGTGACGAGAATGCGATCGACGTTGTACCCGCTCATCATCGGAAGTAATGAACCCTTTCCAATTACAGTTTTTTGATTAATCCTTTGCACCTCGACCCAACACGAACGTGTCGGCCACTTGAAATTTTTTAATGCGAAAACATAAACTTACACAGCATAGTATAGAACATTTGCGTTGCAAACTGATCAAATTTTATCGATTAAATTGAAAATACACATATGTCGAACAAACGATCATCGGTGATATCATCGCCTAAGATGACAAATACGGAACATGATTTTAAAAGATTAGGCCAAGCGACTTCTAGTCAGGTGTTCTGATGAGTCAAATTCGTCGGGCACTAATATTGGATTTTGCCCTTGAATGAACTTATTTACAAACGAATTAGGAATATGCAAAGCAGTTGAAGTTTTTCATCTTGTTGATTAAATCACTCTTTTTTGAAGATTGATCAGAAAAGTTCCCGCCCAACTAAGTGTGAGCTCTATTTTGGGCAAAAATTTTGGGGATCCCCAACCAATAAATTAATTCAACTTCCTACTGGAGATTTTTTTTTAAATAAATGGGCCGAAGGGTTCCACAAATTTAAGGCATTTAGGATAGGACCAATCTTTCGATTTGCTCGTACATCGCTTATTCTAAAAAATCGCATAGCTATAACATTATAAATATATGCATTAAGATGAAAAACCGCCTGATTTTTCAGCGAAATTACAAAATTATTGTTAAAAATATTAAAGGAATTCGAGCTCTCTGCTTTAACATTCTTTGAAAGCTATCCGTGTCCTTCTTTCACAGTGAGATTATGATTTTATTCAATTAAATTAGCACAGGTGAGTACCGAAGCAACAACGCCTGACTGAGAAATCAAGAGCAAAGGTATGTACCTCGAACCCGTTTGACCACTTTCAACTACAGGTCTTTGAATTCCGATTCGCTATAATCTTGTTTTAATTTTTTTTTGTGGAGCTCTTTTGATGGTGGCTCACGTTTAAGTCATTCATCACAGACTAATTTGATTTATTGCAGTCACTTGGTCCAGCAAACAAAAAACAATCAAATTTCGGTTGAATGGTTTGACAGATCCGCTCATGACGAGGAACAGTAGGTAATGATTAAAAAGTATCAATAAATTAGGTTTGATATTAGCGTGGAATAGAAATATTTTAATTGATCGTGCCGGAAGTTTCGCGGTGTGAAGAGTACGTTGCATCAATTTCCAATTAAAATGTTAACCCCCTAACGGGTCAGGTCGTATAAAGATGACATTCCCTTTTGGAGCCTGACTGCGCATATAGAATTTGTTTTGACTGGATAATAGGAAAATTCTGTTCAGAACAGATTTCTTGACATTTTGGCTCCAACAATACGGTTTTCTGACCATGCGTTCAGAAACCCTTCTAAAGCAAGGACGCTAATTTTCGATGTTTGATGTCATTTTCATGTTTAACGTGGTGGAAAATTATTTAACATTGTGCTTAAAATTCTACTACATATATGGACTTTTCAAGATGTAGTTGCTCGTTAGACAACAAAAATCTGATTTTCAAGTATTGAATTCAAAAATTATTTATTCAAAATATTGAATTTCCATCCGCTATATTGGATTTCGAAATAGTGCTCAACATGGATTTTTGACTTCTAACAACTGCCCTTATTTTCCGATGCCTAGCATAACGACGAGATGACGTACAACATTTGTTCTTCCCATTTTTATATTTCCGTGCTGTATTTACATTGAAATTGGTTCTTTTTTCTTTGAGCTACTGATAGTCGGTTGTAGCACTGATAATTAGTAAACTTTCAATTAGAAACTGCGAAATATGATAAATAATAATGGATCTAAACTATTGCCTTGTGGAACGCTAAGATGGATTGTGAAATTCATTTGATTCCGTTAATCCCAGTTAAACGCACAGTCGATGACTCTAGGCTCAATGGTTAAAAGTATTATCTAGCAGGTCATATTGTTGATGCAGTGTGAGCACAAACTATGCAGACAACACGCGAACGATTTTTCCAGGTATCAGAAGGGACGTGAGAAAGTCACTCACGGTCCCTTCACTAGCACCCATTTATCTCACTTTTCCAAACAGTTTGGGTTCATCAATAGGTCATATAGCAACGCGAAACAATCATTTTTAGTAAAGGTGCGTTTAGATTGGCAATATGTGGCATGCAACTTTTTCCAAACTGTTGCCCGATGTTTCCAAGCAACATAGCAACGTATAACAAATGTTTAGGTGGCAACAGAAGCAGCATTGAGTAACAACTAGCAACATGTCGCATACCATATGTTGCATTCCACATGTTGCCAAAAAATTATCCGGTTTAAACGCACCTTAACCATCTAAAACATAAACACTCTACCTTGCCAACCAAAGGTAGTAGGCAATACTAATGGAATTGGATGCAGCAAAATAACTCAGTCGCGAATATTTTATTTGCCTTTTAAAGTAAAATTAATATAGGTACATTAAAATCAGGATCACATTTGGCATGAATAGGTGGACTATCAATGGAATCGCGGAATCAATGAAATATTCTTCAAATACTTTGAATAATAATTATAATAAGTATCATCTTTTTATTAACAGATTTAATCCGTTTCATTTCTTGCCTTTTCACGTATAATACGATAATGGAATCGTTAAATCACACAATATGGCAAGCAGAACTATGATTTTGAGTTGATGCACCTCCTAGTTATCTTGATTTGTTTGTTAGAAATCACCCATAGCTTTACGTATCGTCGGAGAAATCGGCTGCTGATCATATTGATGGGCTCCTAAATGCGCAAAACATTCGGATTGAATTCAAGCAATTCATACGGATTAACTCAATTAACAGCGAGTATATTCATGGATCAACAACAAATTTAAGGAGTTTAATTACAGAGCATTAGATATGGCAGTGTCAAACGTATCTTAATTAAGGTGAAATTAGTCATCATCGATTCTGCAAATTTCGAAAGCAGTTTTTTATTTTGAAACATAAATTTTGATCATGAAAATATATTCGCTGTGTTCAGATTGGCAAGAAGAATGCAGTGAATACATTTCTATAACCAGAACCCCGCTTTTGGGCCCAAAAACTGCTTCCGAAATTGGGCTCTCCGCCGAAAAGCTAATGACTGCTAGTTTCCCGTTAAAACAGAGGACAGAGTTTGATGCGAAAAATGTTAGACTGAATACTGGGCAAGTTTCGATCTGCGGCTAAAAATATATTGGGTTTAGTTCGTGGCAGTGGGACTCCAACCCACAATTTCTCGATTAGTAACACCGTCGTGCCTCGACGACGGTAGGCACCAGACTGTTAGCTTCTACACAATGCAGTTGTTAACAGTCTATCTTCTCGTGTAGAAGCAAAGGGCAGTCATATTACAAATAATAACCGTCACCGGGGGAGCGTATGTGTGCGAAAGATTGAATGCTTGGAGTGGTAGGACAAAACTAGATCTCAGACTAATTAATACATGGGTGTGGTATAGTTTAAATGCGTAAAGCACTCGAGTACTAATCGAGAAATTGTGGATTGGAGTCCCACTGCCACGAACTAAACCCAATATATTTTTAGCCGCAGATCGAAACTTGCCCAGTATTCAGTCCAACATTTTTCACACCAAACGCTCCTCTGCTTTAATCAAAATAGAGTTTACGTTTGACCGCGAGTCAGTATCAGTAAAACGAAAAACGTATCTTAGTTTTCGCAAACTTTCTGATCTTTGTACGTTCGAGATTTTTATACAATTTAAAAGTAATTTGCATTACACCCCATAATGCTTGGCATGATTCCAATTCAAGTTTGTATTTATTTAAAGCCAATCATTAAAAGCTGTTTAAAAAATCAAAACGGACGACGGATCCAACTCGTATAGTGCAGTCAGACGACCCCCGCACTTTCCATCGTGGGGATTATTTTGACTTATTTTGCGAATTTGACTTTCCTGATTTCCACGATTCCATTGCCCTCACAAATTGCTTTGGTTGAGAGATTCAGGTCCATTGTGGCGATTATTTCGAACTCCTAAAAAATTTTGTACAGGAGAAATCGAGTCTTCAACAAATCGTCCCTAGTTATAATTCCTTTGCAGGGTTAAATCGGGAACTGCCATTCAGTGGTTAGGTAAATTAGAAATGCCCATCATGAACACAATATCACGGGCGGAAACCTTCTTCAAACCAATTGACCGGAACCGATTATTCTTCGGTCATATCATTGGTCTATTGTCAATATTCAGGGTATAGCAAAATTCTAGCCTGGGCAGCAATTAAAGAAAATTATATTAGAAATCGGTAGGTACGGCCAATTAAGTATTATCTACTTACTTCAACATTTCATATATATTGACCAAACTCGTGTTTTAGTCTTTTGACCTTGAAATGCGGTCAGGCATATAGAGTAGGGCGGGGCATAAGTGCGATGTTTGAAGTTGTCATCAGTTTTCGTGAGATATGAAGAAGGACAACAACATAATATATTTTATAGTGATGCAGTAACTCAATGTCTTCACATTCAACTATAAATCACCTGCGGTAATAGTGTTTTGCAAAATAAATTCTTCTTTCTTCTGATCAAGTGCAAATTCGCACTTTTACCCCACTAGCGGGGCAAAAGTGCGAATGTCGCGGGGCAAAAGTTCGAAGCTAGAATCCATGAAATTAGCCCAGCAGTAGCTAACAAAACCATATTATCTTCAATCTGCGTTATATTCCGGTAAGGAATATTCTCAATTTACACCTTTTCTATTTTACGCTGGTGTATTACAGCCTCCGTTAGATCGAAACTTTTCCAAACGTTTGTTTTTTGTTTCATCAGCGGAAACACATTGTTTGTCTTCGGCCAACATCTGTAGAGCACACAGTTTTCTGCAGATCTTTCATTTCTAGTATCTGTAATATAGTGCCTAAAACTGTATATAATTAGTTATACATTTTAGCCTCGTTCATGTATCGCACTTTTGCCCCGTCCGTGAATCGAACTTTTACCCCGCTAGGCGCTTGACGGGGTAAGATTAAATTACGGAAAAGCAAAAGTATATTTTGTAAATTATTTTCGCCGTATTTTCAAAACAGATATGTAAGTGATGTAAAACGCTGCTACAAATTTTCAACAAGTAATATCCTCCTATTGATATCGTATTTGCCGTATAACGAAAAATTATATCAAAACCGCCCTAAAATAACATTTGCACATAACTCAGCAACTATGCTTCGTAAGCAACCAAAGTTTACGTTAGATTCAAGCTATCAAAGTAGTCACCCATCCATGCCAATGTAGAAAATTTACTCGGAATCTGCACCGATAAATCATTGAATCGCACTTTTACCCGCATCGCACTTTTACCCCTCCTTACTCTATTAATGTTTTTTTGAAACGATGGTTCTACAATGGATGAACGCGGGACGGTAAGGGAAACAATGGCAAACAATGGTACAACCACAATGGCGTCAAGGTGATTCCCAAGCAGTCGAATCCCACTCCGGTGTTGAGCTCGACAGAGATATACTAGTGAAGCATAGTTAAAGTCTTAGAAACAAGTGGAAGGTTGCATTTGATACACCACTTCACATAAAACTACGCAAAGTTGATATTTATAAAACTGTAAGTATTAATTAGAAGCTTGCTTATATCTGTGTAACTGGGCAAAAATATGACAGTTTTACACAAAAAACTGGATAACATTAGGGGTATTTACGGGGAGTATTTAGGGGAGGCATCTACTGAGTGTTGGCAAAAGGTACAACCTTGTCAGCCGTGAGCGTCTGACTCCAGATTAGGGGCGGGCTCACGACGGTGATCCCACTGCACGGTGAATCGCCGTTTCCGTATTGGGTATACGGCTGTATCCCAGGTTAGGGGCGGCATACAACAGCGACTGATCCGAAGCGGGCGGCTAACTTATGAAACGCTGTGTCTCGCCAGCTATATCCAAGACAGCAGCCCTGTCCGCGAGACTAGGCATCGCTCGCAGCCCCAGTCAGGCGGTATGCCTGGAAAACTTTCGCTAGGAGAAATTCAGGACAGGAACTACAATCGGACAATCGGTATGGACCCAGGCGTAAGGAAAAGGACAACGATTATTCGAAACTTGGTACTTGGAATGTCAGGACTCTACTTGAACCAGCACGCGCGGGTGTCCTGGCAAAAGAGTTGCAGAAGATGAATGTCGAGGTTGCAGCCATGCAGGAAGTGCGATGGTCGAAGACGGGAGAACGCGAATTTCGCACAGTAGATCCTATTACGGCACGACATTCAAGTATTACATCTACTACAGTGGCGGCGAAAGGGCAGAGCATGGAGTCGGATTCGTATTACATGGAAAATAAATGAAGCATGTCATTAGGTGGAGGCCCATCAATGACCGTCTATGCGTGTTGAGAATTAAGGACAAATTCTTTAACTACAGTCTGATGAATGTATACGCACCGACGAACGACAAACCCGATGGCGTAAAAGAGGCGTTCTATCATCTCCTCGACAGGACATATGGCCCAAGGCATGGCATAAAGGTAGTCATCGGGGATACAAATGCACAGGTCTTTCGTCCCGTGATTGGTAGAGAAAGCCTCCATTCTACCACAAACGACAATGGCCTGTGGCTAATCAAGTTCGCTGCAGCCAGAGGAATGGTTATCTGTAGTATCCATTTTGCACGATGGAACATTCGGAAGCACACCTGGAAACACCCTAATGGAGAGGCCTGCTCTCAGCTCGACCACGATCTGGTTGATGGCCGGCACTTTTCTGAGGTCGCAAACGTGAGATCCTTCCGGGGACCAAACGTCGACTCGAACCACTATCTCGTAGTAAGCAAGATCCGCGCCCGGTTGTCCAACGTATTCAAATCGAAACCAACGAGGAAGATACGACTGAACATTCGGCGGTTATCAGCGGAACGAGTTGCTGCAGAGTACTCTCGGAAGACTGATGAACGGATCGGTGAACATCTCGGAGAGAACCTGAACGGACAGTGGAGACACATCCACGACGCGATCAGTACTACAGCGTGGGAAGTGTTGGGTACTATTGCTGCAGCCACTTCCAGTGAGTGGTTTGACGCAGAGTGCCAGCGTGTGATTGATGAGAAGAATCGAGCCAGAAATCACATTTTGGTTGCAACTGTGACACGGCAGAACAGAGAGAGATACCGAGATTCTAAAGCTGCCGAAAAGAGACTTCACCGTCGTAAAAAACGTCAGCACTGGGATCGCGTTCTTGCGGAAGCGGAGAATTGCTTCGAGAGGCACGATACGAGAAGCTTCTTTAACACGATCAACGGAATCAGGAACCGGACCGTGGCAACTCCTGATATGTGTAACGACAAGGAGGGGAACCTGATTACCGAAAGACCGGCGGTGGCTAGGCGATGTTGGAAACAACATTTCGATGCATTGTTGAATGGTGGACAAGATAGAGCGGTCAACAGAAACAGGATAACGATTGAGGATGATGGACAAGCTGTGGATCCACCAACTTTGGACGAGGTTAAGAAAGCCGCGAGAGAGTTGAAAAACGGCAAAGCAGCTGGTAACCATCAGGTTATACCAAAAGTATGGAGGAATTACCTACGGACTGGTTGGAAGGTCTCATATGCCCTATTTACAAAAAGGGCAATCGATTCGAATGCAGCAATTATTCAGGCATTACTCTCTTTAATTCTGCATACAAAATTCTCTCCCGCATCCTGATACTCAGACTGAGGTCGTTGCAGGAAACCTTTGTTGGCGAATACCAGTGCTGTTTTCGAGACGGACGCTCCACGACGGACCAAATGTTCACCTTGCGACAGATCCTCGATAAATTCCGAGAATTCAGCTTACAGGCTCACCATATGTTTATAGATTTCAAGGCGGCGTACGATTCAGTTAAACGAAATAAGCTGGGGCAGATTATGCTTGAACATGGTTTTCCAACAAAACTAATTGGCCTGATACGTGCTAACCTTGATGGTTCAAAATCAAGCGTTAGGATAGCGGGTGAGACATCGGACTCGTTTGTGACGTGTGATAGTTTGAAGCAAAGTGACGGGCTATCGAATTTGCTGTTCATCCTTGGATTGGAAGGGGCTATTCGAAGGGCAGGCGTGCAGAGAAGCGGTACCATCATCACGAAATCTGACATGCTCCTAGGGATCGCGGACGACATCGATAGCATCGGTGTTAACCGTAGAGCTTTAGAAGAAGCGTACACGCGGTACACGCATCTTAAGGAAGAAGCTGCGAGGAAAGGGCTTATCATACATTCTACCAAAACAAAGTATATGGTGGCTGGTAGAGAGCGTGGTAGCCCTTCGGGTGTTGGAACTGCGGTGGTGATCGATGGAGATACTTTTGAAGTGGTCGACGAATTTGTTTACAGATAGCGGATAGCGGCTGCCAATAGGGCCTTCTACGGATTACGTAGCCAGCTGAGGTCCCGTAGCCTACAACTCCGTACAAAACTCGCGCTCTATAAGACGTCAATTCTCTCAGTGGTACTCTAAGGCCACGAAGCGTGGACGTTGAAAGAGAGCGACCGACGAGCTCTTGGAGTTTTCGAGCGTAAGATCCTGCGATTAATTCTTGGCGGCATATTAGACGAAGGAGTATGGCGCAGGCGCATGAATCATGAAATATACCAAGTATACAAAGATGCGGATATTGTGAAGCGAATAAAATACGGCAGGCTACAGTGGGCTGGCCACGTAGCAAGGATGCCGGTTCAGAGACCAGCGAAAACAATATTTAGCAGAGAACCCGACAGAGGCCGACGACTTCGAGGCAGACTACGTACCCGTTGGATGAGCGCTGTTGACAACCATGCTAGAACAGCGGGTGTTAGGGGCAACTGGAGAGCGGCAGTCCAAGGCCGAGTATTGTGGAGACGGCTCCTGAATTCGGCATGGATTCGATAAATGGATTGTCGCCGGAAAAGTTAGGTAAGTAAGTATGTAAATCGGGGTATACCCCTATTGTTTGCATTTCATTTTAAACTTTGGCCATCATGGAGAGGTTATTTTATTGCCGAGTAAACTATGTTAATCAAACTCGGTCTCCTTTGTCACCCAACAACTTCTACATCTGTTACTGTGACGAAAATTCTCATAATGCAAGAAACAAAACCCTTTTTCTTCACTTGAATGTGTCTACTCTCTTCGTCAGTACCCCCTATTGCCGCCCAGTCACTTGGAAATCTGTCTTCTTTTCGGTAATCCCTATAAAGTGAGACAAAGCATTTTTCTGGCATATGTCAAAGAACATGTATGCCAAGTTTGACGAAAAACCGTCCAGTCGTTCCGAAATTACGGCGGAACATACATTTATACTTACGTTCCTCGTTCCCCCCTGTTAGCTCTCTCCCAGTCAGTTCCCTCTTTTTATACATCTGTTTGCTCTCTGAAAATCTCTATAACATAAGAGAAACAAAGCCTTTTTTCCATGTATCCCTCTTCTCATCGTTGCTTGACTGGCTGGTTCGATTTCCTATCCTACCTGTCGATTGCGCCTCATATCCAGTATATAAAGTTGTTGTATTTAAAAACATGTTAGTGCATTTGTAAGAGCTATAGAGTTGGGTTTATGCAAAAAATGTTTTTTTTTTGTTCTGCAGTGGATTAGCTTAAAGCGTGTGCTTTACCTTTTACATTTAAGCTAATAGGGAACGAAGAGCACTCAGTTTGTAACTCGGTACTTGAATATAAAACAGACCTGAATGACCAGATATGGTTAAAAGGTTTCAAATATAAATATAAAGAGGGCAAAGTAAAAAATATCAGCATTATACTGCATATCGCAAGTTAAAGTATTGTGGCATCAGAGTTTTATTCAATGCTGAGTTTATCAAACTTCATTTGAAAAGTTTAGAGCTTGAAAACATCAAAACATTTAGAATATGCGAATGATCTCATGCCCAATAACGTGTAGCTGTTTTAGAACATGTTATCAAAAATAACTTGATTCACTTTTGATATATGCAATTCCAAATCAGCGACGACGTCGTGGTCGATGAGCAATCAACCGGTTTTAATCAGCCAGACAAAAGATTTCATACGTTAGACATCTAAAATACGGTTCGTGTATCAAAGCGGAATCCGTTGGATCCCATTACTGCTATGCTATGCAAAAAAGGCTGCATCGTCTGCCTTTACAATCGGCGTTGAAATCTAATTGATAATGAATGCCATCATAGTTTCAGCAAAATATTAATTTGTTCTCATGAACAAGTATCTTTAGCATTAATAAATGTCGACGTTAATTAATGTTGACATATCTATCGGTACCAATTACTAAAAGTCAATCACTGTAATAGAGAGAGCATTTATCATCGCCTTCAGCATCTTCTTGTTGTGCTGATGCTGCAAGGTTTCATTATGTTTGACATAAATCTGTTAAAAGAAAACTAATGTTCGACACAGGCTTTAAGAACGGTTAGTCACA
The DNA here is from genome assembly GCF_943734655.1 of Sabethes cyaneus. Taxonomy (NCBI): domain Eukaryota; kingdom Metazoa; phylum Arthropoda; class Insecta; order Diptera; family Culicidae; genus Sabethes; species Sabethes cyaneus. Next base: position 232,181,324 of record NC_071354.1, read on the forward strand.
AATCACTGACGGAGTTTAAGTTCTGTGGCTTTCCCACGCAAGCGCAAACAGCGCACTTTGTAATCACTCAATTAGCCAGATCAGTAAACATTGCGTGCAGCATCGAGCCGCACGCGTTTCATATTATGTTACACCACGGCACACACTTCCGATTATAATCGGTGAACGGTTTAAAATCTATTATTAACAACTATTGTTCCGTTATGAAACAAAAAAAATGTGGATGTTTGTTTGTTCCTCCGCCGCGCCGCCTGGAAGGTGGAGGAGGAGGAGCACAGTAAAAAGATGATCGCTTTAAACCGAGCCACAGGCTAATACCTAATTAACCGCGGATAACAAAGTAATCACGATCCGATCATTCTCACCCGTTTCCCCGTGCGCTGCGTGCCGATTGCTTGTGGGTAAGAAAAACTAATCAAAACAAAACGTTCTGTTACGTTTCTCAATGAGATCAAGGTCGTCGCTATGCTATGCTTATGATGCTCGCACGCCTAAAACTGGTTTGTGCGAGGCTTGTGGCTAAAAATAAAACTCCCATTTATTTATGTTTCCTAAAACAATTGATCAGAGGGTTTATTTTAGTGCCCTTTTGATGGGATCTTCTGCCGTGTGCCACCGGCCGGGCCTAATGGCCGGTCGCTGGTGGTGGCTAATATTTGCATTGTAAGTAAACTCCGGTCACATCGGTTAAGCCATCGCCGCGCATCGCACTTGATTGATGATTGTGTGTGATCATTTGTTTGGATTATCGTGCGCGGACAGGTTTTCGGCATCGCCGTATGGTATGACGGTATCACCGGTCAAGCGGGCAGCGCAGCGGTGATCGCTAGCGTGCCTAGGATGGGACACGCTGCTTTGAAATGGTTAACGATTCAATGATAGCCCCAGCAGCAAGCTGTTGTCACTGCAAAACTAGTTATCTTCAAAGAGCCGGTATATAGGATATACCGACACGTTATCCATCGGTCTCTCTTTTGATCTATTTTCGAAAAGCATTTAATCCTTGTGCTGGCTATTTCGGCCGGTCGGATTAAAAAAAAACACAGACACCACTATAGAAAATGGGCTCAATTTAGCAGCAGCAACTTCATCATTTCTCGCGACTATAACTCAAATTCAGTAGCGTTTTATTAAGACCAAAATACACACCGATATTCAGTAAATATTATTCTATCAACTGGTATAAAAATCTTGTCTAGAATATAGTTTCAACGTAATTCCTGAGTATTGTTCAGGCTACCGCTTAATAGGCTGGAAATACCCTCCCGTACCCTATTTTTCCATTAAACAGTCTAAACCGTTTTTTAAGATACAGTTTTACATCAATCCAAACGTAATAAACAAGCCTTTAAGTGAAATAACACGTAATTTTATACGATTTGCGATGTTCCATTTATGTGCATGTCAGAAGACGTAAAATTACAAGATTTTTTCGAAGTGTGCAAAAATAACAAAAAATGACACCAAATTGATACAATAATAAGGCCATTACAAATATTTTTTAAAGTTTTTATCCTTCCAATGTTCGTTGTCCAATAGACAACTGAAGGGGGGGGGGGGGGGGGGCGAAAAAAACAGAGATATTTTAAATTACGCAATAAAAAATTAATATTTTTAGGAATTTTTAATTGAAGTTTAATCGTGAAACCCGATCTCATTCTTACTTTTGATATATACGTTATTATTTCCAATGCAAAAACCTTCCAAAATAGAGTCAAAATCGAAAAAAAAATTTTTGTCGATTTTCGAAAATTACATTATTTGTAGGGTTTATTTCTAATTCCCGTCGTAGTAAGTAAAGCCATTCTAATGTTCATCATTTGTTGGATGGATTTAATCCCAAGCAACAATTTGGGTTTTGTTGCACTCTTATGATTGCTTTTATGACCAAAATTGGTCATGAAAACCGCAATAAGAGTGCAATAAAACTTACGTTGTTACTTGGGATGAATACTCCAAAAGTTCTTGTGCTGATTTGACTAAAACGCCCTTACCTTCCGATCCGTGAACTTTGAAATCACTGAAAAGCGATTATTAAAACATATTATTGAAATTACGCAACTGACTTTATTTCTTAAATTCGTCGTACCGTTTTAAAATCCGTCCATCAAAATTTTTCATCGTCCGAACTAAAAATCACAACAATGTTTACGAAGCTCACGCGCATGTATTTGTGTAGGACGACATGACAAATGTTATTCTGTAAAATTTCTGAAGGTCAGGCAAGTTTTCCTGGCTGTAGAATAACGACAATGCCTTACGTGAGTTATTTTCATTTATGAATGACGGAAATTAAAACGATTAGTCGACATTTTCTTCTTCGGCGCACGAAAAAAACGTAGGAAATTTGGCTGGTAGGACTTCTGTAATGATAAAAAGCATTTAAATAGATCTCAGCTCACTTTGATTGATCGCGTATGATAGACGACAAACTAAAATATTAGCATAGTTTAGCATAGCATAGTTTGACCGCCCGTGAGTTGCCCGCGATTGATCTAGATCAGCTGAGATTGCACAAAGGCCCTTCAGAACGATGCTTGGGAGTAGCAGATCATTCTCAGTGTGCATTTTCTGGTGATCTAATTCTTTGTGATGATCAATAGCAAAGCTGGCCACGCCCATGCAGGTCAATTTGGGAGGGAAAGGAATGCTAATCCGACACTTGCTGCTACTAGAGACCGAGGAATCCTCTGCATCATCCACAAGTATCACAGGAAGGAGTTGTTGTTAGTAGAAAGGAATTGATCTGAATCCACCGAGGCAGGTAGTGCGATCACTGTCATTCGAGCTCGCGTATTATTTGAGGACGTTTTTGGTCACGTGGCCATTGCGAAACAGGTTGTGGAGATCCGACATAGCGATATAGGAAAAAACTATGAGAAATCATGAGTTTACCGCACCGAAAGTTATGTGCTATCAACAATTCGTTCGAAATCGTGCGCGGTCAGTTATTAAATACCGATAGACATTTGTTGCTATGCACGAAAGCTGTCCCGAGCCAAACGGGTTTATTTTGACAATTAAATCGAAAACATTGACTGCGCGAGATACCTTTTGGCATCCTTGGATCATAGAACTTACTTAAAAACTCTGACTACTTTATTAGGGAGCTGTATAAAAGCTATCAAGCTTTTAATATTTGATATTCATATGATAGAAATAACGCGCGATGTTCCTAAGTAATCGATTTTACGATTAAAATACACGTTTATAAGATTTCAATAAAAGTTCCGGTTGGTGAACGCACCATTGCTAAGTGTGCTCAAATGAATTCAAAATGGCGTCCTAAAACGACCGCTGTCGGAAAAATGTAACGAGCGAGACACGAAAGCAAACGATGCTAAATTACCATACGACAAGATTCTCAGTATGTAAGTACCGGTTGTTTGAGAATAACCTGGATATTCGGAAATTTTCGTGTAAAGCCAGTAATTAAGAAAATTAAGATCAAAATACAACTGTTTTATAAATGAAATATAATGGTAATGGTACTATATAATGAACCAAAGTTTGAAAATTTATATCGAGAAATGTTATACACATGCGAGATTTACGGTGGCTTGAAAACCTCGTCACAAATTTAAATTTATTATAGCTGAAATTAAAAATCAGGCACAATGAAGTGTACCAATCTAGTCCCTAAGTTGATAAGCATTTCCTCCTATCAACACTAATATGCAGAGATATAGCGCCCTGCACGTGTTGATAGACGACAAACTAAAATATTAGGGAATAACTAGTTTTGCATTGTGTGTCATAAAAATGTTGATATTTTTAATAATTTGTGCTAGATAGGACGGGAATAGGCAATTACGACGAAGCAGCAACATACCCTACTTCCATTTTTGTTTCGTGCTAGAAGCGTTAACACTCCGTGCACTCTTTTTTCGAGTTCTTTAGGCTGTAAAACCCACAGATAATTGACAAAAAAATGGTCCACATGACAAACCTGTTTCAAAAAAATACAAAAGTGACACGAAATAAAATAAAAATTAAAACGCAATAAATGAAACAAAATACAAAGGCAATAGAAAGATCTCAAACTAGCGCAAAGATCACACAAAAATAAACGCAAAAAATAATACAAATCACGAAAAAAAACAGAAAAAAAACAAAAATAATAGAAAGAGCAATGACAAAAAATTACAAAAGATTTTACATGATTATATCAAAATTTCCCAAAAATAACGAAAAAATGGTACAAAAAATTAAAAAATAGTTTCAAAAATCAACATACGAAGTGACAAAAACTACACAAAATTAAAACAAATCACACAAATATTTCCAAAATAATACAAAAATGGCATAAAAAGGACACAAATGTAGCGCAAAACTGGCAAGGAATAAATACAAATTCATCCTAGCGTAAAAATGATAATACAATGACATCAAAATACATACCACATATGATTAAGAAATTATAAAAAAAATTGTTTCAAAATGGGACAAAAATTGCGCATAAACGTAATAAAGATAATGCTGTAACTGATGTAGATCACGGCTGGTAAACGGCCGAATAATGCGTACCGTCGGTGCCTTGTGCACGTGTAGGCATAAAATAGACCCTACAGTGGTTCATAGCCTCTTATTCAGCAACTCCTGTTCCTACCGCCTCGTGGTACCAGCCGGGATACGAGCAACTTTGGTGGAGATCGGGTAACCAACCCCGGTAGAAGCCAAGGTCGTATGCTGACAGGAAAGGAGGGCTCTTTCGAGCTTCGTTGGCCCTCCGGCGAAACAGGGGGTTGGTGTAGCAGGCTTTGCAAGCCGTCACCACGAAAAATATTAAAGCATGGAACGAAGAACAAATATATTCTTACTGGAACAATCGGAATAGACCCACGCGACGAAAAAGGACTATGGATTGGAAACTCGGGACGTGGAACTGCCGATCTCTCAACTTCCAAGGGAGCACTCGAGTGCTCTCCGACGTACTGAAGAGCCGCAAGTTCGACGTCGTAGCGCTGCAGGAGGTGTGCTGGAAGAGCTCAACGGTACGTACGTTCAGAGATGGACATACCATCTACCAGAGCTGCGGCAACACACACGAGCTGGGTACAGCTTTCATAGTGATGGGCGAGATGCGGAAACGGGTGATTGGGTGGTGGCCAATCAATTCTCGAATGTGCAGGTTGAGAATCAAGGGCCGATTCTTCAACATAAGCAGCATCAACGTGCACGACAAGGATGAATTCTACGCGCAGTTGGAGAGTGAATACGACCGCTGCCCAAAACATGATATCAAGATCGTCATCGGGGATTTCAATGCTCAGGTCGGCCAGGAGGAGGAATACAAACCGGTGATTGGAAGGTTCAGTGCACACCAGCAGACCAATGAAATGGGCCTAAGACTTATCGACTTCTCCGTCTCCAAGAACATGGTCGTACGTAGCACCTTTTTCCAGCACAGAATCCATCACAAGTACACCTGGAGGTCACCAAATCAGACAGAATCACAGATCGACCACGTTTTGATCGACAGTCGGCACTTCTCAGACATTATCGACGTCAGATCCTATCGAAGCGCTAACGTTGACTCGGACCACTACCTAGTGATGGTTAAGATGCGCCCAAGACTCTCCGTTGTGAACAACATTCGGTACCGACGCCAGCCTCGGTTAGATCTAGCGCGGCTGAAGCAGCCAGACGTCGTCGCAAACTACGCGGATTCACTCGAAGCTACACTGCCGGAAGAGGATGAGCTGGACGAAGCCCCTCTCGAGGACTGTTGGAACACTATCAAAACAGCCATCAGCAGTGTAGCGGAGAGCTCCATCGGGCATGTGGCCCGGAATCAGCGGAACGATTGGTTTGACGATGAATGTAGGAGGGTGATGGATGAGGAGAACGCTGCGCGGGCGGCCAAGATGCGCAGTGCCACACGTCAGAACGTGGAAAGACACAAACAGAAGAAGATGCAGCGAAACCAAATCTTTCGGGAGCAAAAGCGCAACCTGGAAGAGCAGGAATATGCGGAGTTGGAGCAGCTGCATCGTTCTCAGGAAACGCGGAAGTTCTACCAGAAACTGAACGGATCCCGCAAAGGCTTTGTGCCGCGAGCCGAAATGTGTCGGGATAAGACTGGCAGTATTCTGACGGACGATCGTGAGGTGACGGATAGGTGGAAGCAGCACTTCGACGAACACCTGAATGGCGCCCAGGCAGAAAACCATGGCGGCGGGGAAAGCGATTTCGACGGTGTAGCAAACGGGGAAGAGGTGCCAGCCCCAACGATAGGCGAAGTTAAGGAGGCCATCATGCAGCTAAAGAACAACAAGTCAGCTGGAAAAGATGGCATCGGAGCGGAGCTTATTAAAATGGGACCAGAAAAGCTGGCCGTTTGTCTGCACCGACTAATTGTTAGAATTTGGGATACGGAACAGCTACCGGAGGAGTGGAAAGATGGGGTTATCTGCCCGATCTACAAAAAGGGCGACAAGTTGGACTGTGAGAACTATCGAGCGATCACCGTTCTCAATGCCGCTTATAAAGTGCTGTCCCAAATCATTTTCCGCCGTCTATCACCAATTGCGAATAGATTTGTGGGAACTTATCAAGCCGGCTTCGTCGAAGGTCGGTCTACAACGGATCAAATATTTACACTGCGGCAAATCCTCCAAAAGGGCCGTGAATACAGAGTTCCCACGCATCATTTATTCGTTGACTTCAAAGCCGCATATGATACCATCGACCGGAAAGAGCTATGGAAAATCATGGACGAGAACAGCTTCCCCAGGAAGCTCATCAAACTGATTAAATCTACGATGGATGGTACGCAGTGCTGTGTTCGGATTTCGGGTGGATTGTCAAGTTCATTCGAATCACACAGAGGGCTTCGTCAAGGTGATGGTCTTTCATGCCTGCTGTTCAACATAACGCTACAAGGTGTTATGAACCGAGCGGATATCAACACGCGGGGCACGATATTCAACAAATTTAGTCAATTCGTCTGCTTTGCCGATGACATGGATATTATCGGCAGAACATCTGTGGCGGTGGCTGAACAGTACACCAGACTAAAGCGCGAAGCAGAAAAGATTGGGTTAAAGGTAAATACGTCTAAAACAAAGTACATGCTGGCCAGCGGAACCGAGGCCGAACGACACCGCTTGGGCAGTAGTATATTGATCGACGGCGATGAGTTTGAAGTAGTCGATGAATCTACCTTGGCTCACTGGTAACAGCGGACAATGATACCAGCCGTGAGATTCGGAGGCGTATTATCAGCGGAAGTCGTGCTTACTATGGGCTCCACAAGCAATTGCGGTCGAGCAGACTAAGTCCCCGTACAAAGTGCACCCTGTACAAGACGCTTAGTACTTAGACGCGGTTGTTCTCTACGGGCATGAAACATGGACAATGCTCGAGGAGGACCTGCGAGTGCTCGGAGTTTTCGAACGACGAGTGCTAAGAACGATCTTCGGCGGCGTACAGGAGAACGGAGTATGGAGGCGGAGGATGAACCATGAACTCGCACAGCTCTATGGCGAACCCAGTATCCAGAAGGTGGCTAAAGCTGGACGGATGCGATGGGCAGGGCATGTTGCAAGAATGCCGGACAACTGCCCTGCAAAGATGGTGTTCGCCTCAAATCCGGTAGGAACAAGATGACCAGGAGCGCAGCGAGCAAGATGGTTAGACCAGGTGGAGCGAGGAATTGGAGAGCGGTAGCCCTCAACCGAGTTACATGGAGAAATTTTGTTCAACAGTCTTTGTCTTAGGACGGCAAGCCACCTAAGTAAGTAAGTAAGATGTAGATCACCATCACAAAAGTGCCACAAATGAAAAAAATAATAGCGAAAAGGCAAATGGTGCAAAAATAACGCAAAACCGATACAAAAAGATGCAAATTTGATAAAAGAATTACACAAAAATGATAGAAAGCATGATAGAAAATAATTATGGGTCATTCCATGTCAAGTGACCAAGAAAAAGTTCAAATGTGTAATCGACCTTCACGGATTTGAACCAAATATTATCAGATTGTTCATTTTCGGTCAAAAAGTAAAATCCAAAATTTACTTGATTGATGGGAGTACCTCCAATTTTTAAGGAAAACACCCGTTTATGTTAAAACCTATCATTTTCTTTTGCTTATATCTCCGAGAAATATTAGGTTTAGAAAGACACTATTTTCACAATTTCAAAGGACATTACCCAAGAAGTCCGGAAAAGAATTTATTTTTGAGCACCAGTGCTGCCAAATATTTTTAAATTCAATTTGAAAACTAAATTTACATTTTTCTTTCAATGAAGACAATTTTATCTCAAAAATTCCAATTTCATCGTGTTTCGCAGATTTTTTTTACATAAGAATCACTCATCGCTCCGAAGTATTCTTTGCCGATCCCGAGATACAGCGTTTTAAAGCAAGTAATTCCCCATTTTTAATGTAAAATTAAGAGCAAACTAACTTTTTCTTGAATCAGTGATTCTCGCAATGTAAAAATACCTTGGCATATCGGGAAAGCATTTCTACAGTATATAACAAGGAGAAGAAATAAAAAAATAATACGAAACAGATAGGGTATGTTGCTGCTTCGTCGTAATTGCCATTTTAATGACACACAATGCAAAACTAGTTATTCCCTAATATTTTAGTTTGTTGTCTATCATACGCGATCAATCAAAGTGAGCTGAGATCTATTTAAATGCTAAAGAAGTCCTACCTGCCAAATTTCTAACGGTTTTTTGTGCGACGAAGAAAATTTCGACAAATCGTTTTCATTTCCGTCACTCATAAATGAAAATAACTCACGCAAGGCATTGTCGTTATTCTACAGCCAGGAAAACTTGCCTGACCTGCATAAATTTTGCAGAATAATATTTGTCATACCGTCCTTCACAAATACATGAGCGTTAGCTTCGTAAACATTGTTGTGATTTTTAGTTCGGACGATTAAAAATTTCGATGGACGGATTTTAAAACGGTACGACGAATTTAAGAAATAAAGTCAGTTGCGTAATTTCAATAAATATCTATCTATTTATATAAGAGGCTTATGTCTGTCGCCAACACGAGGGGCGCGATATGTATTTTCGTGGTAATAATCGCCCACATTAAGCAAAGACTCAAACTAATCATACCAGGGGTGACATTGCGCATCTCGTTTCGAGTGATTTTCGTTCGAGACGCCCTTTTGTTTAACGTGGTCGACTAATACAATGTCACCCCAGATTACATTCAAGACGAGCAAAAGTAATGTAGTTGCACCTCATAGAGTTACATAGCGTTAGCGTTACATAGCGTACCTCCAATTTGCTCTCAATGGACTATTCAAATCGGCTGCTCGACTCAACTGCTCGACTAGACTATACGATTTGATTGCTCGGCTCAACTGACAGCTTGATTCTACAGCTCGACTAGACTGCTCGACTAGCCACTCAACCCGACTGCTTGACTCAACTGTTTGATTCGACAGCTCGGCTTAACTACTCGATTCAACTGTTTGACTGGACTACTCAACTGAACTGCTCAACTCAACTGTTCGACTTAACTGCTCGGCTGAACCGCTTGCCCCAACTGCTTGACTAGACTGCTTAACTCAACTGCTTAACTCAACTGCTTAACTCAACTGCTCAACTCAACTGATCGAATGAATTGCACGATACGACTGCTCGAATGAACTGCTCGATTCGACTAGTCGAATGAACAGCTCAACTCGATTACTCGAATGAACTGCTCGACTCGACTGCTCCAATGAACTGCTCGACTGGACTACTCGAAGAAACTGCTCGACTCGACTACTCGAATGAACTGCTCGAATGGACTGCCCGACTCAACTGTTCCACTTAACCGCTTGACCCGACTGCTTGACTAAACCATTCGATTCGACTGCTCGACTCGACTACTCGTTTCAACTGCTCGACTTGACTGTTCGACTCGACGCTCGGCCCAACGGCTTGACTCGATTGCTTGATTCGACTGCTAGACTCACCTGCTCAACTCGATTGCTTGTCGCCATATCATATGGGCGGTGTTAAATCAGACCGAACCAAGTCGCAAAATTTTAAAAAATGAGTTAATGATTGCGAACGATCAAGAATTTTCTTAGCAGCATTTTACTCTAATCAGGCTACATAAATGTTGCAAACAGCCAGAAGTTTTGATTCAGTTAAATAAAATCCAATAAAAACTATTTGTTTCAGTTTCCGGCTATGACTCTTTTAGGTACAACTTCTTAAAGCTATTTTATACAATATTAGAACTCAAAGAACTAATACAAAGATTAAACATCTTCGCAAACACTGGTCAATGGAATGTATCCGCAGTTTTCGGAATTCTGAACAGACATTTATATTTTCCGGATCGTAAGATTCGGGCTCAACTAGTCCTTTAATAATCGCTTTTCATTGATTTCAAAGTTCACGGATCGGAAGGTAAGTGTGTTTTAGTCAAGTCAGCACAAGAACTTTTGGAGTATTCATTAAATCCATCCAACAAATGATGAAAATTAGAATGGCTTTACTTACTACGACGGGAATTAGAAATAAACCCTACAAACACAGTAATGTGCCGATTTTGTCAGCTCCCGATTTTGTCTACCCCCGATTTTATCAGCTTTTTATCCCGATTTTGTCAGTCTATAAATTTTGTTTAACTTTTATGCTTTTAAACATGATTTATACCTAAAACTTTTCAGTCTGCTTGAAACTATTCTGATTTCCTGGGGAGAGATTTGAACAAAATGATGCCATCTGGCGAGTAATTCGGGGTCAAAATTAGGGTATTTTTATAGTAAAAGTTCTATAGTTCCTAAACAAGCAAAATTAGAGGTGTACTATGTTTTGGCTTTTACACTCAACAAGCGGTGTTTTGCAAATTACTTACTATAACTTTAATATTATTTGTCACCAATAATAAAAATTAAATTGATATCAATTCAATATCGCAACGAATTATTTCTGCTTTGTCGTTATTACACTGTAAGATTTCAACCACTTGACTAGAGTTAGCTGATTTTCGAGCTCAGCAATTTTTAAATTTTTGATTTGGGTTAAGCAAGATATGAGTTATGCTTATCATAAGATATGGAACCTTTTTATCAGGTTGGTAGCAAACGTTTTCTAGATGATTCAGGGCGAGCCGGCCGTAGGCAACGGCGTGTGTTCACCGGTGACCCGCCGTCGGAAGCGCCGGCCACTGCGGGGGGGGGGGGGTAGTCCCCCGCAGTATTCTTGGGAGTTAATAAAATCGAAAGCATTGTTGCGAATCGAACGAGAAGTCAACGATGTCTACTCACACGCGAGAGAATATGAGAAGCATAGTATTCAACGGTTACATCGCTCACGCAGTCGTAAAAGAAACAGCCGCCGTTCCTGTGAGCAGACATTCTGTTACCCACACACTCGCGCAAGCACACCCTCACATTGTCTTCCTGCGTAGCTTATTCGCGAGTCAAAAAACTCATGAGCAATCAGCTGCCCGTGAAGCATACAAATTTTGCATTACTTTTCCTTTTCTTCGTCATCTTCGCCCTCGATTTTATTCATGGGCGGGAGTGCGAACCCCCGCGACTAATTGGTATCAGCAGCTCGGGCTTCAACGACGAACGAGAGCGACGACCGAAGCTGTTAGCTAAACACACACTCGCAAAAACTCGTTGCAGTGCGTAAATAAATAAGAGTGAGGGTCCGAAAGAATGAATACGAGTCTGTGAATACATTAGGCCACACAGAGTGTGGCACACGAGTGTGGGCTTCGTAACACCGATCCGAGAGCAAAGCCTGGGTGCTACACTCAGAGTTGCCATTTTGAAATCTGTGTTTCTTGTTTAAAAATCTGAGAAAATCTGTAAAACTATCGAAAAAAATCTGTTACTAAATCTGTGTTACATAATTATGCTCCCATGAAGAAAAGGTAGCATTTTAATGTTTTTGAACAATATGGTTCATTCAATGTCATCCATAAGCTTCGTAAATTTTGTTTTGGATGTGCAGTAATTTCGGTTTTGTAACTTGCCTCCCGATTTTTTGTGCCATTTCGCTTCCAGTGATAAAATTGATAAACTTTTCTTCAACATGTAGCATATCTGTGAAAATCTGTGATTTTCAAAAATATCTGTCATCTGTGATCACAGATTCTGTGCTTTAAAATGACGAAAAAATCTGTGATTTTACAGAAAAATCTACGAAAATGGCAACTCTGGCTACACTCCGTGTAAACTTAACCTTCTGTTTTTATACAACAGACTTCGCAGCCAGCCGATTCTGTAACCTTGCGGTTACGGAGCTCCTAATGTTACATTCGGGCTTTTGTTACATTCGGGCATCTGTTATTCGGGTTGGTGGTATTCGGGCTAATGACGTTCGGGCTGGTGGTATTCGGGCTAATGTTATAGAATCGAATGTGTTATATTGAAACTGAAGAAAAATAAATTTTTTATTGCACTTTCAGAGGGATTAAACAAAATTTGATTTTCGATGGACGATAGAACTTTAAATTTTAAGAAACTTTTCCAAAGGTTTCATAAACAGAAATCAAGTTTTCCCGCTCAAAGCTAATGCGCACCAAAAAAGTTTCTGGACCAGTATGCTGAGCCCGGTTCATTGAGCTTTCGGTTGACCAATTGAAGGTTAAAATTTCATTTTTAGTAGAAGCCTTCGATATTGTCAGGTCTTAAGTCTTGAATATTGTAAAAAATTTCGTAAAAAAAATCCCGATATTGTTAATTTCCCCATTTTTTCAGCCCAAAATTCAACATGACAAAATCGAAACATTACTGTATCATAATAGACATAACATGAAAACATCATCAAATCTGAAATAAAATACAAAAATTCGATAATAATACAAAAAAGACATCAAATAGACACAAAAATAACAACAAATCAACACAAAACCAGCTCAATAGTGAGTTAGTCATTTTGTGTTATTTTCATATTAATTTTCAGGGTCTTTTTCGTATAATTATTGTGCCATTGTGGTATCATTTTCGAGTCATGCTTGCACATTTGTATTATTTTTGCGTAAGTTCTGTGTCCTGTTTGTACAATATTTTTATCACTTGTTTTTCATTTCTGTTTATCTCTCTACCTTGCACTAAATGCAACAAGAAAGGAACCTTACACTAATATGACACCAACAAAACGCAAAAAGACACAAAATTATGTAAAAATAATAACGTCGCAGAAATAACACGAAATTGATAAATGACAAAGAAATTCAAAAAAGTACAAAAATAATTTACAGATGATACGAAAATGCTTTAAAATGTTCAAAATAACGTGGAAACGGTGCAAGATTTTTACGTTAACCCAGTAGTAAACGTAAAATGAGACCCTAGTGTATGAAATTATGATAAACTTTATATAGCATTGACGGGAATTTAGCAGTCATTAACTTTTCGTCTGAGAGCCCAAGTTCGGAAACAGCTTTTGGGCCCAAAAGCGGGGTTTTGTTTACAGAAATGTAACCACTGCATTCTTCTTGCCAATCTGCTGAACACAGCGAATATATTTTGCTGAACAAAATTTTTGTTTCAAACAAAAAAATTACTTTTGACATTTGCAGAATCGATGACGACTAATTTCACCTTAAATTCAGCAGTTAAGCAGTTAATTTGTATTAATACTTAGTAGATCAGATCTGCGTATTGCAAAAGTTTACAATGCTCACCCTCGTTGTACCAAAATCTGGCCACGCTAGTGCGAATGACGACGCTATCATCGTCGTCAAGCAAGCATCAGCCAGCGGTGATCATCGTGCGAAAGTGCCGTTTAACTGAGCTGCGATCCTCTCGCCAATTCAGCTTTTAGCAAAGGATGTGTTGTGCTGGCGCTGGGATCAGCACAAGCAGTCAAGTGTAAGCCCCGGGACGGGACGGACGTGTTTTGAATTAACTCGCGATCTTGCACACCGCCGCAACCTGTTATTCGTGATCGTGTTTCGTGTGTCTCTGTTTAACAGTGCAAGCAGACAGCAGAGAGTCCTGTTGGGAAAATTTTCTTCGCTGAAATGAACTGTATGATTAATGCTGCGGGCAAAAATCGTCGGATAGCTTTTGCGATCGTTATCGGTTGCTGGGTGGTGGTTCTGCTGCTGGCTCAGAACAACGGTGCCGACGGGCGGGTGTACAAACGATGCGAGCTGGCACGTGAGCTGAAGCTGAAACAGGTGCCGGAGGATCAGATTGCCGACTGGTTGTGTATCGCCGAGCACGGGTCCAGTTTTAACAGTTCGGCTGTCAATTTGAAGTATAAACGATTCGGTGGCTCAGCCTACTATGGGATATTTCAGATTAGTGATTTATATGGTTGCTTGAAAAGTAGTTCGATTTGTGGTTTGACGTGTGCCGATTTGAGAGATGATGAAGTGGATGATGACATCGATTGTATGCGGAGAATTTTCGGCGAGTATAGTCGTGAGATTGGGGATGGTTTCGCGGCTTGGCCCGCACATAAAACGTATTGCCGGGATCCGGCGGCGAAGGCCGACGCGTTCGATGGTTGTTTGAACGAGGAAGTACTTCGCTTTCAAGCGTACTACAAGAAGAAAAAAGCCAAAGCACGCAAGGAAGATTTAGTGCTGCGCACTCCCGCCGGTAAGGTGTTCGATCGTTGCGAGCTGGCCGTGGAGCTTCGGGATAAATTTAAGCTTCCTGAAGAGCAGATCGCTACATGGGTGTGCATAGCCTATCACGAGAGTCGTTTTAACACCTCCGCCGAAGGTCGCTTGAATGCAGATGGTAGTGGTGATCATGGCCTGTTTCAGATCAGTGATATCTATTGGTGTTCTGCCTCAGGTGGGCCCGGTAAAGCTTGCGGGGTGACGTGTGAAGATATGCGTGACAATGATATTAGTGATGATATTCGTTGTTTGAAACAAATTTATCAAGAACATCAGCGAATTTCCGGTAATGGATTTACGGCGTGGACAGTTTATAGGCCATATTGTCAGGGAAGGGAGGAGAGTTTCGTGCATAATTGTTTCGATGAGATAGCGCCGACGACGGCGATTCGACCGAGACCGGGAATTACTGCTCCGACGCGACCTTCGGGAAAGAAAGCCGGCGTTCCAACGCCGGTTGGAAAGATTTACGATCGTTGTGAACTGGCGAATGACCTGCGGCACAAATATAATTTGCCTAAGGAGCAAATTGCAACTTGGGTGTGCATTGCCTATCATGAGAGTGCGTTTAATACATCGGCCGAAGGCCGATTGAATGCGGATGGTAGTGGCGATCATGGTTTGTTTCAGATCAGTGACATTTACTGGTGTTCTCCACCCGGGAACGGATGGGCTTGCTCGGTGACATGCGACGCGTTAAAAGATAATGACATCTCCGATGATGTCGCGTGCATTCGAACAATTTACGAGGAGCATCAACGTTTGTCAGGCGATGGATTTAATGCGTGGTCTGTTTATCAACCGCACTGCAAGGGTAGAGCTGAAAGTTTCGCCCAGGGTTGTTTCGGTACGGACGATGATCGTCCGGTAACAACAGCGACTCTGCCGAAACCTGCCATCACAGCTCCAGCTAGAATACCGCCTAGGAAAACCTCTGCCAGCAGAGGGAAAGTCTACACCCGTTGTGAGTTGGCCAGAGAACTTTACTTCAAACATCAGTACTCGATCGAGGACGCCGCCACATGGACTTGCATCGCACAGTACCAATCTAACTTCGATACTGCCGCTGTTGGAGGGGAAGCCGGTGGTGTGAGATACCATGGAATGTTTCAACTCAGCGACGAATTCTGGTGTTCACCCCCGGGACGAGGTTGGGTTTGTGGGTTGCCTTGTTCCGATTTGGAAGATGACGATATTACGGACGATCTTGCCTGCATGAGACACATCTTCGAAGAACACCAACGAATCTCCGGGGACGGATTCAACGCCTGGACTGTGTATCAACCGTATTGCAAAGGAAAAGCTCGCAGTATGATCAGTGGATGTTTCGACGAGGATGAGAATGCTTTGGTCCCTACGACAACGACCCGACGACCGACGAAGAACAAGAATGTCGGCGTTGGAAAAGTGTACGAACGCTGCGAACTGGCACGGGAATTGTACTACAAACATCGTATGCCATTCGAACAAATTGCAACTTGGGTTTGCATTGCTCACAGGGAGTCTAACTATAATGTTTCTGCCATCGGCAGACTGAATGCCGATGGAAGTGAAGATCATGGATTGTTTCAAATTAGCGACATCTACTGGTGCTCTCCTCCGGGAAAAGGTTGGGTTTGCAATTTAGCTTGCTCGGACTTGGAAGATAACGATATAAGCGATGACCTGGAGTGCATGAAAATCATTTTCGAGGAGCACACGAGACTCTCCGGAGATGGTTTTACTGCTTGGGCTGTCTACAACCCTTACTGTAAAGGCAAATCCGATCATTACATAGATGGCTGCTTTGATGAACCTACTACAACTGCTACTAGACCCACTACAACAACTACTGCTACTACTACTACTCGACCCACAACTACTACAACCACTACCACCACTGAACGTATCATAACCACTCCAAAAACTACCAGAACAAGTACGGTTCGAACAACCACTGTCACCACCAAACGACCAACGTTCAGTTGGTTCACAACTCCAACCACAAAAACCACTGCCAAATTTGCTTTTACAACACCAAAACCAAATTGGAGTACAACCACGTGGAAATCAACACTGCCACCGACCGTTCCCCGAAAAACTACTACCACCACTGCCACCCTGCGCCCTACCATCGGATCAACAAAGTCCACTACCAGCCTCTACGACTTTTATCTCCATCAATTCGGTCGACCAAAAAGTACCCATAAGGTAACCTACGCTCCGTTCACAACCAGAACAACCAGCGTTAGGCCAATTTCCACCGCATCAACTGCCAAAACAACAAGACCCAACTGGTTCCAGCAACCGTATCTTCAACAACAAAGCATCACAAGTCGGTCTACGACGACTAGCCGTCCAATCCCCACCATCACTACCACCGCTAAGTATTCAAGATTTAATCAATTTTTCGATCATTTTAAACACGGTTGACAATCGATCAACTACTACTTGTCTAAATAAATTTTGTACATAATGTAACGACTCGCCCATTCATTGTTTTTTGTTTGAGAAATACCCTTGCGTCAATCACTTTCAACAACCGGGTCGTAAATCAATCCGTTCCAATAAAATGCTAAGTAACCCGACTAACCTCCGCGCTCCGTGCGTTGTCTATACACACTATAATCATTCACAGATGCCCCCGTGGTGCTGACACTTCCCCACATGTCGGGTGCCGATGAGCAGTACGGCAGTTTGATCGAAGGATTCCACCCCGATCCGGAAACGGTACGTTGAAACCATGAACCTTGTTACTCAACCCCGCGTCTAACCTTTCTCTTCACTTCTGTTTTTATTTTAGTTAACCGGCGCCCCACTGAACGGTGGCAAACGTGTTCAATTCAACTTGTTCCTGCGGAGAATCGACTCGATCCGGCTAACGGATCGTCTACAAACCACCCTCTTTCCGGTGCTGTGGATCGAGGAGGGAATCTCCCTGAACGAGGACATGGTCAAACTGATCGACGACAGTTTGATGAAGATTCTCACTGCTGCTGCTGATGCTGGCGATCGTGATGCCGATCGTTTACTTTGCCAAGCGAAAACCACGGTCCACGTCGGGCACGGTAACGCCGAGCATGACGACGACCACCAGTGCCGCCAACATCCCGGATAACAAATGACCCACGCTGGTGATGACCTATCTGGATTGATGATAGAATAGGATAGGATAGGGTGATGACGACTGATCGATCGTGTGCGTTGCGAGTGTGAGTGAGCGATTCAAGTGCCAATGCTGACTGCTACCGGATCTGGGCCCGGAGAGATGCGCGGCGCTACCACTGTTAGGTCCACTTTTGTGCATTTTAGTGCAAACTAAGTCAAACTGTTTCCGTCCAAAATGAATTGAACTCTTGTTTTAAGTTGTTTGTTTTTCTTCGAGACAGTAGAATAGCTAACGTTATGTTATGAGTAAATTGCGTTTTAATAATAATAAGTAGGCGGCGCGCATTTCATTTGGTTTAAAGCAGCCGAAAGTGTCCAGCTAAAATGAGAAGCTGTAGGTTAATGTTGAAATTGCTCAAAATGATCGTATTCGTAGCCAGTTTGCAGGATTATACAACATATAAATTATTTAATAATTATGGTTCCCTTCAATTACCAGACAGCTGTGAAATTCAAATCAATTGTAGTTGAGTTTTAAATATTATTTAGAAGTAAAGTACATTAAGCAATGAGGGTCCTTGAAGTCTCTTCCAATTTTAACAATGAATCCAAGCGGCCGGGAAGCTTTGGAAATAACATTGGAACGGTAAGCGTTGAACGTAAGTCACGAGTTGAGTAAGATGCCGAGGTCGTTAACCTGATCAACCCTCCGGAGAGTATTTCCGTCAATGTGGTAGTCGAACATAATCGGGCTTTGAATAGGACGATGAAACGTGATTAGCTCATATTTGGCTATACTCACAATCAAGTAGTTTAGCTTGCACCAGTTCACAAAGATATCTAGTAAATCTTGCAGCCAATTACAGTTCTCGATAGAGGGCACGTCAAGATTCAGTTTGAGATCGTCGGTGTAAACAACTATGCAGCCGGCTTTAAGTAACGAGGTTATGTCGTTGAAGAATAGGATGCAAAGAGCAACGGTCCAATATTGATCCCTTGGGGAACGCCAGATTTATTTGGAAACGCAGATGAAACGATAGATTCCAGCTTAACTTGCAAGACATGATCAGATAAATATGAGCCAAGCCAACACAGCAGTCATTGCGAGGATCGCAAATGCTGGAGCTTTCGTAAAAGGATGCGGAAATCAATCCTGTCGAATGCAGCTTTCAAAACAGTGTATACGGCATCCGCTTGCGTTTTTTCCTCGTGCTGCACGATGCAAGAGGAAGTGAAATCAAGTAAATTCGTTGTAACCGATCAGCCAGGCGTGAACCCATCCATGGTAGATGGATATATAGCGCTTAGTACGATTAAGAATTGCGGTACTGACAATAATTTCGAAAAGCTTGTTGTGTTATTTCCAGATACCTGGGAATTTTCTGATATCGGACCCGATTCTGATTCTGACCCGTCAAGTTAAACGTTGGCTGGGATAGTAGCGCATTTCCGTTTGAGTTGATGCAACTCCAAAATTCTCTCACGTTAATGATTGCATTGAAACGGAGCCAAATTATCATAACATGGTCGTATGTGGGTCCCCAGATGTTTGTTATAACAGTAAGGTCGTCACAGCGGGTTTTAAAATTTGGTTCTAGAATCTACTTTACAATTAATATAAAACCAAAATTGCTAGTTGGGATGCGGTTCAATCACAACGGGAACTTGGCTTTTGTTGGGAGGGATGTACACCACGCCCAGTAAAATTTTCCCAGTAAAAAAACCTCGCATGTTCGCAGTAACAAGTGCTAAGCTGCTAGCATACACTGAAGTAACCACAACGCAGGGATATTGCCGGGCGACAGCAATCAGTGCTCCTCCTTCGAAGCCGCGCTTGTCACTGTTGCGAGAGGAATGATCGCAGCGAAAAACGTTTAGCTTTTCGCCAAACAACTGCACTGAATTTATAGTATCGTTGAGTCCAGTTTCCGTCAGAATGATAGCATCAGGACTGCAGTCGCGGCACGCCAAATAAATTTCATTCACTTTTGTGCACAATCCCCTGGCATTTTGGTAGTAGATATCGTTGTAATGTGTGTCACAGTGCTGTAACGTTAGAGGGGGACTGTACACAGCGGGCAGTTTAGCAGTATTCAATAGATACTCGCCTTTGGCAGGAACCCACGGGTTTCCACCATCCACAGAAAATCATATTGTATTTAATTCATGGCAGCAACATCCTTCGAAGGCAAAGCATTGGCAGCAACCATGCGCGAGTCCAAGTTTTTTGTCTGATCGATAAACTCACGGAACAGCAAACCGGCTGGCCACGATGAACGGTCTAAAGCCATGTTCCGCATTTCAGGATCGAGTCTATCGATCAGAAGAGAGGCGACAGCCGGCATTGAACGAGCGCAAACCAGATCAGCTAAGTCAACTGCCCGTCAACGATACGCCGAACTGGAGAGCCTGGACTAATTCCCTAGGCGAACAAGGGGAAATCACCGCCGCCAATGGTGATATCCGTTTGTTGTACGATATTTTCCGCCACTTTCGTGGTGCTAGGATGAATACAAAGTTTCAGAGACCAACAAAACGCCTACTGTTCGTCGAATTAACTGCGTCAACTCGGAGGCGCCATCGCTGGATGAAATTGTAGAAGCCATCAAGAGTATGAAATCCAATAGAGCGCCAGGGACAGACTGTATTTCAACCGAGATTCTCAAAACTGACCCATTTTTGTCAGTCCAGATGTTGATGGCAACAACTGCAACTTTTCCGGTGGACTGGATGCAGGGCATATTGGTCAAAGTCCCTAAGAAAGGAGACCTAACGGAATGCGGTAACTGGCGTGGCATCACGTTGCTCTGTATTACTCTCAAAGTACTCTGTAAGGTAATCCTCAACCGGATCCAGGAGAAGATCGACGCTACTCTCCGGTGGCAGCAAGCTGGATTCCGTGCTGGCCGATCATGTGTAGATCATATCACAACGCTCCGCGTTATATTGGAGCAGATCAACGAATTCCAGGACTCTCTTCTGCTGGTGTTCGTTGACTTCGCAAAGGCGTTCGACCAACTCAACCACGAAAATATCTGGGGCGTTCTCGTGCAAGGTTTTGCACGACGGCGTCTTGTCCGACCCTATAAGGGTTACTGCTGGCGTGAGACAGGGCTGCTTTTTATCACCGCTTCTGTTTCTCATCGTTATGGATGAGATATTAGTTGGAGCAAATGAACAATAGACAGTTGATCGAGGATTGCCTTGGAATCCTCTAACGATGGAGCAGCTAAATGACCTCGAATCAGGAAGGCCAAATTGCAGGTCTGCGAAACATTTAGCGGGCTGACCAGATCACTCTACATACGAAAACCCGAGTTTCCAATTCAAACGATAACTCCGTACTGCTGTATGTCTGCGAAACGTGATGCGTCTCAGCGAAGCCAACGCAAAAACTGCAGGTATTGATTGATCGGTGCCTGCGATATATCATTCGTGCCTGGTGGCCTGACAACTGGATAGCCAATGAGGAACTCCATCGTCGATGTCGTCAATGGACGATAGCAACAGAAATTCGAATACCTAGGTGGAAGAGGATCGGACCATCGGACACACCTTGAGAAAAGGAGCAAACGAGATCTGCAGAGAAGCAATCAACTGGAATCCGCAAGGACAGCGTAGAAGAGACAGAGTCTGAGGCTCATGACGACGCAGCTTAGCCAACATCCGCGCTGCAGACGAGACCTAGCGACAGGTAATAGCCATGGCGGGTAACCGTCGGCAGTGGAGATCTCTGATTTCATCCCTTTGTTCCGCCGGACCGGCGGACATAAACACATAAGTAAGTAAGTAAGTTCATTTAAAAGCTTTTGTTCTACAATACTCTGTCCAAGAGTTATGAATACTTAAAGTAAACAATATCCAAGAAAGTCGGTAAATGAATTTTGGTCACAAGTCCATTAAGAGGACATAGACGTCTAAAATTTTTGAAAAAATCGTAATTTTTCATTTCAGATTTTGATTGTATAGTCTTTTTCGCTTACATTGATACTAATTTTGCAATGATCCGACCACGGGGAGTGCATTCCAGTGCGGTTGCGGCGTGGAACAACCTCGATGTAAAACGCCGCTCCCGTAAAAAGACGATTTTCAAACTCTATGTAGCTTTTTCTCAGAAACTACACAACTTATTGAAACAAACTTTTTTGTTTTATTAGTAGAAGGTTAACAAAGACTTTTATAACTTTTGAGCTTTGTAAACGAAGCACAGCTTGAGAAAAAGAAAATGAAGAAAAAAAGATGTTTGAAAAATTAAAATTTTGTCTTCTTTTTCTTATTCTTCTGGTCGTGTTTTTTGAACAGAGCTCAAAAGTTTTAAGAGCCTTTGTCAAGCTTATACCAACAAACCAAAAAAAAGTTTGTTTCTATACGTTGTGTAGTTTCTAAGAAAAAGGAACATAAAGTTTGAAAATCGTATTTTTACAGGAGTGGCGTTTTATTCCATCGAGCTTGTTCCACGCCGCACTGGAATGCTTATGAGTATGATAGTTTTTGGTCCACTTCCCGTGGTCGGATCATTACAAATTAGTCATTAGTCATTAGATCATTACGATACGATACAATACGGGATACGAGCAACTTTGGTGGAGATCGGGTAACCAACCCCGGTGAAAGCCAAGGTCGTATGCTGACAGGAAAGGAGGGCTCTTTCGAGCTTCGTTGGCCCTCCGGCGAAACAGGGGGTTGGTGTAGCAGGCTTTGCAAGCCGTCACCACGAAAAATACTAAAGCACGGAACGAAGAACAAATATATTCTTACTGGAACAATCGGAATAGACCCACGCGACGAAAAAGGACTATGGATTGGAAACTCGGGACTTGGAACTGCCGCTCTCAGTTTCCTAGGGAGTACTCGAGTGCTCTCCGACGTATTGAAGAGCCGCAAGTTCGACGTCGTAGCGCTGCAGGAGGTGTGCTGGAAGAGCTCAACGGTACGTACGTTCAGAGATGGACATACCATCTACCAGAGCTGCGGCAACACACACGAGCTGGGTACAGTTTTCATAGCGATGGACGAGATGCGGAAATGGGTGATTGGGTGGTGGCCAATCAATCCTCGAATGTGCAGGTGTAGAATCAAGGGTCGATTCTTCAATATAAGCATCATCAACGTGCACAGCCCTCACCTCAGAAGTACCGATGACAAGGATGAGTTCTACGCGCAGTTGGAGAGTGAATACGACCGCTGCCCAAAACATGATATCAAGATCGTCATCGGGGATTTCAATGCTCAGGTCGGCCAGGAGGAGGAATACAAACCGGTGATTGGAAGGTTCAGTGCACCCCAGCGAACCAATGAATTGGGCCTAAGACTTATCGACTTTGCCGCCTCCAAGAATATGGCCGTACGTAGTACCTTTTTCCAGCACAAAATCCATCACAAGTACACCTGGAGGTCACCAAATCAGACAGAATCACAGATCGACCCCGTTTTGATCGACAGTCGGCACTTCTCAGACATAATCGACGTCAGATCCTATCGAAGCGCTAACGTTAACTCGGACCACTACCTAGTGATGGTTAAAATGCGCCCAAGACTCTCCGTTGTGAACAACATTCGGTACCGACGCCAGCCTCGGTTAGATCTCGCGCGGCTGAAGCAGCCAGACGTCGCCGCAAACTACGCGCATTCACTCGAAGCTGCGCTGCCGGAAGAGGACGAGCTGGACGAAGCCCCTTTCGGGGACTGTTGGAACACTATCAAAACAGCCATCAGCAGTGTAGCGCAGAGCTCCATCGGGCATGTGGCCCGGAATCAGCGGAACGATTGGTTTGACGATGAATGTAGGAGGGTGATGGATGAGGAGAACGCTGCGCGGGCGGCCAAGATGCGCAGTGCCACACGTCAGAACGTGTAAAGACACAAACAGAAGAAGATGCAGCGAAACCAAATCTTTCGGGAGAAAAAGCGCAACCTGGAAGAGCAGGAATATGCAGAGTTGGAGCGGCTGCATCGTTCTCAGGAAACGCGAAAGTTCTACCAGAAAGTGAACGGATCCCGCAAAGGCTTTGTGCCGCGAGCCGAAATGTGTCGGGATAAGACTGGCAGTATTCTGACGGACGATCGTGAGGTGACCGATAGGTGGAAGCAGCACTTCGACGAACACCTGAATGGCGCCCAAGCAGAGAGCCATGGCGGCGGGAAAAGCGATTTCGACGGTGCAACAAACGGGGAAGAGGTGCCAGCCCCAACGATAGGCGAAGTTAAGGAGGCCATCATGCAGCTAAAGAACAACAAGTCAGCTGGAAAAGATGGCATCGGAGCGGAGCTTATTAAAATGGGACCAGAAAAGCTGGCCGTTTGTCTACACCGACTAATTGTTAGAATTTGGGATACGGAACAGCTACCGGAGGAGTGGAAAGATGGGGTTATCTGCCCGATCTACAAAAAGGGCGACAAGTTGGACTGTGAGAACTATCGAGCGATCACCGTTCTCAATGCCGCCTATAAAGTGCTGTCCCAAATCATTTTCCGCCGCCTATCACCAATTGCGAACAGATTTGTGGGAACTTATCAAGCCGGCTTCGTCGAAGGTCGGTCTACAGCGGATCAAATATTTACACTGCGTCAAATCCTCCAAAAGGGCCGTGAATACAGAGTTCCCACGCATCATTTATTCGTTGACTTCAAAGCCGCATATGATACCATCGACCGGAAAGAGCTATGGAAAATCATGGACGAGAACAGCTTCTCCAGGAAGCTCATCAAACTGATTAAATCTACGATGGATGGTACACAGTGCTGTGTTCTGATTTCGGGTGGATTGTCAAGTTCATTCGAATTACACAGAGGGCTTCGTCAAGGTGATGGTCTTTCATGCCTGCTGTTCAACATAGCGCTACAAGGTGTTATGAACCGAGCGGATATCAACACGCGGGGCACGATATTCAACAAATCTAGTCAATTCGTCTGCTTTGCCGATGACATGGATATTATCGGCAGAACATCTGTGGCGGTGGCTGAACAGTACACCAGACTAAAGCGCGAAGCAGAAAAGATTGGGTTAAAGGTAAATACGTCTAAAACAAAGTACATGCTGGCCAGCGGAACCGAGGCCGAACGACACCGCTTGGGCAGTAGTATACTGATCGATGGCGATGAGTTTGAGGTAGTCGATGAATTTGTCTACCTTGGCTCACTGGTAACGGCGGACAATGATACCAGCCGTGAGATTCGGAGGCGTATTATCAGCGGAAGTCGTGCTTACTATGGGCTCCACAAGCAATTACGGTCGAGCAGACAAAGTCCCCGTACAAAGTGCACCCTGTGCAAGACGCTTATTAGACCGGTTGTTCTCTACGGGCATGAAACATGGACCATGCTCGAGGAGGACCTGCGAGTGCTCGGAGTTTTCGAACGACGAGTGCTAAGAACGATCTTTGGCGGCGTACAGGAGAACGGAGTATGGAGGCGGAGGATGAACCATGGACTCGCACAGCTCTATGGCGAACCCAGTATCCAGAAGGTGGCCAGAATGCCGGACAACTACCCTGCAAAGATGGTGTTCGCCTCAAATCCGGTAGGAACAAGACGACCGGGAGCGCAGCGAGCAAGATGGTTAGACCAGGTGGAGCGAGATCTGGCGGAGAGTACTCGGTGTCCGAGGAATTGGAAAGCGGTAGCCCTCAACTGAGTTACATGGAGAAACTTTGTTCAACAGGCTTTGTCTTAGGACGGCAAGCCACCTAAGTAAGTAAGTAAGTAAGTAAGTGTGCCGTTGGTGTGTTTTTATTTTTTCGTGTCGGTCACACCATAGTTAGGGAATGACATTCTGCCAAACCTGTTCTCTACTTTTCCAAGATAAATAGCGATCCGTTGTGCAGATGGTGCTACTGGTTAACGTATTTTGATTCAAATTTTCGGACACAAGTTTTTCAAGGAAAATGTACGGGATGTCATGTCGGTTCGTCGGTGCATAAAGTTTGAAAATCGTATTTTTACAGGAGCGGCGTTTCATTTCATCGAGCTTGTCCACGCCGCACTGGAATGCTTATGAGTATGATCGTTTTTTGTCCACTTCCCGTGGTCGGATCTGTAGGGAACGAGCCGAGTTAGATGAATCAGCGTAAAGCAAATCTAATGAAACTGAATTATTTACTTGAGTGTAACTGAAATCCCTTGCATAGGAAGAATACCGTCATACGAACGGTAAGAGACAAGGAGAGAAATATATCGTTACGCATACTGTGTTACGCATACTGTGGCAAGATATAGCATACTCTAAACAAGAGTCAGTTTTTGGACGAACGTAGTAGCACTTTTTTTGTAGTTCCAATAATCACAACCAGGTAGCGAACGGTTGCTATTAGTTTTGCTCGAATTCGCCTATGGGAAAATAGCAACAGGCAAGAAAATCTTTTAATGTTACTAGGTAGGTACTTTTGAAAACATATGCGAGATTTCGTAATTCTGCAAGTAATTCTGGCTTTAGTTTTCAAAAGGTCGCATAATCAACCCTTTTGCATGGATTATGCGACACTTTGAAAACTAAAGCCAGAATTCTGCGACCCTTTTGACCCTAATCTGTACGATAATTTTGAAAAATGCCAATGTTCAAATATATAGTGGTGAACGATGTATAAATTTTTGCAGATATTTGAGTATATGGGTCTGCCTGTGTAAGCAGGGATGTAATGTATCAGTGGGATCAAAAAGTTAGTGAAATTCATCAAACTTTTGAGTTTTGTTCATCAAAATGCAAACAAGAATGCAAAGGAATATTCCTTTGCATGTCCAAAATATCTTCGTTGCCCTATTATTGGAAAACCTGATAGAAACACGGTGACAATGGCAACTCTGGCATCACGCATGAAATTGCTATTTTCTCTCCCTCTCCGTATACGCAACCGATGCTCTTTGTGCAGAAAACACACGCACACACTCATCCATTTTATACCGCTTTTTATCCCATTTCATCATCCTCCCTATCAGTTTCGGTGTTTCGTTTCGTTTCGAATTTCGACATGACACAACATACACAACGGCAGGACTGGCAGAGTTGTGTTGTGTTGTCTAGCATTCTCTTCATTCGCCATTTATCGCCGGAGCAGCCAAAGTCGGAGGAGCTCTCGTTTTTTCGTCGTGGTGTCGCCGCGTCGCGCTGGAAAAGAAAAAAAAGGTGCAGACGATTCACCTTTTTTTTGCGAATTTATGCATAATTTTCTCGTCGTTATCTGACGGACGACAGCTCAGCTCAGCTTGGAGTCGGAGTCGGAGAAGAAAAGTTTGCTTGTCGAAAAATCAGTGCCAGTGCCAGCTAAGAGTGAGGATGTTTGTTCACGGTAGAAGCAAAGTGAATCTGTGACGGTCCTCCGGACCTGTACCATAGGTGTGTAATATTTCACCGGAAGTGTGCGGGGCAGTAAGCTTGTTTCCGGGACTCCTCAGCGAATGCACAGTACCGACGACGTCTACAGTCGATTCGAAGCTCTTTCGATAAGTGACCGAACGAAAGCTCACGGGAAAAAGTTGCCATCTTTTTGCCGCACATAGGACTCTCGCAATACTATTGCAGGTTAGGAGTTAGAAGACTGTACGGCAAAGGTACTTCTGGTACTGGATTACGTGTTACTTTTCGCCTGTAGCCAGTAGAACCGGATACATCCGGTTCAAACTTCTGGAGGTGGAAAGCAACTTGTGCACAAGAAGAGAAATTTGCTGACCCCAGTCAGTGGTCAGTGATAAGAACCATGGCCGGGAGGATCCGAGCTCTGCCTACTTAGTGCGAAGAGAAAAACAGAAAATCGATTCCGAAGAATACACCTCCTTTTGTGTTCCACCCGCCGGTGAATTATTGTGTGCTTGGGCACGGTTTGTCCCATGGAAGATTTTTTTGAAGCAACCAAGAGCACGAATGTAAATTATGCTTATTTTAAAGTTATTCGTTTTGTCCCTACAAAGGGAAATGTTCTGAGTTTAGTAAACAACTGAATCATCATGCTTTGTATTGGTAAACAAAGTAGGCTTTACTGAAATAGCACTGTGTTTTAAAATTTTTGCACAGATTCTACTAATTATTACAAGACTTGCCCTGAAGATTATATTATTTTTGTAATATTGTAAAATGTTTAAAATTCTTATTCAAATGTATTTTAAAAGGAAAATTGAAACTTGAAGCATCGAGCTAGGTACTCCGATAGATTGAAATGTGTGAAAATCTAGTGAACAGATTTTGTGGTCAAACGAGTACTGTCGGTGGGGCAGACATTTACTATGTCCAGCGTAAAACAAAGTCTATCCTATAACAGCCGCTGCGCTGAACAGGGGCAGCAAGTTTTGTGCGCGAATTGTTTTCGGCAAACCAGAGGAAAAAAATCCCAAGGATTTTCCGTATTCGATCTGAGCTGAGAATATGAAATCGATTGATTTTTGGACTTTTTTCACGCCACCAGCGGATGACGGCGATGACTGTGGAAGTGTATAGAAGAGCTTCGAGCTGCCTGGCTGAAAGAAGAGCCAAGTGGGAGTCCAGTGAAGGTTTTTTTCCCCCGTTCGTTCTGTGTTCGTCGAATGTGTGGTGTTTCTTCTTTTCGACACTTTTGTGCAAATCTCTTTACACAGCACAGCCGTCGTCGTTGTCGCCGTCGCCGTCGTCATGCGGCTTCTGGTGGTGGTGTTGACGTTTACGTTCACGGGGGGCGTAAAAGTTGTGTTTCGCGTGGATGCGCGCATTTTACGGGAAAAAGTTTGCTGCCCTTAGTTGTGCTTATGTGCACGTTATGAATCATCTCTACTGTAAATCGGGATAGAAGAGTTTTTACTGGGGTGTGCGTATTTCAACCTTTTCAACAAATTTTGCAAGCAGTTTGGTGCGTCAGAATACCCCTCGAGTGTTTGTTGACTCCAGCAATCTGAACAGTTTGCAAAAGAAAAGTTGAAGCAAGTGTTGGTGAATTGCGTTCAAGAGATTATCAGCAATTTTGATTCTGGTAGAAGAAATGCACTAACACAACAGAAGTGGATGAGAGCGAATCTGCGAGAGTGATGAAGAAGAGTGTGCTTAGGAATTCGCAAAAGTGTTAGTACACCTATAAAAGTGTGCGTGAAACCGTGTAACGTGTGCTGATGTCAGCCGAAAGTTTCGAAAATGTGCAAACGCTACTACTTGACGCATAGGATCGTACTATCAGACGTTTATCATGAAACACTACTATTTTTCAGGATGTAACATTTAATTTGATAATTTTTAAAGGATGCATGAATGGTGAAATTTTAAATATCAAAACTAGTAGGTAGCCTCATTTCGAAAAAGTTCCACTAGTGAACGTTGCATAGTGCTGCTGACATCGCTAGGTAAACGTCAGAACGAAGAAGTGTCAGTTTTTAATCGGACAAAATTTTGATTTCTGTTTACCAAGGCATTGATTTTGCTTGTTTGTTAGTTCAAAACTTTATGTGAAAACAAAAATAATCGCCCGAAGAGTGTGTCGCTACATGAACTGTACGTGAATGAAACTAGTTTCGTGGCATCCCGTCCCAGTTCCCGCCGATTATCAGTAAGTTCGAAAAGAAAAGCACCGGAATGACACCAGTGACAGCTCAGCCGCCGTTGACAGCACGCCTGTTTAAGCAGTACAGTTGCGTTCGAACAAAAATGGGCAGTGTCACTTCGACAGAAAATGGCGTCTGCCAACTTTTTGGAGGAAGCTCTTAAATCAGATGTCGATGAATCCGCGGTGAGTGCGATCGTTGGAACGCTGGAAAATCAGTTGGATCAATCGAATACGAACCAGGTGCAACAAGTCGGTAAAAATTTCGAGTGCGGAAATGGTGGAAACAGTCTAAATAGTGCAATTGTGTCAAATGGAGGAGCGACCCCCATTAATAGTTCAGTGCAACAGCAGCAGCAGCCGAAGCACAGTAATAACCACGGTGTTCCCAATGGTGAAATCGTGTCGAATGTTATGAACAGCAGTACCAATAATAACAACAACAACAACAATAATAACAGTAAAACTTTTATCATTGCCACTAGTGGCGGCCAGAACGTGATCAGCAGCAGTGCAGGTCCCACGACTGTGGTGGTCGGCAAGAACATAACCGTCTCGGCCACCGGAGTGCCACCGTCGTCGACACCACCTGCCTTGATTAGCACGGTACCGACCACTACCTCTACCGGTTCGTCCGGTATTAACATCATCAGCAATCAGATAGTGGTTTCCGCCGGAGGACAGCATCCGCCACAGTTTAGCGTCGCGAACAACAATAACAATCCGCAGCATCAGTCGAACATGCCAAAGAATGAACCAGTGAAATTGGTTTATCCTGCTCCTGGTGGTGGCGCCGCTACGCATACGGCCGGAACTCAGGCGGTGATCAACATGAACAACAATCGCGTAACCCTGACCTCGACGGCACTGCCGAACGGGACCATATCTCTGTCGCAGGCCCCGCAACTCATACAGACGGGCGGGGCTGGAGGAAAAACGACTATCCAAGCGGCCGGTCAGCCGGGAAGCCACGGCCAACCGCAGCAGCAGACGCTAATCATCAAGAACCAGCAAACCGGAGCGGTGATTAACTCCGGTGCATCCGGAATCGTAACCATGTCCAAACCGATCAACAATCAGGTAAACATTTGAGTAGAAAAACGAGCGAGAGGCTGAGTCCGACAAGGATGTATAACTTGTTGATTGAATATTCCCTTTCTCTAACCACTTCCTGTATCACACATAAATATCATAAACCCTCATTTCCCACCCGTTCGGAAGTTTTGATGCCGATTGCTTCGCGCGAATTTTTGCCCCCCGGCTATAGGAAGCTTGTACATAGAATTTTACTGTGCCTTTTTTTGTATTTAGATTGTCTAAAAGATTGTAATTATTTAATGGTAAAAGGCGTGATTCCAGCAAATTAGGGCTAAAACTAATGGCTTTAACTAAGTGGCGCAGATTATAATTAATTTATTTTTGTAAAAAAGTACAGAAAAGATTTTTTGCGAGTGCAAATGCTTGTCTTGTTTTAAATAAATTTTTATTTTAAATAAATGTTTATTCAAATTAATGGAAATGGTTATTCGAAAATTAGTTTGCGCTCTTCCCTCTACCTCTAAAATAACAGTTTTTGCTTACCTACTTATAAAATTTTTATCAGCATTTTTACCATATTTTAAACTACACTTATTTTCTCCGTAATTGGGGATAGTTTGAAGCGTGAATAAACTTGTCGGAATATGAAATATGCCAGTTTTTTAGTTTTAACGAATACATGTTTAATACGTTTAACATAGGTAATAAATATAAGCAGGCCATGCATTTTACAACAGAACTTTTTTCTCTCACTGAATAGATTATTTAAATTATTAAATTAGGGACAGATTTGAATTACAAACAATTTAGTGTGTGCAACCTTTTAAAT
Organism: Sabethes cyaneus; assembly: GCF_943734655.1. Lineage (NCBI taxonomy): Eukaryota > Metazoa > Arthropoda > Insecta > Diptera > Culicidae > Sabethes > Sabethes cyaneus. Next base: position 232,212,336 of record NC_071354.1, read on the forward strand.
CAGTGATGGCCAAACTGCGACACTTATGGTCCTGTGGTCCTTGCGGCCCGTGGATTGATTTGATATTGATAACTATAGGGTAAATTTCTTAACGTTTGAAGTCATTCCGGCATGCGGATCTAATGAGGAGATCCGATTTGACCGGCATCATGCTTAAGTAGTGGCCACCCAAACTATATTGGGAGCCAGTTATAGTCGTATTCTAACCAAACTTTTTTGTTAGACCTTTGTGATTCTCCAATACATTGTGTAATCCTTGAACCACAGAGGATTGGAAAAACATAAGGTTGATTTCTCAACCGTTCTCAATTTTAAGAGGACACTCAGGAGCGTTACCATGTGTACTACAGACTGCTCCACCATAGCCGTGTTCTTAGCGCTAGCACTCACCAACCAGTTCATCCTGGTCCTACGTGTGTGTGCCAGGTGCGAGTAGAAATTTTCGAAATACGCAGAACCAGAAATCTCCGAGCTAAACGAACATGTTCACTGTTGGCCTAAATGTGTTGAAAAAGTAAAAACCTTGGGTATGAACATCTAAGACTTGACCCTTTTTATCGACTTTCTTCGCAACCGGTTATTTGAGTACAGAACATTTACAGGGCTAGTGCAACGATCCTCTGACGTACAGCTTGTATTTTCTATCGATCCTCCAGCCACTAGCCATAAATTGAGTTTTTTCTAACGTTACTTTATATTACCAAAATGTCTGTGAACCTTGGACTAAACCTAATGGCTTTTATTGGACCCCCAGCTATTTTGACTACTATATTGTGTTGGGTCAACAACATCATACACGTCCTCGTTAGCTCCGGCTTAAAACGGAGTTTTCGACGGAGCTGTTACTATCTCTTGACTCTTATCACCTATTTGAAGACCATTTTCTCTTACTCTACTTGGCCACGCGCATGGGAAAGGCCATAAACTACTACTCTAGCTATCTTCGTGCTAATTAGCATCGTTCTTTCTTGGAATCACTCGCACTACCCGTCCTTATAATCACCTATTCCGCACGGTAATACTGCTTTTATAAAAGTACTACAGAACTTCTCGTTGATTCTCTTAACTTTTTCTGCAATTCCCGCTTCGATCCAACAAAGTTTATCCCATTATTGGAATAAATTCCAGGTTGGGTAATGGATGTCCTAAATACGTGTTGTCAGACGCGTATACAACAAGTACACTCATCGTTTCGCAATACTTCCCAATTTTATCTAAGAGGCCAACGCTCTAGTACGAGAAGGGACGTACGAGGATTTTTATTTGGACCGATTTGTGTGGATCCATTTTTGGGACCCAAAAGCATCGCTTTGTCAACACGACACCACATGCAGCGCTTCCGGGACAGACGTACTTCAACTCGCAGCTGTGAAATAGAAATGAGGCAGTTCATTCACGACGGTTTCATCGTTTGCGTGACGGCATTTTTGGTGATGCCAGTCCAGCAGTAGTTCCGTGATTCGGTATTTTCATATTGCCGATTATCGTTGACGCCAATATCTGGGCCGTACTAGAGAGCACTGGAGCCTGACAAAAGTCCCAGAGAAACTAGAGTCTTGTATTATACTCATTTTAACTGCTCAGGTTGTTCGTGACTTCTGCGAGGTTGGGATTTGAATCGAAGTCCTCGGCGTGAATGCTAACCACTACACCGAAAATGATCGGTAAACTATCAACAACAGTCCTTATATGTTGTGGTGAATAGTGAAGAATTTATAGAAGGCAGAAAATCCTAAGTTTCTTCCACTACCACATATGTAATACAGAATTCAGCATGAGGGGAGCCTGCGGATAAAGCCATGCTAAAGTCACTTTGAAATCGAATGAATCACTGCTTCTAAGATTCGAGCTTACAACTTTTCAATCTGGATTCGGTAACATCCAAATGTCCACTAAAGAGCTAGTGTTGAAAAATACTATGGTTTGACACACTATTTGCCATATTTTCGAAGAGCATTCCAAATGACCACTTGACTTTTGAGTTCCAGTAGAACCGACAACGGATGTTCCGGAGTGTGAGGCGTAGGCCAGCGCTCTACAGAATAGTGTAAGATTGATTATTAGTGACTATAAATGAAATGGATAACTTTTGCGCAGACATTTAAGCAGATTTCTAGTTTTATTTCATCTGCTACTTATGACGTTAAAAAAAATTCCACTGCGATCTGGAATATCTCCGGTAAAATGCCAACCTAATGTGGTTCTTTTAAGACTAGTTGCATAAAAATCCATTGAAAATCAGTGTAGATAGAGCCAAAAGTGTAACTGAAAATACCTTTATTTTTGATGTCGAGGAAGTAAAGGTTAAATGATAAAGAGCGGGGCTGTGTCCTGTTAGGAGTCCCGTGATTGTGCGTAGTTCACTACGAGTTAAATAGAGTAGTTTTTTTTAGCTACTGCAGGGGTTGGGTAGATAAACTGTTTAGCTTCTCTACAACCCTGTGTTTGTTTCCAACGGGATACTATTTCTAGCTTTTCCCATGTCATCAGTACGCCTTTCACGGCGCATGTGGAGGTGCCCAGAAATGGTTCAGGACCAATAAATTGCTGAGCTGATCCTTGTCTTGCTAGGTTTTCAGCAAATTCATTGCCCTCGATTCTGCAGTGACCGGGCACGCAAAGTAATAAAACTTTGTTTTGGCGGGAGAGCTCTCTCAATGCTGTGCTGCACTCCCAAACTAATTTGGACACGCATTTGGCGGACTTGAGTGCCAGTAGTGCTGCTTGGCTGTCCGCGAAGATATCGATTTTCGCATGCCTGTACTTTTGTTACAAGCATATTTTTGCACACATGTATATTATGTTGCATATACACTCAAGTCGCTTTTTACGCAAAGGATACGTCCCCCGTAAATCAAAACCACGTAAATTCCGAAATTCGCGACACTTCTGCCTGAAAGACAGTCGACCAGTTTCCCATGGGAACATATTAATCTATGCCTGAAACTATTCTATATGGAATTTCGAAGTTAGTTCTTCTATCTATACGATCTTCGTTCTTTATTATTAGTTCGTTAATACGGAAATTTTCCAGTATTTTTGTTTGACCCGTAATATTGCCCTGTTGCATATTTCTACAGCGAGTTAGCCTTAGAGCACTTTTTTCCGCTTCCAATTACACAACCTGGTAAAGTGGAAGAAGGTGTAAAATTGCTTCTAATGCTTTGGTTGGGGTACTTCTCGCAGCTCTCATCTGGGGCACAGTCATCGTCATGGAGCTATCGCATTACCGGCACATACGCTAATGCTGCTTTCATTGCGCGAACCATTCTTTCCCAACAGCTCCTCGATGTAACGAGCGGCAGGGGAGTTAAATCTTCACTGGGTGTGGATGTTTATTCTCTTGATTTCTTTCTGCAATTGCCGCTTCGCTCCAACAAAGTTTGTCCCATTATCGCAGTAAATTACTTGCGGAACGAATCACGTTGAGTGAGTTTCTGCACTTATCAGCCCGACTGCATCCGTGGATCCACTCGATGAACTCAATGAGTCTTCTCCCGGAATCGACCCAGCTAAAATTTGTTTGGATTCTGCACGTTATTTGAAATGAAATAGCCGTCCTGTAATCTACGAACCGGTTGCAAATTATGTCAATAAAAAAGGATCAAGCTTTAAAGATTTTAATATCCAAGGCTTTATTTTGTGTTATATATCACACAAGTTTGTGTTATATACGCTAATGATTCGTTACGTAATCCTTTTCTTTCCAATCCTTCACTTCGGATGTCTCTTGTCACTTGTAACATTGCCTGTCTTGTTCTAGACGAAAAGAATTCTATTTTTTTCTATGCTATCCTTCTACAAGTGACTTGAGATAAATTGGTTAGTTCACTATTTATTTATTACTTTTTTAATGGAACTTTCAACCGGTGGTTGGTTCGCCCCAATATACGGTTAGTTCACTTTTGTCAGCATATTTCGAGAACGTCTCAGACGTTTCAGAAAATTACTATTTCTCAAGGTGAACGGCAATTTCTGAAATGATATTTTAGAATATTAAAACCGTTATTATTTAAGTAATCGCTCATTTTGCTTTCTTTTGTTGCTTAGCTAAGAACAGCCACTGGGAAACCTGCTTGGTAACTCTTCTCCAGGGGCTTAAATACCAGCGTCTTCGACTCTGAGATACGATGCCTTCTTTCTAAAAAGCAAATCAATTCAAGCCTGGTGCAGAGCAATGTTAATCGTATTTGAAAGTTGCTGGCTATGGTACTGCTAGAAGAAAATTATCCGGCGTTGTTGGTCTGGGAGAAAAGCTGGCATACCAGGAGCATTGGAAACCTAATTTCTCTCAACGTGATCTCCGTGAACGTCCGAAAAATTGTGTTTGTGCATCATCTGCCATAACTGGTATCGATTAACTTTATCGTATGCTGCTTTGAACTCAATAATGATGTGACGCGTGGGCACTTTGTACTTCCGACTTTTCTACAAAATCTGTCAGATGGTAAAAATTTGGTGCGTATAGGCTTGAGCTCTCATGTTCAGAAAAATCGGCTGATAATTCAAAACTATATGCTATCGGTGATAGCGAGCGTAACAGGAACTAGCAGAGTACGTTGTAGGTGGCGTTTAATTGACAGCCGAACCGATCAGCCTTGTAGATGGAACAAATAACTCCTTCCATCCGGTAGTTTCTTCTCCCAAATGCTACAAAGAACCCAGCGAGAGCTGTTGCCAGCGTTTCTTACCCATGTTTTTAAAACTTTACTCTAGCTACGCTGCATTGATCTAATCCATGCGAGCACTAAGGAAAACTATTTTGTCGGTAAACCTAGTGAAACGAATAAACCTAGGCAAAGGTGATTTCTCTGCCCCCCGCAATGGGCGGTTGCTTTCGACGGCGAGTCACCGGGAAACACTCGCAACCTGCCGACTCGTCCTGAATCATCTAGAAAAGTGATGAAATGATGTTTGAGGAATTATGTAAAATGACCTCACACACATCCAAATGGCGTTATGCTAAATGGCATTATACTAAATTACTATGTCAAATGAGCTACCTCCCTGGAACACTACTATCTTTCATGAACATTGTAGGTTATGTTCCGTTCCGCCACGTACTGGCGTTTTGTGGAGTTTTGTCGAACTCAATAAAGGTTCGAAAACTAGCCATTGATAGGAGACCAAATCGAGAAGTAAATTAAAAATTATCGACAATAGACCAATCCAGCTGTTTAGTAAAATGGAGCGATTAGGTGTTACTGTGAATGTTGTATGCTGCTTTACATTACCTGACCAGTCGAAGTTTGTGTCTGGAAAAGTATTCTCCTACTAATTCTGAGTTCCGCAGGGCAGCAAGCTGAGTCCATAGCTTCTTTTTGCTTGCCATAAACAATGTTTCTCTTTTGCTCCCAAATGGCGATCGATTGTTTTATGCTGACGTTATAATTTTTTTTAAAGTTATTACGAGCCTGAGGTGCGCAAAGTACTAAATTCACTTGACACCAAATGGTCAGATTCTGCTAAAATTCGAACGCATGATCACTCATTTATAAAGCAAACTTGGTAATATTGCGGATACAGAGCCCTCAGCCCGGTTCGTATCCTGGGTATGACGTCATAATCATTAAAAAGAGCCGTCTAATTTTTACGAACGGTTTCTATTTAACCGTCGTATTTTGGAAGTTTCTTCCAACATTTGCTTCAGTCCACGTATTAAACAACCGATGAGATTACCGTGTTCAACAGTTTTTCTTGCTATTGATTAATACCGTGTTGTTGGTATAACCTTCATTAAGACATTCACCTCGATTTCATATTCCATCCGCGCCCGTTCCGATCACATTCGTTGCATTCTGATCGCTATTTCTGATCGGATCCAGGTCCGATTAGTATGTAGAATTAGAGGCTATTACTCTTCTTTATCGATAGACTTTGCCGACGCTACAATTACGGGGCTAGTGCAACAATCCTGCTGACTCCAGCATGCACCACCCAGCCGAAATTCGAACATACGACGACTGACTTGTTAGATCAGCAGTACCTCGAAGCTATCAGCATCTTTGGCTCGAGCAGCACATACCTCGAAGCTAACTGATCTTCGCATACGGGAGAAACCCTTTAGTTTGCTGCAAAAATAGCTGAAAAGCTTGAAAAAATTTGTGGTAATATAGTTGCTACTGCCCGGTAAATGTATCAAGTGATGCCATATGGCATCATTATTGAGCTGATTCGGGTTAATTCGCTTTTCCCCGATATTATCCCAATGGTGCGTGGATGGCCGCCACTTACACCGTGTCGAATTAAAGTACATAGTTGAAATTGTTGACAGTAAGCACGTTGCTCGAGCACCATTCTTCAAATCTGTCTATTATGCACTAGAGTTCCATACGGTGGAATCATCTTAAGATGACTGACAGCTAGGAAGCGAAAGTTGACAGTTCACTTACTTTTACTTACTTTTTCGGCGACAATCCGCTTATCGAATCCATGCCGAATTCAGGAGCCGTCTCCACATTACTCGGTCCTGAGCTGCCACTCTCCAGTCGCCCCTAACACCCGCTGTTCTTGCATCCTCGTCAACAGCGGGGTCTGCCTCGAAGTCGCCGGCCTCTATCGGGTTCTCTGCTTAATATTATTTTCGCTGGTCTCATCCGGCATCCTTGCTATATGGCCAGCCCATTGTAGCCTGCCGTATTTTAGTCATTTCACAATATCCGCATCTTTGTACACTTGGTATATTTCATTATGCATACGCCTGCACCACACTCCTTTGTCTAATATGCCGCCAAGAATTGATCGCAGGCCGCTATCCGCCTTTTTACTTCACGGCTCACATCGTTGTCACATGTCACTAACGTACCAAGGTAAACAAATTCGTCGACCTCTTCAAAAGTATCTCCATCTATCACCACCGCAGTTCCAACACCTGAAGGGCTACCAGCCACCATATACTTTGTTTTGGTAGAATTTATGATAAGCCCTATCCTCGCAGCTTCCTCCTTACGATGCGTGTACGCTTCTTCCACAGCTCTACGGTTAACACCGATGATATCGATGTCGTCCGCGAACCCTAGGAGCATATGAGATTTCGTGATGATGGTACCGCTTCTCTGCATGCCGGCCCTTCGAATAGCACCTTCCAATGCAATGTTAAACAGCAATTTCGATAGTCCGTCACCTTGCTTCAAACCACCTAACGTCACAAACGAGTCCGATGTCTCACCCGCTATCGTGACACTTGATTTTGAACCATCAAGGGTAGCACGTATCAGCCTAATCATTTTTGTTGGAAAAGCAAGTTCAAGCATAATCTGTCACAGTTCGTTTCGTTTAACTGAATCGTACGCCGCCTTGAGGTCTATAAGCAAATGATGGGGATCCGGGAAATGAGTTCCCGGAATTTATCGAGGATCTGTCGCAAGGTGAACATTTGGTTCGTGGAGCGTCCCTCTCGAAAACCGCACTGGTATTCGCTAACAAAAGGTTTCCTGCAACGGCCTCAGTCTGAGAAACAGGATGCGGGAGAGTTTTGTATGCAGAATTGAGGAGAGTAATACCTCGATAATTACTGCATTCGAGTCGATGACCCTTTTTGTAAATTGGGCATATGAGACCTTCCAACCAGTCCGTAGGTAATTCCTCCTCCTCCATAGGTAATTCCTCCTGAGAGTTCATTTATAAAAAATAAAAAGGCAGTTGTCCAAGGTTAATTCCCTGTGGTACAACAGAAATGGTGCATCTGCCCGATCTATAAAAAGGGCGACAAGTTGGACTGTGAGAACTATCGAGCGATCACCGTTCTCAATGCCGCCTATAAAGTGCTGTCCCAAATCATTTTCCGTCGACTATCACCAATTGCGAACAAATTTGTGGAAACTTATCAAGCCGGCTTCATCGAAGGTCGGTCTACAACGGATCAAATATTTACACGGCGACAAATCCTCCAAAAGAGCCGTGAATATAGAGTTTCCACGCATCATTTGTTCGTTGACTTCAGAGCCGCATATGATACCATCGTCCGGAAAGAGCTATGGAAAATCATGGACGAGAACAGGTTCCCCAGGAAGCTCATCAAACTGATTAAATCTACGATGAATGGCACACAGTGCTGTGTTCGGATTTCGGGTGGATTGTCAAGTTCATTCGAATCACACAGAGGGCTTCGTCAAGGTGATGGTCTTTCATGCCTGCTGTTCAACATAGCGCTACAAGGTGTTATGAACCGAGCGGATATCAACACGCGGGGCACGATATTCAACAAATCTAGTCAATTCGTCTGCTTTGGCGATGACATGGATATCATCATCATAACGGCCTGTTTCTGCTCAGGGCGATCTGTGCATCTTTGAAGGAAATTAATGCGAAGTAATTATCGCAATCCCAGTTAGCTTCGAGGTACAAGCCAGTCGTCGTATGTTCGAATCTTGGCTGGGTGGTGCTTGCTAGATAAAGATAGGACCATTGCACTAGCCCGGTAATTGTCCTGTACTGTAACAGACGGCTGCGAAGTCTGTCTATAAAGAAGGATCAAGTCAAGCCTAGCCTTGCTATAGTAAGAAATTTATTACGTGATTTCGATGTACCTCGGGTCATAACGCATTAATTTTCATACAACATATAGTTATTATCCTCACCTTTGCAACGTTATTTAGGTGCGTTTTTGTGACATCCACCACATACGCTACCATCCTTATCGCAGGACATCATGCGTGAAGAATTTATTAATCAAAAGCCACCGCGTTGGCTAGCAACCAACCAACGCGAGCCGTTCGCTTTATCGGAAAACTTTACCAGCGAATAATATCAACAACAGGCGGCTGTGTGCCGCTGCGCTGCCACCGCGCACGGCCACTCGAAACAAGATGACAATTCGCGAACGTGGTGCTGCTGCTGCTGCTGCTGCTGCTGCTGCTGCTGGTCACCTGTTGCTTTAGTCTGTCTGATGGGACTTTCTCTGTCTCGTCACTGTCTGCGCTACTGCTGCGGCCGTCCGTCCGTCTGTCCATCCGTCCGTGGTGGTGTTTGGAACTACCCCCATTCCAAAGGATTGTTCTATAGTGTGTAATGCGCTAAAATTCGCTAGTTAAAATTCACTCACCAGACCACAGCTGATTTTCTAAACTAGTTCCGTGTTCGAAGGGGACGGACGACATAACAAGCGATTGAATTCGTCAATTGTTTGACGTTATGGAATTGGCTTAGTACATAATACGAGACGTGTGGAGAGAACAGGAAAGAGAGACAGAATTTTTTTTTCGGCTGCCTGATAGAGACCAGTGTGCTCGTGGCAAATGCTCTGTTGAGGTGAAGTTTGTCTTAAAATGCGTTTGGCAAATGTAGGTCGTTGACATTGCTGCTGGCCTGGCCCTGCTGACGGTTGGCCACTACGGTGTAACGTGCCTGCATGTACCAGTAGTGTGTGTGTGTTTGTGTACTCTTATGGGGGTTCTCTCGCGGTGATCTTTTTCCGGCTCACTTGAGCAGGTTGAGGCTGTGCTTCTTCCAGTTTGCTTTTATTCTCTGTTCGGTGGCTAAGTCGAAAGGAACGGAGCGAACAGTCAAACTTTTCAGAAAGTTATTTCACCAATGTGAAACTGAAGCAAAGTACCGACCGGATCGACGCAATGTGGGTGGCATTTTGTTTGATCCGGAAGTTCAAAGGAAATTCTATGAATGATATATTTGATGATGTCAAAACAATACAAGCAATCCTAAGTTAATGTTATTTTTCGTTAAACAGCTGGATCGATTTAGCCGCTTTCATTCCGTTCTCTAATGATATTTCTCTTCTAGAGAAATCTACAAAATTCCAAGAATTATTTCATTACAAACAAAACAACTTTAACGTGAATCACGCTCTTTACCATTAAGCACCCAGCTTTAAAAGCTATTTAGTTTTATCTCGTATATTTTCAGTCCCACTAGAAAGTGCCACAAAAATGTCAATACTCGCATCCCCTAGCTTTAGTGTCTAATGATTGATTTCACACCAAATCACCCTTTACTAATCGAATAGTCTAATTCTAGATTAGCTAATACAACGGTCTCGTGTCTTTTTTTTACATCGTAGATTCACTAGCAAAACACCACACCGAATTCCCGTAATATTCCCATTCCCGAGCATATCCTCATGCCAGTAGAAACCCCCCGAAAAGCTCTTCCTAACCGCCTAATTCATTTGCCTAATATTTCTTCCTCTCTAGCAATGCAATCGTTTCAGAATAATATTCAGCATCGATCAAACAAGAGTGAAATCGTTTCACAACTGGTATTTTTTTCTTCTTTTTATTTTCATTTCCAAACAAAAATCGTTGTTCGCCTGGTACTTTTGCGCTATCTTCGTCTCACAAACCAAAAAAAAAAACCACAAAATTAACGAACCACCAATTGTAATAACCCAACAAAACCAAAAAAAAATACTACTACTTTCCGAAAGGCAACACAGAATATTGTCGGTTTACCGGCTGGTGTACAAATTGTAAATGTTAGACCCGGCGCACCGCCCACGCAAGCACAGCAAAAAACTGTTGCCGCTGTATCACCTAGAGTTGTTATTGGTAGTCAGCAAATAGTTAGTACTAGACCACCAAGCGCAAACGCTGTAAGAACCTTTCATGTTTATATTTCTATTTATGTTTTCTATTGTTATGTTTTTCTCTTTCTTTGACTTTTTATTTTGTCTTTGTTTAAAGTTTTCCCATTTTTTCTGCTACTTTTTGGTTTCGTTTTCCATCACACATTCTCATTGCATTGATTAATTAATTGGTCACCACTCCTTGGAATGGACACTAAAAACAGTACCGATTACTCTATCTGTTAGTATGATGATGTGGCAACATTTGCTCGTTGTGTTTTGAGTTTTGTTCTCTCCTGAATTAATTAATCAATTAACTCTCTACCATTAACACCTTCTGTAGAGCATTGTTTCTCGTTTTTATTCTTTTGTGTTTTGTTTTTCGTTTTTTTCGTAGCAGCTTTACAGTGAATTCGTATTCTAATGGTTTTTCTGCACTCTGCTCCCCCCCTGACAGATTACCCTAAGTGCCCTTCAAGGACAGCCAGGCTCGACGCTGCTACTGAAAAATGATCAGGGCCAGTTCCAGCTGCTGCGGATCGGACCGGCCCCATCCGGGGCCCATATCACACCCGCCAATCTGACCGCGACGTCGGCGACGAATCAGACGATACGGTTGCAAACCGTGCCAGCTGTAAGTAGGTTTACCGGTCCTCCATTAGCCCTCCGCAAGACCATTGTCACCACGCAACAGGTGAAACAGAAGCAAAATGTAATTACCACAGAATCCACACCAGAGTTGGTTGGCCTGTTTTTACAGTATTCTATATATATACCTATACTCTGTATTCTTTTCTCTCGGTTTTTCTTGCCGATCCAGCTTTTGGGTATTGTTTTACTTTCGTTCTGTGGTTTGTTTGTTTATGTTTACGTTTTTTTTGTGAAAATTTGTGAATGCCGTTTTACTGAGTTTTTACTTAGTTTCTATAACATTTCAATCTATGTTGAGCGAAGATAAAACTTTTCACTGAAATCGTCGGTAAGACACACCCCGACTTTGTGTCGGGACAATTGGTTTGAAACATAGTCGTCTCGCATAGATTTCTAGTACCGGGCAGATTAGCTGCCACCGGTAATTGACCCATGTATGAAGTACGGCAAGCTCCTACAGTTAAAGCGGATTTTGTAATTTGTAACATTTACTTGTTTGAGAAAATATCTGTTGAAATAGGAAAACAACCATGTATTTGGATGTATTCAAAGTTTTTTGCCAACATTTTATTTTACTTTTGTTCAGTAAGCAAGCATGGATTCATTCAATCATCCTTCGGTTTGGCCGTGCTTTTCTTGACGCTGAATGAAGTTAAGTTTTTCCCCAATCAGTTGCTGAGTTAGCCTCTCCGTTTGTGCGATGTTACTTCACCAGTTATTAGTTTTATCGTTTGATTGATTGTCAGTAGCGTCAGTAGTCAGTAAGTTTTGAACACCCAAATTAATCCCATTTAATATTCCTTTTCACAGCAACCAATATCGTCCGGTTCCGGTACGATAATCGTCAATTCTCAATCGATCACCACCACACCGACCAGCTTCGTTACGACACAGTCCACACCGGTGGCGTCGGTTGCGCCGGTTCCAGCGCTGGCCGCTCAGCAGCACATAACCATCTCTACGACACCATCACAAGCACAATCACATGTCACCGGGCAGACCACGGTAATGACCACCCAGCAGCAGCAGCAGCCGCAGCAGGTGGTAGTAACCTCCCAGCCGGCGTCCGCGGTACAGCAGCAGCAATCCGCACCGCAGACCGTCGTCGTCACGACTACCACCGGTGCCCAGACCGCCCAGCAACGCAGCTCACTGGACAATACCAAAGAAAAATGCAGGAAATTTTTGACCAATCTCATCGAACTCTCGAAGCGGGAACCGAAACCGGTGGAGAAAAACGTCCGAACGCTGATCCAGGAGTTGGTGGATGCCAATGTCGAACCGGAGCAATTTTGCGAACGTCTGGAACGTCTTCTCAACGCAAGTCCGCAACCGTGTCTGATTGGATTTCTAAAGGTAAGTACTAGTTTAACTTAGAAATGCGCCGACGTAGAAAATGAACTATTTTTATAGAGCTTTTAGACCATTAATCTGACTAATGAAGAAAACCACGGATGATTACATCCGCAATAAGACCAGGCTAGGCCTTGTTTAGTTTTGTATGGCCTTATCATTACCGTGGGTTTGAACTTTTGCGCTTGAGGTGCCCTGATTTTACCAAATATGCTGACGCGGTAGTCTGCTGAACACCATGTTTAAGTTAAATTTTTTTTTAAATATTGAAATTCTCGGATATCACATATGTTATAGCAAACTAGTTAGCAAGTTGCTACAACAAACGAGGCGCATTTATCCGCTTTCACCTTAGCAGCAGAAGGTTGAACATGTCTTTTGAAGACTTCACTCTTTATCGACAAACTTCGCTATCGGTTCCTAGACTAAAGGAATTACGGCGCCTGTGCAACGATCTTGTTGACTATTTAGCAGGACCAGCATTCTATCTCGAAGCTAACTGGGAGATCGCTGAAATGAGTTTTCCGAACTTACCTCTTTAATGACACTAATTATAAGAGAGGACACCTTGTGATTTTCTTGATATTGAAAAGGCTTTGGCAACACGTCCTTTGCTTCAACTTGTTCGGCTCTCTTTACGCTAGGGTGAACTAGAATTCAGCAATGTTTTTCAGTAGAGAAATCGCATCATCATTGGGAAATACGTTGGTTATGACTTCAAAATGTTCCAAAAAAAGTTCACTAAATGTCCACAAGGAGTCTTCCTCTTGGTTTTGATCGCTGGTGGCTGACGTACTTCTTCACAAATTATGCAGATTATTACTTATTGTCAAAGGAACATGTGTAATAACACTATCGGTGTATGCAAAGAGCTCTCATGATCATCATATTATGAAAGATGCTTATAAGAGAGGTCTCATAAATTCTCCTATACTGAATGGATCAGACTCAACAAAACTTCGTAGATTGCATACTACTATTTACATAAGTTTATTGGCGACGAAGCGTCACCGATCCTGCGCCGAACGAGTTATGGTTCAAGAGTATCTGTCGGCCCTGACCATTCGTCGTCCTTGACATCGCACATCCATCGGGTGCAGGGTGTAGGATCTTTCGTCGGATAATCTGGCCACGTGCCCGGCTCATCGCAGCCTGCAACTGTACTACCTTCACTAGATCAGCATATTTATATACGTGAACAGCTCGTGGTTCATGCGTCTGCGCCACACTCCGTTTTCCATTTTGCCCTCACAAGTATTGATCGGAGAATTTTACGTCGAAAAACCCCAAGCACTCGGCAGTCAGCTTTCTTTAGCGTCCATGATTCATGTCCGTGCAGGGATTAGTGTTCTGTAGAGCTCCAGTTTCGTTTGAATTTGCAAACTATGGGATTTCAGCTGGCGTCGTAATCCATTGAAAGCCCAATTCGCGGCTGCAACCTGCAATTCATCCGTACTTTTGATAGTAAGCAGGTTGCCTGCACTATCATTGCGCGTCACAGGCATGGCACAATTCTTGCACCTCACCGTTTTGTAGAAACTCCGTGTATCGTTGCTAGCGAATCTCTCCTCTGCACCGGTGAGCATGTGCTCCTCGCAGTGTTGCGAAGCCCGCACACGTGTGATATAATTTTCTCACACACGCGTACTCATTCTAACGAACACGCCAGCTCTTATTCCTTTATGCACTGCAACAAATTTTTGCGAATGTGTGTTTAGCTAACAACTACAGTCGTTGCTCGGCGTGCGTCGTTGCAGCCCGATCTGCTGATACCGAGTACTCACGACGGCTCGTACTCCCGCCCGTGAGTAGAATCGAGGGCGAAGATGAACAAGAAGAAAAAGTGATGCAAAATTTGTATCCCAGTGCGCCATCAGCCCAGCCTCATGGGCAGCTGATTCCCCACGAATATTTTAAGTCAGGAATAAGCTATACAGGAAGACGATGTGTGGTTGTGCGAACGGGAGTGTGTGGGTAGCAGAATGTCTGCACACAGCACCGACGGCTGTTTCTTTTACGTCTGCGTGTGCGGCGTAAGGCTTGAATGCTATGTTTCTCATACTCTTTCGCGTGTGAGTAGGAATGGTTGACTTCTCGCTTGATTCGCAACATTGGCTCCTAGTACGCGCGTTTTTTAGACAATAGGTTCGTTTTTCCGCAGCTCTAGTCTTTCTACATCTCGGTTTTGAGATGTGGCCATAGTGAGCTTGCGATTCCTAGCCTGATTCTGTCTTCCACGCATCGTGTCTACCAACTCTCTCGCAATTGTCTCAATGGCACTATGTAGGTTCCTCCACAGCCCACTTATATCCTCCCTGTCATCCTGCTGTTCTGCGATTCGTTGATCAAGCTTTCTGGCGTTCTGCCACACCCTCTGCCATCAACCGCTGAATGTTATGATTGCATATCAATGACTCTCAGTTCCTACTCTAACCGCTTGAGGTTAAATGTTTGGAAATAACATTGGCCCAGCCAAAGTTCTATCATAGCCTGAAAGTCATTATTGTTGGCCACACCAATCTTTACCGTAGCTTGGGAAAAAGGGGAGCACGTGATGATGTAATAATCACTTTATAGGAGGCTTCCGATTCAGTAACGCTCCTGTAAATACTACGGGAAGGGGACCCGCAGATGGCCTCGAGGTGCGACGGTGCCATTCGTTGTATGTTCGAGTCACAGCTGGGAGAAGCTGCTAGAGTCAACAGGATCGTAGCACAGACCCCGTAATTGTTCTGAAATTGAATTCAAATCAGAGATTGAAATCAGAATGTACCACTTAGGATTTGATTTGCTTTAGTAAGGTGGTTGGGTATTATTCAGGATTCACTTCAAGCGAGTGATTTGTTTATTCACATAATGAATAATGCATACTGCAATTAAATAATATTCAGTCTTTTCAGTCGGTTAACAAATTGGGCTTTATAACATTTAGAACTCGAACACGGATTCGACAGAAGTAAATAAACGAACCATCACAGCAATAGGCTAGCTGTAACCATAAAGTGTACGATTGAATCTTGGCTGCAATAATCATCGCTGTCTTAAGGTCGTATCAGAAGCGCGCAAATCAAGCAGGGATAAAAGATAGGGGCAATCTATGTCGCCAGCAAGCAGTTTAACAATGCTGCATTTTCGTCTTCAAGCGAGCGGTTCGAGACTTATTAGTTGAGTGACTTATCTGGATACGCTGGAAGATTTTTCACGCCTCCAGGCAACGGGGATCCGCAAAGTCCTTGGCAATTTTGGAGATGTTTTCCTCGGAAATAATCGACACGTAGTGCGCAAGGAAGCTGAGCTTATGATCTAGTAGAATACCAAGATCCGCTACATTGTCCACTCGTCTGAGAATAATACCGTCGATATTAAAATCAAATAAAATCGAATCTGTCGAACGATGAAAGGTCATAATGTTACATTTTGCGATACTGATAACGAGTTGGTTCAGCTGACACCAATTGACGAACACATTTGGCAATATTTGTAAATGAAGGGAGTTCTCGATACAGCGCACGGAGTTTACATTTATAATCAAATGAGAATGCAACATCATTGAAGAAAATGACGTACAAAAGTGGTTCTAAATGGCTCCCTTGCGGAACGCCAGACATATTAACAAACGGTGAAGAAACGCGTTGACCTGGCTTGAAATGCATCGTTCTTTTAGTTAGATTGGATGAAAACCACGACAAAAATCTGCTCAATGCTCTCATTCGCAACAGTTTACGGAGTAATCCTTTTAATCAATTTTCAGATCCGTATAGAATACATTAACTTTCACTCTGCCTTTCATAGCCGGTCAACAGGTAGTAATGGAGTCTAGCAATTACGTAGATTTACCTGGAACGAAATTATCCTGGTCAGAGGAAGAGATTTAAGATTTCATGACTTGTAGGATTCGAGCGGTGATTTTAAAGCGGTGGAAGGGCTGGTAATCTCTCGGTAATTCCTGACGTTACGACGATCACCACTTTTATACATGGGAAATATGTATGACAGCTTTCAGTTCGTAGGAAATGCTCCTCACTCGAATGATCGGTTGATAAAGAAGACTAATGGCTCAGCAGACGCGCTAGTACTGCGATAAAAACAACAAACGTATCCAGATCGACAGAATCCAGCAAGACATTAGATGCGGCGAGTCTGGCGTCTCCATCGGACGATTGTTTGGCTTGAAAGACAGAAGCAAAATGTATTGCAAAGAAATCACATGTTTCTGATGCTCACTTCTAGATTCACCGTTATTGTAAACCATATCAGATGGCATCTATCACCAATTGCGAATAGATTTGTGGGATCTCATCAAGGCGGCTTCGTCGAAGGTCGGTCTACTACGGATCAAATATTTACACTGCGGCAAATCCTCCAAAATGGCCGTGAATACAGAGTTCCCACGCATCATCTATTCGTTGACTTCAAAGCCGCATATGATACTATCGACCGGAAAGAGCTATGAAAAATCATGTACGAGAACAGCTTCCCCAGGAAGCTCATCAAACTGATTAAATCTACGATGGATGGTACACAGTGCTGTGTTCGGATTTCGGGTGGATTGTCAAGTTCATTCGAATCACACAGAGGGCTTCGTTAAGGTGATGGTCTTTCATGCCTGCTGTTCAACATAGCGCTACAAGGTGTTATGAACCGAGCGGATATCAGCACACGAGGCACGATGTTCAACAAATCTAGTCAATTCGTCTGCTTTGCCGATGGCATGGATATTATCGACAGAACATCTGTGGCGGTGGCTGAACAGTACACCAGACTAAAGCGCAGGGCAGAAAAGATTGGGTTAAAGGTAAATACGTCTAAAACAAAGTACATGCTGGCCAGCGGAACCGAGGCCGAACGACACCGCTTGGGCAGTAGTATATTGATCGACGGCAATCAGTTTGAGGTAGTCGATAAATTTGTCTACCTTGGCTCACTGGTAACGGCGGACAATGATACCAGCCGTGAGATTCGGAGGCGTATTATCAGCGGAAGTCGTGCTTACTATGGGCTTCACAAGCAATTGCGGTCGAGCAGACTAAGTCCCCGTATAAAGTGCACCCTGTACAAGACGCTTATTAGACCGGTTGTTCTCTACGGGCATGAAACATGGACCATGCTCGAGGAGGATCTGCGAGTGCTCGGAGTTTTCGAACGATGAGTGCTAAGAATGATCTTCGGCGGCGTACAGGAGAACGGAGTATGGAGGTGGAGGATGAACCATGAACTCGCACAGCTCTATGGCGAACCCAGTATCCAGAAGGTGGCTAAAGCGGGACGGATACGATGGGAAGGGCAGGTTGCAAGAATGCCGGCCAACTACCCTGCAAAGATGGTGTTCGCCTCAAATCCGGTAGGAACAAGACGACCAGGAGCGCAGCGAGCAAGATGGTTAGACCAGGTGGAGCGAGATCTGGCGGAGAGTACTCGGTGTCCGAGGAATTGGAGAGCGGTAGCCCTCAACCGAGTTATATGGAGAAACTTTGTTCAACAGGCTTTGTCTTAGGACGGCAAGCCTCCTAAGAGAAGAGAAGAGATCAGATGGCATTGACTGACTGCACCCTTAGAATATACCAAGAATAGAATGCAGCATTTAGCTTTCCATAGTTGTCAGTCGCACTCTTGCAGTTGTTCTTTATCACTGCTGATTTATGAACCCTCAAACGACGCTGCCAGCGGTTGCGGTCTCCTTTCGGTTAACGATGCGGAAGTATAATCAGTTTCCTTTTCACAGGAACGGTTGAGTTCGGCCACTAACACTGACAGCTACTTACTTATTGGTTCATATCCGCTAATTCGGCAGAACAAAGGGATGGAATCAGAGATCTCCACTGCCTCACAAGCCTCTCCAGGTAACCAGTTTCATGTAGCCGGGAATATTCTGTCCTGAGTCAAGCGGGCAAAAACACCGGCATTTGGGAAAGCAAGCCAAATAGCATAGTTCTTTAGGAAAATTAGAGGTAGACCATCTGTTCCGGGTCTTCAAAGGCTTTCTGACCTTCATCTGTAGAAAACTATAAGCGGCAGATTGATTTTCGGAACAGTATATATGCGAGGAGTTTTTGTTGATCGCTTGGGAAAGACGATTGCTTCACTCGTACGCACTTATGCAAAAATAAAACTTAGATAGATATTGGCTGGCGCTACCGTCTCGTCAAATAGTAAGATGAATGGTACGTGGTGCCAATCGATAGCTAGCAGTGGTTCAATTATGTCAATACATTTCGGGTATTTGACAAAATGATTGATCCATCATCAGACCCATCTTCAGCTGAGACGTGCAATATACCACCTGTGGTCAGGAAAGTTGTAGTCGCTAATTGACAAAATTATGCTCGACTTCAAAAGATGATCCGCAACGGGAGCGAGTATAACTTAACGAGTATAACGAGTATAGCGAGTATAACGAGCAAAAGAAATAGATTCACATTCCGGAGAATCATTAATTGATTGCAAGCAACACTACGCCACCAATATGACCAGTGATTGCTGGTCAATTCGTTACGATCACACCAGAATAGAGCATTGTCAGGATATATTTCATTGCTGTCGTTATCAGCCACGTTTTCGTATAAATTGGTACGTCATACACACAACTGGATAACAGTAAACACAGTCGAGCTATTTTAGCCCGCAAACTCCTAACGTTCTGATAGTACACAGAAGGAATGCGGTCGACGCCTTTTTACGCCAGACGCACCAGATTGCTACTTAAAGACCTGCTTACTGGTGGACCCGCAAGGAATAGATCACCATTCGAAGTACTAGGATATGAAGCAACAACATCGAAAATTCAGATTGACAAATATACTTGCCTGATGTAGGTTGGAAGATTTCAATACCACTCTCACACACAGGACTGGGACGACCGATGAACTCTGGTTATTGGTCCGATTGTATCGAGGAACTCCGGCGTTTTCATAATGCTAACTAGGGCGTGTTCAAACTCGCCAAATAGAAAAATACGCATCTTAAATTTTGTGAGAATTGTTGTACAAAGAATTGACCTTTGCGTAAGAGGTTCTCAGTGGAAATGGTATTTCGCTTTTAAAAAACTAAAAAGGATAGAAATGAAAATTCTGTAATATCGTTAGCATCTCTCTTTTGCTTTTCCTATCACTATCTGTGATTCTTTTGAAATGTAAATGATTTTGAAATAACGTCTAAGAAAACACGTTTCTGATATGCTTTCCCTTCTCTTGAAATTACAGAAAAGTTTACCACTGCTTCGGCAATCTCTCGTCACTAAGGAGATCACGATAGAGGGCATAAATCCTCCAACCGCAAATGTAGCCTTCTCAGGATCACCGCTAACGCAGATCCCCGTAAGTATCGTCATCAAATCCGGTGGCCCTAATTGTTAACTTATCGGAGGTTTCCCCTTTTTTAGGCCCAAATTCGTCCCGTAACGCAAACCATCGTCACCCAGAACAGCATGGTCGGTCAGACGCAAATCCGGATGCTGACGACGCAGTCCGGTGCGGCGACGGTTCCCCGGATAGGACAGACAACGATACGACCGGCAACGCCGGGAACGGTCCGAATCCAAGCCCCGGTTCAGCAAGCGACGATTACCGCTGGACCGCGGCAAATTACGGCCCAACAGATACGGCCGAACGTGACGGCCACCGTAGGGCATACGACCATCGTGCAAACCAGCCAACAGCTGCCTCAGACGATCTCAACGACACCTCCAGCACTGCTGCCGGTGAGTTTGCTAACCTTGTCCCCACTGTTACTCCTACTGCAACAACTTCCCGTCATTGCTGTCTCCCCACATCCTATCCATTATTATCCTCGCTACAAAAGCAGCTGTTTAGAGAAATTTAGTTCGTTTTATTCCCCTGTAGTATAGCTAGATATATTTCTTAACGGTAAAAACTATTTTCTACAGTTAATATACAAACCCAACTATCCTTTTACGATTTAAATTTCTTTCCTACTGTGTTTGGGATTCTCGTCAGTGAGTGACACACAAACATAGAAGTTATACATATTATGCACAACCTTATTTATCCCCATATATCCTATACTCTTGTGTATGTATTGAAACGAAAAAATCCACCGCACCAAAATTCCTCCTTTGTATTTAAGTAATGTACAGCCATTTTCGTATGTTTCTTTGTGTGCTGTGGATTTTTCTTACTTCGAACAATGGAAATATAGTAGAAAAACGAGAAAATATTGTTAAGAATGCTTGCGCTTATTATACTTGGTAGAGTAGTTTGCCCTTAATTTGAGAACAAAAAAAAAAGTATACGAGTTACACGATTGAATTACCTCGAACAGAATTGGTAGTGAGTTTTGTTTTTTTTTCTTTGGTTTAATAAAGAGTTTTACTTTTAGGTACTTTTTTATAGCTTAATCTGACATATTTTCAGTATTTTAACTGCGGAGTTCAACTATTAATTGCTGTTACTTGCTACTGGATAATAACGAAACGCTGTCTTAAACGATTTATTTATTCCTTCTGCAGTAAAACCTATAGTAAAGAGAAATGCATGCAACCGGTTTATTTCGTTGTCCTAGAATTTGTTCACGGTACATTTTATTTCCTACTAATATGATACGGTTTTTTCAAGTTTCGATAATATATATTAACACCTTTTATTTATACATTTTACACATCATCCGATTTCAATTGCTTGTAACATTCCGCCTTTGTTATTTTGTTAATATCAAACTGCAACCCCTGAATTACAGTTTGCAACGTTAGATCTCAGTATAAAGTTTAGTGGTGCCTACATATCTACCCTGGTTCTATAATAGTTGTTGGTGATGGATGAAGAATTTAAGAAAAACACCGTACTTTCCTAACTCTAGGATCCGCTCGCGCAAACCTTTATTTTATTGCTGTTGTTGATGGTTTACTCATTTATACATATGTATTACCCCTTAAATTATAATTATCTGCATGATATACATATTTTTAAGCTCCATTGGATGTGTTAGCTGTAAAAGTTGATCGTTCCGTTAGAACTCGTACCCGTGTTTTGCGAGTTGTTTGTTTTCTTTTTCTTTTTTGCTAAATTAGTAAACACTAAATTTCTCTCTGCTGAACTTTTACATAAACCAAACTGCTAAAATTCACAATTCCCACCTTTTAATAATAGCTGCTCAACTAAATGTGTTTAAAACAGGACAATGCGTACAGGTGCGAGCCGACTATTTGAGCATTTTGATATCTTCGTTTAGTTTCGCGATGTTTGTAGCAATCACGAAAAGGGAAGAGATGTTTTAAATTATGTTGTATATATTGAATATGGAAAAAATCTGCAAAAGAATGTTGAAAGATTGGTATTTTTATATAATAGCAGAACGTAGGAACAAGGTTATTGCCAAATGAGGTAAAACAGAGTTGTTGATTTGTTTGCTTTTTATATTAGAGAATAAAATAAAATTTAATTCTCAGTACTTTGTTAAAGCTTCTATCGTTTTTACCTCTCTGAATGTTTCTATCAAAAATCATCCAGATACCGAATAATTATGTTTCAATTGTCACGTTCACTGGTCTGAACTGGTTTTAACACATCAAAGAGGTGCACTGAATTCTGAAAATTTTTTTTGTAATTCACGATTCTGCTGTCATACTCTCTACTTTTCTCAGCTCTTTCTAATTTCGCAAGACACCGGCACTGGGGTCTGCTTTGAAGTAGCCGACCTCTGTTAGGATTGCTAGCAGTTTTATGGTTTAGATTATCATACGTTTCACACGAGCTGACGAGCTTCACACGAAGAGTAAACAGATTTTTCTCGCTTTTGAAAATTTAGTTGAAATCTTTCAAGCATCTTTCTCCACTATTACGAAAGTCGTGAAAAAGTTTTTTTTATTGCATTCCGCTGTCGGAACTGGGCCTTTTGTTTTTATTCGACAAACTTCGCAGCCAGCTGTTAGCGCACAAAACAAATGGATCCTACTGACTCTTTCAGCCATCCAGTTCCCAGATTCGAACCTACGGCGATTACTTAGATCATTGTCGTACCTCGAAGTCAACTAAGAGGCTATAAAATCAGCTATCAGAACGATAATTTATTAAATGGAATTTAAGGCGAGTGTTATTTTATGTTCAACGCTAAAATATTACTTTGCTTGAGTACAATTTGACAGTTTGTTAGAGCTGCTAAATTGCAGGCTAACGTCACGCGGTCTATGAGAGGGCGATCCAAGCTCGTAAAGGATATACACCGAAGCTTTCCTAAGTTTAGGAAGAAGTAGTAAGTGCTATTCACAAACGAGCGTGAGTTCATCGATAGATGGAAGCAGTTCTTCGATGAGCATCTCAATGACGATATGACAGAAGGAAGCGGAACAGAGGCTAACCTGAGAGTGCCTACAAAGGATAATAGCGTTCCGGCTCTCGATCTCGTAGAGGACCGCGAAAAATCAGGCAGCTAAAGACAAACAGAGCCGCTGAGAAGCGAAAGGAAGGTGTGGTTTGTCCCTTCGATAAAATGGGCGATCGACTCGACTGCTGTAATTACCACGGCAATACGCTGATCAACGCTACCTATACATGATGCTTTGACGATCTTGTTACGTCGTCTATCCTCAAAAGCAAAGATTTCGAAGGACAGTGCCAGGTGGGCATGGTACTACGGGTCAAATTTTTACACTCTGACATATCCTTCAGAAATCTCGGGAGTAAACCTGTGCGCCGGTGCGGCGACCGCGGGTACCGGCGTGCATCCCATTGCAAACTAGTCTAAAACAAATCATTCAAATAGTCTTTAGATTAATTATGACATTTTTCTGGATGATTCGTCGGGTTTGCAGTCTCTTGATAACAGCTAAAACAACCTATTTCTTCTAACACGCCGACATTTTGAAAGCAAAACGCTTTTTTAGCTGCTATCAAACGAACGCAAAGCCAAAAAATCATTTGCTTTAGACTCATTTGAAATGTGAAGTTTTAACGATGTAAAAAATATGCACGCCGCTGCCGCATTGGTGCACAGGTCTAGTCGGGAGTACAACGTCCACACGCATCACACATTCGTGGATTTCAGGGCAGCGTATGATAAAGTTGAGCGCAAATAATGCACGAGAACGGTTTTCCGGACAAAGTGACAAGGCTACCATGCGGCGAGTGGTGTTAACATCGCTATTGAAGTTGTGTTCCTGGGTGATTGTACGGTGCCGTAAAAAGCTAACAATGTAGAAAAAGCTAATCAGGCCGGTAGCCCTTTACAAACTGCAGATTGTAACTTGATTTATGAAAGATATTCGTGCACTTACCGTATTCTAACGAAAGGTTGTCCGCAACAATTTTTGGCGGAGTACCAACGGAGTATAAATACGAAATTATTGCGGCATATACAACTAGTAGTGACTTTTGGGTGGGGATTAACTAAATTTTCCGCAGTTTCTCTTGATAGTGTATTTGTTTAACTTTTGAATTTCGCAGTTGTGCATTTGGTTTCGGCTAGGATAGTAGCGCAAAAGAAAGCTTTGAAAAAAAAAACTGAAGATCAATCGTCTCAAGAGTGTTGAAAAGGTTCAAGGATCGATTGATGTTGGACGTTGGACAATCCAGGAGCTGAAAGGAAACAAGAAGCAGCTTGTAGGAAGATGAAGGGGAAGGTCAAGGCTAACTTCACTCGACATCCTGACACTTCAACACATATGTTGCCAAGAAGCTCTGCGTTTCATAAAGTGACGTCGCAAAAAGTCAAAGTAAAACCTGGTTTACATGCGCATAGGGTTCAAAACTTTCCAAACACCGATGAACGCATCGCATCGAAATATCTCATTTGGCAAGCTATCTGCATCTGTGGCAAGCAAAATACATTTACATTTAATACTATCGCTTATATTGAGTAAGTGATAGACTGGAAGCTGGAGCGAGACAGGTACCAATCGGTGATGACCTGATTTATTGATCTACTTACCCTGATCGGCGACCCTGGTGCTGCGTGATTCCATAGCAAATGTTACGAGGTTTCGCTCTCGGCGTTAAAAAAGTGACAAATTTCATCCTGTACGAAATCAAGATTCCAAATCAAGAAGATGATATTTTTACTTCAACAATATCCTTTCCTAAGACCGGTAAACGTGCTGAGATCTCTCTTATTGAGACTCGACAACTTTTGATTTACTATAATACTCGCCGTTATAATTTTTTAAATCGGTTGACAAAACTGGTCATGACTTTTTAGCTCTGCAGATGTTTCGGCTCACTATTCAGCACGCAGTCAGATAGTCCGCTAATTTGACCTGGACCAGTGGAGAGTTAGAGTATTTCCCTCTATACTGCAGTGACCAGGAACCCAGTACAAATATACAGAGTTTACCTGGCTTAGTTGCCATAAGAAGCAAATTCAATCCCGAACAATTATTGAGGAACACTTAAAAGGTTTAAAATGTACCCCTATTAGACCAATTGTCTATGCTCACGGAGGGGGCAGAAACAGGGTGGCAACTACCTGGAAAACCTGGAATTGTCAGGGAATGTGAAATTACCTGGAATAATCAGAGAATTTTGATTAAAATCAGGGAATTTTACAAACAACCGCAATGGTCGATTCATTGAGTAGCCAAGCTCACTTCGCAATCGATAAAGAAGTACGACGCCCAAGCGATAGATTGGGGGGCTCCGTAGCCGCAAGGTTACCGAGTCTGCTTTGACAAGCGAGTGGTCATGGGTTCGAATCTTAGTAGAATCAAGCCATTCGATGTCAAGTGACTTTAGCATGGGTTTATTCTCAGGCCCCTCCATTTACCCTTCCTTCGTGCTGAATTCTATATACCCTCTGAGGCCTCTTGACAGTGCAAATGTCCCTCCTATAGTTAAGTGTACTGGTCAGAGGTACGAATGAGTCCTCGCCAGGGACGGCTATAATATGGGATAGTGCTGGTAGCGAGGAATAAGTGGGTAAAGTAGATCAAGCTTTGAAGGAAGGGTAAACCTCAATACACGCAAGCACGCATACAATTTAAAATAAGCATATCGCTCACTCAATAGCGATTATAGCAAAAAAAAAATGCAGTGCAGGTCATACAGCAAACACCCGGGCGATATTACAATAGATCAACTATACAGGTCGCAGTAATGAGTCCACACATGGAAAAAAAGCGATAGATTAGATCATTGGTAATTAGCTCTGTGATTTACAAAGATACGGCAAATTATAATTTGCTGCCACTCGCGTGTCATTCGGCGTTAGTCATGTCGAATGGCATTAGAGTTTTAGGACGGACCTTTTGCGGCATGTGACTCGATTCGCAGAAAATTGAAGTAATTGCGGGTGGCAGCGCAGCAAAATTTGACTTTTTCACGTAGCTTTCTTCACAGATTAGACCCCACAACCTCATCAAAGACGTCTCTGCGGTGGTGAATGACCCTTTGGGTTAAAACCACTCAAAAAAAAAAAAAAACCTCTCTGCGGTTTATAGAATAACTAGCTGACCCGACAAACTTTGTATTGCCACAAATTAACCTGTGTTGTACATAAATCATGAATCTCGGATGATCTTTGTCACAATCTCGAGTTTTGCAAGCCCCCCAGTGGGCGGCGCTTCCGACGGCGGGTCACCGGCAACACTCGCGACCGTCTCGTCCTGAATGATCTAGTGTTACTATAGATAGTTTTTGTGGTCTTGTATTGACTAATGTTTTATGGAAGAGTCTCGAATTTCTCGAGTTCGATTAGTTTTTGAGTTTCGCAAAAATTTCTGTATTATTTGTATGAGAGTCCATATCCCCCTACCACAGGGGTGAGAGATCTCTAACTATCGTAAAATAAATTCAAGACTCCAAAATCTCCCACGTGCCAAATTCATTTGTATAGGAGCCCCCCCTCTTAAAGTGGGGAGGGGTCCTTATTTACCATAAAAAATATTCTTGCCCTCGAAAACTTTCATATACCAAATTTTGTTCCATTTGCTTGATTAGTTCTTCAGTTATGAGGAAATTTGTATTTCATGTGTATAGGATCCCCCCTCCTAAAACGGGGAGGGGTCCCAATTCATCATAGAAATTTTTGTCTCCAAAAACACCCACATGCCAAATTTGGTTCCATTTGCTTAATTACTTCTCGAGTTATGAGGAAAATTGTGTTTCTTTGGTACAGGAGCCCCCCCTCTTAAAGTGGGGAGGGGTCCTAATTTACTATAGAAAATATTCTTGCCCTCGAAAACCTTCACGTGCCAAATTTGGTTCCATTTGCTTGATTAGTTCTCGAGTTATGAGGAAATTTGTATGGAAGCCCCCCCTTTTAAAGAGGAGAGGAGTTATAATTCCCCTTATAAAGAGGGGAGGGTTCTCAATTTACCATAGAATAAATTCTTGTCACCGAAAACACCCACATGCCAAATTTTGTTCTATTTGCTTGATTAGTTGTCAAGTTATGCAGAAATTTGTGTTTCATTTGTATGGGAGCCCCCCCCCTCTTAGTGGGGGGAGGAGTTTCTAACCATCACTAAAACCTTTCCTGACCCCAAAAAACCTCTACATGAATATTTTCATGCCGATTGGTTCAGTAGTTTTCGATTCTATAAGGAACATACGGACAGACAGACAGACAGACAGACAGAAATCCTTCTTTATAGGTATAGATTATAAATCGAGTGTCTTGGTAGAATTCACGATTAATCGAGAAAAATGTAGGAGAACTGAAGTTTTTGGAGCGTCTTAGTAGAATACGAAACCTGGAAATTAAATAAAAAGAAAACTTCCAATTTAATTCTACTATGATGGGAGAGCCTCCCACTCAGTTGGCTTCGAGGTATGACGCTGGCCTAATAAGCCAGTCGTCGTATGTTCGAATCTCGACTGGTAGAGGCTGTTAGAGTCAACAGGATCGTAGCAACTGACCCTGCAATCGTCCTGCACTCTAACAGTTGGCTGCGAAGTCTGTCGTATAAAAACAGAAGGTCAAGTTTCGATAACGGAATGTAGCACATAGGCTTTGCTTTGCTATGATAGGAGAAGTTCCTCTGACTCACGGTAGTTCTTAAACTGGCTGATGAAAATTACAAGTTGTAACCGAAATACGGGTGTAGCGACCCTACCACTGGCTGGCTTGGACCCGGAGGAGTAAAAGGCGATCAATCAATGCAAAATAAAATAAGTCGCATTGGTCAGAAAGTAGAACGGCAAACGGTGGTATAAAGTAACAAAAATATTTCTAAGAATGCGTGGCCCAGTTTGCCAAGGGCGCGCGGTGAAATTGAAATTAAACACAAACTCAATTAAACAGCTTTTTCCGCATAGCTTGTGGCTCGGAGAACGAAAATCAAACATATGAACATGTCGTCCGCGTGGCTTGCAGAAAAAGAACCACGGCGAGTTAGTCTAGAGTTAGTCGCAATGGGCTCGGTGCTGCGAGAGGATGAGAGTGCGAGCGACGCTCTCCGCCAAATCAATTTGTCACTCGCCGCTTTGGCATGAGCTTACGAGTAAACTTGCGCGGGAAAAACAACGGAGTGCAGCTTGCCCGTCAGCAGGATAGGAGAAAACGAGTGGGGAACCCGCCTAGGGAAATAGAGTAGGTGGGGAAATTTTCCCTTTCGGTAGGTTGGGTTAAGATCGGCTGTCTGGCGAAAATATACTGCGTTGCTCTTGACAAGTTCAGCAGGATGGTTGGCACACGGAGAAAATTTTGAAACATTTTAAAATACCTTGTATTAAAAGCAAAAAAACACACATACAATAGTCATTGAAAACATCGAAATTTGTAACAACAAGAATGCGGAGGAACAGCAACTGCTGCTCTAGAATACATGCTGTAAAAACACAGATGGGAGTGAGTAAGTTGCACGGTAATTTTCCCCACTTCCTCGTTGATTGAAAAATAATTCAAATATCAATGAGCGAAACACATTTCCATTTAAATTATTTCCTAATATGAAACCTGGAATTTTATTAAACTCATAAGGAAAAACCTTGAAAAATCAGGGAATTTTGTTTTTTTTTGTAACGGGTTGCCACCCTGTGAAAGCGAAGAGTAGCGGAGGTGCTTGAATCAAGGGTAACAAACACTGCTTGGGGACAGGGATGGTTCGATCACTTTGACTCAATTTTGATTCATTTGACAGTACCGTCTTAACGAGGCCAAATATGACAGAGTTATATATGAGACATTTGTAGAACAGGTTATTATCTATAATTTTGCTTAATAAAGTTTTGCTGAATCTTTTGTAGTTACGGCGCTACAATGCTAGTATCTTGTTAGTGACTAAATGAACGTTCATTTAGTCGCTGATGAGTTACTAGCGTTGTAGCACCGCAACTACAAAC
Organism: Sabethes cyaneus; assembly: GCF_943734655.1. NCBI lineage: Eukaryota > Metazoa > Arthropoda > Insecta > Diptera > Culicidae > Sabethes > Sabethes cyaneus. The sequence goes on from NC_071354.1 coordinate 232,241,085, forward strand.
GTTACAGCAAAACTTTGTTCAGAAAACTTGTAGATTAGAACTAGTTATACAAATGTCCCATATATAACATTGTCATATTTGGCTCGGCTGAGACGGTACTGTCAAATGAATCAAAATTGAGTCAAAGTGATCGAACCATCCCTGCTTGGGGAGATTACCAACGTACAATTGGCAAAATTTAGTAAACTACAGTGAACCGGACACGTCGTAAGGAAAACGGTTCTATACATCAACCCCACCGACACCGACACAGAGGAACTCAACGTGCGAGATGGCTTTCCCAGGTCCAAAGCGCCGAGTAACCCAAGATCGAGTTGAATGAAGCATAAAACAGTACGAACCACCCCGGCTCTAAGCTGCTAACGACTACGACGAGGATCCGTAAATTTTCTTATGCTCTAAACAGCTGGCTGTGAAATTTCAGGCTTGAAAGTGCAGAACAAATTTCCTTCCGCCCATGATCCAAACACTGTTCATCCCCGTCAGGCATTTTCCTCCATCATTTAAGTGTTAGAGCAAGTTAGAGTTAGACGACAGGTTTATTAGACCAGTGTTTTACCTCGAAGCCAGCTGTGAAGAGTGGTCTACTAACATCGATCTCAATAACCATGGTGTTCCTTGACCCAGTACTTAATTTTCACAGAACAATAAATTAGGAAGGAAAGCGAGGAAAGTTGGCTTCGGAGCGGAGCTTATTAAAATGGGACCAGAAAAGCTGGCCACTGACTGGTCTGTACCGGACAATTGTTAGCACTTGGGGTTACCTACCCAATCTGCAAGAAAAGCGACAAGTTGGGACGTGAAAACTATTGAACGATCACCGTCCTCAATGTCGCTTACAAAGTACCGTCCCAAATCGTGTTTCGTCAATTACGAACAGATTTGTGGGAATTTATCAAGCCGGCTTTGTTGAAGGACGGTCAACAATGGATCAAATATTTACTCTGTCCAAAACGCCGTGAATACAGAACTCCCACGCACTATTTGCTTTTTATTGAGCGCAAGTTCCAAACGAAGTTGCAAATTGTGGAACACTAACTTTAAAACCTGAGGCTTAAGCGTCTTTAAGACTAGACCCTTCTGTATCGACAGACTTTACATTTTGATCTACTGTTATACTGTCCGGGTGTTTGTTGTATTCCGCACTACTTTTCTTGCTATAGTCGCTATTGAGTAAGTCGACTCGACTGGAGTCAGTCGAATCATGTGAAATGATCGCATTAAACAAGTCGAGTAATTTTTCTTCACTGAGAGCATCGTATCCAGCCCGACTTGTGGCAAATCAGACTAGTTGACACTCAACAAGAAGCAAAAGTAATTTGTGGTTTGATTTGTCTTGCTTACATCACTCGACATCAAATGATTGATGATGACGAAGATAATGATGATGATGCATCAGTGTTTGCAAGAGTTTTTAAACCAAAAGACTCAACTTTTGAGTTCATTTTGTTTAGGATATTATCATTCGCAGAATCGTCTGACTCGATCCGCCTGCTAATATTTGCTCAAATGAATCCGAGTGTCGCTATTAACCTTTCTTCACGGCAGCACAATATCGAACGCAGAAATAATAATTTTCGCAGCTTCTATATCGAACAACAGCGATCGTAGCAAATGTTGGAAGAGAAAAAAGTGCAATGTATTAGACTCTGTAAGATTTTTTGACAATTACAATTCAATAATATGTTGTATTTTCAAGATATTTGCATCTAAAACGAATTTCAGGTGTTTAATACTCATAAGGGATGAGGCTTGAGTTTTTTAATCGATTACGTTATACTCACTTTAATGATAATTTTATTTTATCATTCTAAATTTAAATTCCGTGGTAAATTCTATTAACAAATCGAATGCTCACCCATGGGTTACCCTCGTTTTTGGGTTCATTGCAAGCTTGTCATGGCAAATATAGAAGATGAATTGAAAAACAAAAACAACTTTGCAAGCTTCGTGGTATAGTTGCTTAACCATTTGATTTGAAACTTTTTAGAAACTCACGAATAGCAAATGTTTAATAGCAAAAAGATAACTTTGGCAATTGTGGCTCAGTTACCTATAATCCCCTCGCAATAATGGTTTGATTTTCGTTCCTACTGCTACTATTTATTTAGTGATTGCTACGCTTAGGTAAACCCCGTAAAACTACGAAAGTGTAATGCTCAAATAGTTCGGCTTTCGACAGGTTCGCATTGTCCGGTAGGTTCCGTTAGCGAACTTTCGATTCACAGCCAAAAAAATAGAATGTGAAAATAACGTTTCCTCGTTGTTTGTTTTTCTCTTTCTTTTTATCTCCCAACTATGTCGGGCTCTCCATTTGCCTTCCCTCCGAAACGCATTTCGAATACCGGTAGATTCGCGCCCCGGCCGGTACGGCGATTACGCGTACGCCTGCGACCCTGCAAATTCGTGCCACAACGCCGGTAGTATCGCGCGCTACCGTAACCGTTGCTGCGACCAATAGCATCGTCAGTGGTACGACTGTTACCACAAAGACGATCCGCGGTCAATCGCCGGCCGTGGTCTCGGTGGCTGCTGCTGCCGCAGCGGCGGCCGCTGCAGCATCCGGTTCCGCTGCAACCCAGGTTAAGCAAGTGACAGCAATTAATAATAGCAATGTGGTCGTCGCAGCAACGCCTGTTGTGGGTTCGACAACATCAAACTCCGGCACACCCGGACTCGTTGTAACCGGAACACAACCGTTGCCCGCACTGGCACTTAGCTCTTCCGCGGCCGCAGCCGTGGCCACCCTAAACAATGCTAGTAATAGTAACAACTCTACAAGTATAATCAGTACAAGCCTTCCGTCGGCGACAACGGTGGTGGTCAGTTCAGTATCCAATATTAGTTGTAGCACTATAAGTAGCACCACTACAACGGCAGCTCCATCGGCGGCCAGTGCGAAGGCTAGTGCGGGAGCAAAGTCTAGCTCGTCCGGTGGCTCGAAGAAGAAAGCCAGCGCTGCCGCTGCCGCTAGTGCTAGTGCCGATTCCACTGATCCGACCACCGCAGCGAAAAAGGCGGCTGCTTCAATGCAATCTTCTTTTTATCAGCATCATGTGTCTTCCTCCATGTACGGGGACGACGACATCAACGACGTCGCGGCGATGGGTGGCGTCAATCTGGCCGAGGAAACGCAGCGGATCCTCGGCTCGACGGAATTCGTGGGGACCCAGATCCGGTCCTGCAAGGACGAGGTGTTTCTGCACATGCCCGCACTGCAGGCCAAAATTCGAAGTATTATCGCGCGGCACGGGCTGGAAGAACCGAGCAGCGAGGTAGCCGTTCTGATATCACACGCCTGCCAGGAACGGCTGAAAAACGTTGTGGAAAAACTAGCGGTCATTGCGGAACATCGAATTGATATCATTAAGGTAGCGAAGTTATAGTACAACCAAATTAGAATGCAGATTTAATAGTTATTGCAATCTTTTTCAGGTCGATCCTCGCTACGAAGTGACTAAGGACGTTCGGGGGCAGATCAAATTTTTAGAGGAACTCGACAAGGCCGAACAGAAACGTCACGAGGAACAGGAACGAGAAATGCTCATGCGGGCGGCCAAATCACGATCGAAAACGGAGGATCCCGAACAAGCGAAACTAAAAGCAAAAGTAAGGCTTTCTACCACCGGATCGGATTGGGTGGCATTTGATTTATTTAATTTTCTTTCCTATTCGATGTTGTAGGCAAAAGAAATGCAACGAGCAGAAATGGAAGAGCTTCGGCAGCGAGATGCCAATCTGACAGCTTTGCAAGCCATTGGACCACGCAAGAAGCCCAAGCTCGAAGAAGGAACAGCGACGGCTGTAACTGTAAGTTTTTCGGTTTCTCCGTTGAAAGAACAATTTTTAACGAGCGTGTCTTTTTACAGCCTGGAACGTCCGGTTTAGGTGGCGCCGTTAGCGGGAAAGCATCCACACCACTCAGGCCTCGTATCAAGCGGGTGAATCTGCGCGATATGCTGTTCTACTTGGAGCAGGAGAAGGAAAGCTGTAGAAGTCAAATGCTGTACAAGGCCTATCTTAAGTGATCGATTGTGGTGCGAATGATGGTGGTGATAATCGGGGCGGTCATTCTACGCTGAGAAGCAACCCGAAGCTTCCGGTCGTCGGTAATGGCCCTGCGGGCAGATGCTGCCGATCGTCAGATAGTCAGACAGTCGGCGCAGATCCTGGAGGACCAAGGGTGTTTGGTTCCTTTCATCGATTGGGTTGTTTTAAATCCAAACGGGCTACTCCAGTTTGGCGACGGAACGGAACTACAACCGGTCCAATAAAGCGTTTCATCTTAATGTCAGGTCTAGTTCAAAGAAGAAAAAAAAAGCGAAAACAGAAGAAAGAGAGATAGATATTGGGTATGCAAAAATGAACACGAAATAGATGGCATAGACTGAGCCGCAGAATGTTTATGTTTGTGCGTGTTTGCCTTTAGGGAATTTTGTACATAGTAACTTTTTTTCAATTATGTGCGGAAGAGCAACTTATTGGTCGCCAGCATTGTTTATTTATAATTTATAAGCCAATACCAACAAAGAAGAGAAACGAAAATTAAGAAAAAACCGTACAACAGCGCAACATGCATCGCGCTGGAAAATAAAATTTGGAAGGTACAGCCTAACTGAAAAAGTTTATATATCAATGCGAAAACAAATTTGAAGAAAAAAAAATCGTCGGATATGTTATTAGAGTAGATTGACCGAAAGTCAATGTGTAACAAGCTTTCTTTGTGATTATATCACTCAAAACTGATAATACAACCTAATTGTTTCTGTAAAAAAAAGAAGAGCAAAAATGCCCATTATTTATGTTTAAAAATCCTTTCATTCAAATCTAATTTAATGAAACGAAACCTTAAGGAGAAAATGAAAACTGAGAGCGTTAAGGAAAGATCAACAACAGTAGAGATACCTTTTCTTATAAAGAATAAATAATGATGCAAAACTCGGAAACTGGTGCGTTCTGTTTGGTATTGAAAGAAATAAAAATCGGCCACTTTATCCAGAATGATGGGTAAATCTGGGGACCTTCGCAGGGAGGTAAAAGTCATCGTAAGCGTCAGTGATTCGAATACGACCAATTCGAATTAATCAAAAGCGTCGTTACGTTCTTGAAGAGTGCGAGGATCAAATGAATGGACCATTGCTACAACCCCGATGCAAATACCAGTTCACGATTGTTTCGCTAAACGTCCAAAAAATCTTTCTCAAAAAGTAGTCAGGTTTTGAACGGTAATAGCTTAGTGGTTTCCCGATCGATTTTAAATATTCTTACACCAATCGATTGGAAAATCTTCTAAGAATTGGTCCAAATGAAGAAAAGTATGGATTCTTGATGTTGAACTATTGAAAAATAGAAAATAATGAACCTCTGTTTTACCAGAATTCTTGCTTCGCGATTGGTTGTTGGAAATGACGTCACCAAAATGGAAATGCGTTTTCACGCTTCGGCTTATAATTCAGTCAATTTTCAATAGATTTCCAAGATATTTACACCAATTGATCAGAAAATCGATTTGGAAAATATAGAAAACTATTGATTTTCAATGTGCGTCATTGAAAAATTTAAAATAACTCGAACTCGTTCGTACTAGAAATTGTCGCTTTGTGATTGGTTGGAATAATTTCCAATTATTATCGAACAAGTCTTGGTACAATTCAGGAACCAACGAGAAAGTCGATGGAAAAATCCATTTAATTCTACTATAACAAAATTATAAGAGAACTAAATGAAATTCTACCATTTCTCCTTGATTGCTATTTGCCTTGATAATTCCTTATTGTGCTTAATATTCAATAATCGTCACGTTGAAAAATTGTCTGCCGTGAATAACTGATAGCAATTAAAACCAAGTTAACACCAAATTAAACACTGATTCGCCGCAACAAATGCGCAGGAAAACGCATTAAAACTAAACCCAATGTTTTGTTTTAATAAATACTGTTGGCCCAATAAACTTTATTGTGATCAGCGGAGAACAATAATCTTTTATATCTTTATAAAAGCATGCTTTCATCCTTAAAAGGACGGTAACTGATACAACTGTTAGAAATATCGGCATTCTTCTTACTTTTCTTGGGCAATACAACAGCTTGAATGATTAGCAAAAAACCTCTAGTAACTCCGAAGAAAAGTTTTTTCATCTCCGTCGATACGGACAGCCAGCTGCAGATTGGTCTTCTTGTCACCACACAATCTGCCCGCCTGCGTGCGGATAAATCCAAAATTCCAGCTGCGAAATTTCTACTGCTGGTTTATGGGCGCACGTAAGTTTGCTTTGGCAGCAAAAGGCGAACAGCTCACTGATAACTTTGCTCTTTTGTTCAGACTGAATTTGAAATGCTCCATTTTATTCAACGTAGATGATAGAATGAAGGACCACGAAAAATAGGCGGGACCGATCTTTGTCGCTTGCTCTGGTACATAACACGAGGTAGGCCGACGGACAGCATTATTCAAACGCTAGCTAGTAGCTCAGCCAACATCTTCCTGGCATGTCTGGAAGCGACAAAGGAGAAACAGGATGGCAACTACCTAGAAAACCTGGAATTGTCAGGGAATTTGAAATTACCTGAAAAAACCTGGAATAATCAGGGAATTTTTCAAACAACCCCAATGATCGATTTATTGAGTAGTCAAGAACACTTAATAATAGATAAAGAATTACGGCACACAAGCGATAGATTGGGTTATCGATAATTAGCTCAGTGTTTTGCAAAGGGCCTTATTCTGCGAGGCAAGTGAAGTGATATAACAAATTTAGTTTGCACTCACTTTGCGCGTTTCGTTTGGCGTTAGTCAAGTCGAATCGAATGACATTGAAGTTTCAGGACGGACATTTTGCGGCATGTGGCACAATTTGCAGAACATCGAAGTAAATGCCAGTGGCAGCAGCGCAGCGAAATTCGGTTTTCGAGAAAAATGTTGGAGAAATTCCACTGACTCACGGCAGTACATAAACTTGCCATATTGTTGCAACAAATTGTAACCGAAATGCGGGTGTAGCGACCCTGCCTTCCGCGTTACGAATTTTTGGCTCTATCTTGGACCCGGAAGAATAAATCCCGATCAATCCATGCAAAGTGAAATAAGCCGCGTTGGTCAGAAAGTAGAACAGCCACCAGTGGTAAAGCGAAATTAAAAATTAGCTCAATTAAACTGCTTTTTTGCATGGTTTATGGCTCGAAGAACGAAAATTAAACATACGAACATTTCCGTGTGGCTGACAGCAAAAGCACCACGGCGGGTTCGAGAGCTAGCCGCAATGGGCACTAAAACTCCGCTTGCGCCTGAGTTTGCGAATAAACTTGCGCGGGAAAAAGAACAGATGAGGAACTCACGGGAGGAGTAATTCGCTGGTCGGCAGAATAAGAGAAAGTGATTGAAGAATTCACCTAGAGAAATAGAGTAGGTGGGGAAATTTTTCTCAATACCTCGTAGATTGATAAACAATTCAAATATCAATGATCGAAACACATTTTCAGTTAAAATTATATCGCGATATGAAACCTAGAATTTTATTAAATACCGGGAAAAACCTGGAAAAATCAGGGAATTTAGTTTTTCGTATCCAGTTGCCACCCTTGAAAGCATCAAGGGCAAACGAAAGTTACGCTCGAGTCGTGCACTTCTGCAGTTCCCGGTCGGTCGTATTCATCGGCTGCTGAGGAAAGGAAAGTATGCTGAGCGTGTGTAGGAGCTGGAGCACTCGTTTCGCTGCCGTGATGGAATATCTGGCTGCTGAAGTTGTGGAATTGGCAGGAAATATGCTGCTCGCGATAACAAAACTACCAGAATTATCATCACTTGCAGCTGGTCATCCGCAACGACGAAGAGTTGAACAAATTGCTGTCCGGTGTCATCATTATCACTGCTAAGAGAAGTGTCTTTCCGAACATCCAAGCTGTTTTGTTGCTATCCAAGAAGTCGGAAAACAAGGCTTAAATTTTCAACATATCACGTCGACAAAATGTTCTTTTAAGGACGAATCATAATGTTCAAAAATTTCAGGAATTTTAGCTCACTGATTTTAATTCTATTTAATTCGATTGATTTTAATACTTCGCTTCTTATCAAATGATTTTAACCGATTACCTCTCGCGCTTCTGTTCGCTTGTTGCTGCTGGTTGAGTTGGCCGTCTCGGAAGGTACCAAAGTAGCCAACAAATATACCAGCTCCAAGTAAATGTGTTCGGTCAAGCGTCAAAATGCATAAAATCATGGGTTTAATAAAATGAAATAGTTTTAGTAACATCTTTTGCATCTTCATATAAGAATTAATTTGTTCTTAAAAGAACGGTTTTCGGCAATTGATGAAACCTAGGAAACTTGGAACTTGGGGCTTTTCACTCGGTTTTCTTAGGCAACACAAATTTATCCATCACCAATGCTACAATAATAATACGTAGCGTAATTTTTCTTTGGCAGCAAAAGGCAAACGGCTCACTGGTAACTTTGCTCTCTTGTTCAGACTGAAATTGAAATGCTCCATTTTATTCAACGTAGATGATAGAATGAAGGACACCGAAAAATAGGCGGGATCGATTCTCTGGTACATAACACGAGTTAAGCCGGCGATCAGCATTATTAAAACGCTAGCTAGTAGCTCAGCCAACATCTTACTGGCATGTCTGGATGCGACAAAGGAGAAAGCATCAAGGGCAAGCGAAAGCCACGCTCGAGTCGTGCACGTCTGCAGTTCCCGATCAGTCGTTTTCATCGGCTGCTGAGGAAAGGAAACTATTGAAGCTGGAGCTGGGTGCCCTGATGGAATAATTAACTGCGGAAGTGCTGTTCACAAAAAAACCAGAATTATCCCACGACGCTTGCAGCTGGCCACCTGGACTGTCATTTCATCGTGACGCATGATTATACACGAACGGCTTCGTCGATTGCATAGCTACTGTGGCATTCCGGTTGGTGTAACGAACCAACCAAGCCGTTTACCGAAAAGAAAATTATGTTAAGTGCGTTAGTGCAAGTTTATCGCAAGCTGGAGTTTTGATAATCAAACAGTCGGTTCTTTTAAGGACCACACAACAAATGAAGAGTTTATAACACAGGCAACGAGGGAAAAGTTAAATTTTTCGCCGTTGCGGACGACCAACAAATAATGGCGAGAATAAGTTTTCTGGTCACGGATATTTTCTATCACTTCCAAAATGTCTGCAGTTTGTAAATCAGTGTTCTTCTTTTCGCAGAAAAGTTTTGCATAAAATTTTTAGCTTTTGAAAACTAGCGCGTACCGTGTACCGATTACCAGAGGAAAAGCACTATTCAACGTAGAAACAGATCATGAAAATTGATTGTTTGGTTTAGTGTGACTGATTCGTTTTAATAAAATATATTCAATCAATTCATAGAAATAACTCCTAAATCTGTTGAGGATTGAACGTATACAACGTTCCTACTTTCATAAGCGCTACGTACAACGCATGTAGCATGTATACATGAAGAATTGTATTATTACATACATGGATACATCCTACTATCGCTACAAATACTTACGTAGTCCCACGACACCTATGCAGTCGTGTCTTGTGCACAACCCCTCTGACTTTTTTTGGAAGTTTTTTTTTATTATTACTTTAAACTTGTAAGATTGTCCCTGCCGTCATCAAGGCGCTGGCTATTATATCTAAGTCATCTGCGAAGTCTCTCGTTTTGATGCCCGCAAGTCGGATCACCCCCACAAGAACGATGTTGAACAGCATGCAGGATAAACCATGTCCCAGAGATACGCACAAAACCGTCCGGAAAACCGTGTTTGTGCATTATCTGTCATAGCTATGCTACATTGTATGTTGCTTTGAAGTTAATAACGAAGAGATCTGTCGGATGGTAACAATCTGGCGTGAGCCCCCATGAAGCTTGCCTGGTAATTCCCTACGAAATCCAAGCATGTGTTATTGATGACGGCCGACGAAATGGCATCTAGGAGAACACCGTGAAGGCGGCGATATGTCACGATAGTTGTAGCATTCGAGCCGATCACCCTTTTTGTAGATGGGATAAACCACCCCTTGCATCCATTCCTACGGTAGCTTCTGCTCCTCCCAAATCTTGAAAATAACATAACGTAGACCCGTTGTTAGTGTTTCTCAGCCATGTGTATAAAGCTCTGCTTGTAGGAGGTCCTTACCATCGGCTTTGTTGGTCTTCACTCTTCAGTAACCCGATTTCTCGTTTGACTTCTTGGAGAACAGATGCGGAGACATTACTAACTTCCATGGGCACTGCTAGGTTAACTTTCGTTCCGCCTAACCTTTTGGTTCACCTTCACCACTCTGGTTCACTTGCGTCTAAATGTTTCAATTGAAAATTTGTGTTTTGTTCAGTGAAGGTATTTGATTAGAACGCCAAACATTCCTAAGATCCACAATGCATCACTGACTCCATGTGTTTATAGTCTTGGTTAACTTCCGCTCCTTCAACCGGTTTTACTGCTTAAGTAAATGGAGGAATTGTCAGTATCTTGCGACGTCGACTGTAAGACCTGCTGTCTTGGAGATATCAAAATGATCATCACGCTTGCGTCGATATCGATAAATAAGGAGTAAGGAACTACTAGCAACGGTACTTCATTGGATAATTTCAAGAATTTAAAGGATTTACACTGATCAATGCTGCCTACAAGGTGCTCTTCCAGATTTTGCTACGTCTGTTAACCGCAATACCAAGAGATTTAGTTAGACAATACCATGCGGACTTTAAGGGGGCTATACGACAAATCCTCCTGAAATGTCTAGAGTACAACGTGCCCACCTAGCATACTACACAGTCGAGTGTGGAACCTAGAAACCTTGGGAAGGCGGAAGCCAACTACGCCAGAACCAAATATATGGTAGCAAGAGGCTCCAGAGAAAACAACGGTCTTACAGGCAGTGACTATTGACGACGATGAATTGAAAGTAGTTAATGATTTCATATATTTAAGAGCTCTGGTCATCGCCGATAATATTACGGGTCTCTTGACGGGTCTAGTTTTCCCGCCACAAGACGCTTCAATCGAGGAGCATACATCGCCGAACAATCCTGACGGTGTACAAAACGGTAATCAGATTGGTAATCCTTTACGGATTCGAGACTGTTTGCTTACGGAAGATATACGTACACTTGCCGTATTCGAACGAAAGTTGTGGATTATTTTAACGGAGTACAAATAGAAAGCGGAGAGTGGCGCCGGTGTATGAACCTCGTTGTAGGTACTACTTGAAGAGATTTGCGCTGTCGGCAAAGTCGAAAGGCCATACTTCGCTAGGAGGCACCTCCGCGCCAGGAAGAAAGGGATCCGACGTCCTACACAGCTCGACTAGGTTGTATCGGTTGAATGTGACTTGTGAGTGCCGAGATGCTTGTCGACGAGTAGCCCTGAAGTCTTTTTACCCCATCCATACCGTTGTCTGAAGATGATCATTCAAAAAAAAAAACTTAAAATTATTCGGTATCATGGATTGACGCTTGGGGGTTTATCCAAAATGAAAAATTCCAAAACGAAATGAAAGTATACAGAATCATCACGTAATGGCAGATGTTTTTCATGTTGAAGGCATAACAAAATAGCAGACATTCAAACCTAGTTCAAACATAAAAGTCAGTTTTTTTGTCGAAAAAATCTATACGTATCTGAAAGCACCTTCGATCAGATAGACAATAAAAATAAATTTTGCGACTTGGCGCATCTCGGAATTTCATGGAAAGGCTCAGTTATTCCTACTTATGCGACAGGGTTACACATATAGGACACATATAGATGTGTGTAGCTTGACTCCGGTTTCAGTTTACCAACTTCTCAAACGTTCCTCAAGGCAGCAATATGTGGTAGCAAATCCAGACTGATGTGAATACGACGTCCGGACATGATTTCAGACGGAGATTTGCCTTCAGGTGCTGTCTCTCTACTCTCTCAAATTTTTTTTTGATCGCTCTTTTTAAAGTTTCGACAAACCGTTCTGCTTGGCCGTTCGACTGTGGGTGATAGAAAGCAGTGGCGACATGGTCAACACCATTCTGAAGACAAAACTGTGAAAACTCTGCCCTGGTGAATAGTGAGCCGTTGTCACTGACTACTATCTCTGGCATTCCAAGCCGCGCAAAAAACCACGTAGAATAACGATCGTGGAAACAGGCGTTGTCGACCCACTTAGAATATAAGTCAACTACGAGCAAGGACCAAGAAACTATCTCCTAACGATGTGGACCCGTTGCCACAGGCTCACAGGTTTAGGCCACGGTGTTGGTAGATGGTAGCAGCTTGGGGCTTGGAGGGGCTTCTTGCTTTGGTCGTGCAGTTACGACATGTATTTACATACGCGAAGTTATCATCGTCTATGGACGGCCAATATACGAAGCTTCGCGCAGTTGCCTTCTGTCGTTGTTTTGCATCATCGTTTACGAGGTTTGCAGCGTTTGTCGAGGCAGTCCTTTTCCTTGTCCTTATATCATCCGGCGTCTCACGAGTAGCTAATTGTCGTCACCAACAATGCCAATGCCAATCCCCAAAGGTGGCCTTCAGCTAGCGGCGGTTGCTGCTTTAAGACTTATCCGTCACGTTCTCCGTTAAGGGGGCATAGTACTTTTTCAACTTAAAAAAATCAAATTTTTTTTTATTGATTATTTCGAAAGATTAACATTTTGACCATATGTGCTTCAAGTCATTTCAATGAATTCCAAAAATTGACAAAGTTACAGCTATTTGTACCGCGCATGTCTGGAGCGATTACTTACTTACTTACTTAATCAGCTCCAGGCCGTGGTTTCCTCTGCTGTACGAAGAAGTCGTCTCCATTCTACTCGGTCCATGGCCGCAATTCGCTAGCCACGTAGTCTACGTAGGGTCCGCAGGTCGCCTTCCACTTGATCGATCCATCTTGCTCGCTGCGCGCCCCGCCGTCTCGTTCCAGTCGGATCGTTATTGAGAACTTTTTTAACCGGGCAGTCGTCCGACATCCTCAGGACATGCCCAGCCCATCGCAGGCGACCGATTTTTGCGGTGTGAGCGATGGATGGTTCCCTAAGCAGCTGATGCAATTCATTGTTCATTCGCCTCCTCCACGTTCCGTCTTCCATCTGCACTCCGCCGTAGATGGTGCGCAACACCTTCCGTTCGGAGCGATTAGACGGCGAATAAAAAGTTCATCGTCGTTTTTCTCGAAACCAGGTTTTGAAAGTCGGTACCATAAATATCTCAAGAACGGCTCAAGCAATTCTCATGATTCTTTTTTTGTTTTAAAGCCAACAAAATTATCTAGTGTTTGACCCATCCTTTTTTTGATATTACTATTTTTGTACTATGCCCCCTTAATGAGCAAATTTTTTTTGTTCAATTATAGTCACTTTAACAGCTTGGGTCATTCGTGACTTCTGCGGGATTGCGAATTGAACCCAGGTTCTCGGCGTGAGAGGCGTGAATGCTATAACCACTACACTGGGATTGATCCCCTATTAATGAACAAATGGTTCTCAGCTTGTGGTGGCTCCTGCGATGTGTAGGACTGCACTGCATCCAAGTTCCGAATGAACGAGGCTGGTTATATAAAAAAAATTACACAAGAATTCACGAAAAATTGGTTCTAACTAGCCTGGATGTCTGTTCTCTGTGGCTAAACTGTCCCAGAAAACAAGATTTCAAGTAACTCGAAGACCCTACCCATTTTATCAATCAAACTTTTTATCGTTAACGCAATGTAAAATACTTTCTTTGGAGTCTTTAGTTCAGAACTTGTATTGTCAATTGCAAGGAAAATTGTACCATCCAAAGTGCGATATCGCTCATAAAAGTGCTATTTTGCATTAAATCGTTTCGGTCTCTTCGGCGCACTTATTGCTTGGAATATAACGAAAAAGTGCGCCGAAGATACCGAAACGATTTAAAGCAAAATAACACTTTTATGAGCGATATCGCACTTTGGATGGTACAATTTTCCTTGCAATCAGCAATAAAATGACTTGATTGATTGATCAAGAAAATTTATCTCGCCGCACCCTACCGTCGGACACATTGACAGAGACGTGCGAACAGATGCGATTTTATTCAAATTTTCATATTTAGCAGTTAACGTGCATTCCAATGAGTTTTTGTTTACATTTAGTTCCGTGTGCCGGTTGAGTGTTTTTAATGTGTCGCTAGAATTTATTTTGAAAGTTTTCCCTTAATATTATTATAATATTATGTCCTCTGTTAGTGATTATCGCGATGAGATTCCGAAACGATTACTTGATCACTTACTTCTTGTTGAACGGATTGTTCTGCATCGAAAGAGTTCAGTGCTAGTTCTATTAACCAGAGACCACCGGCTTATGGAAGTTAAAGAGCGCGCAATTTTGACTGCCATTGATTTGGCAGAATATGTTACCAAAACAGAATCAATATCTCCCATGTCCGGTTTGTTTGGAGGGGTTTCGCCACAGGACAACTCCGAACTTGTCGACAAGGAAGCAATTGCACTGACAGTGTTCCGTTCAAACGATGGCACCGAACGAAGGTTTTTCTATCTTATTGCCGTCAATCGTAAACTGGTCGCTGCTGAAAGAAAAGATCAGCCGGTTTTAAGGTTGGTCCATGTAGAAACGTTTGAAAGTTACATTAAGCATGAGATTACCGGACGAGAGGAACGTACGGGACTGCCTGTCGTTAGGATTTATGTTGAATATCAATTGGATCCGATCGTTACAGACTTTCAGTGTTATAAAATCGAGGATGCGAAAGATTGTGCAAATAATTTTACCTGTTTTGCGGACACTCTGAAGACGTTGCGGGAGCAAACCAATAAAAGCCGAGCAGAGCTGGCCTCGATTCGTTCCATGACGGGAGAATTGTTCGAGAGGCTGAACGACAGCTACAAGCAAGTGCCGGGCTTGCTTCGAACGGAAAACCCCGACGAAAAGCGGCCACTGGTAAAGTACGGTGATGTTTGGATGAAAGTACACAACGAACAGCTGGTGCTAGGATTTCCGGTTTTCAACTGTACGTACAAAAGGTAAGAATTTCTTTGTAGTTCTTTCTATTAAATGATGCTTCAACTGAGTTTTTAATTCCTTTTAAAAACATTTTAATAAACGATGCGAATTTCCTCATATTGTGAATGCCGTTTTAAGCCTTACTGTTGTAGTAGGAAAAGCTTAAGGGTGGCCAATCTGGGCCGTAGATGATATTGTCCCTTTAAATCTAATATGCAAACAGACTAATCCTACCGAGAGAAACGGTTACCAGATATATTTTCCTACAGCCTATTGGACGTCTAAAATTGATGTCTTTTGCGTTATAAAAAAATACGTTTTGGTTCCGCTAGGAAAAAATCGCTTTGTTTCAATTATTTGCGAATTAGCTTCAACATTCGATGCCTATTTTAAAGATAAGTTTGCTTAAAACAGCTGCTCATTTGCGCGCTTCTAATTGGTCTCACTAGAATAGTATATGTTGTAGTAATTTGACGAATTAAAACGGTTCCCTGGTGCCGAAGTACTCGTCGGCTCCGTATCCAAACAGTTCGAAATCGTACCGATAATAATCGTACAGGCCTCGTAGTTGCTTATCGTCCAGAGTGGCGAACAGCTTCAGTACCACTTCATTGGTGTGTGCCCCCTTGCCGGCGTTCTTCCATTGGGGCTTGATGACGTCTCCCAGTTTGGCCATCGAGATCAGGTAGGATTGGTCCTCCTGCAGGGTCTCGAACTTGGCTATCACATCGTAGTGGAAGAAACACGGTGTACAGAAGTACGTTACCGGAATCCAGTGCATGTCGATCTCGGCATGCGGGTGCCGAACTTCATCCAGTAGGTAATTGACAAATTCCGGAAAGGTGGGATACTTCTGAGTGTTCCATGGCTGCTGCAAAACATATTAAATTTGGTTTGGGGATCGAATTGAAAGATAATATGGCTGGTTGGATCGATTCATACCTGACCTTTGATGACTTTCCGATATTTTTGAATGATCCGAACGCCGAGTTTCTGGTGGTGTGAATTCGGCAAGGCGTACTGAATCTTATCCTTGTAAGCGCTAACCAGTCTTTCGAACGGATGCCGTACGATTAGGAATGAAATTGAGCTATTGATGGCATCCTGAAGCTGCAATTTGGTGAAATGTGGTTTTCAGTAACAAAAATGATACGAGCACATGATTTACTTACCACTTCTACCGAAGGACGAGGATACTTTTGGCGTGCTAGCTGCAGTGGCACATCTTTGGTCTTTCGAAGGAATTCCGGTGAGTAACCGGCCAATAGGTTGAAGTTGTACATCCACGACGTGGATGCAGCCTTGAACACGTTGCACCATACCAGATGGTACTCGTGATTGATGAGATATTCCCATGCTTTGGGTTTATAGTTTTGCTCTTGGTTAGCAGCCACAACAACGGATGCATAAAACGAGAAACAGCAAGAGAAAATAATGAGTTTTCGTTCAGTTTTACGCTAGGGCAAGGACATCGCCGTTCGAAAAAGGGGAAAAAACTAGCTGAAGCTTACTTGGTTCATTTAATCTATACTCGGTGCACTTTTCGCTCAAACGTGCGACTCGTTTCTCCATCCGGTGCTTTATGTACTCCAGGTCTGTCGGATACTGGTTACCCGTGCTATTCTTAATGGTCCTATGCAGCTGCTGTAGCTGTTTCTGATCGGTGTGCTGTGCTGGGTGGCCATTGTGGCCACGGTGTCCCTGCAGGGCGGGATGGTGCACCGCGTGAAACTGTAGCGGATGTCGCGAGCCATTGGTGCCTGCACCGTACTGGAAAAAAAATGAAAAGAGAAAAAGAAAATGTAACCGGTACTGGGAAAACAACACCGGGATGTCACCCGTGAGTAACGACACCGATGGCTAGGTGTCTTACAAACAATGGAATGGAGATAAATTTCAATGCATAGAATTACATGAGGTTTTCTGATGTCCACTCGGACATACACATTACAGGCTACATAGCGATAGTGAAGGCTACATGCCTTCACTTATCGTGACTACCGTTATCGTAGAGAAGAGGGAGACCAAGGGGGATGCACAAATCTTTCACACGATTGTGAGGAACATGCTGCTCGAGAGATGCTGGGGCAAGCAAAGATTAAAGTTACTGTTTAAGTATACTTTTGCTTAAAAAAATTAATATTTTTGAACGTGCATGTGAACCCATATGATTTCGAGTTATCATTTGTTTGGTTAGATGAACAATTTGGCTCGTCCTTCATTCTTAGTGACTTAATGAAGCAAAAACTTTGAATTTTTAATAAAAAATTTCGTCATTTTGTTACCGTGTCTGGAAAAAAGAAAAAGATAAATGTGACCCAATATTTTTTTGTTTGTTAGGGGGCACTTACACTACTTTATCCATTGAATTGAACTTTTGTAGTATATCCTTATTTGCTGTACATGTCAGGCAAACCAAACACCATTATACAAGTGATTGGCCATTTGCCGCTACACGTTCCCAGTCATGTATGATATGGTTTATGAAACCAATAACCTTTCTGGGATTAGCAGACCAAAGCTCACCGGGAGATAAACAACCCTTGTCGAGAAATTTAAATCTGCTCGTATATAACGCACCAGAACTGCATAACAGATGTTCCGAAGTTTCAGTTTCAAGATTACAAAAGCGACAGATATCATTACCAACCCGACCAATGTTTTTAAAATGATATCTACTCGGAGAGTGCCCAGTTACTAGGCCAGTGTATGTACAAAGAGTTCTCTTATTAAGCTCTATGAGCTTTTTGGTGGTTTTTGCATTTGGAGTTATAAATCTTTTGGACTGGTTACATCCTCTGACTGCCATCCAATTGGCTGTCACTTTTTGTTCTTTCTAGCGTCTAAGTTCCATTTTTATTGCGCCATTCGATATTCCGCAAAAAGGCTCCGGACCAATAATTTGCTAAGTCGTCTGCTATTTCATTGCCTTCAATACCGCAGTGTCCTGGAACCCAATACAGATTGACAAAGAAAGAATGCAGTCCCAAACTATTTTAGAAGTACATTTACAAGCACTTAGTGCCTTCAGTGCAGCTTGACTATCAGAGAAGATGCAAATATTATATTTCCTCCTCAAGCAAACATTTACACATTCAATTATTGCAAAAATCTCCGCCTGAAACACAGTTGGCCATATTCCCATTGTCACTGATATTTTTGTTCCAGGGCCATAGATTCCAGCACCAGTTTTTGAACCGATTTTTGAGCCATCAGTGAAAAATATCGTTGAGCCTTGACGTACCATAGGAACTCCAATCTCCCAATCGTGCCGCGATGTTTCGCACACTTTGTAGGGAGTGTCATAGTTATCCTCAGGTTTCATCCAATCTCCATTCATTGCATTACATTCATGCAAAGGAAGCAGATTGAGAATTGCCTCTAATGCTCTCGATGGAGTACTACGCATTGCTCCGGTTATTGCAATGCACGCAAGTCGTTGAAGTTTTGCAAGCTTTGATTCAGCAGTAGCCTCCTTTGTTTTTGGCCACCAGGCTAACGAAGCATACGTAACTTTCGGTTTTATAATAGATGTGTAGATCCACATTATCATTTTTGGCTTTAAGCCCCATTTCCTTCCGCTGGTTTTTGAAGATAGCCACAGTGCACTGACTGCCGTGTTTATCGCTACGTCGAGATGTGCTTTGCGTCCAAAATTAATCCTAAGAATTTTACCTGGTCACTAAATTTTATTTGCTTTCCCTCAAGCTTGAGAAGCTTTAAGTTGAGTTTTCTCCTTTTAGCGAAAGGGACAATTACGATTTTTGTCGGATTAATGCTTAAGCCCTCCTCCTTACACCAAGATTGGGTAAGCCTTAAGAGCCTGTTGCATTCTTTCCGAAACTATGTTGGGCCCTATTCTCACAGTCACCTCACCTCACCTAACGGCTCCCCGTTTGATTTGTACAGTCACCCAGGTGAGCGGGGTCACCTCGTAGGGATGGGAACTATCATTAAAAATCGTTACTGATAACTATCAATAATTTTAGTATGTTACTGGTAACTATCAGTAAATATCAGTAATTTTACTCATCAGGGAATTGAAGCAAAAAATAGGAAATTGTTATATTATAACTTCGTTCTTCATTGTAAATTTACTTTGTAATTTACCAAGTGGGCTTTATGGAGACTCGCGCAACTACGGACCAGATTTTTACCACCCAGCAGATATGTTGGGAGCACATCGTGCCTACGCTTCGCACGAACCAGTCGATCAAGACCAGCAATTGCACTTATTGTATGAACACGGTTTCCCAGATAAACTGACGCTACTGATCAGAGCTATTCGATCGAGTGGTGTGTTTCGTATGCATCTCGGGGACACACCCTTCGAGACGCGGCGAAGGTTGAGATAAGGTGACAAGATGACTGTTATCATAGCTAGCAACCTTGCGATGGTGGAGACAACCTACGCCAGGTTGAAAGCAGTAGTCTAGGAAGATCAGATTAATAATAAATACGTCAAAGATTACATACATGAAAGGAAATGGCTTCAAGGAACCTAACGCGTGCCTCTCACGGATGGTAACCCTTGACGGCGACGGAAGTGGTAGATGAATTCGTGTATTTTGCATTGCTGGTGACCGCGGACAACATTAGTAAGGAAATCCAGCGGTGCATTCAAGCACGAAATCGAGCCTGCTTTGTCCTTCGCAAAACACTACGATGAAGAAGCATACGCTACCGTACGAAGCTGATAATGCACAAATCTTTTATTAGGTCAGTAGTTCTTTATGGACTCGTAAGGTCGCTCGCGGAGGATATACGCGCCCTTGTCGTGTCCAAACGAAAGGGTGCTGCGGATATTTGGCGGAGTACAAACTGAAAGCGAAGAGTGGTGGAAACGTATGAATCACGAGCTACAGGGATTGTTAGGAGAGAATCCCATCGTACATTTGGCGAAAGTCAACGTGCAAGATGGCACGATCACGTCGAAAGTGTTTTGTGAATTTTGAGACGACTGGAAAATTGGCGACGAGTAGCCAAAGTTCGAGGCAAATGAAGGCGAATGCTTGAATCAGCACGAGCTACCCCGGCTTTAGGCTACTGACGTTGACTACGATATAGTGTGTCATCCACGTTTATAGTACGCAACTACCGATCAATAAGTTTAATCTAACTAATTTTTCTAACGGGACAACTTAACTATATCAGTAAATATCAATAATAGCGAAACCTTACTGATACTTGGTTATATTATTGCTTACTGATAACTATCAGTAGTTAATGATAGTTTTCCCATCCTTATCACCTAGGTGACTGAGAATCGCAAATTGTCTCACAGTCACCTCACCTAAATTGTTCAGGTGAGGTGACTGTGAGGATAGGGCCCTATGCTATCAAATTTTCCTCTCACCATGATAACAAGGTCATCTGCAAAGCCGACAACTTTGAAACCTTCAGCTTCTAGACTCCTAAGTAGATCATCTACAACTAAAGACCACAAAAGTGGTGAAAGAACTCCTCCTTGTGGACATACCTTCATTGCCTTTATTGTCATAGAGGGCCCCCCAAGCTCAGAAGTGATTTCTCTTTTTGCCAGCATGGTATGAATCCAGTCGATTATGTGCGTATTATATTTTCTTCGTTTCATAGCATCTTTCATAGATGAATAGGAAGTATTGTCGAAAGCTCCTTGAATATCCAGGAAAGAACAAAGTGCAATTTCCTTTACTGAAAGAGATTTCTTAATTTTACCTACAAGCATATGAAGTGCTGTTACTGTTGAACTACCAAATTGATATGCAAACTGATATTCAGATAATGGATATGATTGCATATATGTTGAATCGACATAATCCTTCAGAACTTTTTCCATTGTCTTCAATAGAACCGAAGATAGAGTGATAGGTCTGAAGGATTTGGGATTCGTCCTGTCTCTCTTACCAGCTTTCGGTATGAAGATGAGGCAGTCGCTTTTATTTTACTTATAGAAGCGGAGATTTAAAATTCCGTAACTTCAAGAACTCTTCTACTATGAATAATTAGAAGATTGCTAAATATTTCTGGTAAGGGGCAATTCATCAGGTAATTATGGTCGAGTATGTAGAAGCTTACCTGGTTTACGGAATGCTAAGTATCGCCAGCAATGACCAAGACGATAAACCCATCGCGAAGCTAGGAATCGCAATCCTTGTAAGGCAGCTTTCCCAAACAAGGCTTATTACAAACAATCCAGAAAATACAACCTAACGGAATAATCGGCATAGTTAGGTCCAGGCAAACGAAAATGGACAACGACTACTTGATATTTGTGTATTTGGGTTAGGTCAAGGTCAATAGAATCGTAGCGCAAGCCCCGCAATTGTCGTGTACTTCTTCTGAATGTACAGTTTATTCAAATTATCCTCGTTAGTTACTATACTATGGATGTTCTTTAAGGCAATCCATCTGTCTTTGACGCTGCTACAGTCATTTTCGCTTACCTCGCTTAGAAAATTTGCGGAGATTTAAGGGCATTCATTCTAAGAATAAAGTTTCCGATTTACAATCGTGAAGATTGTCTAAGTATCAGTAACTATCGTTAGATTACTAGTATCAAACTATTAGCTTGTTTTTTGTACCTAAATTTTTTGAAATAATCGTGAGCGAGGCTTTGATTTATAGCGTTAGACAATTTCTTCTCAAGAATATGCGAGGGCCGAGGAAGAAAAACTGATCACAAACGAGCGATAAGTGGCCGACAGGTGGACACAGTTCTTCGATGGGCATCTCTATGGCGAAACAACAGACCGAGACGGAATTGAAGTTAACCTAAGAGTCTCAAAGAGATCGGGCGAGAAATCGGTCAGCTAATAATAGAGCCGCCGGCAAGGACCGACTCCTGGTAGAACTCTACAAAAATGGCAAGAACTGCGAGCAATAGCACTTCACTAGCTAACATGAAGAATTTGGAAGGATAAGTTACCGGAGGAACGTATGGAAGGCGTGGTTTGTGCCATCTATAAAAAGGGCGATTGGTTCGATTGCTGTAATTGCCGCGGCATTACGCTGATCAACGCCCACGAGGTGCTTTCCCAGATTTTGTTACGTCGTCTATCCCCAGTAGGAAGAGAATTCGAAGAGCAGTATAAGACGGGTTTTTTGGGCCCGTACAACTGCGGATCAAATTTTCACGATACAGTTGAGCGCGAACTATAGCAGATAGTGCACGAGAACGGTTTGCCGGACTGTCGAAGCTACAGCTGAACATCCGGCGATTCTCAGCGTAGGGAGTTGCCCAGAGTACTCATGGAAAGTAGATGTGCTACTCAATAAACAGAGATACAATAGAAATTTCTATAAAACGATTAATGGAATCAGGAACTGGGCCATGCCAACTCATGTTATCTCTTTCCGACCGGCACGTTTTTTTTTTAAATTGTGCGAAAAAATGTTACTGCGAAAGAACTACTATTTCTAGAGCGTATTTAACTATTGTAATACGAAGTGTAGCTATTCAGCTAACATTGCCCTACTTTTACACATTGTAGGTTGCATGAACGATTCTAGGTAGATTTTTTAGCAAAAGCTATCACCTACACAATTGTGTAGGTTGGGGCTTAAAACCCGTTAACCCTATGTGCAAAAATGGGGTAAAACAAAGCAAAACTTTACTTGACTCTTCTTCATCGACAGACTTTGCAGCCGGCCGTTGGAGCACAGGACAATTACGGGGTTAGTGCAAGTCCTACTGATTCTTTCTAGCAAGCATCGCCCAACCGAGATTCGAAATGCGACGTATGCTTGCTGGACCAGCATCATACCTCGAAACTAACTGGGTGGTTGCGAAAACGGGGTGGGGAGCCTGAATACCAGGAGAATGTAGGGGCCATTTAATGTAGGTATGCGGCTAATCAACATTTCGATATACTGTTGAACGGTGAGCAACACAAAGTTTTCGATTGGAACAACATGGAGATTGAAAATTTTGGACAAGCTGTCCGATTCTGCACCGGAACTTGACAACCTGAAGAGGATCTCATACAGCATATTGAGGTATCCAATAGCTTCAAAATTGGGCATCCGAAATTCTCTCTCCTGCATTGTGCTCAATAGACTGATACCATTACGGGTATTCAGCATTCGCGAAATACAGCGTGGGTTTCTTGTGACAGATTCGCGTCAAATTTCGAGAATTCCACCTGCACCCCCACCATCTTTTCACAGACTTCAAGGTAGCGTACGATTCAGTAAAGCAAAATGAGTTATAGCGGATTATTATTCAATATGTTTTTCCAGCGAAACTGACGAAACGAAACGGACCTTATAGTCCAAGATAAGCACTTGCGCTGAGACCGTACAATCACCACCACTTGTCTAGGAGTTATGAGGTCTGTTCTTTGGGCCCATAAGGTACCATGTCAAGAGAACCGATTGAGCAAGCAAAGAAGGCAGAGTTCTCATGCAATGTAGATTATGGACTTTTGCTATGCACATTATAAAACCTAGATTTCAATTCTGTTCAGAAATGATGCTTGGACTAGTGGTTTTGAAAGGTCTTGCTTCGAATAAAGCTAATGAATGAGCATTTGGAAACACTGTTGGTACAAAATTATTCAAGCGGCACCATTCTGTAAACAGATTAATAAGATCTTGCAACTGATTGCAGTCTTCAGATGATCGCACAGCGAGGAACATTTTTAAATCGTCAGCATATCACAGCTTGCAAGCTGGACCAACCAGGAGGCATCCTAAAACAAACGTCGGTAAAAAATAAGGAAAAGTCGGTCCGGTCTTCCCTGTGGAACTCCTGAATGATTACAAAAGCTGTTCGCCTAACTTTACTAGAGTTATTGATTTGCTAGGTAATTCTTAAATAAGTGGACAAATTTTCAAAGGAGAATCTGGTGGTGAATACGGTCAAAAGCATCTTTAAGATCTGCGATATCTGTGGTTAAGTAACGGTATCACCTTGATCAGTGTCTTCAATCTGACACAGACAAAATGAACAGAATTACAGATGGTTCGCGTTAATTGAGCGTTTAGGGAAGACCCCATGTTCTATAGATGTAAGCTCCGGAAGCTCCGTTCCTTTCCGGAACGTTGCATACCGTTCTGATTCAAACTTCGAACACTTAAGCTATGCTGAAACTTTCTTCAAAGAAAAATGTTCGAAAACATCTTTATTCTACTCCCATAAATGGTTTAATAGCATGACAATTTAATTATTTTCGTGTTAAAATTTAAAAAATGAGGATAAAATGTTAATTTACATTGAAAAACCCTAAAAAACTGCTGTTCGGTTTTGATTCAAACTTCGAACACTTTCAGTGTCGACATTCAAAGCTCGAATATTTCAGTCTCAGACATCGAACACTTGTATTACTTTGAAAAGTATTAATGTTTTTAGTGTCATTCAACTTAAATAAGTGAAATTTCAGCCTTTTTCTAAACACTGTCTTTTTAAATCCACCTAACAGTATGATTTAAATTTTTCACACAATAATTAGTTTCAATCCGTACTTCTGCAGTCATTTGCTAATACTTTCAAACTCAATGTATCACATCTAAAGCAAGTTAACTTTGTACAGCTTTACAATGCAGATAATTCATGTTCCCGAAGGGAAATCTGGAAAAAACCGGATATTATTCGTGGGTGTTCGAAGTTTGAATCACACCTCAAAACGTGATTCAAACTTCGAACACTTTTTATTTATCTAATATCTTTGAAATAGTGCATGAAATATTGTATTTTAACTATGCTTTAGTACGTATATATCTTGCACTTACCTAATAATCGCGAAGTGGGAAGGTAAATGTTCTAAAATTGGTAAAATAATGCAAACGAAAAAACATCTACTTTTGCACGAAACGCTAAGAGTATGCGAACGAAGTTAAAATCTGAGTTCTCACTTTTTTCCAGCGCCTGCTGATTTCTTACAAGGAGTCCTACAGTTCAATGTCATGCCTCACCGGATAAAGGACATTCTAACGAACACGGTGGTGTACAATAAGCATAATATTTTATCATATTAGCGATACTAACGAGCATTTTATTCTGAAGTGTTCGAAGTTTGAGACTGTGCTAAGTTTGTATCAGAACGGTATTGCGTCATCAATTTGAGAGCGAAATAAGGCGCTATAACCTTGGCCTATTGCAGCCTGGCTTATGGTCGAAATGCCATAAGTTCATCCCCGAGGGTCCGGAGTATTATTTAATCTTTACTAGTTGAATACTCCCAACGAGCATTAAAACTAAACAATAACAATTGAACAGAAACGGTTGGTACGAGACGTCCCCGTTTCTTCCTCCCCTGTTGATTCAGAAATGTATTTATGTATGAATAAATTATTCACACAAGATTCATTTCACAGATCATCATCATCATCATTACCTCACAGTTGGCCTGGCCGATTTGATTTTTGTGATATATCTGGGATATTTTACAAATGTCAATACTGACAAGAAAATAGTTTGAAATATTTCAATGTTAAGAAATAATTTAAATTATTTCCAGGAATCCTTTATTGTGGCTGTGACAGTATTAATGAGTAATGAGTAATGAGAACGGTATTGCATCATCAATTTGAGAGGCTGAGACTAAGGTTGAATTTAACACACCAGAGAGGTGTCTAGCAAACCTGTTGCAAGTGGTGTGGATTTCAATGCCTGGCTGAAAGTAAATTTGAATGCCCCTCGTGCGTTATCGGCACGTCCCTTCTGGTAGGAATTGAAACCATTTGATATAACTTTGTTTACATGTTTATGAGGAACAACTGGTGCAAGTTTCGTCATGATATTTCACCACGATGCAGAGCAGTATACTGCTGCAGTATACTGTATACAGAATGGAACTCGAACGACGTAAAAAAATCTTGCCCAAACATCTGGAAAATCCTGGAGTGATCTGGATCAAAGTTGGCGAAAGTGCTAAAAATGCCAAAATCAACAGTGTAGTGCTATAAAAGGTTATAAGGAGAGCCTAGGTGTGAAAAGGTGGCAAAGAACTTTTAAGAAAACGGAAACTAGCGATTGAAAGCTAAGGGGAAGATATTGAGATGCGTTAAGCTCAATCCTGGCATGTGATGTTTTGACGTAATTCAATGGATGTAACCGCAAAAAGGCATTAAGACTTGCAAATCAGGTCAAGACAGCGTAATAAATGTTAATGTGGCCGTAATATAACAGTGCATTCCTATATAACGAAATTTCTTTCTACATAACTAATACCTTTTAACGTGAAAATATCCGTAAACGAAAACTGTGTAATTAAATTAAAACCCAAAAGTTTTATTTTAATGTTCGATACAACATATCGAGACATATATGATTAAATTGCATTGTATAAGAAACGACGCAATTATATGCTACATAATCAAGTAACTAAATATTTAATTCACTTCGGTTTTAAGAATTCTGCTGTACATAACAGACATAGCTACAAACATTTAATTTAGGACAGCGTGGCTTACACAGCTAACCAAAGAAGAGGGTAAGAATTTTACTGACTATTCCAATCTTGTTCGGTTAATATCAAAACAAAGTGACACTTTCCTTTGCAGTCCCTTTTTTCCAGCTCGATTGCTTCGTAATAATCCATATTGCAACAACCGTGACCCTTTTCAATAAGAAATCCCTTCATAGGCATAAAAAGAATTCCAGCCTCACTCACTCTGCTCACGAGTCCTCGGGTTCCACTTAACTTGAGCGACTGTAATTTAAAATGATTACCATGTAAAAGTCCTCAGAAGCTGCATGGCAGCTTGGCAGTTTCAGGGGCTGCTCAATGTTAGCAGGTTGACCTTCTTTGTGTCCCTCGCTCTCAACCAGCCAACCCCCAACCGGCGCGGACCATGCAAGAGGTGTAGCTATTGTCTAAAGAAAGGTATTCATGGTAGGTACCTACGACTTTCCACGCCACAACAAGCACTTCTACTGTATCAAGTGTCACACGGCGCCTGTTTATGCCTCATCCGAAACTATGTACTATGTAGCAGGCGGGAGGAAAAAATAGTTTGGTCTAAACTTTGTTCCTTTTGTTTTCGAACTGTTGTACAGTTTGATTCGGGTGGTTGGTGTTTTATGTTTTGCTTCATGCCAGTTTGCCTAAATCCGATACTGCATTTGGCGTTTAAGCTTTTTTGATTGCAAAAAATACTTCATAAGAAAAAAGTGTTTAGGTTGGTTAATTTTGCTAGCTTCGCACTTCCAAGCACGCTTTGTCCTCGCGCTCGAACGCCTCGTGTGTCGCG
The DNA here is from genome assembly GCF_943734655.1 of Sabethes cyaneus. Classification (NCBI taxonomy): domain Eukaryota; kingdom Metazoa; phylum Arthropoda; class Insecta; order Diptera; family Culicidae; genus Sabethes; species Sabethes cyaneus. Next base: position 232,268,211 of record NC_071354.1, read on the forward strand.
TGAATTCGCGTCGCGTGATACTTGGTTAAGAGCATCACTCAGCGGTTTTCCGTTGAAAGGCGCATGTGAAATGGGAAGCTGGGCGTCATGCATAAAACTCTTTTCTGTACTTTGCGAAAGTACTTTTCACGTTGAGTGGAGTTTTTACTGCCGTTTACGCGTGCCATGCCGTACATAGCTGGGCCTAGCGGATACGCACGGTGCTTTGTTTGTTTCGGATTTGGCGTAATTACTCCCCGTAGGAGTAAGACTGCAGGAAAATCAAAGTTGGCGCCCTGAAAATGCCCCAGTCACGAAACCTTCCTTAATACATATTGGTAAGGAATTTATTCATTAGGTACTACTGCAAATAATCTCATTCGTTTCATGGTGCGGAAAAACTTTCTGCAGATTATTTTTCCCGCAGTGAATAATTCATTACCTAGCATGTACGGGGGTTAGCTTGACAATCAGTTTTTGATAACTTATTCATCAGATTACTAGCGGATCCCACAACCATTTGATGACCTGCAGCAACGCAATCACGAACTTGAAAATCGATCGCACGGAAAACGATGTTATTGCATGTTGGTGATGGAAAATCCGTGGAACCAGGCCAAGCATATTGATTTTATAGTCCCTCGTGCTGTCCATTGACGCCACCTTTGCTCCATTTGCTGCGACGGTATTTTAAAGCTCGTTGCTGTCAGTAGCTTGCTGGCTACCTGCCAAATGCAGTGGGTTTCCGTTTAGCATAATAAAATCGTAGCCAAAAAATAACAGGAAAGCTTTTCTGGCGTGGCCCAGTGCACATGTCTGTTGTGGTTGTATGATGTCGTGCGCTATGCCTGCCTGCCGACAAAAAGCAGCAGCAAAGCAGTTGTGATGATGCACTGCAAATGCAAATGCACACAGTAGGTAGTCGTAGCCGTACCCTGGTGGATGGTGTGTTGGGACCGATAGGAGCAAGTTGCACATGTCAAAACTGGTTTATATCACTCTTTCAAAAAGCAATCAGTTGAGTGTTTGCGTTTTTTAAAGGAAACAATACCAGCTGACTTGTTGATAAACGTGTCTTTTACTTGATATCAAAAAAAAAAAGTGCAGTCTGCTGTTAGTCATCAATTAAATTATGGTGACAACTGAGTTGGTATTCAACGAAAATTGCTCCCACGATTATGTATCAACAGCTATGTTGTATGAACAAACAATAATGCCATTCCATGATAGTTCAAACTTTGTGCCACGGGCAACTGATTAAATAAGCTTTAACAGCTTGCTTGAATTCAAGGAAGCTGTCATATGCTTTACCTTTAGTCATACTGTAAGAATGAGCAGTTGAATTGTCATGGAGTACCGTGAATTCCCTGTGGCACACGTTTTTCCATACGTAAACTGAACGTCACGTTCGTTTTGTTTTTTTGTCTTATTGTTTTCTGTTTATCGAATGTTGGAAGATTTTTTTTCCTTGCAAACAACATTCGTGTTTGTTTGTTTTCTCTGGCAATCTGTGTTACGCGTGCGAACAGTACCAATGTTTCCTACGATTTTTGCAGAGCTTTTTCAGTCAACAAAACTAGTTTGTTGGTTATTTATAGGGAAAAGCAGTCAACTGTAGATCAGCAAGCCAAATGTATTCATTATAGACGCAACCGACACTTTTGTGCCAAAAATTTTGATGATAGCTACCAATGATATTTTCAATCCATTTGGGAGGTGTAGACTTCTAGCTATCTGAAAACAAAATTCAGTCGTTTTGGTCATAATTCAAATCTCACTGTTACTCAATAGTCTTTATGTCCTCAAAAATGAGACCACGAGTAGTGGACATCGAGATATATTTTTCAATTGCGCGTTGGAAAATGCAAATTCTTTACTTTAGTACTGCCAATCTTACTAAGCCTATAGCCCCATGAAAAGTGATCCAATGGATGATTAAGATCCGCTTGAAACCACTCCTGCTGAGTAAACCATGACCGATGGAACGAAACAGATTTTTTTCGAAATTTCTATGCTTGTAGTAGGGTAACGGCGTCCGAAAACGCCACTTTTTTAGACAGAAAAAACGTAAAGATTTGTAAGGCATGTTGAGGCACCATTTTTCGACCCCCCAAGATCCAGTTTTAGCCATTCCTTAGATCCAAATGGAATTAGAGGGATCGAAAATGACTTTATCCGTAGTTATCTGACTAATCGCAAACAGTACGTGTATGTAGATGATTCTGTAAGTACATATAGTTACATGCGAGTAGGCGTTCCGAAAGGCAGTAATATTGGCCCGTTGTTATTTTTGCTATACATAAATGACCTACACAATCTTAATTTGAAAGGAACACTTCGATTATTTGCTGATGAAACGGCCTTGAATTAGAAAATGAGAAATGAAAATATTTCCCCTTTTACCATAGGGTAATGCTTATCAAGTAGGTGTACCGTTCCTCTTTAACCAAGCTGAGTGATACGCTAAACGTACCAATCTATAATAAGAGTTGAACTCAACTACGGTTATAATTGGCTGAATACGAAGAATAGGTAACGAAGGAAACACAGAGTGAAGACGAGAAGAATGTAATGAAAAGATGACGAAAGGTAACGAAGGGATCGCGAACATACGATGAAAAGTTGACGAAAAGATAATAAGAAAATGACCAAAATACGACGGAAATAACATGGAAATATATTGGAAAAAAACGCCAAACATCGACCAAAAATCACAAAACGCGAATCAAAGACGTGTAAAAAGCGTCGAAAAGGTGATAAAATATGCGAAAGAAGTTGATGGATAGGCGACGAAAGAACGGCGAAAAGACATGAAAAAGACAAAATTTTTATTGCATTGACAACCGGACGGCAAAAAAGATACAAAAAAAAAACTAACGAAACGATAACAATAGACGACGAAAAGATGATAAAAGACGATGAAAAGATGACAAAAAAAAACGAAAAGATAGAAAATAGCAACGAAAAAAACGATAAACATTGTAAGAACGACCAAAAAACGCGACAAAAAATGTCTAAAACAGACTTCAGAAAACGATGAACAAACAAAGAAAATACGGTAAAATAATTACAAAAATTCACTAAAGACTAGTGATCGACATCGGACCGGGTAAAGTCCGGAAAGTCCGGTCCGATACCCGGTCCGAAGTCCGATCGGAACGAAATTTTTGAGTCCGATTTTTTATCGGACCGGAACCGGAACGAAGCGTTCCGGAACCGGACCGGACCAGGTCTTCCGTTGAAAGTCCGGAAAAGTCCGAAGCACTTTTGATCGTAAAACTGACCGCAGTGGAAACGATGACTAGGACTTGCTTTATATGTTTAAAACTAATTTCCTTTAACTTCCTCAGTATTCAGGAAAGACAATAATTTCGCTAGCAATAATACACTTTCTGTTGAAGGCTCCAAAACAAGTCCAACGAGTCGATTTATTTTTGAAAAATTAGCAAATATCTGTGGGTCTTAAAGCCGAACGTTTCGCAGCATCGGTTCGTGCCTTATGATCCCTCAAAATTTAATTTCAAAGAACTAATTTTAAAAGTTATGTAATTATAGCACTTCATCTTCTCGGTAATGCCATAGGTAACCGATATTCACGCTTATGGTCCAATATGAAAGATAACTCAATAGTTTCATCGGATTTTTCAAAATTATCGTATAGGTTTGGGCCGAAGAGTCTCAGATTTTCATGAAATTTTGCTTACGAGCATAGGATGTTAACTTTTTAATGAAAACAATATGTTGTCCTATTTTTCCAGAAAACTTCACTAGAAATTTTTCGATTTTTTCGAACACAGCTTAGTTCGAAAGTTTATAATTTTAAAACCAAGCATTGCAGAACTATTTTTTTACGAAAATGCAATAAAGTTTTCTCAGCAATCCAGGAAAAATACTAGTTGAAACAAGTTTTCCACATCATTTTCTAAGACGGTGCAAAATTCTAAGGAAATGTTGGAAAGCCCATGTTCTAAGTCTTAAGAAATTTTGAAATATTGTGGACTCTCGGAAAAGTCAATCGATTGGTGAATGGGTCGATTAACTTTTTCGAAATATTACCTTTTTTGAGTAGTCCTAAGAGTCATTGAAAATGATAATCACGAAAGCGAAAAATATATTCTCGGATGCAGGATACTCATTTCACTCATCTGGAAGTTGTAACGTTAAGAAATATGTAGCAAGATCTTTATGAAATAATGCTTCGCTGCGATAAAACTGAACCTTGTCGTGGTGTAGGGCTTTTTAACTAATCAGTAAATGAACAGCGGTAACGTTTACTTCTGAATGTGGGTATATGTCAAAATACTTTTGTGATTTCAAGTGGAACTCGGGGTAAAAATTTACTAAATGCGATTGTTGCGTTCTTCAGAAAGTGCTTTTATTCCGTTTAAGAATAAGGCCAGTATGGGGATCTCTGATAATTAATAGATGAATGTTTTTGGGATTCAGCCCTATTTATCATAGCTGTCACAAATATCTCCGAAAAATGTCGGATTGGTTGGGTCGATCGGGGGCTTAGGGTTAGTAAGGGGATGTAAGCGGGATACCAGATCCTGTTGGATGCCGAAGGAACACTCTACAATGATTACGGGTATGATAATAGAAGTGCTTTGGTAGCAGATGGGAAAATTAGGTCAATTCGTGTCGTTCGCAACAAGCAAAAAAGCGTGTTGTTCGAGTCTCTGCAGGGCGGTGCTGATAGATAGTCAGTAGGATTTTTGCACTGGCCCCGTGGCTGACCTGTGCTCTGATGGCCGGCCGCGAGGTCTATCGATAGGGAGGGATTGAGTCTTAGAGAGACGTTTAAGCCCACAGCTTTACCGCACTAGCTCTTTGGTCTCGAGGGTAGTAAGGCGGGTGCGTCTCTATAAAGCTTTATAAACTCTAAAACTTATGTCGACTACCGCGAACGTCCGGGTTGTACTGCGCTCAATTTACTTTGTATCTTGGTACAGTGCATAAATGCTGGGGGAATGAAAGATTCAATTTGCCCTGATAAGTTGATAACCGCCAATGCTCCGAAATTTGTCTTTCCTATTAGTTCATTTGTCGTTGTTTGTGTTAGAAAATAGAAAGCGGGCGCGCGGTTGATGACCGGTGTCAGGCGGGGCTGACGAATCCTCCACTTCACTATACTACATTTTACAACTCAAGTATGACCGCATTTCAAGGTCAAGAATAAAAACATGAGATTAGTCTAACTCAAGTAGTACAAAAAGTCCAAATCACATTTACAAATTCGATCTATCATTTTGCTTCTCATCATCATCATTATCATCATCATCGTCATCATCATTATTAACATCATTATATTTAAAATACAGTCAACTTTCGCTAATTGCACTAAGCTCATAGCCCACTTAGTGAAAGACTTTCGTTAATTGGGCTGAGCTGTCGAAACCGAGGGATACATCGATTGTTTTTGTCAAACTCGTCGCAGGAAGGGTTATAAAAATATATACACTTATTAAACACGGAATCGAAGCGAAATTTAATCTTTTCATTATTAAAATTTATTTCTAGATTGTTTAACAAGTAAAAAGTAGAATTTAATACGACAATGTTAACATATATAGACATTTTTAATTGTTTCGCCGTGATGCTAAAAATGGAAGGGTCAAGCTTAAAAATGGGCAGATTACGATATGATTCAACTGTATTCCGTTTAATTAATTTTAATATTTTCTAAATAAATTATTTTCTGCATATGAAATAGTTCATTCAAGAACCCCACGGAAGAAAAAATACACTGTCAGAAATGACGTTTGACTTCGTTTTAGATGGGCTGTAGCCCAATTAACGGGAGCCCGATTAAAACGTAGCCCACTTAAAGATAGCCCAACGAACGAAAGTTGACTGTGTGGCATTCCGGCCTTTGGCAGAGAGATCTTAGAGTCAGTTCATGGAGTCTGCGCAGGGCCGGAACGCCTCCGCCTGCGGGCATAGGCGTGACGGCTATGCTTGGGACTCTACCTGTGTTTAAGTGGGCGACATTGCCTGTCTCGTCAGGTTGAACTGATGTTTAGGTCTCCCTGACACTTTGTTGACATCACAAAAGGGCCTAGCGCAGAGTGTTATACGCTACTAGCTGACCCGGCAAACTTCGTATTGCCACAAATTAAAATATGTTGTACATAAATCGTGACTCTGTCACAATCTCGAGTTTAGCAAGTTTCTGAGGAGCTCAACCCAAGATAACTCATTTTGGCAGTTACGTCACTATGAGAGCATGGGTAGTTTAATTTACAAATTTTCAATTTTTCCTCACAATAAAGTAGAAAACAATCCCCCTGTTACTTAGCCAGATAAAATAAAGCGGATAGCACTTAAATATTCGTCGTGATTGTATAACATTTCGCTGAAAAACATTTCGCGAAAAACCTTACGCGGAATGTCCCATTTCACGGAAACCCTTTTTTTGAAAAGTACCATTTCGATTCTCGGGGTGATCCTCTCCTTACTTGTTATCGCTCGTTCGGACCCAACTGAAGGAAAGTAATAGAGGTCAGTAGACCTCCCAAGTAACAAAGTTAATTTTAAGGTGCATTTGAAGAGGTTTACAGCATTTTCTTCTTAAAACCGATCATAAAACTTATAATTCTACAAAACTGCGATAAAACAACCATAAAATCCTTATAAAACTAAGGAGGCCCACACTAAAGAAGATTCTCAAGAATAATTCCAAAGGTCCTTTTAAAACTTGTAATTTTTATCGTTATCTATTTATAGTGACTTTCTAGAGTCGCTTGAAACTAAAAGAAAACCACCACAAGTGTTACTGATTTTATAATAGTCTTCTCAAAGAACATTTGCAGGACATCATACACTTTTCGCAGCCTTAAAGTTTTTACTTGACTGGGAGCTATAAGAGAAAAAAGGATTCACATAAATTACCTTTCCAAAATGGATATAAATTAAAATTGAAAATAAAAATGGTAACAAAATCAACTGCTTTGTTGCCCATAGATGACAAATTTTTCATGCCACGCTCAGTTTGTCGATGTTTTGTGACATGAAAGTTAGAAAATTTTAACGCGCCGGTTATTTTTGCTAGATTATTGAAAAATTTAATTAACAAACAAAATTCAATAGTTTCAGTAGAAAGTTGATAGCTACCAAATTTTTAACAAATTGCGGCAAAAAGCCATTTATATGTTCAAACATTTATTTAAAAAGATAAAATCACTTATGGTATTGTAAAACACCATGTTTATAAACGCCCATATGCAATTGGTTACAGTTTCAAAAGTAGTCAAAACAGCCCTGTTCGCCATTTTGTCAATGGTTTTATCTAAATCAACCAGAAAGCGATTCCTAGACTAACATTTCTTGCACAAGGCAAACAAAAATTTTCCAAGAGGACAATAAGTTCATCTGAACTTATTGCATTCTTGAAGAAGACATGCTGCGCTTGAATAAGAATTGTTAGAATTACTTAAGGGCACCAAGCTTTTCCGCAACCATTCTAGTATAAACAAAGAAAACGTCGACGAAGTGTCGATGTTTGTGCTGGCTCATTACTTCCCCTTTGCTCGATAATTTTAAAGTACAGCAGACATGTTGATTGTGAATATAAATTGATTTCCAAAATTAAAACAGGACTGCACGACAGTTCCATGCTGAAAATTTATTGTACAGAATTTTTTATACACTTCGTTGCCATCGCTTTTACAAAATACGCTTCAATTGGTTCGATCCCTTCAAACATTTTCCAAACAAAGACAACTTGACACCAAACAAAGTGATATAGAGGTCATTCAGTTTAAAAAATACAAACAACTCTAGAGGAAATCCGCACCGTCTGCGGCAAAACACAATCGAACCAAATTTATCTAATTACAAACAAATCTACCACTGATAAATCATCACCGGCACCGTCATTCCCCAGCTCTGTTGCTCTCGTCATTCATTTTGTGACTCCGCTGATTGTTTATATGACAGAGTTTTCAAAATATTGGGCAGATTTTTGCTTAATTTTCGTTTAAAAGATCCATATTTTTTCAATTTTCTCCAGGTTCAGACACCCGTTTTGACAGATCAGTTGTTTACGCTAGAATGTTCTTTCTTAAGAGTATGATTTCTCTTTCAAGAATACACGACTTTAAGAGAGTTTTATGGCAGCATTGTTAAGATAAACCAGTCTTGCAGAAGAATGTCATAAATTTTTGTCAAATCTTTTGCTAAGTTTTGAGGAGCGTCGTTTTTAAGCATAAATCAAGTATCCCTTAAAACCGCTTATAAGGCGAATTACACTTATTGATAATACAGTTTTATGAGTGTTTCTTCAAGTCTCCTTCAGTCATACTTCAGAAATAATAATCAAATAAGATAAAATTCTCTTGGGGAAAAACATTACAAAATCTGATACACTTGGCAATGCTCTGATAAAACTACTATAAGAAATGAATAAGACCAATTTGCTTTTGGATTGTTACTTGGGCTAGGAAAACAAATCAACCTAGACAGTGCCGATTTCTGCGCGGGACTGCAGAAAGTTTTTGGTGGTCTTGTTATTGTATGTTATGTTTTATAGAAGAGTCTAAAATTTCTCGAGTTCGATTAGTTTTCGAGTCACGTAAAAATTTCTGTTTGGTTTGTATGAGAGTTCTTATTCCCCTACCACAGGGGTGAGGGGTCTCAAACTATCACAAAAAAAATCCTGCCTACAAAATCCCCCACATGCCAAATTTGGTTCCATTTGCTTGATTAGTTCTAGAGTTATGAGGAAATTTGTATTTCATTTGTATGGGAGCCCCCCCTCTTAAAGGGGGGAGGGGTCATAATTCCCCTCCTAAAGAGAAGAAGAGTCTCAATGCGCCATTAAAAAACTTCTTATCTCCAAAAATACCCATATGCCAAGTTTTAATCTATTTGCCCGATTAGTTCTCGAGTTATGCAGAAATTTGTATTTCATTTGTATGGGAGCCCTCCCTCTTAGTGGGGGGATGGGTCTCTAACCATCATAAGAACCTTCCTCGGACCCAAAAATCCTACAATGCAAATTTTTACGCCTACATGCAAATTTTCACGCCGATCGGTTCAGTAGTTTTCGATTCTATAAGGAACATACCGACAGACAGACAGACAGACAGAAATCCATTTTTATAGGTATAGAAAGCGACCAGTAAGATAACCCGAAAAAAAATACTTACTTACTGAAAGGAATCAGTAAAATAGTCGGTTATACTAGTTAACTTTTCACTTTTCGTAATCCACGCCAACGTTTTGCTAATGTTCGCGTTAATTTTTCATGCCTGCTGTTCCTTCTTTTGCATTTAAAATTCAATATAAGTTTGCGCTTTTCCAGTATGTTATCAAAAATCCTGAGATAAGTATGTGCCCGTATTGAACTGTTGCTACAACTGTCCGGTACAAGAGTTTAATTTAATCCCAGTTATGATGAGACTCTGTAAGAAACTGTGAAAAGGCGTCAAGAAATCGTAAAAAGAGAAATAAAGATAGAAGGAAAACACACGTGTGTGAATGAACGCTTTGGATAACCAAAAAAATTCAAACTCTCAGAAAAGTTAAGGCAAAAATTAACTTTTTAGAGTGTTGCATGGGAGCTAATATTCGCTTAACTTTTCTGAACAATTAACTTTTCAGAGAGTTAACTTTTCCAAGAGTCCACTGTTTTTTTTCTTATTTGATAATTCATTTGTCTGTTAGTGTCAAAAATTTCACTGCAGTGATTTTACTTTATAAACTTTTGAAGCAAGTGATGTCCGAGAAAACTGGAAAATTGATTTGAAGTTTCCGAATTTAAATTAATTTTCATTAAAAAGAACATAAACTGGCGGTGGAAAGACAATTTTTTAATTAAAATCTGACTTTCATGTCTGAAGTACCATTCCACGATGGGTAAGGTACCAAGCACCAGTTAATGGTGTCGCATTTTTATTTTTTTAAATGATCCGTTTCAGGCCGGTTAACCTTTAGTTAGCGGTTAGAAGTTACCTATTTTTTAAAAATTGGTCAATTTTGCATCCGGGCAATTTCGGACTTCCGGACCGGAATCGGACCGGAACCGGAACAGAGCTAAATCGGACCGGAACGAAATCGGACCTAAAAAATTCGTTCCGATTTTTTACCGGACCGGACCGGAACCCGGACTTCAATTTTCGTTCCGATGTCGAACACTACTAAAGACGTAAAATACACACCGAAAAGATGACAAAAAAATGATGGTACGTCAGCGAAAATACGACGAAAAAAGACGAAGGATGACAAAAAATGGCCAAAAATAGTTAAAAACGACGAAAGGTAAAAAACGATAAAGAAACGATTTAAAAACAGCAAAAAAGCTTTAAAAACTTTAAAAAAATGCAAAAAAGCGACAAGAAATGCCAGAAAAGACTACAAATGACGACAAAAAGACTCCATCAAACCAAAAACGACACAACAGATGATAAAAATGACGAGAAATCGCTGCAAAGAGACAAAAGAACGACATAAAGATGCCAGACAGAAAACCAGATGGCTAAAAAGAACGAAAAACGGTAAGCGGTCGTTTAAAAGGCAACTAAAAACGGTCTAAAGACGATAGCATAAGCCGACAGACTACGCGTAGCAAAAAGAAAACGAAAAATAAAAGACAAAACACGAAAAAAAAACAATGTCCAAAGGCGAATGATGAAAGATTAAGATCGAAAGTCGTGACTAACAGGAGAAGTACACGACAATTACGGAGCTAAAAAACGTTCTAATCAACCGCAAATGTGGGTTATACAGTAATACCTCGATATAAAGTAACTTTATTTTTATTTTCGTTACGTCATATCGAAGTTACGTTATATCGGAACAAAATCGAAATTTATTCCTATTCGAACGAAATTGATTGCAAATGAAAGGGAAACCTTGCAAACCGTTAACTTTCAAATTTCATGATGATTGGTCTTGTAGTTTGAAAGATTAATTAAGAAATGCGAAGAAGCGAAGGGTGTTTAAAGGGCTTGTTAATTAAAAATCCGATTTCCAAAGACCATAGTAAAGATATGGGGCAAATGTGAAAAGACTATGCGTGCCTTACTAACGGGTGACAATTAAAATTTTGGAATTTTTTTCTCAAGCTGTCAAAAAAAGACAACGATACATGAAGAAGATCTGATTTACCGAAATTAAAAATACATTGTCCATTGTTGAAAACAAAATTAGTGTACATTTGAAAACGGTTCGCAATCGGCTGTTCGGCGAAGCTTCCGTTTGATGTCTGAACAGGAGCGTTGTACGGCGATCATGTCAACTCTGTGAATGCATCTCTTGATTCTACCAATCAACTGTTTGCAATTCGTGGCTCTCTAGTTATTTTTGTTCACCAAAGAACTCAAAATCCCGAATAAATCTTCGATTGGGCGCCTTGAGACAGATTAGTCGGGTCGTGGTTTTAGGGTACAAATGGGATCAAATGGGTATTCAGCAACGATTGTGTTTTTGGCGCAATGTGATGATGCTTTCTCCGGCCAAAACACGTTTTGTCCTTCTGCATGATGTTTTTGTAGAAACGGGATCAAAATTTTCTTCAAACATCCGCCTGGTGCATCTTCATTGATAGCCAAACCAGAGGGCTTGTTGTTGAAGAAACGAGAAAGAGAACGGTGTCCTTCTACGTCCATAATTTTGGCTGGTCTTCCACTACCTTGCTTGCGAATAGTTGTTAGGCATCTTAGGATATGGTAAACAGTCGAAACCGCAACATATTCGCTTTTTAAATGTTGTACCGTACACTTTTTACCGAGATTTCTGTGGCAGTTCGTAGAAGTGTACAACGCGTTCCCGAAATGCTTCTTGTTTTGACGCCATTTTAACCAAAACTGGGCAAGCATAAACAAAACAAAAAATATTGTAAAAAACTACGAGTTATACAGCCCTAAGGGTTGTACGAAAGGGTGACGTAGGACTGTATCATATAATACTCATTATATTGATAATATGTTTTAATCGATGAAATATAACTTTATGTCTGATCATTAGATCGAAGACTAATGCAAACTGCATTTCTGGCATATGCATATTTGAGTATCTGTGAGTAACACGCTTTCATTTGCGTGACAATCTAGTACGCTCTGCTCCTGTTAAGGATACCCTTGGTTCAGTTACTACACCAGCCACTTGTTCACGAATACGTTTACGGTGGTTACGTAAATATAACGCCTGCAACCATTTAGATATAGCGAATTCTTTAACAAATCACTACTGTATTTCACAAAGGTTGAAATAGCAATGAATGACCAGCCCACAGATCATTGTAATAAATATGTTTATGCGTAGTTTGATGTTTGAACCAACTTTCTTCAAATAGTTTATGGCCGTTGGTTAGAAATAATAATCAAAACCATTTTGCACATTTGAGATAAATTCTGATTATGATTCATTTAATTAGTTTGCGGCCCTTAAAAGGGCCATTGGTTACAAGTAACATCAACCTCTTCAGTGCAGTCAACAATCGGTGTTGCCGCCAAATGCCGGTGGTTTCGCCACCAGTAGCCGTCGATGGTAAATACTGACCGTCCGTCAGTGCGATCGTGCGATAAATGAGCAGACGGCGAACCTAGTATGCTATTTTATAGTCACTGGCACTCCCGTTGCTACTTGAAAGCCAGTGTAGGTGTTGGGGTAAACCAGATCGAATGCTGCTGCTGCTCAAATGATTATCCTACGCTGATTGAGCAAGCATTTCCCATGTTTACCATAGTATAACGCAAAATGGAACGTTACCCATTTAGAAAGTGTAGAAAAATCTTTTCATTCTTCAATTACTATAGTTCTTATAAGAACTGTTTAAGAACTCAACGGCCTGCTGCTGAATTTGCTGCCCGTCAGTCGGTCCGTTTCCATTTGCCTTCAGTGTTGGTTTGCGATAATTGCCATTGAAGTTACCGTCCAAATGCCATCGGGTTTGCCTCGAATTGCCATTAATTGCCGCAAAAGTCCTTGGATTTGCCTCCAACTGTCGGTGTTGCCGCCAAAATGCCATCGTTTTCACCTCCAATTGCTATCGGTGTTGCGTCCGATTGCTGGTGTTGCCGCCAAATGCCGTCGATGATAAATACTGACCGTCCGTCAGTGCGATCGTGCGATAAATGAGCAGGCGGCGAACCAAGTGTACCATTTTATAGTCACTGGCACTGCCGCTGCTGCTTGTAAGCTAGTGTAGGTGTGGGAGAAACCAGATCGGCTGCTGCTGCTTAACTGATTGTCCGACACTGATTGAGCAAGCTATCGAACAATTTCGCGTGTCTGCGATGGGGATAATGCAAAATGTAACGTTAAGCGCATCGTGTGGGATTCACGTTGGCCATTGCCCGCTGATTCTGCTTGTCTTCGGGGTCGGGGTTGCTGTCAATAGCCATCGATGTTGCCAATTGGATTGGAAAAGGGGTGTGGGTTACAAAGTGGTCTCAAAGGTTATCATTTGGATCCAAATCCTTTGGTGTATCTAATTGTCGTCCGTGCCTGTGAAGCTAGGCGATCACAAGGGAAATGTATGGAAAAATTTGACCTTGAAACTTTACACACATTTTAACTATTTAGCGTATAAAAAATTATTATTGATATGTTACTATAAAATTGCTGGACATTTTATCTATCCAACGACATATTAACTGTTATGTTTCGTTCAGTAGTATAGTAGCTATTAGCATTTGAAATATTTCATTCAAACGTTACACTTTTATTTTTCGTTTTTACAAAGTGCTACCCAGTCCCAGTATAGTAAACAAAGACGTAGTCCTACGTCAAAAGAGGAAAGAGAGAGAGATAGCTAACACATACATACTCTCATTTCTCTCTGAGCTTGTGTGTTGTTGAGAATAGGGGCCTCGAAAAAAATCCAAAATTTTAGTTGTCACCCGTTATTACTACTCAGTAAATCCAGGCAAAGGCTCTCGTGGACTTCCGCTACCTTGATTCGAAGGTAACCTCCAGAGGAATGGATCGAGATGCAATGTGCCAAATGACTCCGTTTGTTGTTCGTGGTGGCATTAATCAACTGGGAACTCGGTTCCTTTGAACCAATGAAGCCATTTGAAGTTCAAACGACATTCTGGTCATCTTCTGACATAAAGATGAATGGAATCGTAATGTCCTAGCTCATTCAATCTCTCCGAGTCAACTTTAATCTCAGACATTTTCCGGTGAAAAGTTAAACTGGGTTATATCTAAGGCTTGTTTCCGAAAGGACCGTGGATAGTCAAGGGAATGCATGGTTCTATGAAAAAGAACTATCGGCTGAAGCGCTGCAATTTTTTGACATCGATGAATCATTCCGCCTAAAAATTACCCTGTCGGATTTTGGTTCCGATAGTATGAGAGCTCATAGAAAAATATCAAGCGCGATTCAACGTACATATACTTCATATTTTCGTTGGAGGACACGATTCAGTCGACCGAGATCAATTATACCAGATGACTGATCATTGTCATCATCCCTTGGGAGCTTGTCTAGGATATGGCGAAATAGGAGAGAACACCACAGTATCTAGAAGCATCTCCCCTAAAGCGAGTAGTGCCTCTTTAAGTACATCCTTTTTTGTACTGTATTCTGCATTTATCAACGATGAAGTCTTACCGGAGTAAGTTTATAACAGTGGTACTGGCTCAAGGTGCGTAATGAAGTATCTTGTTCAAGGGCACTAGCATGCACTTCCCGACTTAGGAGCATTTTGCTCAATCATTAACGATACAGTAAAAAGAACGAAGGTGCGGAAGGTAGATAAAACACCTAGACGATATCGCGATAGGACAAAAAACTGGTCGCGGTGATAATGTTCATACAAAAAATGCCATCATTATTCAAGTGGTGTGACGTGAGGTCGTTCTTGAATCCCGTCGAATCTTACAGGGTCCTAAGACAATGGAGTCAATGTTTGTTTAGCAAAACCGAACAATTCCTTCGCAGATGATTTCAATGTTTTAGCCCGTACTACGGGCAGAGGTAATGTGAGACCAAATACATAAAAGGTAAAGGATTCCCAGTGAGCCTCGAAATATACCATGTTGGTCTAACAGCTGTCACTCCAAATCTGTCGAATGAAAACTGTAGTTGAGGTTCATAAACACGGAATATAGAGCATCATGACTTTCGTTTGCTTTAAAGGCAGGCAAATGAGCCTCCGCGTGGACAATGATCATTACTCGCGACGAACCAAGAATAGGCGATGATTTTCTTTATTTTAAGATGTATTGAAGCTAAAAATAAGCTCTCCGCAAACGTCTCTTAGACTCTTGTTAGACCAGTACTCTTTCGTGTACTCGACTTTCGTGTACCCCCCAAGTCCATTCAAAGTGGTCTAATCTTTTATCGTCGCATATTCATGGCGCCTCCTGGACGTGACTTTACCTGATCATGAATCGCGATTTTGGAATGCGGTAAAGTACGTTAAATTATCGCAATTTTCCCACTGCTAATCAAACCCAGACAATAATAAGAGTCTCGCCAAAGATTAGCACTTTACAAGTTTGAAAATATTTCCGAATTCGATAAGATTGTTTATGACAGATTTATTTTTATATTTTTGCAGCGACGAATGATAGCATATGACACATTCTCCGTGGTACACGACTTTTGAATCGTGTTTTGCGTCTCCATCTGATCAGCTTTTTATTTTATGTTGACAGCTCTCTTTCTTTAAAATGTACCTCGACCTTTTAAATTAGCCGTTAAACTGAGTGAAATTTTCACAATTAGTGAGAAAGTTCAAAAAGTGAAAAATTCTGCAATCGCCATTCTAATGTCACACACGTTTTACCTAATTTTTAACGAAATGCATAAGTTTTTATAGAAAATTTAATGAAAAACTATATTTAGGAAAGCTTTTTTCAAAACGTGACTGGTGATTTGATGGTTGTCAGAAGAAAAAAATGGCATAGAGATAGAATAACATGATAAACAACCAAGTAGGATCCCGATGTTGGAAAAACGAATGCCGTATGAAAGTAAAAATAGAAAGACTGCGAATTTCTAACTTTTTTCATCTACTTTACCCTTCATGATGTAATAAAATTACATAACCATATTATGAGTAACTGAAAACATGTTGAAAAGAATTCTAAACATCAGACTTGCCATCGTCAGACGGTAGCGTTCTGTTTCTCAGATTAAGAGGAATTAGCCGTAAAAAATTAAAAAAAAATTAAATTCAGATTCTCATTCTACAGATTGTTTGGCTCATTTCGATAATGGCTCGTCCAGAGGAAGTAGATAAAAAACGTATTTTATTGGCTTGAGGAGCAAACCCGATGAAAGAAGCCATGGCAAGTAAAGTTTTATGTCTCTTAACAATGAAGAAAACAATTGGGTTAATTGGATTTAAATATATTATTTTCAATCCAGGTGAAGCAAACTGAGGGTAAAAACAATCTAATGCGAATTAAATGCACCTAAATTGGCCTAAATTGACATTTAATTTTGCAGGCTGATTGCTTTGGATTGGATTGCTCTTCTTCATTACCTTTCCTACACATTATTTGAGTGGCCATCACTAAAAACTGTTCGTTAGCAAAATAATAAAAAGCGCAAGTCATAATGTTTTGCTATAGTTGTCTACCCATTGTACCATACTTGGACGGTGCACCGGATGTAATATGATATCTGATACGTATTACCGCAGGTCGTGGTAGCTGTCAATTGAATAATTTTCAATTAATACCATTCGTGTTCACCCGCGCTATCTTCCGGTACGGCACGGCACGGCAGGGAGCAGAGCAGCACCCTGGAGTGTGGTTAATAAATTGGATTTTCCCAATTCCTGTTGCTCTTCTCTTCCGATATTGCTTTGACCTAAATATGTAGGCAGAAAAACATTTCATATCATATGGTATGTTACTCACATTGTATGCTCTGAATCGATACAGATGATCCGAGGTGACCAGATACAGCACCGTAAACGGGATGATCGAGAGGGTGGCGAAAAACAAAAACAAGCGCCTAACGATGCGACATTTGATCCTGCTGGGTCCTTTCATCTAGACTAAGCGGGGCACCTCGGTTGCTGTTCGGCAGCTGCTTCGGTACCCCATTTAATAACGATCTAACGGGAAACGGTTCACTAATCACTAGCCTATGGATTATGGAGTAGGAATAACGTGCTTTCAATTCGATTGCTCCCAGATTTTGCACTCAATTCGTTCAGGTTGGTTATGTATTGCTCTATTCACTGTATGCTGTGCTGTGCCGCATGCCTCCGATATACTAAGCAGACGCTCACTCCACTTGGCTCGCACTTCGCTCTTCGCTAGTAATTGGCTTCAATTGGTGTATCGCTAAGTTATATATGTATCACGGCTGCGATGAAAACAGACCGGCAACCGGCGAACGAATTTGAACTTGGCCCGGTTTGCTTCTCTGCGTCCGTCAGGCAGACGTTCGTTCTTCCACTTAAGCCGCAGTGAGAAGGATTGATTATCCGGTTGATTCGGCAGCGTCTAAAACATTGTCGCTTTGATTACAAAATGGTTGGCTCCTGCCGCGAGTCGTCAGTTCACCGACGACGGCCTGCAGTATGATCTATCAGTGCAGTCAGTGCCGTGTAGTGCACCTCCGGATTGCTGTAACGAGATTGAAGAAGGGACACATGCATGCAGGCGATGTAGATTAGTAGTTTATATCAATTGGCCACTCGTTCATTAAGCTAAATCTGACCCGCGTGCCTCGTAACTCATTATTATTTGCTAGAACGAGCAACAGGGTGGAAGTGCTGAGATTTATATTTCAGTATTCAAATTTCCTCGCGCGTACCAGGTTCAACCCTGCACTTATGATGTTGACGAATCTGTCGGTAAATTAGAGAGCTAGAAAGATGATACACGAAGTGTGTGTATTGTTTTTACGTGGGCGAAAAGCAGCGCGAACGTGTAACTTTTCGCGTTGCTGTGTGAGCTCTAAGCCAAACGCACATGCCCAATGCTTATAGGTAGCTAGAACAAGTAGCAGCGCACGGCAAATCGAGCACGGGAATTGCACCGAACTAATCACACTGCATGATTATGCTAATTTAGCATAATTTCCGTCGTCAATTGTTGGGATTTTTAGTTTGTTTTAGCCAGTCGAGTCGTACGGCCGACTCGGACAACGAAACAAAACTAGACTAAAATCACCCTCTTCAAGTCTGAATTGGTTTATCGATGTGCCAGCCTTCCCAATCTGCTGCGCAATAAAAAGATAATTGTCTGGCTGTTTTTGTTTGTCCTGTGTCAAATTTGATTACTTAATTTTTTCGGTTAATTCGGTTATTGATTGATTTCTATGGGTTTGTTGATATTGATACAGCAGACGAACAATTTAAGCGTACACATCAGCTGCTACGTGAAACTACATAAGATTAATTTTTATCAACTGTCAGAAGATTTTCAATCTCTTTCGCCGTAATATGTATGCTGAATCAATGCTTTTGTACTAGCACTACCATAAAAATATTACTTTCGATATTTAAGAGTTGTTTATTTGGTGCTTAGGGTACTCTATTCATATTTATTTTTCAAACCATTGAAATTTCAATACAACACCTAATCGCAAATTTAATTTCTTTCTTCTGCATCAAAAATTAATTCGAAGGTTGCAGAGCGAAGTTTCGAATACCATTCTACTCATTTCTGTTAACTCAAAGATTTATCACCTATAGTTTTGTTCGGATTACATCAGATTTTCGATTTATCTCGGGCTGATTTTATTGCAGCAATTTGCAGGTTGCCAACGCACTCGGGAAATGTGGGAAAAGTCGGGAAATATGTGGGAAATAGTCGGGCATGTATCAAAAGTTACATTAAATCGGGAATTTATGAATTTACGTGGTACGTACAAGCTGTATTCGTTGCCAGAATGTTATTGAGGGATATTTGCAGTCCTGCTATTCTGTGACAAATAAAGAGTGTTCCACATCAAATTGCTCACGGAAAAACCGCCGTAAAAAATTTCACATTGTGTATTTTCTCTTGAAAATTTGGGTAGTTTAGAGCTTGGAGAGGACGTGACACGTGGCTTCTTATTCTTCTTAACTTTGTTTTGGCAATTCCCTTTCAAAATTTACTACGGCAACGAAAAGTGTTTCCGAAAGCGTTTAAATTTCGGCTGTAGTTTATGATAACAAGCAACTTGTCCTACTTGATCACTAATTACACAAAAATTGATTCAACCTGGCCGAATTACGCTTACACTTCAATTTAGTTTGTTTTATGTCAACACGCCACGAGAAACAAATTCTAAAAAACCTAGTAAATGGAAAAAACTTTATGGTTTCGGTGTTTGCTGTGGTTTTCAGCAACACTTTTATGCTTCCCGGGTGAATTTTTGTTTCTTCAGTTGCACGCATGAAACCAGTCAATCAGGAAGCTGTCCAGCAAACAATTTGGTTTGTATATCTCGGTTGCAACTGAGAGATACGAGATCATTATTGCGTAAAGGTTATATTTCACGCCACATAAGAACATATAAGTACCAAAGTGGAGTATTTATAGCATGGCATTTATAGCAATGAGAAGCGTCCAATATAGCTCTAGCTATCCCAAGCCCCTACCTAGCGCCTCCACGTGGCCATACCCGGTAATGCTCTATTGAGTAGCCAAGCTAGGAGGTGCGATACTGTGTGGTTCCCGGCTGCCTGATCTCATAATCGAGGTTTTGGGCAGACGGTGGAGCCACACGATCTGGTTAATAGGTAAGCATAATATAAGTTATTTTAATTATTTTTTTCGTTTTAGCTATTCCATTCGAAGGACTGCTGGTGAGATTGTTCTAGTTTTACCCATATATAGGGGCCGTGCACTAATTACGTAAGGCATTATGGGGGGAGGGGGGGTTCCGCGAAATCTTACAAAATCTTATTTGGGGGGGAGGGGGGCTTAACCATTTCTTACGTAAGATTTTCACACACGAAAAAATTATGAAAAAGTCATATTTTTAATAGCAACTTATGTTATTTGTTACAAAATTTTTTAAATTGATGAGGTAAGTTGTGAAGTGTCGAAATCTTTCATGGTGCAAGGAAATGCATAGCAACCTGCTGAGTATTTTAGCCTTGTCCACTCAAGGAAACAGCAGTTGGCCTACTTGTTCCAGAGTCTCTGATGTCATCGGTTTATGCTATTATTTATAATTTATAATTTATTCGTATAATTCATAGGACAATTTGGGTCTAAATGAATTCTTAAAAGTTACTTAATTGTTAGTATTTACATTGTCAAATGCACGAATTCGTTAGCGGTAAATGCGTGATGGTTCGTCAAAAATAAAAAGGTCAGCAAAGCAGTTGAATTTTCTGATCATGGAAGCGATGGGAGAGTTGGCAGCATATTGCGTTGAATAGAAGTCTTCCTGTAGAATCATTTTGGGTCGTAAGACTCTTGAAGGTGCGTAGAGTCCGATTTGCGATAGGATGTCCGGTGCATCATATTCGCCAGTTAAAAGCTTGCAGCCAAACACCCTTTGCGAAACCTCTCTACGTCGACTTAGCGTGCTTAAACCCAACAGACGACAGCGGTCTTCGTACGGTGTTAAGTTTTGCTGATCCCTCCACGGAAGGTGACGAAGTGCATGTCGAACAAATTTTCGCTGTACGTTTTCCAGTCTGGCGGACCAGACAAACTCGTGCAGGTTCCAAACGATGCTCGCAAATTCCAGCGTTGACCGTACAATAGAGCAATAGAGAGCTTTGAAGCAGATCGGGTCATTGAATTCACCAGTAATCTTAAATATGAACCCAAGACTACGATTGGACTTGTCAACGATGGCAGAAATGTGGGACTTCATGATGAGTTTCTCGTCAAGTAATACTCCAAGGTCCTTCGCCTGTTCTACCCTATTCAATTTTGATCCGGAAATTTCGTAATCGAACTTTATTGCGCTTCTAGTGCGATGGAAACTGATGACGCAACATTTCTCCACACTCAGTAACAATTGATTCCTTACGCACCAGTCACTTAACAAGTCCAGAAGCTTCTGCAACATTCTGCAGTTCTCGATTCTTCTGACTTCAAGATAGATTTTCAGATCATCAGCGAAGAAAAGCCTTCCATCTTCATTGAGTAGTAACGCTGCATCATTTATGTAGATACAGAATAGCAATGGTCCCAAATTGCTACCCTGTGGCACACCATTTGTAAACGCGGCAGGCCGGCAGTTGCCAAGTTGTACGAAGAGTTGCCTATCCGTAAGGTAAGTTTCCAACCATCTGCACAATCTTGTGGTACACCCAAGTTTCTCCAACTTGCTTAAAAGAATAGTATGATTAACGGTATCAAAAGCGGCCTTCAAATCAGTATAAACTGTATCCACTTGCGCTTTGGCGCTCATACTATTAATGCAGAACGATGTGAAATTCACCAAATTCGTTTCTACAGATTGCCCGGGATCATTCCAACATATTTCGTTGCAATTTCCTATCTCAATCCCGCAAGGCAGCCGCAATCCCTTATGATATTACGAGAAATATTTTTGTTTAAAAGTAGCTTACACAATTAATGTATAGCTGTACCAATGGAACAAGTGCTTGATAAGCTACTATACAACAAAAATGTTTCTTAGGATATATTGTTCTTCTGTTCTCAAATATCTTGCCTGCCCAAATATCTTGTGGCCAGAGTGGAGCCAGTATTTTGCTTCAAAGGAAACTGCGGTCATTACAGATCTGTACATTAGACGCAACGCAGTGCCAATTCCAACATAAGACCATGACGCGTGTCATCTAGAAGAGGCAAAGAAGTTCTTTGTATACTACTTGACGAGGACACGTTTTCAGACGATTTAGATTGGATCAATGCGAATTAAGTGAACGCTAGTGAGTTTCTGAGCATACACCAACATTTATAGACAACCTCAATGCTGAAATACGTTCTGTTCGGGACGGGGCCATTAAGGGATTTACAATAGATAATTGATATTATTTGTTTTTTTTTATGAATTTGTTTGAACTTTGGTTTTTATGAACTTGTTTGAACTTTACTGACTGTTTCAATATTCTTTCAATGTCTATCTTTTTAAATAAAACTTGAATTTTGATGTTTCAAAAAATCTTACTAAGAATTTGTACGGGGGGAGGGGGGATTGGCCAAAATCTTACAAAATCTTATATAGGGGGGAGGGGGGGTTCAAAAATGAGGAAAAAGGCCTTACGTAATTATTGCACGGTCCCATACCACATTTCATAAATAAACTAGAATCGGGAAGACGGAGGGACCATCAGAGCACTTGTTTGAAGCGGTGGGCCTAGGGAGAGTGAAACAGTCAACTTTCTAGGGTTAATCTTGGCCCGATTAACAACACATCGTGGATAATGAGCGGGCTCTTCTCCCCACCTGCTGGAGTCATTCTGCATTAAGGCGGTTTATTCAATGATTGACTCAGGTGACTTAGCCCTTGGAAGGAGATTCTCTAAATCCCTGGTACGTGTAAGTGATGTTGCTTATCGACCAATTCCCTTTTGGCCCTTCATACAAGAGTTGGGAAGCATGACCAATCGTTGAATATGTTCAACTCTTTTTGACATGATAGGCTCATTGCTATGAACGGATGTTCTGCTAAGGCAGGTGGTAGTACCATATATTCATATCTTCAAAGTGGAGCATTTATAGCATTTTTTCTCAACTTTCCGATGGTGGTCTCGAAATTGAAATCGATTGGGGCGCTCATGGCGAAAACGGCGATTTTTTGATAAAATCCAACATGGCGGCCAAGTCCAAGATGGCCGCCATTTCTTTTTCACCTCGTTTATAAGCCCTATCTCTCCCTATCTTACAAAACTGTATCGTTTGTAGTTTGTTTCATAGCAAATTTTGGAAATATCACAATAATTATATGAAAATTGTGAACCGCACTGCAAATAATTGGTTGTTTTATTCAGTTAATGCCGTTGCTCACTAAATTTTATGAATGTTTCTTGTAGTATTTTTTCTCAGCTTTCCTATGGTGGTCTTAAAATGAAAATCAGTTGGGGGCTCATGGTGAAAAAGGGCGATTTTTTGATAAAATCCAATATGGCGACCAAATTCAAGATGGCCGCCAAAAATTTTTTTTGTTCTGTTTGAAAGCCTCTTATTTTTGACATAACCGGGCCATTTGTTGTTTCATGGAAAATTTATGAAATATCACATGATATAGATCTCAAGGTTTGCACCAAATTCAGCTTATTTTTGAAACTGTTAGGCCTCTTGGCGAACGAGTGGTCCACTATTTCGTGGTATTAAAAGTGTAATTCTTATTTTTTAACCATTTTCAACCAATTACGCGCAAAAGTTCCAATATTTGAAGACCTCGTGTCAATAGTGGCCCCGTTTCAGCGAGAATTACTCAACTCGGAATCGTTCAGCCAACGGTGATTAAATGTTACTACGAAACTCTGAGCATCGTACGGAAGGAAAAATGCGGTCAGAACTCAGAATGGATGTTCTATTAATGATCAGTGCCACTAGCGTGTCGTGAAAGCGTTTATGCGGAATGCTTCAATCAGGGATGTGGGAAAATAGTTGAAATTGTCCAAGTCCTTCATTCAGAGAGCCAAGGACCACGAGAGACTACATACGTACAAAGTGCAGAAGGCTCCAGATCGTGACGAACGGCAAAATATGGTGGAAAAGTCATGGGCCCGGAAACTGTACACCCAGATGCTGATAAATTAACGGTAAATGAAGAAGGATTGCATCGCAAGTGGTTTACAAATGGATTGCATATACACCGATATGAGCAAAGCATTTGATGCTGTTAGTATTAATAGTATCTTAGAAGCAGTAGAAGACTTGGGCATCCGAGGCTCGCGATATAACTGGTTGAGATCGTATCTTAAAAATAGAACTCAATTTGTAAAACTGCGCGGCAACAAATCCGGTTCGTTTACAGTGCAATCAGGAGTACCACAAGGTAGCCACTTAGGACCTTTATTGTTTGTAATATTAATGAACAAATTGCCTGAAGTTATTTCACACGCAACCGTTTTACCCTATGCCGATGACGTGAAAATCTTTTTTCCCATTAAGAACATGGATGACTGCCTGAAGTTGCAGCTTGATTTAGAGCATTTTGGGAGATTCTGTGAAAGTTGCGGATTAAAAGTTAATACGAACAAGTGTTCAGTGATGACATTCACTAGGAAAGTTAGCCCTGTGATCTTCGACTACGTTCACCGAGATAGTACTATCCCGCGTGTAGAATATGTACGTGACCTAGGGGTAACTTTCGATAGGTCGCTTTCTTTTGTTAGACACATCGACAACGTGATTAACGAGAGCCTGAGACTTTTTGCGCTTGTAAGGAGGTTCGGCCGTGACCTCGATGATCCGTATGCAATACTGGCAATCTACAAGGGTCTCGTAAGAAGCAAACTGGATTTCGCTAGCGTTATTTGGCGCCCGCAGTATGTAACGCATATTCAACGCATCGAGAGAATCCAGAAGAGATTTGTAAGGTTTGCTCTCAGGAATCTTGGATGGAACGGAGAAGAGCTAGCACCTTACCATGACCTCTGTTGTTTGGTGGACATTGGACACGATACACTCGAGGCATAAGACAGCAGATATCGTGTTCTTCACGAACATACTCTCAGGACGAACAGTTAGCCAACCATTGACCATGAGATTAATTTTCAACAATAGCCCAGTTACACTTCGACGACGTAGAATCTTCGATCCGCCGCTTCGTTCTAGGAACTACTCACAGCATGAACCCACTTCTCGTTTCATGAACGCCTTTAACGAGCTTCAGCAAATTATAACCACTGACATGAGCGCAAACACTATTAAACATAGGCTTAGGTTATACTACAGAGGACAACTGCTTTAGTGATTGTATTTTTATTTAATATTTAACTTGTTCCTATATGTAGAATCTGTCCAATAATTGTTTGTAAATTAGTCTTAAGAAAGGATAACGGGCTCATAGCCTATATTCAAATACAAATACAAATACAAATACAAATACAAATACAAATACAAATACAAGTACAAATACAAATACAAGAAGGGATGAGGAAAACTCTGTGCGGGCGGCCAAGGTGCGCAGTGCCACATGTCAGAACGTGGAAAGACACAAACAGAAGAAGATGCAGCGAAAACAAATCTTGCAGAAGAAAAAGCGCTACCTGGAGGAACAGGAATATGCAGAGTTAGAGATGCTGCATCGTTCTCAGGGAAGCACCATTTGTTCGTTGACTTCAAAGCCGCATATGATACCATCGACCGGAAAGAGCTATGGAAAATCAGATTTTGGGTGGCTTTGCAAGTTCATTTAAATCACACAGAGCGCCTCGTCAAGATGATGGTCTTTCATGCCTACTGTTCAACATAGCGCTACAAGTTGTTATGGACCGAGCGGATATCAACACGCGGGCCACGATCTTCAACAAATCTAGTCAATTCGTCTGCTTTGCCGATGACATGGATATTATCGGTAGAACTTCTGTGGCGGTGGCTGAAAAGTACACCACACTACAGCGCGAAACAGAAAAAATTGGGTTAAAGGTAAATACGTCTAAAACAAAGTACATGCTGGCCAGCGGAACCGAGGCCGACCGACACCGTTTGGGCAGTAGTATAATATTAACGGGTGACAACTAAAATTTTTTCTCAAGCTGTCAAAAAAATACAAAGATACATGAAGAAGATCTGATTTACCGAAATTAAAGATACATAATCCATTGTTATAAAAAAATAAAAGTACATTTGAAAACGGTCCGTAATCGGCTGTTCCGCTTGATCTCCGAACAGAAGCGTTGTACGGCCGTCATGTCAACTTTACGAATGCATCTCTTGCTTCTACCAATCAACTGTTCGCAATTCGTGGCTCTCCAGTTATTTTTTTACACCAAGGAACTCAAAATCCCGAAGAAATCTTCGATTGGGTACACTGAGACAGATTTGTCGGGTCGTGGTTTTTGGATACAAATGGGATCGAATGGGTCAGGAACGATTGTATTTTATCGGCGTAATGCGATGATGCTCTATCCGGTCAAAACACGTATTGTCCATCTGCATGATGTTTTTGTAGAAACGGGATCAAAATTTTCTTCAAACATTCGTCTGGCACATCTTAATTGATAACCATTGATAGGTGATATTGATTAAAAGGTCTATAATTGATGAAGGGACGATAGGGAAAGTAATGAGATTTTTTTTGGGATGGAGGGGAAAGAGCGGAAAAGTGAGGGGGAGGGGTTATTGGTAGCTACGCTTAACGAGTAGTCGTTATGACTCCTACCTTTTGTCCAATGCTGGAAGGTGCATGGGTCGAACCAAGCTATAATCCGAGATTATAACCTGATTCCACCCCACAAAAGAGCATGTGGCTCGCTGGTACTCATGTACCTTTGAACCACAAAGGTGCTGGACTTTTCTGCTCTTTCCCCTCCATCCCAAAAAAAATTCTCATTACTTTCCCTATCGTCCCTTCATCAATTATAGACCACTTAATCAATATCACCTATCAAAAAAAAATTCTCATTACTTACCCTACCGTCCCTTAATCAATTGTAGAACCACCGTTTCAAAAAATATTAATATATATACCTGAGCGCATTTCAAGGTCAAGACTAAAAACACGAGGTTGGCCAGTAGTATAACGATCGACGGCGATGAGTTTGAAGTAGTTGACGAATTTGTCTACCTTGGCTCGGGTTTCCGTACAGCAGAAGCATCAGCCAGATATTGTACAGAACCTTATGAGTGGAGTTGCGCGTAAGGTGCGAGCATACGGTAATGGTATTGAAGTTGGATGAAATAAATATGCCAAAAACTTTTACTGATTGGTTATATATTATTGTCTGAAAGCTTGAAAAGAATCGGTCAACTGGGTAAATTTCTGCATCGTTTTTTTTTCGTGCTGCAATTTGGTGTGGGACACCCTTTATTTTGTAGACTGAGATTGCGTCGGCGAGTACCAAGCTGGTTCAGATGTTCACCCTGTGTCAATTACTAGATCAGTTCCGGGAGTATAACTTGCCGACCCGTCATCTGTTTGTAGATTTGAAGGTGGCGTACGATTCAGTCAAACGAAATGACCTGTGGCAGATATTACTAGAACATTGTTTTCCGATAAAACTAGTAAAGCTGATTTGTGCGACGCTGAATGGGTCCAAATCGTGCGTCAGAAAAACGAATGAGACTTCAGCCGCTTTCGTGACGGTGGATGGGCTGATGCAAGGGGATGCACAGTCTGATCTGCTATTCAACATTCTCTCTGAAGATGGAATACGAAGGGTGAACGAAACGAAAGGAATGGGAACATCATTACGAAATATCGCATGCTTCATGGTTTTACGAATGACTCCGATGTCATCGGAATTAACCATAGAGCAGCGAAAGAGGTCTTCTGGCCTGTTAGATGGGAAGCAGCGAGATTGGAACTTATCATTAAGGGGTTATTAACCCATTATGTCCTAGCGTATGATATATCATACCTCGTCTTCAAAACCTGTTTACTGCTGAATTTCAATAGTTAGCATTGTTAATATATCACTACAAGAGAGATAAGACATCAATCTGATGTGCGTGTGGTATAATTTGTCAGTTTTTGTCATTTCAGCTGTATTTTCAACAGTGCAAACTTGCGATAAATGGCGGAAAAAAAGTTGAAAAAATGGCGAATAAAACATTGTCTCCAAAACGCATGAAAAAGTCTACATTTAGTGACGAAACATTACCTGACATGTCAATTGGTATTTCTATATAAAGTCTATCACAAAATTCGAAAAGAAATCTGTAAACAACTTTGTAATTTGGTTGTTTGAAACTGAGCCTATAAAAAAATATTAAACCTGCGATATTTTGGCCTTGAAAGCATTCCAAATGACGATTTTGCGTTTCCCGACACATTCGAGCCATAATATAGATTACAAAGTTTCACTTCATTTGATCCAAATTTAGGTATACCCGGGTCATAATGGGTTAACAGTAAAGAAGCCTAAAGAAGTCGACTGATTCTAGAATTTATCTAGAAAAATCCTTTCAACTGATTAAAGGGAAAAACTGTTTATATGTTACGCTAATTTTCGATTGTATTTTAACATATTTTATCTGTAAAAATAGCTGCTATAGTTAATCTCCTGGAACTCTTCTAAAATAAGGAGTCTTGCGATAAGCACGATATCTAAAGGTTGAATCATCGCAAATCAAAAAATAAAAAAAAAAAAGCCGGGAATATTATCAGAGCCGTAGCGTGACATTGTAGCGCCCTTGGCGAAGACCCGATTTATTATTCCCTTGTTTTATAAATCTGTGTTCCTTCCGAGTTTATTATTTTGACAATATTTTAAACCACCAACCAGATTCTGAACCTGCCACTAAATTCTGGACCACTTTTTTGTAGAGTTTGTCCGAAATTTTGTAACAAATTTTGGTCCAGATTTGGAGTAGATTCTCGATCAGATTTATAACCACATTTTTTATCAGATTTTGGATCAGCTTTAGGATCTGTTATTGAATCACATTCTGGACCTGGATCAAATACTGGACCTGGACTAGAATTTGACATACATTTTTTTAAATAATTTTCGGACCAGTTTTCGGATCATTTTTTGGACCAGATTTAGGTTTTGAACCAAGTTCCGCACCTGGACTGACTAGATTTCATTTGGACTAGATTCCGGACCAAACGTTGAGGCACATTGTTGATCAGATTTTGGACCAGATTTTGGATCAGATTTTGGATCAGATTTTGGATTCAGATTCTAGACCTGGTCTGGACCAAATTCTGGTCCACCATTCTGGATTCTGGACAAGATTTGAGACCACATTCTTATCTGATTTGGGCAAGATTTTGGGTATTTCATACCACATCCTTTATAACATTTTGGACCTCATTTTTGATCAGATTAAGGACTTGCATCAGTTTCTGGACCAGATTTAGGACCACGTTTTTATCAGATTTGGACCAAATTTTGAAATGACCACATTTTTGATCAAATTTTGGATCAGATTTTGAATCAAATTTGGAATATAGTCCATATTTTGGGCCTCATTTTTATTTTTTCAAAATTTTATTTTATGTCTTACTTCATTGGACCTTATGTCTAAATGAAGATTAGAAACTGTGAATGGGAAAAGCCTGTTTGAGTTGAGATTTTTTCCTATTCTCAAATCGGCATAAAACCCATTATCTTTTTAACTAACAACATTCAAGCACAAACATAATCAAACACATCAGGTTACATTATTTCTTATCCTATTCTTGGAAGTATTCATCGAAATCAAAAAGTCAATTTCTTAATACACCTGCATGTTGAAGAAGCAGGCCGCAGCAATTCTCGGGAACGAGCGGTCGAGGCATTACATTCACGTCTATCATACTCAGAAACTCTAGAGCATCAACCTCCCACATCAAAAGTTGGCACCAAAGACGGCCCAGGATACTATTATTTCTTTTATTTAAAGTAGTTTACAACGATCCTCGTAGGGTGGTAAGTTTCGATGGTCCGATGGTCCGATGGTCCGGTGGTCTTGAGGCGTGTCGGATGAATCTCCGTTGCATGGTTTCAATTTTTATTGACCAAATATTTGCGGATGGACTACTTTAACCACGGAAGCCGTCTCAAGAATGAAGCGAACAATATGGGTCAACGAAATCTTTAGCCAAGCGCATGATAAAACCCAGATTACGATTCGCTTTTGAAATAATGTTTGAGCAACGGTTGATGCTCAACTCCAAGGTCCATAACAATTTCGACCTGCTCAAGACAACAATCGTCAATTTCGTCAATTGTACAACAGATTTAAAACCACCAATCAGATTTTGGATTAAGGTTAGAACCAGATGCGGATCCGGCCCGTATTTTGGACCTGAAGTAGATTGCGGACCACATTTTTGTTTCAAATTTTGTTCCAGATTTTGTAACAAACTTTGGAACAGATTTGATCTAGATTCTGGACCAGATTTTGGACTACATTTTGGATTCGTTATTGGCCCTATTTTGGACCAGGTTTTTAAACTAAACCATATGTTGGATCAGAACCTTCAGATTCCGGACGAATTTGACCCCCTTTTTTACCAAATTTGGGCCAGGTTTTGGATAATATTGGGACACTTTTTTATGAGATTTTGAATCAGATGTGGGGCAAGATTCTCAAACTGGGTTGATTATAAACCAGATTTTGGAAGTCATTTTTAATCAGATTTTACATCTGGATCAGATTTTGCGCCACATTTTTTATCAAATTATGGACCCAAATTCTAGAAAACCGATTTTTTGAAAATTCTAACTATATATAACCCCTTAACATCGCCAAAATGAAGTTCATAGTTGCAGGCAGGGAACTTAGGAGTCCAAATGGTGTTGATGCCGACGTGGAGCTGGATGTGGAACGAGAACGATAGCCCAGGGTTGACAGTATTGGAGAACCATAATTCGTTCGGTGCAGGATCGTTAACGGACCATCTCCACAAAAGTAAATTATTATGAAATTTATGGTGTTATATTTCATTTGTAAAAGTCCGTTTCAAAAAACACAGCACTGCACTATGTATGTTGCACGAAAAACCGCTCTATAAAATTACTCACTCAGCCAAGCCCCTCCTGCCAGATATACTACAATACCTCGATGAAACATTGAAACATTAAACTTGTGTCCCATCCTTCTTACAATAGGTATATAAACTTTGCTTCCAAACAACTAGACTAAAGATTAACCATCGTTGCTGATTATCACTTATTTCCGCACGCAAGCTAGTACCGAACCACCAGGCTGTGTGTGTTTACCAGTTTTACTGCTTTATTGTAGGAGAAGCAGAAGCAGTACCTAACTAACTGTTGCATCGTTCGTACTGCTACTGGATGAAAATTTATCTGCACCCGGGTCGGGACCAGACAGTATGACGCCCATGCGAGCGGCCAAACTGTCGGAACTGTCGGAGAAATTAATCTTCTTCTGATACATTTGGTTAAGCACATAAGCTACTAGGGCATTGACTATTTTGAGTATGAATAGCGTTAATTTAGGATGGTTGCGTTAGAAACTTCTAAGCACGTAGAGTTATTGCTTTGTATTTCTTGCCAAATTTTCTAGTTCTGTAAAATTTAATAGTCTACTAGCTTTTAAAGCCTTTTAGTTTATTACATTCACACTAGCTCTAAAACTAAGTATTTTCGTTCCAATTTACAGCCGGCTATTTTCGGTGCAACATTAGCGTTCATTTTAACGACCGCAGCGAGCAAAAGTGGATGGGGCGATGTCACGCTATTTGATGGACAGTTGTACCGGGGTTTCCAGTTCCTCCGCTAACCTTACTCGACGCTTGGTTTGATCACACTGGTCACCACATAGGTACAGCACAGATCGCGAACTCGTTAACTATGCCGCCAGCTAGGTGACCGTCGGTCATCGTGACGGCGGCGTGGCGGAAAGTAATTTTGTCGTATGATGATGAATGTCAAAAATGCCATTAACATTGCCCGAGTGGGTCGCTGCCGGGGGCCACACTGCCGCAGCACCGGTTAACGAGGTTTAAATTCGGGCGACAAATTAGAAGCAAA
Source organism: Sabethes cyaneus (assembly GCF_943734655.1). Lineage (NCBI taxonomy): Eukaryota > Metazoa > Arthropoda > Insecta > Diptera > Culicidae > Sabethes > Sabethes cyaneus. Next base: position 232,299,626 of record NC_071354.1, read on the forward strand.
TTCTGGTAGTGCTCTAATTTTGACCAAAAGGTTACCGAAGGACGTAACCTTTCGGATGAAACAAAAACACGCACTTACATTTTTATCAGTGTTGCTTCGTTTAATTATTGTCGAACATAAATCTTGTTGATTCACCGTAAGCATACATTCGAGCTGGTTTGTTGATGCTTACAGGTGCGCATCTATTTGTTTGTTTGCTTGCAGAGAGATATACTGCCCATAAATGCATAACAGTCCCATCTGACTTTTCACCACTTTTGAGATAAAACTGGGAATCATCTTTAAATTAACTGTTCTTTCAATATTTCAAACAAAAAAGTTATGTTTGTTCCCAAGATGTTGAAAAAAAATCAAACTATGTCAGTCCCATATTACAAATAAACGCATAACAGTCACAGTAGTAAAAATATATCAATAAGCATATGTTTTTGGGAAATGCCTGGACCAATTCGCCTGTAGCAACTACCAAACGGAAGATTTTATGGCCTAGAAGAACACTATTGAGCAGAATTTGGATCGGATGTAGGATTCCGATGTTCCAGTGGGAACAAGTTCCGGAATATATGGGACTTGAACATAGAAGCACCTTAAATCAATCATGTGACACCTATAAATACACGGATTTGCAAATCTAGACTATTGGTAGTCGTATAAAGTGTTCAAGACGCCATTGGCCACATCTAAACATGTTCGTGAATGTTCCGGATTCATCTACGGGGATCAGTTTCTGAATTTAACTAAAATACAACATGTGACATCTCTAAGTCGGTACTCGAAATTGCAAAACTAGTTTGAAATAGTTCATCTGTTGTCACATATAGTGCCCAGGTTCACATTGGTCATACTCGAACACGTTCTGGAAGTGTTCCGGACACATAGGAAAGCGACCAGCTTCTGAGTCAAACAAACCCCATCATGCAACCTCACTATAAACTCAATATACCAAATTACAATAAAAAGGAGAAAAGGCCAGGAAGAGATTTGAGTCAAAAAGGACATTTTGAACAATTGAATTGAACGAGCACGTGAATTATCAAAACAACGACACGTGGTCTTGAAAATGCTGCCGAGACACCGACAACGCAAGGATCGAAGCATGCTGTGCCTGTGACTGTTATGCGTTTATTCTTGCTTATTCAAGCACAAATAAACGCATATCAGTAACTTCGGCAGTTTTTCTAAGTTTTGGAACAAATTTTAGGTCACTTGTGAACAAATTGTTTGTAAAAGTATTCTGTTATGTACATTCAAGTGATTTTATGACGATTTGGACGATTTGTTTCCAAAACCGATTCAATATTAAAGAAAAATTGTCGTGGCTTCAACAGCGTTTTTCGCAGTTGCACGATTTTGCAGATGTGACTGTCTTCCATTTATGGGCAGTATAGTAATCGGGTGTTTATCCCAAAATAATCGAAGTTTACATTTCATAATAGACATAAACAACGCGAAGGTGCCGTTAACACGTTCAAGCTTTCATGTTTATATCCGTGGCTAAGCGAAAACAAAGCATGCATAAATCTCCTTCTCTCTTTTGTTTTTGTTTGGAATAATTTCGAATTGAGATACCATGCGTTCGCTTTGACAGGTTACTCCCAAGTTTGAATCACTTTCTGATGGGGTGATGGCAATGAATGAACACACGCACTCGGTATTCACCGTATTGCTTTAATCATGCCATGACTGCTATTTCACATTTTTTTCCCGCATTTGGAGGATAATTAATCACACTGAGTACCCGAGGAAAAGCAGAAAAAACCACTTTCACCTCCTTGGGTGGCTTTGCTTCCAAGGATTTTTACCTTTCCCGGTGGAGCTCTCCGGTCCATTAGCGTTGGTCTTAGTCACATACACAACAATTTTTCTCCACATCTCCATCCTTTCTGAATAGACAGCCCATCGTGTTCGGTTCGAAATGGCACAGCGGACGGAGGGCGTATTATGGCAGTGTTTCATTCACGTAACCTGGTCTATTTTTGTCTGCCCTATTCCACCGTCGTCGGTCGTCATCGTCCCGGTTCGACGTGACTGTTGTTATTCATTTTGCTCTGCCATTTTCTATACACGATATACTGTCCGTGTACACTTTCTTCGCATTTGTTGTTCATTCATAATAGCGAAAATATCGATCTCGCTATAGAAATCCACATTGCGATAAATGCTTATGTTGAGAGCGAGCAGGGGAAGCAGGGGGAAGGAAGAAGTATGCTGTAATCCTTTGGTGGGTGATAAAGAGTGCTCGATGTAGAATGATACGGCATGAGTGGTATCTGCTTTAGCTTTTGGAGAGTGAGTAGATTGATGCGAGAGACGAGTTAGACGAAAATTTGATAGATAAGAGTTTTTTACTGCAGTGGGTAGCGAAAAGAAACGAAAATCTCTATAATAACAACCAGAAACATTTGATTTGAATTATTTTGACCTGTAAGGGAATCACTGCGAAATACTTGTTACCTTTAAAAATTTGTGCAATTAGAAATCATTTCGTGATTTTTATAAACACAAGATCAATAATATATCTGACCGTAATTTTAGGTTTCAATTGAATATCCTTTTCTCACGGTATATTATAATGCCATTTGGTTCGATTGTGGATCTCCAAGGTCGTGAAAAAAGTTCTGTTTCATGGAGCAAAGTGCCACATCATCTCCTGTGGCTAACACGAATTTTTCTCGGACCATTGCTTTTTCACTAATCTTCAATTATGTGAGCTGCAGTGTTATGTCGAAGAAGTCTGCATGTACTTTTGCGGATGATTGAACCTCTTCAATTCCTTGTCAATTGTACTGGGTAGAGTGTACAACTTGATGAGAAACTTGCCTTCCGTGAATGTTACTCCTACATAATTAAATACGTCTCTGGAGATTGGGGCCCTTACAGAAGGCTATTCAATCACAATTTATACCAGTGTTGGCATATGCTGAACCCAAGTTGAATCGAAGTCATTTTTCTTTGATTCATGTTCAACTCAAACTTGCCTCATCGCAGCGTTTAAAGTTTTTTGCGGACCGCATACTCTGATCAAATGGTTCACACTTTGGTACGAAACATTGGTAACATCATGCGATGTACTTCGACGATGCACGCGATGTACCTGCGATGAATTGAGGCGACGTGTTCAGCATGGATTGCTGATTTTGTGGGTGCGCACAGCACAGCAAAGGTGAAAGAAACTGTGTCGATAATGTTCTTCTGACCGTTATGCTATTAGCAAATCTGATGTCAATGCGCTTTAATGAATATTTAAATTACGATTGGTGATTAAAATGTAATTTTAATTATTTAACACAATACGGCCATTCAGTAAATAATTCGGCCAATCATACAAAAATATTTATTTTCGCGTTAAATTTTGTTTATTCACTTGTTTCTTTTTACTGCTTTGAAGCTTTTAAAAATTTTCCCGCTTGACTTTTGTTTAAAATTATGGTATTCGGTTTATTTAGCCAAAACTAAAACGTTTTTTATACATAATAAACAGAATTTAATGTTTAAATGCTCGTTGAATTTATATATGATTTAATATATCATTTGGATTTGGATTTGGATTCCCCATCAAATGATTCTATTACAGAATTATAGCTCCAGTTGATATTTCTATCAAAGTTTGTTATAAATTGTTAGGAAAACTTGCGGTACATAAAATGTTTTACAAAGATTCTATCTCTTTCTGTTATTTATAACACGTTTTGTTACATTTTAGTTATAAAGCAGGGCAGAATGCTGGTTTTTGATCTTGACAACTTGATATAAACTAGATCAAATAAAACCATAATTTGATATATTTGTGATATGCCTAGAGCGGATTTTGTTACAATTTTTGTTATTTTAAACGAGCCTAAGTTTATAGCAAAATGCAAAGCAGATTTTGTTATAAAAAAAATGTTATTTTGAACTCATCCTGTTATAAATTTTTTATTTTCATTTGATTGGGTTGGCGTGTCCGAGTTGCAAGTTTTAACCACTTAGGGCAGCTGCCCAAAGGGTTGGTGTTTTCTGCCCTTATTCTTTCAGCTAGTTTTATTTGCCGACGGTCTGATAGAGCAATTGTCGACAATCTGAGACAACCTAAACCAGAAAAGAATCTCAATTACAATAATAGGGTATTTTGCCTATCATTGAACGATTCCACCCGAGCAGGAGCGAAGAGCAAAATAATATCAAAATGTGTTATTGGAAATCGAATAACTCGAATAACTAATGGTCTTGTTTTGGCTGACATAGTTGGTAAAATACCAAAAAATAATATCAAAATTTTGCTCCTTTAAGGCCAAAAGAATAACTACTTGTGTTATTTGAATAACAAATTAATAACATGACTGTATCCAGAGTTTAGAATAACATATTTTAGTATTATTAAGGTATTGAATAACAAATGTAGTAGCACATGACTTATTAAAAATTTGTTTTATAAAATATTTATAATTTAAAATCCCTTTAATCAATAAAAAGTTTTTTATGAAATATATCGAACGTCATTTTAAGATCACAGTAAGATATGATAACAAAATCAGTTATTAAACTCATCTTACAATGTTTCAAATATCTACTCAATAACAAAACGTGTTATCAATGTATCTCAATGTCTATTCAATAACAAAATATAGTATTATACCTTAGTTTGATATAGTTTTGATATTATTTTGCTCTTCACTCCTGCTCGGGCAATGATTGAACAGCGTCCAATAAAACGCTAATTCTAGAATACATATACGCTCAAACCCTATCAAAGTGCACGAATTACTCACTTTGATCAGTTGTGGATAATTTCTTGTAACAATGTCGTTACATACGGCAAGATTTAATAACAAAATTTCAAGTTGAACATTGTCATATACAATATGGGCTATAACCCTGAATTTTGTTAGCATTTCAGATAAGAAACATGTCTCACTAAGGCTTATACAAATTTGGAAAAAAGTTTATGTCCTGGTCTCGAAATATTGCTCAAGGGGGGGCAAGAAAAATATAATAACATCAAACCTTCAATACCGAAACAAAGGAGTAGAAACCAGTGTTTATTTTTCCATATTAATGCATATTTAGTACAAAAATGTTGTACAGTACTTAAATTTTAGTTCAAACCGAACTAATCATTGAAATATTTGGAGAGATAAACCGTTACGACTGCCTAGCAATGAAAATGTTATTCCAATTTAATTCCAGTTTCGCACATTACCATAATCCATACTAAAACTCCAATTTTAAAGCAGATGAAGATGCACAGTACAAAAGCAATATAACTTAACATGACTTGATTTGATGTTAATGTCGGGGCCACCAATCCCAATGATAATCACAACATGACAATAGTCCGAAAAGTTTCGAACAATTCAGTAACATCCTTTCTGCATGCATTCAATGCATGATAAAATATTGTATTTGTAAGGTAAAATTGTAAGCTTTGTGTCCCCAATATCCAAAATTAGGGTAAGTTCTTGGACACTATGGAATAAAACGACCAATTGGAGCCCCGAAAGTACTGAAAGCTGATATTCCGGAGTGCCTAATTTGTTGTATTTCTATTGTAATCTTTCTACTACCGATGACAGCATAAAATAACCCTCCTGCAATTCGGAATACATCCGTCAAAAGCAGTACCAAATGTCATAATATATTGTTTAGTTTATTGATGCCTCAATCTAATTCGGTTCTTTTAAAAAAAGTTAAAATAAAATGGAATAAGATTTAAAGTAAATGGAGCCAAAAGTCTGATTTCAAGCACATCCAATTTTCGGCTTTGGGAATCAAAAAGCTTAGTTGGTGAAGGAAAGTTGATCGAGGCTAAGCGGATAATAACTTTAACTTTGCATATATTGCGTAATTTAGAGATGTAAACTCGGTGAACTGTAAAAAATCTGCTTATCACTAAAGAATGCAACGTAAATTTTTTTGCCCCTTCAATTTTCGAAAATTTTGGAAGGGTGGGGGGGGGCGACATAAACTTTTTTTCAAATTTGTATAAGCCTAATTAACGTTTAAAATAATTATATTGCTATATCATGCTGTTCATAGCTAATGATATTCATCTATGCACTGTTTGTCAACATTTTAAAGCAAAATAAAAAATTATTTATAGTATTAAAATTTAACTGTTCAATCATTGGACAATAAAACAACGATGGTCATAAGCTTGTACAAGAACTGACATAGCATGAAAAACTCGCTTTACTTCTCATTTTTGATTGGACGTTTAATTTGAAAGTTATGAGCAACCGTATACACCACACCAAAACTAACAATAATTTATAATGGTTTTAACTAAGATAATTTATCTAATTTCAATTATTTTAATATCAAACGAGAGGTTTTGACACTACGAATATAATGGTATGGTATACCTCTATGTTTGCTTGTTTTGGAACTATGGAATTTTGATTATAAAAAATACCTTAATTTTGACTTCTAAGTACTCGACTACCAGCAGACATTTTACATTTGCTGATAGTTTTGCTGCATACAAACACCATTTTTCCATATGAAGAAACAAGAGAAAATTCCAGTTTGGGCCAAATTCTGGTACACCTCACATGCTGATTGCTTCGTTTCTGTGATTTTTATTGTTGTTCACAGTCTTCAATTCTGTACAGACTAGTATTACTATGTACTATCAACTTAAATTAACAATTGCCTTTCTAAACCTACTTTTACTGATATTCAAGTCAAATGCATGAGATACCTCGTTGAAAACCCTACAACAAGCGTGCAGCGGGTTATTCTGACCATACAATGTTCGGTGCGTTGGAGTCCAAAGCAACGTATAATGGCGGTTTATGCTGATCTATTTTCCCAACAATTTAAATTATTAATGTATTGAAAAATTATGACATTTTGCCCATAATAAGTTTATTGAAGAATATACGTTAGTTAAAAAACGATTTTTAACTTTATAACAATATGGCGTTGGAAAACCTACACGTGTTGTACAAAATACAACAGCGTGAGTAACCGAAGGTTAATAAAAATTGATGAAAATTATTCAAGAAAACTCTATTGATGTGAATCAAATAGAATGGCATTACAGGAAATTATGCATAGTTCAAAAACCTATAAACTTGGCCTTTACTAGGCAATGTATGTGTTAAAGAATAAAATTTCCTCTTACAACTTACTTTTATTTGCACTTAATCAGATTAATAACAACTTACTTATTCTTACTCAGCAATTTCATGAAAAAAAGGTCTAGCAAAATTCAAAAGTGTTCCTATTTTGTTCCAATTTTGAAAACTTATTCAATTTTCAAACATTTTATGTAAACCAACGCCCTGCGCAACGTTAACCAATAGATGAATTATGTTCCGAAAACGTGTCGATTTCTATCTCAAATAGCAAGTAAGACCGTATAACAAAGGTTCCTTTCACCACTAGGTGGATTAAATCGAGTTTTATAACAACTAATTGCGGTGTATGGCTTATTAATTAAAAAATTAAAAAATTAAAAATTAAAAAATGGCATCTACGAATATCCGAAACCCGAAGTAGCAAAACCCTTTAAGCCGGAGCCCACACAATTGTGTAGGTGAGACATGACTACTTTTAAAAGTTTTTCGTTTTCTCTCTAAACGTCTTACTTTTACATATATGGCACCAATCGTTTGTGTAAACATCATAACTCGCAGAAAAAATAGAAAATAGCTGAAAATAAGTTTTCTTTTGTACTTAGATTAATTATTGCCTAATCTTCGAAATCTTGTGAAAACAGCAAAAAGTTTTATCTGTCGTATTTTCTTATTGGATCCGTATTTTCTTATTGGATCCGTATTTTGAAATTGCTTAGATAAAAAATTATTGGTGATAAGTATTTCTAACTGATGTACTGAAGTTCGAAAACAGAATCTGAGGAAGCCTGCAAGTCGTAGGCGAAATACGTATCTGTCATTGAATAAAATACACATAGTAGAATTAAATTGGATAAGTTTTCTTATTTTTTATTTTTAGGTAACTGATGTAATTAAAAATTTACGAGAAATAACTTTTACAATTTACTTATGTACATTGTTTCACTTACCTACACAATTGTGTAGTTTCGGCCTTATTGTATGCCTACTTTAACCGTTACGTTCCCGCCGAGACTTCAAAATTTTGTGTACTTGCCGTTACACTTTTGGTTCTATTTCTACTATTTTTTGATTGATTTTTATACAACTTGTCTTAAAAAAACTTAGGTTGACCTTCAATGAAAAAATATATTAGCAAATTTTGGATCCATTTTCCCGGAGATATTCCAGATCGCAGTGGGATTATTTTTTCACGTCATAAGTAACAGATGAAATAAAACGAAATCTGCTGCTGCCATCTCATTTTGGGTCAGTAAAAATGAATAAATTGTACTGTAGAGCACTCGTTCATACTCCACACTTCGGAACTTCCGTATAAGGTACTACCGGAACCTAAAACTGGTCATTTATAAATGGAAAAATAATAAAGAAGTGTGGCTAATGACGTATTCAACTACGGGATTTTCTAAGACAAATTCTTGAATCAACATTTGGATGTTTTTTGAGCCAATCTGGACATTCCGGTATATCTGTTGTATTAAGGTTAATAAAAACTTAACTTGCAAAATTTGCGTGTATTTCCATAGCTATGTAACAATCGTTCCGCTGCTTCAGAAGCTGAAGTTTATGAGCCTTGAAGCGACGGGGTCAACCCCATTCAACTCTATGGACTTCTTTACACAAAATAATTTGGTTTTTATGTTTTGTTTTCTCAAAGCCTGGCTTGATTTAGTCCAAAAAGGGTAAAAGATGTTAAAAATAGGGGAAAATGAGCCAAATGGGGCACTCGCCGATGACAAACGGGAAAGCGGTGGGCAATACTCGATTCTCCGGAAAATTTTACATTAGATTACCTACATTTTATCAGCCTGTAGGCCATATCGCGTTTTTTCGGCTCGTTTTTGCCCATAGTGCAATGGTATAAGATTAGGCCGTGTGTATAGGTTGCTAAATTTGGCATATATTTATTGTAATGTGTAGAATACATTGGTTTTGTTATCTCGAGAGTTAAAAAAAATTTATGTTGATCCAAAAGCCAAAAAGATTGTAACTAAAACCCTTCTAAGGATCAACCAGCATATGCTAATGCTAGCAACAAATGAACAAGCCGGCACTGGTTATTCCAAATTCGCCTGAAATTCGTTTCAGTTTCAATTTGTATTACCCAGGAATTTTGAATTATGTAGGACTATAGATTACCGAATTATAGATATACCGAAACAATACTACTATGAAATATTACATTAAAATTTATTTATTAATGATTTTGAACACAATACGTAGTATACACCCAAATTAGGGTAATATATGTATGTGAATGTACGCTTTACCAACAATCAGTTACATTTGAGTGTTGAAAAGTAGTTTTCATCGTCACTCATAATTAGCGAACTTTCAATTCCAACTCGTTGAAGTTTTATGTTTGAAGTTTATTCCAAAAAAACTTCGAGAGTTAAAAAAAAGTTATCTTCTGTCAACCGACATACTTGAATAATATGCAATCATTAGATCATTAGAAAAGAAGATACGTACATGGTTGTTTTCCATTATTGAACAAAACTGAGTCGTTTCCATCCGTCAAAAATTGAGCGAACTATAGCTACAGTAGTCATACCTAATCTGTAGAAACAAATATTCCTAGTAAATCATTTCTCATGTGTACCGTAGGCAGGCAGGTTTTGCATTGCCTGCTATTTCGATTTTCTCAGTGCGCATACAATCCGACCGTCAAACATCGCCTAATTCATCGCAAACATATACTCAAGTACGAACCGAAGCACAGGATCCGCACACAAAACTTACAAATGAGTTCGGGCACAGCCTGTTAGGTTTTGGCACAACCTCAGAATGATAGTTCAAGCAATGTTGTAAACTTGCTTGGATGCGTGTGCAGAGTCACACTTCCAACATTGATTTATACGCTCCATGCTTATAATATATTTTTTCCCATAAAGGCATATTACAATTTTCCGAAACTCTGTAAATATGGAATAGATTGTAGATCTATTCTTCAAAGATTTCGGCAATTCCGGTTTGTATCCACAAAACTTGGATTACTGAGCATTTGTCAAAATTATCATGCACACTGGGACAAAGAGTCTCAGAATTTCATGAAATTTTACATTTATTTAGTTCAGTCCATCCGACCTTACCGGTCTCCATGGAGTAATAACTGAATGGGGAATGGACCGATTGAGCCCTATCTCTTGTGGGCCTCAAGACTCCAACATCTTCAAAAAAACTAAAAAAAGGTTGGGAACCGCTGTTCTAAGGTATCAAAACCAATAAGTATAAGGCGACACCGTTGAGGATATGGAGTCGTTCTGAACTTGCCTAATTCTCCAATACCAGGTTATAGTTGATAGAGAGTTCAGATCAAAGACGTATTTTCCAACAACGGTCGTACTAAAGTTCGTATTTTTAAAGGAGATGTAAAATCCCGCCGAATTCACAAAATAAAACGGAGTTGCCGGGCTGCTTTGAGATGATTGTCGAATGATTCAAATTTAATTTAGGCTTAGCATCGTAAACAATGTTGCAAATCGAGCGAGAAGTCAACGATGTCTACGTATTCAACGCTTACGCCACTAACGCAAGCGTAAGAGAAACAGCCGCCTATGCTATGTTGCCATGTGCAGACATTCTGCTACCTACGCACTCGCGAAGGCACAGCCTCATATCGTCCATTTGCATAGACCACTCGCGAGTCAAATAACTCGTGAGTAACAGAGCTGCTCATGAGGGCTAGTGGCGCACTTGGATACAGATTTTGCTTTATTTTTTTTTTCTTCATCTTCACGCTCTGTTATCGTCGCGATAAATTGAATAAAATTCAGCCACGCTGCGAGCGGTGTCATCAAAACAGAACTCAAATTAACCCTCTAACGGGTAAGGCCGTCTGTAGACGGCCTTCGCTTTTGGAGCACCAGGGCCGCATACGAAATTTGTTTTGAGTTGACAATATGCAAAATGTCTTCAGAACAGATTTCTTGACATTTTGATATTAATGTCACAACATTCTGACTATGCATTCGAAAGTTATCATTTTTCAAAAACAAAAATTCCGAAAAATTTCGAAAATAATTAATGCGCGAATATTTCCTTTTTTACTTTTGATGAAAACGCACATCTAGAAGAAAATGATTGACCTTAAAATTTTTCTATGAGTAAATTTCATGCTTTATATCAATTTTGTAATGTATTTGAATTGAAAAAATATCTGAGTAGAGCGTTAGACATGAAAAACGGAAAAGAGAAATTGGACTTTTTCTAACCTGGCGCTCCTCCAGATAATTATTTTTGCGTGACAATCAAAACTTAAGGTTCTTTTGAGCGTACTCTCATGATAAAACAGTCATTATCTTGATCGCATCGTTTTTACGATGACCGGTTTGAGTTGGCCGGTTTAAATCTCCCGTGGCTTATACAGGTAATTCCTTTAATCTCTCTTCAAGGTGCATAGACCTTCAAGTAGTGAGGACACTAGCTAGAAGACTTGATCAGACCCTGAAATAATTTGTTGCGTCTAATTATAGTGAAACTCATTTCTCCTCTCCAGAAGCATAGGCCTCCATAGTAGCAAGGTAGTTAGCATGAGACGGGAAAGACCGAGAAGTAGGCTAAATTAGTCTTGGTCCGCCAGCTTAATCGGTTCCGTCGCGTTAGTTATTGTGTGGTTGCTAAGTCCTGTGAACCCGATAGCTTCGCCAGGGGGAATTACGTCGCGCGCGTAACACCCTCGATTCTACTCAAGGGTGGGAGTGCGAGCCTTCGCGAGTAGTCGGTATCAGTAGCTCGGGTTGTACTGACGAACGAGCGCGGCGACCGTAGTTGTTAACTAAACATACACTCGCAACAACTCGTCATAGTTCATGAATAAATAAGAGCGGGAGTCCGAAACGGTTGCTTATGGCAACGTGTTCGTTAGATTATGTACACGTGTGTGAGAAAATTAGATGTATATGGGTTTTGTGATCGAAAATAATGCCGAGCTAGTTGACATGTTCAACCCTTTTCAGTACTTGATCATCTCGAATACAATTGAACTAACAATGCGATGAAATGTCATGATCTGACACTTTGCACTACTAAGGATCAACCAGTTTTTGTGGCACCAGTTGACGAAACTGTCCAACAGCCTCCGAAGATTACGACAGTGTTCAATTGACTGTGTAGTTAAATACAATCTCAGACCATCTGCGTACACCAATTTACTTCCGTCACCCAGAAGTAATGATACGTCATTTTAATGCGATGAAAAAAGCAAAGGGTTCACATTGCTGCCTTGTGGTACACCCGATTTGTTTGAGAATGGTGTTGAAAGGTAGGAATTGAGCTATACACGCGGCGTTCGACCGAAGAAGTAGGAGCTCAACCACTCAACAAAATATTGTGAAGCACCAAGAGGCTGGCTTTAAATCGTTATAAACGATATAATGATTATTAATGAAAACAATGCGAAATTGAAGAAAAGAAGAAAAAGAAGAAAACTTTTTCCAAATTAAGACCTAGGGTAATTTGTCAATGATCGCATTTTTCTCTTTTTACGGTTCCCTCGAGGCACACTTTTCCCTATTCTTCTATTTCCAGCGACCTAATTTCAAGCTCTGCTTTTTATAAGGGAAACTTTGTTCATTTCTCTCCTGGTTACTTGAAACAAATTTGTTAGCAAGACAATAATCTGAAAAACTGGGAATATCAGTTTACTTGCAGTTGAAAAAATGCACTATTCATCTTCGTTTTATCGTCGAAATTAAATTATAAAATTTAAAACTTTTTTAAAGTTATGATAAAAAATTATTCAGCTCTCAAAAAATATGAAAAACTAGCTCGCCACGCCAACAAAATATAGAAAACAAAATGTTTTTAATGTTTTCATTTTTTTTAAATAGAGACGTTTTAGCCACTCTGTGGTTATTCGCGTCTTGTATCTAATGTTATATAAAAAAATTGTTTTGACCCAATATTATTCTACAATAAATATTTATACAAGTATCTTTCGTTTGCTGTCAGTATAATTAGAATCGGTTCGGTGATTCATAAATCCCAATTTTTTATCAAGTCTAAAGATAAAAATAATGATTTTTGGGATCACCCTAATTCAGAAGCAGTCACTTCATCACCAAATCAAATACACGATTATAAAATTTCTCAGATAAGGTACAAGTACACATAGTTTAAACAAATTTGGAGTAGCTTCAAGTTGCAATAGGACTATTTTTTTGTGGAATTGTATTAAAATTAAAAAAATCATAAGCATGGATATAAAATAAAACCATTACATAAATTTTCATCGGACAATTTTTGCGTACAAATGAAAACCATTTGTAAACAGTGCCATAAACATAAAAACTGTCAGATACACATGCATAATGAGAAGTAATGCGGTTTTTTCATCCTATGTCAGTTCTTGTACAACCTTAGGACAATCGTTGCTTTATTGTCCAATGATTAAACAGTCAAACTTCAAACAGATTCAAACTTCGAACACCCACGAATAATATCAGTTTTTTCAGGTTTTCCTTCAGAAAAATTAATTGTCTGCGTAGCAAAGCTGGACAAAGTCAAGTTGCTTTACATGGAGTTCGAAAATATTAGTAATTGACTACAGAAATATGGATTAAAATGAATTATTGTGTGAAAATTCCAAATAAGTAAAAGTGACAGCGATTATCTTGTTGCATTAAGTTGTGTGAGTGGTCCAAATCTAAAAGAGAATGTATAAACTCAGATTCATGTTTGTTTACTTGACCTATCTAATGTAGTTAGGCATTAAAAACGGCAGTCTTTGCAATAAACGAAAGGAATGGTAGACAAAGTAATGAAATCAAATGTGTTTCACAGTATCATAAAATGGAATAAGACATAAAGAGGAAAGAGCGGTAAATTAGATGAAGATGAAGTCATTGAAGCAACACTTACTAGGTTTATAATTCATTTCCTTTTACTAAGCTAATGGATCTGCGCGTTACAGCAGTTTAGTATGCCACCATCGCTGGTGGAATTGCGTTATTTTTAGACATAAATTGTGTCTCGTCCACGCCTATTGACAGGCAACTACCGAATGCGAAGTTTAAATAGTTGTCTACCCGCGACGGGAATTTCCACGATTCCCACCTCCCCTTTGTTCAGGGTCCACCATCCTTGTGTCTTCTAGCCACTTGTATATCTGTTTTCGATAAGTTTTGAAAATCTTAGGCGAGCGAGTGTGAGAAGCATAGCATCGAAAGCTTACTCCACTGACGCAAGCCTACGACAAACAACTGCTGGTACTGTGTGCATACATTCTGCTACCTACACACTCGCGTGTGTACAGCCTCATAACAACTTTCTGCACAGCCCGCCCGCGAAGCCAAAGCTCACGAACTGTCAACAGGTTGTGGGCGCGAGCGGCACACTAGGATGTATTTTGGACAGTGATGTAAAAAAATCGCTTGTAGCGATCAAGATCATAGAAGCGATCAGATTCAGATTCATTGACATCAATACTTGTAAGCGACGAACACTTTGTCGCGATCCGTTCTGATTATGACAAACCTCATATCAGATCATGTTCATTGCATGATTGCGTTGAAAAATATAACAGATACAGTCGATTGGTTGTGTGCATCGTATGAATCATAATACAAACAACATGTGTGACCTTTTTTCTCGCAGCTAGGTAAGATGTAACACTGTGATCGACTGCTGAGACTGTTTAGAGAACAAAATCTTGTGATCAACGCTAAAGATTCACTGTTTGTCATGATCTGTACGGATCGTGATCTGTGCGTGTGGCTATAACTCACAGATTTTATCAAAATCACTGATCTTCCATCCCTGACTTTGGAAGATTTTGCTTTACTTCTTTTCTTCTTCATTTTACACCCTTGCCTACACACGCGGATAAGAGTGCGGGTCACTGCGAGCGATGATAGGTATCAACTGCTGAGTCGTCATCACGAGCGTGAGCGACGACCGTGGTTGATAACTAAATACACACTGGCTGAAGCTTGTTGCAGTGCACGGGAACATCAGAAAAGGAATCCGAAAGAAGTGCTCATGCATGTGTGTTCGTTAGAAAGAAATCGCTCGTGATAAAAAATTGGACCACACGAATGCGGGCTTTACAACACTACCTTTCCGTTTGCATAATACAAAAAAAAAAGCTTTTTTCCTCATTTGGACATATCCTTCTAATTAGCTCTCCTCGGTCAGAGCCTTTTTTTGTATACAGCAACTTGTACGTCTCTCCGAAGGTAATGAAAGAGAAACATAGCCTTAATTCCTTATATTGTTCTACCCCCGAAGTTGTGACCTTTCCATCTTTTCACACGCTCTTCCCCTTATCTCCCAGCCACTTGTACAACTTTGAACGGTCCAAATGCATGATAATCGCAGCCACTTTTACCCATATGGACCTCCTGCCCCCTTTTTAGCGACCACCCTCCTTTTATCAACCCCCTGTGATGATCCACTTATGTCAAGAAATATGTATGCCAAGTTTGCTGAAGAACAGTCAAGGCGTTCCGGAGTTATGGCGCAACTCGTTAACTTTTATATACTTAAATATGTTAAAACCCCACATGTTCAAAGTTGATTTATTTGAGATAGACCAAAATCCCTCTTCAATTTTTTGATATTATGCACAGAAAACTACGTGCTTTCAAACGCAATTAACCGATTTTAATTCTACTTGCATCTTTCTAAGATACTAACATTTGAAAACGGCCTATTTTTAACGCAAAATTCGATATAAGTGTAGAAGTAAAGTAGATAGCCAGTTTCTTTTTTCACCAAAAGTTGCATCTTATTGAGCCTCAAAAGTCATCCGAAGAAGCGAGAAATGCAAAATAAAAAAGTTATCGAGAAAAATTGCAAAATAGCAAAGTCACCCTAACTTGATTCAGGAAACACGTCCTAATATGGAAACGGTTCGAGATAGAGGGAATCCGTCTTCCGCAATATTACTCAAAATACTTTAAATTATAAAATTGCTGAAATGAGTCACGCTCTATCTTGTTTCGTTTTGAAGATAATTTCAGGATCTTCGTTAACCCTAAAATAGTTTATGCCAAAAAAAGCGGCATCCTAAATCCCAAGATTTTTTTGCACACGTAAATAGTCTAAAATCAATGACTACTGAGTAAACAATTTATTCCACCTAATTTGGCTTTTTGGACCACAGTGCACTGAGACACAAATCTTGCACGCGAACGAGTAATGTTCAATCTGTGTTTATGAATATTTAACCCCCCTTCTGGTTACGGATCTGTCGTGAGTAGGAAGGAAGTAGAAGCTAATGTGTTGCCTTAGCATTTAAGCCAGATCTAGGTATTGTAAGAGAGAAAAGGCTGGAAATGGTTTGTGAATTACATGCATGCTAGTTGACAATTGTTTTTGCGGTTTCGTTGATTAGTCATTTGCCCTGAGTCTTGAGGTTTTGTTGTATGATAGAAGTGAACCTACAATACACTGTCTCTCGTGATCGGTTCAGAATATTATTTTTCTCGCTGTTCTTGAATATATAACTATTTGTGTTGATAAAATTATTGAGTAACGATGTTCGCAATGCGCAATGCCACACAACAGTAAATAGTTAGAATTTTGCATTAGTGAATCAAAGACCAAAGCTTCGTAGCTCAAATTTCTTTCCTTCCCTTGTTACGAGTTTCAAGTTGCAACTATCGGTGTTCGACCTGCTAACACACCACAATCTGTCAGTCGTTGTCCTTTCAGGTCCAAAATCGAATGTTTTGAACGGATCCTAAGGACGTAATTTGCGGAAAGATCAAATATACGAGAATGGAACGGGATTCCGAATAAAACAAAACGTCGCAGACGAGGGTCTAAAACGGACAAGTCACCCGGATTTACCCCTTGCAGTCGTTCGTTCTGGGGATCAGAATTGCTGTGGAAATCGCCTGAGTACTGCACCGTCTCAAGCTTGGCCCTCAATTACTGTTCGGTTCAAAAAACACACTATCCACATAGAATTAGCTCACACACTGACGACAGATTTGTGCATTCCAACAATCCATAATATCATGGGCAGCAGAGGAGTGCCATCCGGCATCTTCCGCGACCGAAGTACCAACTTTCAAGGGAGCAGCAAAGAGTTTCGGAAAGCTTTGAAGAGTGTCAACTTAGAAAAAGCCATGAAAGAGTTCTCGACACCCAATACGGAATGGACCTTGGTCGCGCCGGTTTCATCACATTTGGGCGGTACTTGGGTACGCCTCATTCAGAACATTAAGCCGAATCTGGATTAACTGAAATGAGGAAGGTTTCCAACTGAAGAAGTTTTATCACAGTACGCTTTTGGAAATCAAAATCCCCTTGAATAACGACGAATCACCGGTACTGACGCCTGACCATTTCCTGCTGGGTACATCAAATGAGCTGAAACCGTGGGCGCCGTACCATGCTGATTTTGCAATGCTCCAAAACAGTTGGCGCAGGGAGTAGTTCGTGAATGTGAAACCGATCAAGATAGATGATATTGTGCTCATCGCAGACCCGAAAGTTCCTCGTAATAGCCGACCATTAGGACGAGTCATTTCAACCAGACCACGATGAGCCGGACAACTGAGACACATCGTGTCACTACCTAGCTAGTAAAAAGGACTCATAGAGGACTGCCATGGACGTTACTCGATTTGTTGTAGAGCACTTGCAGTTCAACGTGGGTGCCCGAACTGTCCGACGTTTTCTCTGTGAGCCGAGAATTTTCGTCCATCAACCGCGATGAAGTCATTCATATCCAGTAAAATTGAAACTTGAAGGTTGCCAGATAATACTGACTCCAAACGTACGTCAAGGTTGGTCAAATCATGTTTTGTATTGGAACGTACAAGAATCCAGAACACCTTATGGTAGCAATCGAGCACAATTGATTTAAAAAATTTTACAACATTGTATTGTCTTATTATTTTGCCTGACTCATTGTCAGCTCGTCTTCATGCTGTGATGAAAACTCAATTTTCTCAGAGAACTTTAATGGAAATTTTCCGATTTCTTCAGACATCACTTGTTTTAAAAATTCTTTGCTCGTAAACCAACCATCGCAACATAAGTTTGTTTTTTGCACGAAAATGTAAGTAAAAATTCCCTGAAATAAACGAAATAGAATATTACCATGCTTTGAACAAAAATATTCACAGTGGTGGAAAACTCCTTATATTCAGATAATTTAAAGTGTGAATCAATTACCTATTCATCATTTATTAACAAAGTAATTATAGCACCTAAAAAGATGCCCCAAATTTTCAATTGAATCGACAGGCGTGTGGGCGATAATGCATGGTTTGCGTGGCAAATTCATCGCTCAACTTATTTACCTGCCGACGTGGGCGGTACTTTAGACTTTTGTATCGACAGCAGTAGGCAGCGAGAGAAGCTTTCGGCTTCCTTTCGATGAATAATGAATATAGCAGCGGCCGAAGGAATAGCAAAAATTAGGTAAACAAAATTTCGGAGTTCGCCTTGGTGGAATTTTACGAATTCAAGTGAGCTGCCTGAATTATGAGAATTCGCAGTAAAAAATCACCAATTTATCAACTTGATTTTTTCCATATGATTCAAATTAGTATTCATCTTCATCGTGTATTCCAATTATGTAACAACATGGCATTGAATCGGAAATTTTCATTTAAAATTTACACCCATTTCCGTCCACTCTGTACTCGGTTGGCTGCCATCCCAGCCCACAGTATCCTGAATGTAAAACTTGATGGTTTTGCCTCTCACCCCAAGAGCGCGTTTAATTTTCCGCAACACAACTTTTCTGCATGCCAGCCTGCCAGCCCACTTCCTCTCGGGGCCGGGGCCGGGGCCGGGGCTGGGGCCGAGTGAACAGTATCCTTGACTTCCCGTGTTCACCCACTTCATCACCCACTGTTGCTGCTGCTGCTGCTGCTGGTTTCGTTCAATTTTTTTTATGCTTTTATTGTTTTCTGGCTTGTGGCACGCGAGTCCAATCATTCTCTCGTTTTGCACAGGAAATTTTTCGCTACCGTTTTGGTTGGTTGGGTTTGCAATAAACTTTACCTATTCATGCAATCAGTGACGGCCGCTTCGGGGATCGGCCCTTCGACATCAGGCAACAATACAGGCCGAAAGAAAAGCTTTCTAATTCCGAATGAAAATATACGCTGGTTGATAGATGTAAAAATAGAACCGCACTTTTGAAAGAATGGTGATGGTGATAGATATTGTGTGTCGGAAAGGTTGCCGTTTTCACTCCGCTTGATGACGAAACTTTTCACCAACAACAATGATTGCTTCTTTTTGACACGGACAAAGCTAGCACACCGGAAGTGAAAAACACAGGATAGATTTTGACTGCGGCACGGTACGGTACGGTACGGTTCGATACTGGTTTAGGCTAGTGGAAGAAAGTGACGGAATGCGGCAGTAGTCTCTAGGCGCGTGACCCGTCGATGCGATGCCGTCCCTTGCGTTCGCGATGTTACCCGCACAAAGTTCTCTGTTGAACTACTGAAATTCTACCGAGAGGGAGGAAAACCGACGGGTTTTCCAACCCAGCAGCGCAGCGTTGCGTTGCGTTTCGGGAGCGAGAACATATTTGAGCTGCCCGCCGGAGAGTGAGTTACTACCATCAGCTATAGGTACGGTTGGTACATTCATCGCAAGACAACACAACACAAAACACACAGTTGGATAATGCAGCATTTTTCCTACGTTGAGGATGAGGCAGGATGAGTGGTTCTTTTCTCTCTCTGTGTGTTTGCGCCAGGAAAAAAAAGGTACGATGTTGTTGATCATGTGCGGCTACGGCACCGGAGAATGCAAGTGGTCCGCATAGGATTATGAGCAGCTGAGCAGCAGCATTGTTGATTAAAGCAGTTGGTGGTTTTCTGGGTGGGTGGCTTACTACTGAATGCACTGCGGAATGCACAGGTTAGAAAGTAATGGTTACTTTAACCTGTTTTGTATGTTTAAGCCTGAAATGATGAGGTTATTTTTTTCTTTCTTTTCTTTTGCAGGCGCCTTACGCTGATTAATTTGAAATTGTTACTAAACAATCGTTCAAAAAATCAATTCGATTATACGTTTAAATTCTACCAGTTGGAAGACGATGATTTCGAATTTAAAAACTACGAGCAAATACTGCAAGCAGAGGATATCATTTCGGATGTACCACTTTTCCAGCAGGAATGGGGTGTACCGAAGGTTAGTTCTTCCCACTAGCGTGCCCAGCAGATATAATCAAAAGCTGGGGTACTCGATTTTGCAGAAAACTGTTTTGGCGAATCTATTATCTATCGAATCTATCACAAAAATACCGAACGTTTAGGTTGAAAACTCCGGACTATCAGCGCCCCAGGCACACAGAATACGGAAAAGTGATTTGAAATAAACCTCGGAATTGAACTTAGAAATTGTTATTGAAATTTGACATAAATTGGACTTGAGCTTAGACATTTAAAATTAGATTCGAAATTAAAATTTCAATTGTACTCTTAACTGGTCTTGAAATCAGGTTTAAATTTGATATAAAATTGAGCCTAAAATTGGAATTAAATTAGATTTGAAATTGGATTTCAAATCGGACATGCAGTTCATTGCATTGCGAAGTTTTACTATAGATTAGAGTTAAAATATTTTTCCTCTTTTCTGTATTGTTTACTCGGTTTATGCTTTTAATTAATGTTTTCCTATTTTTCTTTCGTTTTCCTTTTTATAAGTCCCGTATTTCCTGTTCCAATGCTTCGTTTTTCTTTGTTTCCTGTCTCATTTTTTCTTATTTCCAGACCAGTTTTTCTTCATATTTCTCACTGTTTTTTTTTAATTGATTGATTTATTGATTGATTGATTGATTTTAATTGATGGGAATATTGGTCGATAAATAAGTGAAGTCGCGAATTCTGCTTTATGACCCAACCGAAATTGAAAAAGGAAATTGGATGCGATTTTCTCTTGGAACTTGGACGTTTCGTTTCACGAATTGGTAAAAAAGTCAGCATTTTCTAACGCAGAAGATGATCAAAGGCAACAAAGGAGAAGAGAAAGAGAGCTGATCTTGGTGAGATCGTTTTCAATATATTTTGTTTTAACTATTTCTAATAGAAAAGTTTTAAGTAACTATGACTAATTTTGTCTAAACATATACTATTTTTTGAAATTCCCTACGATAAAACTGAACCTTGTCGTGGTGTAGGGCTTTTTAACTAATCAGTAAATGAACAGCGGTCACGTTTACTTCTGAATGTGGGTATATATCAAAATACTTTTGTGATTTCAAGTGGGACTCGGGGTAAAAATTTACCAAATGTGATTGTTGCGTTGTTCAGAAAGTGCTTTTATTCCGCTTAAGAATAAGGCCAGTATGGGGATCTCTGACAATAGATTAAGTTTTCTGGGATTCATCCTTATTTATCACAACTGTCACAAATATCTCCGAAAAATGTCGGATTGATTGAGTTGGTCGGGGGCTTAGGGTTAGTAAGGGGATGTAAGCGGGATACCAGATCCGATTGGATACCGAAGGACCACTCTGTAATGATTACGGGTAATAGCACTTCTTAGGTAGCAGATGGGAAAATTAGGTCAATTCGTGTCGCGTGTTCGAGTTTCGGCTAGGCGGTGCTGCTAGATAGAGTAGGATTTTTGCACTGGCCCCGTGGCTGTCCTGAGCTCTGATGGCCGTCCGCGGGCTCTGTCGATGGGAAGGGGTCGAGTCTTAAAGAGACGTTTAAGCCCAGAGCTTTACAGCACTTTGGTCTCGAGGGTTGGAAGGCGGGCGAGTCTCTATATTTTGAAGCTTCTGTCGACTACCGCGAACGTCCAGCTTGTGCTGCGCTCAATTTACTTTGTATCGTGGGAATGCACTGTGAATACTAAGGGGATGAAAGATTAAATTTGCCCTGATAAGTTGATAACCACTAATGCTCCGAAATTTGTTTTACCTATTGGTTCATTTGTGGTTGTTTGTGTTGGAAAACTGAAAGCGGGCGCGCGGTTGAAGACCGGTGTCAGGCGGGGCTGACGAATTCTCCACTTCTTCACTATACCACATATTGCAACTCGAGTGGTACAAAAAGTCCAAAGCACATTTACAAATTCGATCTATTATTTTTCTTCTCATCATCATCATTATCATCATCATCATCATTATATTTAAAATATGACATTCCGGCCTTTGGCAGAGAGATCTTAGAGTCAGTTCGTGGAGTCCGCGCAGGGCCGAAACGCCTCCGCCTGTGGGTATAGGCGTGACGGCTATGCTTGGGGCTCTACCTGTGTTTTAGTGAGCGCCAATGCCTGTCTCGTCAGGTAGAACTGATGTTTGAGGTCTCCCTGACACTTTGTTGACAACACAAAAGGGCCCAGCGCAGAGTTTTATACGCTATTAAGCGACCAGTTGGATAACCCGAAAAAAAGGAAAAAAAAAGGAAAAGTTTTAAGTAACTATGACTAATTTTGTCTAAACATATACTATTTTTTGAAATTGATTTTAATTTTGGTAGTTGGTGAGTTTAGTCTATTTTCAGAGAGCGAAATAAGGCGCTTTAACCTTGGCCTATTACAGCCTGGCTTTTGGTCTAAAAACCATAAGTTCATCCCCGAGGGTCCGGAGTATCAATTAACCTTTATTAGCAAAGATACTCCCAACGAAACAAAGTTACAATTAATCAGAAACGGTTGGTACGAGACGTCCCCGTTTCTTCTTCCCCTGTTGATTTTGAAATGCATCTATGTATGAATAACTTATTCACATAAGATTCATTTCGTAAATTGTCTTCGCGGCAATACTTCACAGTTATCACTGATATTATGCAAATTTTAATACAGACAAGAAAATAATTTGAAATATTTCTATAAATAGAAATAATTAAAATTATTTCCAGGAATCCCCAATTGTGGCTGTGATTGATTGATTGAGGATTCCTGGAAATAATTTTAATTATTTCTATTTATAGAAATATTTCAAATTATTTTCTTGTCTGTATTAAAATTTGCATAATATCAGTGATAACTGTGAAGTATTGCCGCGAAGACAATTTACGAAATGAATCTTATGTGAATAAGTTATTCATACATAGATGCATTTCAAAATCAACAGGGGAAGAAGAAACGGGGACGTCTCGTACCAACCGTTTCTGATTAATTGTAACTTTGTTTCGTTGGGAGTGTCTTTGCTAATAAAGGTTAATTGATACTCCGGAACCTCGGGGATGAACTTATGGTTTTTAGACCAAAAGCCAGGCTGTAATAGGCCAAGGTTAAAGCGCCTTATTTCGCTCTCTGAAAATAGACTAAACTCACCAACTACCAAAATTAAAATCAATCAATCAATTAATAAGATAAGATAGGATACGATATTTTTCACTGTTTTGTTTTGTTATTTTCTTTCCCGTTTTCCGACTCCTTTCTTTTCCTTTTTTTCTTATTTTTTTCGTTTCCAGTCTTCGTTTCTAACTCTTTTGATCTCCTTTCATCTCCGTTTTTCATCATCGTCTATTCCACTCGTCTTTTTTCTGATACCACGTTTTCTGTCTTTTCTGACTCGTTTATTTTGTTTTTGACCTCTTTTTTACCTTTACTCTACGGACTCTTTTACTTTTTCTTTCCTGTTTTTATCCCATTTTTCTCGTTTGGTCTCTATTTTCTTTTTTCGACTTATTTTCTCACATGTTTTACCTCTGTTCTGCTCCGTTTTTTCTCTCTTCTAGTCTTGTTTTCCCACTTTTTGTTTCGGGTTTCCTTTGTAGAAATCGATACTGATGGTTTTTGCTCTCACTCTTTCCGTTTTCCTATTAATTTGTTTCAATCGTGTTTCATTGTTCCGTGCCATTTTTCTTCGTTCTTATTTGTTTCCCGTTTCCTCATGTTTTTCACTGGAGTTTTGATATTTTCTTTCCCGTTTTCTGACCTTTCGCTTTACTTTTTCTCTTTTTTCCATTTCCAGTATTTGTCTTTTATCTTCTTTCCTCCTAGTTTTTCGTCTTCATCTAATCCGTTTTTCCTCTTTTCACCTCGTTTTTCGTTTTGTCGCATTTACACTCAAGTCGCTTTTTACGCGAAAGATACGTTCCGCGTAATTCAAAACCGCGTAAATCCCGAAATTCGCTTAAAAAAACCGCGTCAATTCCGAAATTCGCGTACAAAAAACCACGTAAATTCCGAAATCCGTGTAAAAAAAACCGCGTAAATTTCGAAATTCGCGTAAAAAAACCGCGTAAATTCCGAAATTCGTGTAAATTCCGAAAATCGCGTAAAAAAAACCGGGTGAATTCCGAAATTCGTGTAAAAAAAAACCGCGTAAATTCCGAAATTCGCGTAAAAATAGTCGCGTAAAAAAAACCGCGTAAAAAGCGACTTCCGTGTATTTTGTTTTAGGTTCCCTTTTCCTTTTCGTCACCGGTTTCCTTTTTTTTATCTTACGTTTTTGGTCATGTTCTTCCGTTTTACCTTTTTTCTTAATCCGATTTTTCTGTTTTTCTTTTCTACTTTCCTATTTTGCAGTTTTTTGTCCCATTTTGCTCCTTTTATATCCCGTTTGACCTCTTTTTCTCTTTTATGTCTTATTCTCTCACACGTTTTACCTTTGTTCCATTTTTTATCTCCCGGTTTTCGTCATTTTCTTTAATCTAATATTTCTTTATTTTGTTCTTTTTTCCCGTTTTTTGTCTCTTATTTTTCCTTTTATATCCCGACCTTTCCTTTTATATTTTATGTAGCTTTCTTCTATTTTTCGTTTATTCTCTCACATGTTTTACCTCTTTTCTGTTTCGTTTTCATGTCTTCTTTCATTTTTTCTGTTTTTTCGTTTTCTGTATTGTTTTCTCGGTTCTTGCTCTCATTTCCTTTTCCTTATTTGTCATCGTGTTTCATTATTCCGTACCGTTTCTTGTCTCATTTTTTTCTTATCTGCAGTTCTGTTTTTGCGCATGTTTTCACTGGTTTCCCACTTGCCAGCTTTTCTCTTCTCTTTCTCCTTCTTAGTTTCCAGTCTTCGTCTTTTTCTAACTCTTTATCTCCTTTCCTTCTTGTTTTTCGGCTTTGTTTGTTCCGTTTTTTCTTTCTGATGCCTTGTTTTCCGGATTTTCTATCATGTTTAGTATGCTTTTTTCCTTTTTTCATCTACGATTTTCTTTTTTCATCTCCCGCTTTTCATCTTTTTCTCTTCTGTTTTACCTTTTTCTTTTGTCAGTTTTGTCAGTTTTTTCTGTTTTTTTTCTTTTTCTGTCCCATTTTCTCGTTTTTGACAAATCTTTCAACTTACATTCCCTTTGGCTTTCCTCGTTTCCTCTATTGTTTTTTCTCTCGCTATTTTTTTCCATTTTATTTTCTCTTGTTTTCTTTTTCGTATTCCTTTTGTTGTATCCTTTTCATCTTTTTTCCTTTTTTTTCGGTCCGCAGTTTCCTCTTTCTCTTCTTTTCAGACCCGTTTTTTCTTCTTTTTCTGTCTTGTTTGTTTTTGTGTAAATTTCGGTCCCGTTTCGACTTTTCTTCTTTTTTCCCGATTTTCGTATTTTTTTTTTGCTTTTGACCTCCTTTTCTGTTACGTTCTGTTTTTCTATTCCGTTTCGCCCCTTTGGTCTTTCGTTTTAATTTTTTCTCTAGTTTATTTCCTTTTCTAGTTTTTTATCCTTTTTTTCTGTTCTCGTTTCTTCCGTGTTTTCTACTTTTCTTTTCCTCCTGTACTATCCCGTTGTTTTTTTCTAGTTTATCCTCATTTTCTTTCTGGTTTTCTCCGTTTCCTGTCTAAGTTTTTTCTCTTTTTTGTCTGATTCTCTCATATGTTCTCTCTTTTAGTCCGGGTTTTCCACTTTCTTTTTCTCTTTCCGGTATCGTTTTCTTGGTTTTTGCTCTCACATTTTTCCATTTTTCTCTTTTTCTCCAGTTTTCCTTTTTACTTCTGACAGTGTTTCATTGTTTTCTACCATTTTTCTTCATTTCTGTCCCATTTTTTTCTTATCTGTAGTCCTGTTTTTTCTCATATATTTCACTGGTTTTTGGTATTTTTTGTCTAATTTTCGATTCATATTTTCGCTTTTTCTTTTATTTTTCATTTCCAGTCTTCGTCTTTTTCTAGCTATTTCTATTTTCTTTCTCTTCGTCTGTTTCATTTTTCCTCTTTCTGATCCTCGTTTTTTGTTTTTTATGTCATTTATTCAATGTTGGCTTCCTTTTATCTGTCACATTCTGTTTTTACATTCCGTTTTACTCCATTTGTCTTTCGTTTTCGTTTTTTTCCTTTTGTCTTTTTCGGGCCCGTTTTTACTCTCTTTTTCCATTCTTGTTTCTCTATTTTCCTGCTCTCGCATTTCCTGTTTTTCTTTTCCTCCTTTTATGTCCAATTTATCCTCATTTTCTTTCTTTTTTCTTAGTTTTCTTCGTGGTTTTTCTTTGTTTTCTCACATTTTTCTGTTTTTATCTTTCCTTTTTTGTCCAGTCTCCTCGTTTTCGCCCCGCTTGTTCCTCTTTTTCATCTTTTCCATTCTTGTTCTTACTATGTCCCGTTTTTCCTCCTATTTTGCCACGATATTCGTACGTTTTTCGTCCTTTTTTTTAATGCCGGTTTTGCGTTTTTCCTTTTTTTTTAGTTTTTTGCAGTTTTTATCACGTTTTCCTTGATGCTTATGCTTTTCTCACTCTGTTTCATTTTTCCTTTTTTGCTCTAGGTCCATCAGTATAATCCATCTGTAAATGAGCTAAGGAAATTTACTAATATTTTCACAAGAAGCTGTCTGCTTTACGGCGTTGTTTGGGTCATGAGATATGATTATCTGAGTAAATATTCGTGGTTTATAGTTTAGCCACAATCATTACTCAAGAACAACAAAAATGCTACCATGAAAATTTTATTATCAATAGATTAGAAATTGACAAACAAGAAAAAAATATTTTAAACAATTTCCAACCGACAGAACATAATTTGCCGACATTTCTTTGAAGTTTTCCACTTAACTTTGAGCATCACTTAACTTGAAATTGGACTTGAAAATGGAAATGAAATTAGTTAAAAATTGGCCTTGAAATTATACACGAAGTTGGAAGGCTTAGCAATGGGTTTGAAATTAGACTTGAGATTGAGCTTAAATTAGGCTTGAAACTATACTTGTATATTAATTTATAACTGGACTAGAAACTGGAAATATTTTTACGCAATTAGTTTAATACTTATCGTAAAAATTGTGACTGATTAAATTCAAAACTGCGGAACTCTGAATTACAGAAATTATTTTGTTTCACTTAAAAATTTTACAGAAAAGATGAGGTACGTGCCCCACATGTGACACTTGAACTTTCTTTAATTTACAGGTGAACGCGCTTCACGCCGAGCAAACGGCAGTTTTTGTTGCCACAATGAAGCTTTCCTCAGCACTCGATCAGCTCAAACACTCGACCGTCTTTGAATGCTTTGTAAATTACAACGTCGCTACGGTGGAGAAAGATCTATGCAATCCCCTGCAGTTGTACATTGGAAATGTCGAAGTAACCAGAAAGGATTTGTACAGCCATAGCTTAGCAATTACCTTCAATGATCAACGGTACCTAACCAATGACCTGCTGGCCGTGACGGTAACTTCCGAGTTTCTGTCTCTCGAAATCACATTCCAGAAAAGTCCCTCCCATGGCCTTGATCGGTTTTGTAGGGAGGTGTTGAAATTTAGTCCAGTCAACTTACCCAACGCCACCGATCTACAGGTAAATGCTACCAATTTTTTCGGTTCTGCGGTCGACTGATTACGAAAATTTTTGTTTGTCTGAATCACATAGGAACTTCCAAATATATTTTACTCCGCTGATAGCGGGTATTGGCAGGCCGTGCTGATAAGATTAGACGAGCTGAAAACGTTGAAACAAAAGATAAAACTCTACGCTAGGTAAAACAGTCTTTATCTATTCAATAAGCTCCCATGCATGGTTATTTATTTTTTGTATTTATTTTCAGATGCAAACATCAAATTGTGACGTTCATACAAGCTGTTTATTCCGATTATGAAGAACAGTGTTCTATCGCTCTATCAGCCAACCAAACTCCATCACTGCTTGAGTTTAAAGATAGTTTATTGAATGAACTTAAGGTTAAAATTGATAATCCACTAGCCTTACAGGAGATCCTTTCTCACGAACTGAAAACTGATTGTATCTATTCTACACTAAAGATAAACTGAATCACTGTTACAAAACTTTACATAGGAATATTCACGAGACCATCACCGTTACCGTTGCCGCGATTATCTATGCCAACATGGATGTTAACATATCGACCAATCCGTTGACTTTCTTCACCTTCCTCGGGTTCAAGCTCATCCCTTTTCAACGCTTCCTTTGGGGATGATTCATGTGGTTGTTCTTTAACGGGCTCCTTCTCGTATGGTTCCGGATCCTGTTCGCCATCTCCGTCGTGCAGGATGTCAACGAAAACGGAAACTAGCGGATCGTTCGATGGAAAATGATGCGAAGAGCTGGACAGCACCGACCGGGGATCCCCGGCAACGGCAACGGCTGACTGGACATCTTCGGAAACCGGAGCTGTCTGGCCGTAGAATGGTGCCAAAGCGACCAGCACCGTTAGAAGAAGTAGGTATTTCATATTCGAAGTGGGTTTGCGGGAACTGGAAAACTTTGTTTGTCGGCGATTTTATTTATTCGATTTGTCTTTATGAAACTTATCTGCGTTTGCGATTTATGGTGACTATCTAGGGTGTAGCTAGCTTCCTCGGGCGGGATCGATTACTATGGGCTCGAAAAAGATTGTTCATGCTCATGATGAAAAGACTGTTGTGCCCTGGTAGGAATGAAGCACCAACCACGTTGTCTTCTGTGGTATTGAGTATAAATGTCGCTACGGTACAAAGCCAGATTTGGGTTCTTATCGGCAATTTTATTGTTATAACAGGGACAATTTCCTTAATTACTGTCATGACTTGATTGCTGAATATTAGCAACGCATCAGTGTTTAAGCTATAAAACACTTCCGTTTTGTTAACAAATTAGTGAGCACCCACCCTACTTCAGCTTTTGGCAGTAGATTGCCAAATTTACTTTTACTTTCCTTGCTAAGGTAACTCTTCTCGTTCAATTTTGTCAATCTAATATGTCGATATCCGTCGAATTCACACGAAGAATTCGTTCCAAATATGTACATATTTAAATTGTTTTCTTTACAAGTTTGGTTTCTATCTTTTTTCGGGGTCTACTCGTAGTCCACAATTACTTAGTTGGTTTATTTAGCGTTAGTGTTAGACGGATCGGATCGGGATTCGACTTCATCAAAATATACTATAATTATTTGTCTAAAATAGTGCTATTGTTAGGCTATGACAGCAGGTGCATGCTATTAAGGGGTGACAGTAACTTCGACATGAGAGTCCACAGATCAAAGCATATGCTTTGTTGTAATCGTTGAAATGATGATATCGTTATAAAAAACAATAAAGTTAAAAGCGAAAGTTTTATTTACATGCCAAATATAAAGTCGTACTAACCAAGCATACTACCAGCACAGAGAATCAATCTGTGCTACCAGCGAGGAATTTTCCAAGAAAATGTCGTTTACGTCAATATCTCCTAATGCCGCTGGGTTAGATTGAAAATTTTGATATTAGATCAAAAATATTTTATACCGATTGCAGTGGTATAGCTTTTGTTCTCGGCACGCGTTCAAGACTAGCAGTATTTTTCAAATGAAATACATTTTACCCTAGTTTTTTCGGCCTGCAGAGATGTTTAGGATAATATCTCCAAAATTCACCGGAAGCTATTTTCATTTGGAATCTGACAGCAGCTTGTCTGACTGCGGCAATAAAAATTTTTTTAGCGTTATTTTACCCTAACTTTTTATCCTAGGTGACATTTCGAAAATTAGGGTGAAGTAAAAAGTAAACTTCAGTTGGCCAAAATTACGAGAAATAAATGGGTGTTGTGAACAAATACCAACTATAGTTACTATATATATAGTTCGGCGGATAGAAAACCAGGCGAATTGGCATCCCTGATTTATGAAATTAAATTTGAAATTATGGTGAAATGTGCAGGTTTTTACGAAAAATAATAACTGGCGGGTGTTGAAAATGACTAGTTCTATGAAAATAAAGTGTGTTTTTTTAACATTACTCCTGCATTTTGGATTTTGAAAAGCTTTTGGCTCCGCTTTTGACGTTTATTTGGCTCCCGATTTTCTATCCGCCGAACTATATATATAGTAACTATAATACCAACCCATTAGAATTCACATAAAAATATTCTGATTTAAATTTAGCAGCAGCATCCACCTTTTTCGTAGTTCGTACTATGATGGCGGCTTCTACACGTTAGACACGCTTTACACGCTTTACACTGCACGGCTAAGTCCTTTTAATCCTAATTTGTTATGTTTTCGAACAAGCGTGCAAATGCACATCTCGTTTACGCCGTTTACGGGAGAGAGCGGGCGGCTATTTTTCATGAAGAGAGAGCGAGAGTAAATAAGAACAACTGTCAAAATCTGTCACTCGCCGCTTCGTTGACATCTTATGTGTTATCATTAGGTAAATAAGCAAACGGTGGCTCATCATCAATCAGATGAATTTTAGAATGTTATAGCGAAGTTTACGAGCTGATAAGGTGCATAGATTTCTTCTGAACGGACGCATGCGAACATATTGCTGCTAAACATGACCGCAGATTTGGATTTAGTCAAACAGCATATTGGTGAATATCCTGATTTTCCTAAAAAAGGAATCCTATTCAAGTAAGTGAGCCACTGTGTTAAGAGCTTTAGAGAATTGAGTTAATTTTGTGAAGTACCTACTGATATCAATACTTTAATTAACAGGGACATTTTCACCGCTCTGCGGAATGGCCCGGTTTGCCAAGCCTTGAAACGGCTGCTTTTGGCCTACGTCCGTCAGAATTGTCCCGATATCGAGGTCGTAGTCGGTCTCGATGCGCGCGGTTTCTTGTTCAGTTTGCTTCTTGCAGCCGAGCTAGGAATTTCCTGTGTCCCGATTCGGAAGAAGGGAAAATTGCCGGGTGACTGCGTGCAGTACGAATATCAGCTGGAATACGGAACGGTATAGTGATGAACCATAGTTAGTTTGATTGAGAATTCATCATTAAAATCAATTCCTTTGTAGGACGTATTTGAAATCCAAAAGGGCAGTATCGTTCCTGGCCAGAA
The DNA here is from genome assembly GCF_943734655.1 of Sabethes cyaneus. Classification (NCBI taxonomy): domain Eukaryota; kingdom Metazoa; phylum Arthropoda; class Insecta; order Diptera; family Culicidae; genus Sabethes; species Sabethes cyaneus. Next base: position 232,330,742 of record NC_071354.1, read on the forward strand.
AGTGCTGATCATTGACGATTTGCTGGCAACGGGAGGAACGATGGACGCTGCGAACAAGCTGGTTGAACGAGTTGGAGGGGTCGTTAAGGAGAACGTTGTTATTATAGAGTTAACCGCCATAGGCGGTCGATCGAGGCTGGAAGCGTCCGGATGCACAGTACATTCCTTTATACAGTATGACGATATTGAGTGAGCTCAAGAGGTTTTCCTAATCTATTCCATTAATTGTTGAATAGCAATACTAGCAATCAAACTAGGTTATACTATGTTAGGCTTCTGGTAATTAATTGAATAAACAAAGTACGAAAAAATCTGAATATAATACTAGGCATAAATGTTTCTTGATCTTAATTTGATGTTAAGACAACGGGCAGTTTGTGAACTGAAATATGTATTTGTCACAAAAGAAGCAATTAACGTTAGAAAGTCACTATTTTCATCTCCAATAAATAGGCACTCGTGAGATTCTACAATAGAATGATGTCATTCGATCCCTAAGTAGTAATTAAGCTTTGGCACGTTCTAAAATTTAACTATACCTGCTCTTTGTACTGAGTTCGCCTCGATTCTACATTCCGAGCAGAAACATCCGGATCGACGTGTGTTACAGCATGCGTTGTATTCTAATCGAAGTGCAATTTTTGATCGGATACACAAGATAATATCTACTACCTCTTATCGACTTTACTTCCACCGGACCATAACTTCCAAAAGTTTGCAGGCACGGAAACATTTCTTGCTAAATGGATGGCGGTTGTGCTTCCCCATCGCACTTAAACTGTTTCTCACACTCGCGTTTTTTTCAGACGGTGGATTCTTTTTTCCACAGCTCTAGTCTCTCGATACATTTATTTGTTCTGTAGTGTAGTCAGCCCATTTGATACTTGAAATTTCGCATCTAATTAACCCTATAACTTAAAATCTGTAGAAATGTAAATGGGTGATAGTTGTGGAAAGCGCTGCATTTGCAGCAACGATGCACAGTGGCACTCATTACTCTAGCTAATTTTGGGTTTTGGAAGAATTTTGGATACACAACAGCTACCAGAGGAGTGGAGGAATGGAGTTATCTGCCCAATTAACAAGAAGGCTAAGAAGGAGGAATATCGTGTAATCACCGTTTTCAATGCCGCATACAAAGCGCTCTTCCGGGTTCGCTGAAGGACGGTCATCAGTGAAGGATCAAATATTTACGCTGCGTCTGATCCTCCAAAAAGTCCATGAATACTGAGTTTCAACGCATAATTATTTCATTAATTTCAAAGTTGCGTATGATAACATCGACTGTAAAAAGCTATACAAAATCATGACCGACATTCTAACCCCGCAGGGGACATTGTCAACGTTTTTCGGTTTCTCATGCGAGCTGTTAACCGAGCAGCACATACGCACAATCTTCAGCAAATCTAGTTAATTCATCTGCTTTATCGATGGCATGGATATTGTCGATAGAACAATATCTGTGGCGGTGGCAGAAGTAACTAAAACCCAAAGTAGAGAAGATTGGGTTGAAGAAAAATTCGCCAAACTAAAGTATGATATCTTGTGATATCTTTTGAGTAGATGCCGTTTTTGTGTTAATTTCTTGTTATGAGAATATTGCAGACTGGGGCCCTTAATCTCAAAGGCCCGGTAGGCCTTTTGGCTCCCAGTCCGTCTCTGCTTCCAGTAAGTGGTTTGACGCAGAATGCCAACGGGTGACTGATGAGATGAATCGTGCCAGAAGTCATATATTAGCTGCAATTGTGACACGCTAGAGCAGAGAGAGATACCGAGATGTTAGAGCTGCTGAAAGGAGACTTCACCTGTCGTAGCACTGGAATTGTGTTCTTGCAGAGGCGGAGAATTGCTTCGAGATGCATGATGTGGATTCACCAACTTTGGACGAGGTTAAAAAACTCTAAAGAGCTGATGAACGGTATATCAGTTCTGGAAAGCACGAAACTTTTGAAAGTCTGGAGCGAACGACTGTATTGTGAAATCCATCAAGTTGGAAGGTCTCATATGCTTCATTGACAAAAAGGACCACCGGCTGCAATGCATTCGGGCATTACTCTCCTCAATTTTGTATGTATGTATGGGGGTGGGGGGGGATTCACCATCAGTTCAAGGTCCTGCCAGTGTATGTGGGTAGACTTACAGTAGATCCAAATTTGATTGTTAAACGAATTTCACACTAAAGCTGTTGTAGCAGGACCAAAAGGGATTGGGCGGACCCACAAGCAGAGACACTTGTGCGCATTCCGGGATTATAAGAATTTCCTTCCAGCATTAGGATCCTTCCATGCAACAATCAATTTCGGTGCACCAGCTTTAACCCACGTGATGGTTTGTTTGTTCGAAGAGTGCAACATAAATATTGTTTCAGACCTTCAGGAATTTCCTCCTAGTGATTCCGGCTGACTCCTCACTCCTTCCTCCAGTCTACCACTCATATGATGCCTCTGTATTTATGAAGTTATATAATGCATCTAATGAATTTATCACATGATAATGAAATGAAATTAATACGGATAAAAATAGAACGAGCTCACCAGCAGTTCTTTGAATCAGATATAGTTGCATCATTTGAGTTACCCTCAGTCCTACATGATACATCAGCCCAACAATATCCATGTACATTATTGGTAAATTTTACGCTCAATGTTTCCATTGTATAGTAGGTGTTTGCAGAACTAGAACGAAACAAATAATTAGAATATATGTTGGGACTTACCTATCAACGGGGCCGAGTGGATCGGCCGTCTGCCCAAACCACAATTTTAAAATCAGGCAGCCGGGATCCACACAGCATCGCACCTCCTAGCTTAGCTACTCAATCTTAAAGAAAGAGCATTACCGGGTATGACCATGTGGAGGTGCTAGATAGGAACTGGGATGGCTAGAGCTATGTTGGACGCATCTTCATTGCCTTACCCCTTTCATACCCGGGCATTACTCTCTCAATTCTGCATGCAAAAATTCTCTCCCGTATCCTGTTTCATAGACTGAGGCCGTTGCAGGAAACCTTTGATGGCGACAACCAATGCGGTTTTAGAGAGGGACGCTCCACGACGGATCAAACAAATTCCGGGAATTTAACTTGCAGACTCACCATTTGTTTATAGACTCCAAAGCGGCGATTCAGTTAAACGACATGAGCGGGTGACGCATCGGACTAGTTTGTGACCGAATTTGCTGTTTAACATTGCATTGGAAGCTGCTATTCGAAAGGAAACCGTGCAGAAATGGCAGAATGGTACCGCCCATCATCACGAAATTTCACATTCTCCTAGGGTTCGTGGATTACATAGATATCATTGGTGTTAACTGTAGAGCTGTGGAGAAGGTGTACACGCATCTTAGGGAGGAAACTGCAAGGATATAGCTTGTCATAAACTCTATAAAAACGAAGTATATGGTGGCTGGAAGAGATACTTTTGAAGTGGTCGACGAATTTGTTTACCTTGGTACGTTAATGACATGAGACAATGTTGTGAACCGTGAAGTAAAAAGACGGATAGCGGCTGCCAACGGGCCCTTCTACAATTCACGTATCTAGTTGAAGTCCCGTAGCCTACAAACACGCGATCTATAAGTAGGGATGCAATACCGGTTTTACCGGTATTACCGGGCTATTTTCCAATACCGAGTTACTGGTTTCCCCACGTTCAAAAACCGGTATTTTCGGTATTTTGCATGATCAAATAACAACTCAAGAAGCCTGAATCGCTAGTAAAACTGAAGCATAGGGTAAACTTAATTTCATTATTGAAGGTTCTACAAATAATAACTCAATAACATCCCGAAATACCTCACCGCTGCCAGCATAGAACCGGAGTGCCTCGTGTTTTTCAAGGTCGTCTCCATTCAACTCGTTCCACTCCATGAGCTACTCGTCGCGAATTTTCTATTTGTCTAAGAAGTCGCAAATTTGATTGAGCCATCTTGCACGTTGTCCCTGGTGCCGATGCGGTCGTTGAAGAGAACTGTTTCCGTTGCACTGTCTTCCGGCGTCTTCGACGTGTCTACACCACCGTAACCTACCGACTTTCGCCAGCTGTACGATGAATCTCCCCGAGCAATGCCTTTTTAGTTCGTGATTCATACGCCTCCACCACTCTCCGCTTTCAGTTTGTACTCCACCAAATATCATCTGCAGCATCTTTCGGTCAAACACGACAAGGGCGCGTATTTCCACCGTGAACGATGTCACAGTTTCAAGTCCGTAAAGAACTACCGGTTAAATAAGAGTTTTGTACGTTGTCTGCTTCGTATGCTTCTTGATCGTAGTGTTTTGCGAAGGGCAAAGTGGGTCCGATTTCTTGCTTACATGCGCCAAATAATTAAGAATATTGAGCAAAAGAAGAAATGTGCAATATCAGTGAAGCTGTTCAGAAAACCTTCAGTAAAAATTAACAAAGTACTCTAGAGAAATGCCAGAACACAACACGGAAAAGAAATTCGTTCGGATGCTAGTACAAACTGGAATAGAAATAATTTTATGTTTAGTTAGAATAACCTGTTGGCAGTGCTGAGACTATTCTGCGGGCTTCAATCATCGCTTCGAACGTTTCTGTCCGATCTGAGAAGGAATTATATGTTTTACTTAAGCGATGAGGAATTCATGAAGAAAGAAGATTTTGTCGCAGTGCTAGAACCAGTCTGCTGCTGTCGAATTGCTATACCGGAAAAATTGCAAACTTTACGAACTACGAACTCTAAAACTACACTCGGATCACCTTTCTGGTACCGCACAACTACTGTTCGAGTTACTGTATCGGTAGAATTTCAGAGAGAGCTCGTATATTTAAATTTATTCTTTTTATAATAAGCCGCACTATTCGTGATGACTTTGTAACATTCTTTAAGGCTTCAACGATGTTTTGATAATAAAATTCTGCAAGGTTTTATTATTTTAAAAGTCAATGGAATAAATTCAGTAACCGAGCAGGTAGAGGAACCAAATCAACTGAACTTTCAGTTAGTTTTTATTCAGATCTTCGGTAATTTATTTTGCGGATTAAATCAGCACATTTGGAAAAATGCTGAGCAATTCGGTAATTTTTCAAGGAATGCTGAGTATCGTCACTACTTGACATTTCTTAATACAGATCTTCATTAACCGGTGGCGAGTTCGTTAATATTTTTCGCTGTATTTTTTCGCAAAGCGATTCCATTTCGTAACTGTCAATAATTCAGCAATTGTTTAACGAACTATCAGTATTTATTACAGGATAGCCCGCAAAAGCTATGCTGAGATCAGAAAAAAATGCGGAAGTTGTCATCAAGCATTTATTAGCTGTCAAAATGAAGCGCAATCAAGAAAATACTTTATTGCGTGTTTAAAGTGTGTGGAAATTGTTCAAAATATGAACAATTATAGTTCTTCTTAAGATGTGAGTGGCGCTTAGCAGAGCTTCGCTACGTTATTTAACCTTCTTTATATAAGGTATGCCAATTTATTATGTAATTTGTGTTTTAAATATATATCCCTCCATCTCTCATTCAGTTAATATTGATTTAAATTGTAAATCTTCATTTTCCTTCTCATTCAAAATTTTGTCATCATAAAACAAAGCAGCAAATGCTACTTAGTGCTTCGGTGCAGACTTTGCAGGTAGCTGCAGAACTAGATGACGATTGCGGGGCTGGTGCTACAGATAGGTTAACTCGGAACAACCTCTTTTAGTCCAGATTCGAACATGCGGCGGCTGGCAGAGCCATACCTCGAGACCAAGTTAGAACCATATCTGTGCATCATAGATCCTATATAATTAATTGTATTTATTTTTAAGACATGATTTCAATAAAAATATTTTTTAAATTTATGACGATAATTCAGTACACATTACCGAAGTATCAGCACTATAATTACGGCTTTCAGCAATGATTTTTGCTGAGAGATTTGTTAATTTATACTGAACAGTCCGCAATTTTTGACATTTCATAAAAATATTTTCTTTGCCGAGTGTTCGTCAAGCAAATTAATTACCGAACTGACCACCGAACGTTCAGCAGTTCTAATTTCGTCAAAAAATTACGGTGTTCGGTAAAAATTTTTAAGTGTGTAAGCAGCTTATTAGAACAAACTCTTGACCTAGGGTTTTCCTAGCCACATTTCTAATTTATCGCTGGGCATTGTTCTTTCTTTCTCTGTGTTCTCACCTCTCATCGAATGAAGATTCTCTGCCTCCGGAAGATTTTCATTAAAATTTGTTCTCGTTTAAAAGATAACACGGTAAATTATCTTCGCATTGTAAATATTATTATTTTAATGAACTAGTCAATTAGTTATGCCAAAAAAAAATTGAGTACGATTGATTATGGAAAGATCCTCTTCAAATCATATAATTTTTAAATGTGTAAGATCCTGTGATCAATTGTTGGATGGATGGATCAATTAAAGAATGGAACGTGGTGCAGGCGCATGAACCACGAAATTTACCAAGTATACAAAGATGCGGATATTGTGAAGCGAATAAAACACGACAGGCTACAGTGGACTGGTCACGTAGCATGGAGGCCGGATGAGAGACTAGGGACAATAATATCAGCGGAAAATCCAACAGAGGCTGGCGACTCCGAGACCTGTTGGATGAGCGCTGTTAACCAGGATGCTAGAACAGCGAGTGTACGGGACGACTAAAGGGTGTCCCACATCAAATTGCACCACGGAAGAAACGCTGTAGAAAATTACCCATTGGGTATTTTTTAAAATTTATTTTGCGCAAGCACCTGGTAAATCCTCAACTCTCTTATCATGAATGACGAGACTTATGTCAAGGCAGACTTCCGGCAGCTTCCGGGGCTACTATACTTTACCGCCCTGCACAAGTTTGATGTTTCGGAGGAAGTAAGGATGCAGAAACTTTCATAGTTTGCAAAGAAATACATGATTTGGCCAAGAAATACATCATGTGGCAAACGGAGTGCGCCATTCGTGACTACCGGGACTGTAAACGGGCAGATCTACCTCAAGGAGCGTCCTCAGAAGCATCTGCTTTCTTTGTCGAAGCAACACGAGGGCCCTACGATCTTCTGGACGGATCTACCTTCGTACCGATATTCAAAGGATGTATTGGAGTGGTACGAAGCCAACGGAGTCACTTTCGTACCCAAGGACATGGACGCCTCCAACGCACCGGAACTAAGGCCCATCGAAAAATACTAGGCTATAATGAAGCAGGCACTACAGAAGCATCCCAAGGAGGTCAAGTCTGAGGAAGACATGAAGAAAAAGTGGATTTCCGTACAGATGAAGCTACAGCTAGGTTGTACAAAACTTTTTGAGTGGAGTAAAGCGTAAGGTGCGAGCATACGGTTATGGTATTGAAGTTGAGTGGAAAAAATATGTCAAATATGTGGGTTATATTTTGTTGTCTGAAAGTTTGAAAAGGATCTGTCAATTAGGTAAATTTCTTCAGCGCTTTTTCCGTGGGGCAATTTGATGTGGGACACAATTTAGAGTGTGGCTGCCTAAGACCATCAAGAAGCGTGGAGATGACTCCTAAATTCGACCAACATTTGATAAGCGGATTGTCACCGGAAAAGTAAATCTAAATAAAGTAAGTAAGAACAGCAGAGCTGCCCGGACGATTGCAAATAGATAGGGGGTCAACGGTTCCGAAAAAGTTCCTCATTTGGCAAACGATTTGCTGCTATGGATTGAAAGGTGACGCTTTCATAACTTCTGTAAGCATCAACTAGGGAAATTTATCGCAATGGATGGCTACATAACATAACAGTCTTTTCTGGACCAGTTCGAATTAATTCGAATAAACATTGCATTGATACAACGACAATGCCGTTACTGTGGTTCCCTAGGAGTAGAATCCGGTGAGTATTGCGGACTGGTCAGTTATTAATAACTAAAGAAGAAGCGTGGCACTGCAAGCGTGGAGGAGTTCAAGTGAAATTAGAATTAGACTGCCAATCAAGCGGGAAAACAGTGGATTCATAAATGATGATGGATCGTGTTCTGGGAAAAAGGCCCGCCAAATGGTTATTATTAAAAGTAAGGCGAAAATAATGATCTTTTTCAATGTTCAACATTTAGTCACTTAGACATGTATGCGGTCTAATTTTGATCAAAATGGGATTTCCGGTTAGAAAGGATTTGATCAGAATCACGATGTTAGTTTAGACCACACTTTTGTGCAGTAATAGGTAGATATTAGTTTTTTGCTTACTAACTTTTTTTTGAAGGTGAAATCCGTTAGTTTTTTGTTGTTCTTCCCAAAGTCCAATATGAATAGAAATAAAATACCCAAAATGTAACCATAGTTTAAACTTCGTTTTCGAGCTTGTGCTGAATCGTTTCATCAGTGTAATGCCCGTAGCTATTAGTTCTTCCATATGGTAACGACAGCGGGTCTGATTCCGCGATCAAACCGGGGATCTTTAATGGTTGAAAATTTGGATTGATGATGAACGGGTGATGTTTACGCTATGCTTATACCACAACAAGAAAAATGTAATGCAATATGCTTAGGCTGCACAAGTAATGGTACAAAAATTTCTCTAACCTGCGGTAAACTTAAGATTTTTAAAGAATTTTTTTTGCCTAAAATACTTAAATATTTAAATTTTTAAAAGATTCATAAATCATTTTTTGTTACATTCTACTGCTCGGGCACCGAGGTGGGTTTATGTTTGTAACTTGGTAGCTTTTATTTAGGGCCACAACCTGACACAACACATAATAAATACTATGGTTTTTTCCGAGGGGCTATGCAATGTATGAAACATCTGCACGTAATTATGTTGAAATATAATTCACAAACAGTAATTTCTAATGGTAGGATTTCAAATAATTAAGATATTGAATGTATCTATGGAATCAAAAGGGGTTTTATTGACGACTAATTTACCCACCTAAAATGCATTTAAAGCAGCAATTTACATTTCGGAAAGCACAACCTGGCGGCATGGGCGCCCCTCGGTTGAGCTTCGATCTTCAGCTTTGACTGCAGTCCAGCCAGCCAGTCAGCAGGTAATGGTGAATGGTAAAACTGATGGTACACAAACATTGCGGTCCTCAGTTTGGAGTTGAAGTTTAAACGGAGCGGACGTGCTTTCTTTATGTGCTTTTGCGGGTTCACCGTCGTCTACTCGATCATTCGTCGTTCTGTCGACATTTCTTCCGTCGTTTGCATGTGTTGTTCGGCAAAGTTTGTCTTCAATCTTTAACCTCGCTACGTAGTGTGTTTGTGTGTGCGTGCTTACAATCTACCGCGATCGCGTAAGATCTTTTCCCTTCTTTAAGCTTACCTTTTGTGATGAAAAATAGTTTTTAGTTAGAGTGATTGTTATTTGATTGGAACACGATTTAGAACACACCTAAAAACTCGATCCGGTTGCAAGCAAGCCCAGATTTGTGCTCCACAGCGGAGAAATTTAAGCCAACCTTGGTGGATTCTTTGTTAGAGCCGTCGCCGTCATCGTCGTCTTTTGCGCAGAAGATCGTGTTGTGAATTTGCAAGGGTGCTTGTAACGGTGATCGTGTATGCGGCAGTCAGAAAAGTCTCGAGTCTTGTGAGCCAGCTAGACAGAAAAATACTAGCTAAAACCCTCTCTAGAGTCGCTAGAGCATGCCATGGTGGACACCTAGACCTAGACACGACAGGGTAGAAGCCGGAGAGAAGCAGCGAAAATCGGCACAAACGAGTAAAGAATGGGAAATAAACATAGTTTCGTGTGAAATCTGCGGCTCAAAAGTGGTACAAACTTCGCCCATCACCCAGTCAGCCAGCTAGACCCAGCAGCGAGAAGTGATAAATTTTCTACTAATGTGTGGCGTGCTTGACTGATAAAAAGCTCTGGAACTCTGGAGTAGTGACGAAAAACGGCACTCAGATCGTGACCACGATAAAACCGGAATTTAGTGTGCGTTTTTTTTCTTATGCCCCTAGAGGCTTGGGATGGGAAAGCTCAAGTACTGGCGAGGCGTGGGGAATTTCGGTAGATCGTTCACTTGGGCAAGTGACGAACCTTCCAACCGTAAACGTAAACGCGGTGGATGGATGGACCTGAGAAGTGTGACGGCTTGAAGGTTTGTGTGAGCTACACACGATAGTAGCGTTTTTGTTTGGGTCTGGGTCAAAGTTGAGTAAGGTCTGAATTGGGTTAATTTTTATGAGCTGCAAAATGAAAAGCGGTTCTGCTGTGATAGTGCCGCGGATGGGCAACAGAATTTTTTATTAGGAAGGCGGAAATTATACAGATTTATGCTTTTCAACGGCATCCATGGAAAAGAGTTTTATTATTAAAATTCTGTTAAGGGGTAACAAGAAAATCTGAAAATGCTATTGTCATAAAAAGCGGTAAGCTTTCAAATGCTTACAACTTTACCGTGATTTAAACTATTCAAATTTTAGTACAGAAACGTCGGCAATGTTGTAAAACTCGACTGAAGTTACATGGAATGTGTATCCTAAGGCACACGAGGGCTGGTAATCAGCTCGTACCTATTGCAATTTCTTGACATTCCTGTTTTCAATCGGCAGGATAAAAACAAACTGTAACGAGACTGTAATTGAATGTGCAGTTTTATGTCTAGAAATAAAGAGTGCTGAACCTTAAACTACGTACTACGACAGTAAAAGTCGCATTATGTTATCTCAGGTCACATTTGCGCATTCAGAGGCCATTCATGAGAGCAGTTATTTTAGTTAAAAGAGAATCAACAATTTATATAGACTAACACTAACGATGTCATTACTAATCATCGGAAAGTATGTCACTCCTTGTCCACCACCCGTCGGTCGGCGTGATTCAACTTTCTTAGAAGCAGGACAATTCGAAGAAGCGTCGAAATCATAAAACCCGGATAAAAAATGTTGATGCTATGGGGCATTAAATGAGAGTCACAAAACTTCAAGAGAATATGAAAGATTTAACGAGCATGGTTTTGCAGTGTAGTGACTCTAAAAATTCCTCTAAATATGTTTTTTTTATTTCAAAACCAGTAAAATGAACCACATCAAATTGCACCACAGAAGAAATGCTGTAGAAAATTACCTAATTAACCGATCCTTTTCAAACTTTCAGACTATAAAATACCCATTAGTAAGCTTTTGGCGTATTTGTTTCAATCAACTTCATTACCATAATCGTATGCTCGCACCTTACGCTTAACTCCACTCAAAAAGTTTTGTACAACCTGGTTGCAGCTTTATCTGTACGTAAACCCACTTTTTCTTCATGTCTTCCTCAGATTTGACCTCCTTGGGATGTTTCCGTAATGTCTGCATGGTAATAGCATAGTATTTTTCGATGGGCCTTAGTTCCGGTGCGTTGGGAGGGTTCATGTCCTTGGGTACGAAAGCGACTCCGTTGGCTTCGTACCACTCCAGGACATCTTTTGAACAGTGGCACGAAGCTAGAACCGGCCAGAAGATCATAGGGCCCTCGTGTTGCATCAGCAGAGGAAGCAGACGTTTCTGTAGACACTCCTTGAGGTAGATCTGCCCGTTTACAGTCCCGGTAGTCACGAACGGTGCACTCCGTTTGCCACATGAGCAGATCGCTTGCCAAATCATGTATTTCTTGGCAAACTTTGAAAGTTTCTGCATCCTTACTTCCTCCGGAACATCAAACTTGTGCTAGGCGGTGAAATACAGTAGCACCGGAAGTTGCCGGAAGTCCGCCTTGACGTAAGTCTCATCATTCGTGATGAAAGAGTTGAGGATTTTCCAGGTGCTTGCGCAAAATAAATTCGCGACGTTGCTTTTTGGGTGACGCCATTTTCTCCAATTTTCGAAAAACTAACCGCTACAAAAATAGAGTGTAAATAATTCACTCTAAACTACTTCTACTCAAATTTTCAAGAGAAAATACCCAATGAGTAATTTTCTTCAGCGCACAGTGGTCAAATTTTGAAGAAAAAAACGCGGACATTAGCAATTGGGTAAAAAATGCGTAATTTTTCAAGGGTGGTGTTTTCGGAGAAGTTTAATAATAAAATATAGTACATCTTTCTGCACTATTAGGGTGACCGTGAATTCCCCTACTTAAATATATTAAAAAAAAAAAATTTCTTCAAAAAGTTGCAGAGCATACTAAAATAAGCAATTTTGCTGAATATAGTAACCAAATAGCCAAAAAGGAGCACTTAAAAATCAATTATGCTCAATAACTTTGCACACAATTTTTTTACTGCTTTCGAGTGTTCTACAATATTATTCAGTATGCTAAAATACACATTTTCACTGAAGACTGTTTGTCGCTAGGACGCATATTTAATAAGTTATAAAATAAATGAAAAAAGAAATTTGCAATAGGGGAGAGCAGTCACCCTACTAGCACGGTTGTTACAAAGTTGTTGCGGTAACCGAAATATGACTAATTTCAGTCGTAATCCGGTTGCTTTAACTAAATGGACCTATATTGTGCTACTTGGGCAATTTCAGAATTTACGCGGTTTTTTACGCGAATTTCGGAATTTATGCGTTTTTTACGCGATTTTCGGAATTTACGCGGATGTGCTCAAAACGTCTATTTTTTCGCGTATTTTTACGCGAAATTTTGGTTTTTTTACGCGAATTTTGGGATTTACGCGGTTTTTATTTACGCGAATTTCGCAATTTACGCGGTTTTTTAACGCGATTTTCGGAATTTACGCGGTTTTGATTTACGCGGGACGTATCCTTCACGTAAAAAGCGACTTGAGTGTAGTCGGAATTTTTAAACATACTCAGCTATAATGTATCCTTTATACACACAATAAACAGTACGTCTTCTAAACTATTCTTTATAACTAAAAATATGGTTTAAATTGAATTCAAATATGTGTCTCAGTATTCAATACTTGTTGTCTCGGTATTCACGACAGATATGTATTTCGCCTACGACTTGCAGGCTTCCTCAGTGTCTGTTTTCGAACTTCCGTAGTTCATTAGGGTGATACAAATTTTCGTTTATTTAAATGCGTTCAAAAAGGTATGGTGTCTTCAGCAAAGTTGTAGAACACATTAAAATAAGCAACTTTGTTAAATACTGTAACTCTATCTCTTTCGCTTAACGAGCCATAAAAAATTTTATCAAAAAATAACATCTTTTAATTGATTTTTCATGAAAAATTTTTTTTTATAGATAAAACAGTACTTTCACCTAATGGTTGTCTGGTTTGTGCGAAGCTGCCCGAAACAAATTTTTTTTTGAATATTGCAATTTTTTTTTCATTTGTAACTTAGGTACTAGCTGAGTGCCCGATCTTACTCGGGGCGCCTTTGTCTCACAGTCACTTGTACATCAGTTATTGTAACCGAAATGCTTATAATGCAAAAATATAACGCTTGCTCCTCTTTTGGACGTTTCTTCTCATTTGTCAGCTCCCCCTCTTTTGTCTACCCGGCCACTTACACATCTGTTTTCTTTACGGAAATCCCTATAAAACCCTATACATAAAGAGAAACAAAGACATTTATCCTATTTGCACCTTCTAGCAATGGCCACCCCACCCATAGTTTTGTTATTGTACTTTTCAAAAAAAGTAGAAGGTGCAACAGTGTTTCTTCCATGGATACAAAAAACCTGCCATTCCTTTCATCTCATTCAAGACAAAACTTGTTTGCAAACAATGTTTTTGGTTTCACCACCAGGAGCAAGTATGCACAAATTATTGGCCGACCCCAATCTGGAACATGCCAAATAAAGTTGACCATGGGAAAAACATTGTGTTCTCAGATCAACTCCACTGTTTGAATGATTGCCTCTGTGACTCAAATAGAGTCGGCCAGCAACACTTAGCACTAATGGTCGAATACTTTTTATACGGGCTTTGATTCGGCGCAAAATTACACCTGATCTACAAATCTACAGCTGCGAGCATTGCCGTTTAGTGTTTCGTATTTTGATTTTTTCTGTTGTACGGATAAATTTTTACAGTTAAGTGGGCGTTACTCCCCCCTTCCTGTCAGCAAACTCTTGTCATCAGCTCCCTCTTTTGTCCTATCGTCCCTTAAGGAGGAACCGTCCAAACATTTCGGAGTCTTCCCCCTGTTACCCCCTCTTTTATCAATCCCTTCAGTTCTGATTCCCTTATATCAAGGAACATGTATGAAAGGTTGATATAGAACGGTCAAGGCGTTTCGGAGTTATGTCCCCCTACCCTATTAGGGACCTTCCTCCACTATCAGAGAACCTCCCTCCCTCGTTTTTGTAACCCCCCCCAGTGTTGATTCTCTTATGTTAAGGAACATGTGTGCCAAGTTTGATGAATAACCGTCCAGGCATTTCGGAGTTATGGCCTCTCCTCTTGTTACGAACCCCCCTTTTTCCACCCCTCAGTGCCGATGATCTAATATCAATGAACATGTGTGCCAAGTTTGGTGGAGAACGGTTAAGCCGTTTCGAAGTTATGGCCTCCCTCCCTATTAGGGACCCTTCCCCACCTATTAGAAAACCTCCCCCCTTTTTGTTGTCCCCCCAGTGCTGATTCTCTTATGCCAAGGAACATGTTTGCCAAGTTTGATGGAGAATGGTCAAGCCGTTTCGGAGTTATGGCCTCCCCCCTATTAGGGACCCTCACTCACCTATTAGGGACCCTTCCCCACGTATTAGGGAACCTCCCCCTCTTTTTTGTTGCCCCCCAGTGCTGATTCTCTCATGTCAAGGAATATGTGTGCCAACTTTGATGAAGAACGGCCAAGGCGTTTTGAAGTTGTGTCCTCCCCCCAATTAGAGACCCTCCCCCACCTATTAGGGAACCTCCACCTATTAGGGAACCTCCCCCACCTATTAGGGAACATCCTCCACCTATTAGGGAACCTCCCCCACCTATTAGGGAACCTCCCCCTTTTTCTTGACCCCTCAGTTCTGATTCCCTTATGTAAAGGAACATGTGTACCAAGTTTGATGAAGAACGGTCAATGCGTTTCGGAGTTATGGCCTCCCTCCCTATTAGGGACCCTCCCCCACCGATTAGGGAACCTCGCCCCCTTTTCGTTGTCTCCCCAGTGCTGATTCTCTTATGCCAAAGAACATGTTCGCCAAGTTTGATGGAGAACGGCCAAGCCGTTTCG
This sequence comes from Sabethes cyaneus, assembly GCF_943734655.1. Taxonomy (NCBI): domain Eukaryota; kingdom Metazoa; phylum Arthropoda; class Insecta; order Diptera; family Culicidae; genus Sabethes; species Sabethes cyaneus. The sequence goes on from NC_071354.1 coordinate 232,345,747, forward strand.
GAATTATGGCCTCCGCCCGTATTAGGGATCCTCACTCACCTATTAGGGAACCTTCCCTCCTTTTTGTTGACCCCCAAGTGCTGATTCTCTTATGTCAAGGAACATGTGTGCCAAGTTTGATGAAAAACGGTCAAGCGGTTTCGGAGTTGTGACCTCCCCCCCTATTAGGAACCCTCACTCACCTATTAGGGACCCTTCCCCACGTATTAGTGAACCTCCCCCCCTTTTTGTTGACCCCCCAGTGCTGATTCTCTTATGTCAAGGAACATATGTGCCAACTTTGATGAAGAACGGTCAAGGCATTTTGGAATTAAGGGCTGCCCCTTGTCATGAACCCCCACTTTTTTGTCAACCGCCTAGTGCTGATTCTCTTATATCAAGGAATATGTGTGCCAAGTTTGGTGGAGATCGGTCAAGGCGTTCTGAAGTTATGATGGAACATACAAACATACAAACATACAAACATACTCACGCTCACTTTTATATATATTGAGCATTAGCATAATTGAGCATAATCGATTTCCTTCCTGCTCCTTTTTGGCACATCATTATATTTCGCAACCGGTAAGAGATGGATAGTTACTATATTCAGCAAAATTGCTTATTTTGGTATGCTCTGCAACTTTTTGATGGAATTTTTTTTAAATTTTATTTAAAAAAAAACAAAAGTTCGTATCACCCTAATAGGTGAATTCACGGTCACCCTAATAGTGCAGAAAGATGCGCTATATTTTATTATTAAACTTTTCCACAGACACTATGCCTCAAAAATATCTCATAGCAAACTATTGTGATTTTGGTGGTTTCATTAGGGTGATACAAGTTTTCGTTTATTTAAATGCGTTCAAAAAAAGGTATGGTGTCTTCAGCAAAGTTGTAGGGCACATTAAAATAAGCAACTTTGTTAAATACTGTATACTCTCTATCTCTTTCGCTTAACGAGCCATAAAATTTTTTTTTTAAAAATAACACATTTTTCAATTGATTTTTCTGAGATTCCTTTGGAGATCTCGTGATGGAAATATTTTTTTTATAGATAAAATATAGTACTTTTAACTAATGGTCGTCTGGTTTGTGCGAAGCTGCCCGAAATTGAGATTTGACAAACAGTTTTCAGTGAAAATGTGTATTTTAGAATACTGAATAACTTTGTAGAACACTCGAGCAGTAAAAAAAAATCGTGTGCAAAGTTATTGAGCATAATTGATTTTTAGGTGCTCCTTTTTGGCACAGCATTATATTTCGCAACCGGTAAGAGATAGATAGTTTTTTGAAGAAAAATAGCTGCATTCGAACGCTCTTTTCCAGTGAAAGTCTTTTTCAGTTCGTTAAACCGACGCACATTTGCACCTGAATTAAATAGTGGTAGATTTTTATATCCAAATATTCTATGACACTTTTTGTCCTTGAATTTCGTAATCAAACAAATAGTTTTTGTAACTTTCCGTCGAATGTTCACACATTTAAAATGTGCCATAAAAATTATAAAGCCTCATTCATGACAAAATTACAAAACTAAAATGTATACAAACAAATGCACCCGATCAAACGCGCAGAAAGCGACCAACGATTAAATGGTAGCGTTGTCCCAGGGTGCTCATACTTTTTACTGCGGACCGTCTTTTGACAAAAAAGGCCATAGATTTCACATTCACATGTAGTATTTTTCTAATTTAAAAAAAAAAACAGGATGAATGGATTGCGTTATCGTAAATAAGACTTACAAATCTTTGGGTTTCTCTGCGAACTTTATTGAACACGAGAACAATGAGTCGACTGTGCAGATACTGGTTTCGATCATAATATTTGCTGCTGGCAACAGTAAAAAGGCGCTTACAAATCGACCAATACATTTAGTGTTCGAAAGTACTCGCTTGAATGCTTTTGTTCAATGGAGTAAAATTTCCTATCCCGTTTATACGATGAAAAACGACAACTGTTTTTTCGATAGTCAAGTTGATTTGAGCCAAATCCAATATACCTATCATTAAATTGCTACAGACGGCAGTTATACACCGAGAACGGGGTATATTCACAGAAAAAATCGATTTATAAGCTTTACATGGGGCGCTATTGAAAAGAAAACCGTCACTCTGAAGAAAACGAAATTCAAAAGGCGTGACTGGAAGTTGTAAATAACGTAAGTCACAGTCCCTTTAGACTAGATGAGATAGGCGTGAAGCGAGAACTGAGCAGAGTTACTACTAGTCGTCCTTTAGTAGAAACCCATATATGGATAAAGAAAATTTGTTCCGATTAATTTTATACCATATTCATATTTTAGAATGGTTAATGCAGCTCGAACGAATATGAATTGTTTTCAAGTATGCTTTTTCAATAATATGACAACGCAATCTGGACGACATACGACATTCTTGAATAACTGCTGTAAATTGAAGCGTGTCAACATTGTGAAACATTGTAGAATATTTAGCATCCTCTGACGCTTTGATAGTAAATTCGAAGCTACTCCTGACAATATTCATCTCTGTCAATAACCTGATGCAGCCTGATTTTTTAGCTAAATGATACTGTTACGAATATACGAGATAACAAAAGCAAACATTTAATCAACGAGAGTCATTTTACCACCGGAAACAACACTTGACTGGCATTATTGACTGATGAAATTAAACATTTCATCACGTTTTATTGATGTGCACATTTGACAACCATTTTTTTTCAGGCGGTCGTGCCTGAAAGTCTCACACATTGCTAGCAGCAAAAATAAGCATTACAGAGAAATCGCTACTGCCCCGTTTATTGTTTCGTTGCAAAACAATGCCAACAAGATAGTAGTCAAAATCGCACCACCCGCTGTAGTTGAGAGCGCTGCCTGGCACATATTGCCTGCCTGCCGGGACTGGATATAGTGGAACTGGTTTATATGCAAACGTTTGTGCACTTCAAACTAGCTTGGCCGATTTCGAAATGATATTTGAAGTTTTATTTCGTTCGATAAACATCAATAGCCAAAACATAATTAGATCAGCGTTTTTGCATTCCTGCTTCCTTTCACTCACCGGCAGCTTTGAGAACCCACTCGAAGGCCCATTTTTCCATATTGCTGAAAAAGTTAGCTAGCAGCCACCACCGCTGTCGTAGATCTACGCGCGCATAACCCAGCGTAAAATTTCGTTATGTAAAATTGCAGCTCGCAAATCTTTTCGAGGAGAATATAGGAAAGAAAAGCGGCTCGGAATTCGCCGGTTAAATTTGCAAGTCGAGCTAGGTGGGTCGATGTTATTCCGGCTGCGGTTGGTAACAAAACAGGAAGAAACAATGGCCGAGAAACAGAGAAAAATGGTTTAGCAAATTGAATTTCGTCCGCACTGTGTTGCATTGGTTTCGTTTGCGATCGCGGCATTGACGTCGCTGCTCGTTTGGCCGACTAAGCGAAGCGCAGATGCCAACGAGCGAGATGTGTTATGGAAATGTGCTCTGAACGTCGCGACGAGACGCGACGCTCCGGTGGAAGATCTGTGAGTGACGCAGACGTGACGACGACCGACGGTAACAGCGACGACGTTGTGTTTTCATTTGTAACCGAACTACGATTGTTCGGGGTTGGGGTTGTTTGTCTTCTTTTGTGCCGAGAAACCAGATCGCATAACTTCCTACTGTTACTGTGTGCATAGTGTAGAATAACACAACACTCTGCGATATACTCATTGCATATGGGAACATGCTTGATGGTTTACGAGATCAACTCACATAACGATGGAATATGTACGTATCGTACATCGTACGATGAGTAACGATGCTTGGTTGGAGGTTTTTTCAGATGTGCATGATTGATTGTCGATACTAGAAGAGAGTTGTAAAAGATACATTTTGAATCTTTTACACCTGTTTTGATGAACTGTTAAATTGTAGATAACAATTGTATTATTGTCATTATCTTTGATAAGATTCAGACTTAAATTATTATCGAGAATATCGCAGATATTGCAAAAGAATGAAGTACATAATACAGAAAAAACGTCTGGACCACAATATATCAAAATACAGGTCGCAGTGAGGGTGCTCATACCGAAAAAAAATATGCAGGATTCTTCGATTGTATTTTTTTATGTCAAAAAACATTGAACTGAGTTATAGCAGACCAGTCCCGGCAAAAGTTACTTGAAATGATTATGATAGGATACAATTGTCAAGCAATCCTTGAGTCGGTCAATTCCAAAGCTCAGAAGGTCCTTGACGGTCAGGCTAGGATCGTTAACCAAACTGTCAGCCTCCTCTACGCGGACAAGAATTTCAAGAAATTTGCATAGCATTCAAAGGTTGCAATTTGGGTCGAAAAAACAGCCGACGGTCGATGCTTGTAGAAAGAGCGTAACTACATGTTGCAACATAAGTTTATTGTTTTGGTTCTTTTATGATATGTCGAGTATGATTAACTTCCGTCTTCCAGGTTCAGCTGCTTCAGAAGCTACCTATTAACTCCATACTCAGTATGGAAACTTCATCCCAAGAAGGTAGTTGGTTTTATTAACCATGTAATACCTAATTAGGGCACAGTCTTACAACCCAGCTCAACTCCATCAATGGGTATGAGCAATCCGTAAACTGTGTACAGCAATCGGGGCCAGCTACAAAAGACAATCTTCGTGACTGTCGCAGTGGCATTTTTGAACCCAGTGTCCTTCTGGCATAAAAAAAAGTTAGGTTCATTTGATTCATTTGGGCTTTAATTCATTACACCCCACACTTTTTCTAACAGAGATCTCCATTGCAAATGAAGAATATCGTTTTTTCTTTCTTGTTTATGAAACAATGTTGTTTTTTGGGCGCAACGATTCATAGTAAGACTAATAAATAGTTCATGCATTAAAAAAAGATAAAATCGAGCTTTAGGAGCGTTTTTCCTTAACTGACTGAAAAATAGTAGAACTTCTTATTTTCCCAAAAAACTCGAAGCAAAGTTTTATGAATTTCTCGGATATCGCTTTCATATTCATATCTGCTGCTAGAGTCAGCGGGATCCCGTAATTGTCCTGTACTCTAATAACCGGCTGCGAAATCTGTCGATAAAAAGAAGCTTAACGTTTAAAGACGGTTAAACCTAAGACTGTATTCATATCTCTTGAATCAATCATCGTAAAATGAAAACAAAATCAAAATATGAACATAGAAGTTATCCAGGAAAAATATTGCCTGGAAAAAGTTTCTCACAAAATTCTCTGCAGTGGTGGATAATTCCAAAGAGAAGTAAGAAAATTTATGTTCTGTGTGATGTAAAATTTTCATTATATTTTTTTCTTGTTTAATAATTTTTATTTTTTTAATAGTGTTATAAATGATGAATAGTTCACGCGCAGCGATGCTTAGTACTTGAGTTATAAATTTTGGACACAAGCTATGTGTCAGCGTAAGAACAGTAATGAATTATTGTTTATAAATAACAAAATTGTTTGAAATCTTCCTCTTCAACGCTGAATGTACAGTTTCACGAAGCCACCAGTCAAAATTTCTGTTTTACATGATATTTGGCTATTTTTCATTCCCATATGAGTATTTTTTACATGGACGGGTTTTGCTAGAATGATCCAAATTTAGGTCCGAGTGTTGGCAAATTTTTAGGTTTAAATTAAAGCCTGAATTGTCCAAATTCAGGTTCAAATGCTAATTCAAACTCAGGTTTAAACTCAGGTCCGCAAAAAAAGCAAAGCAAAAAAAGGTCCACTTTCAGGTCTAAATTTGGATTCGAATTCAGGACTAAATTTGGATCCAAATTCGAATCCAAATGCAGATCCAAAATGAGATCAAAATTCAAGTCTAAATGCTGGTCCAAACTTAGGGTTAAATTCGAGTATAAACTCAGATCCAAGTTCTAGTCAAAATTCAGATCTATTTAGGTTAGGAATTTAGGTAAAAATTCATGTCCAAATTTAGGTCCCAATCGTCCAAATTCAAATCATAATTCGAGTCTCAACTCAGTACCAAGTTCCGGTTTACATATCAGGTTTTGAAATTGCAACAACTTGGGTTTTATTACATTCTTATGATAGCTTTTATTACCGAAATTGGCCATGAAAACCGCAATAAAGCTCACATTGTTACTCAAGCGTAATTGTCCTGTACTCTAGTAACCGGCTGCAAAGTTAGTCGATAAAGACGTCTATAACCCAAAACTTTTTTTTTTGTATGTATGGGAGTAGCCACCATCTGCTCAAGGGTTTCCCATTGTATGCAAGTAGAATTACTGCAGAATCGAATTTATCTACCCAGCAACTTTCATGTCAATGCTGTTCGTAAAGAACCAAAAGGGGTTGGGTAGATCTACAAGCGATGTCGCTTATATGATTCCACGGTAATATAAGACAGTCCTTCCAGCATAAACCTCCGGTTTCTAGGCACATAACTTCGCCGCGCAAACTTATCTTGCGTGATGATTTGTGTGCTAGAAGGGCGCATCAAAATCCTCTCCGACTTTATATGACTTGGGCTGGTTACCATATCCCTCATCCAGTCTTCGATTCATTCGATGCCTTGATGCTCCCTCCCCTTTACTTAAATGATGGTATATGGCAATGTAATAAAATATGTGTTATATGAATATGCAATATATGAAGATGTATGAGCAAAAATAGAACAACCTCACCAGCAGTCCTTCGAATGGAATAGAGTTGCATCATCTGAGTTTCCATAAGTGCTTCCATTATTAATTTAATTTTTTCTTCTAGTATCCATGAGCATTATTTAATCTTTTTTAGGTCAGAGTTTTCACTGTACATTAGGAGGTGCTTCATGAGCTAAAACGAAACAAATAATTGAAATAACTTATATTCACCTTACCTCCTAACAGGGTCGTGTGGCTTAGAACCACCCGAGCCGAGAACCACTCAGCATCGTACCTTCTAGCTTAGCTACTCAATAGAGTATTACCGGGTACGGTCGCGTGGAGGCGCTAGGGAGGAACTTGGGATGGCTGGAGCTATGTTGGATGCTACTTGCTTATTTGCCTTCCCCATTTCATACCCGTCTATAACCCAAAGCTTTTTTGGGTCGAAATTCAGGTCCAAATTTCAGGCCTGAATTCGGGTTCATATGCAGTTGCGGTTCAAACACAGATCTGAATTCTGTTTCAAATTAAGTTTTTAACTGAGGTCCAAATTCAGCACCAAATTTAGATTAGAAATCTGTTAATGATTCAGGTCTGATTGCAGATTGCAGGTTCAAATTCAGGTCCAAGTTCAAGTGCGATTCTGGCAAAAATTGAGCTCAAAATTCAGATTCAAATTTAGGCCTGCATTCGTGTTCAAATTCATGTCCAAATGCAGGTTTGAACTTAGGTAGGTCAAATTCAGGTCCAGATTCATGTTCAAATTCAAGTCTACTCCCGAATCCAAGACTGAGCTCAATTCAAATCCAAATCCAGTAGAAAATCCAAGTTCAAGTTAAAATCAAAATCTTGGCATAAATATAATTTTAAGTCAAAGTCGAAACTCAAGTGTAAACCAACGACCAAATCAAGTCCGGTGCCTAAGTTCAAACCAAGTAGCAAGTCAAGGTCCAAGTTCAAGTTTAAATCTATGTATCAGCCCAAATGTACATTCAAGTGCAAACCTTAAAACAAATCCACATTAGGTGCAAATTCGAGTCCAAGTGCAAGTCCAATTTCTCTAATCTGACTCCAGGTTCAAGTTCACATCCAAGTCCAAGTTTCTGCTCAAATAAAAGTTGCTAGAAAACCTATTACAGGTTCAAATTTAAGCTCAAGCTCGGGTCAAAATTTTGCTCCAAACTTATGCCCCAATTTGAGTTTAATTTCAGATCCAAATTCAAGTTCAAATTGAAGGTAAAATGCAGGTGTTAGTTTGCGTCCTAATTCAAGTTAAAATGCCAGTTCAAATTCAGGTCTAAGCTCAGCTCCAAATTGAGGCATAAATTCAGGTCCAAAATGTGGTAAAATTGTAGTCCACATTTATGCACTGATTCGGATCCAAATTCAAGTTTAAGACTAGGTGCTACATTCAGTTTTTGAAACCTCACCTTCTGTTATCATTCGATAGACTTCACAACCAGCTCTTATGAGTACAGGACAATTGCGGTGCTAATGCTACGATCCTATTAACTCTAACAGCCATTTCCAGCAGAGATTCGAACATTTGAGATTCGACTGGCTTGTTAGGTCAGCATCGTATCTCGAGGTCAACTAGGAGGTGTCCAAATGCGGGCTCAAATCCAAATTTTAATTGAAATCAAATTCTGTTTCAAATTCAGTTTCGGGTGAATCGAACAGATTCAGGTCCTAGTGGAAATTCAAATTATTAATTCTGAGCCAAATTCAGGTCCGAGTGCTGACACAAATGCGGATACAAATGTAAGCCTGAATTGTCCAAATTTAGGTTCAAATACTAATTCAAATTCAGGTTCAAACTCAGGGTCGACTTCAGGTCCACATTCAGGCACAAATTTAGGTCTAAATTTAGATTCTAATTCAGGACCAAATTCAAATCCCAATGCAATGCATCCCATCAAAATTTAAGTCTAAATGTCAATTTCAGGTTAAAATTCAGGCTCAAATTCAGGTCCAATTTATGGTCGGAATCCAGGTCCAAATTTATGCCCGAATGCGGGTGCAATTTGTGGTCCAAATGAAGGCTCAAATTCAAATCTAAATCTAGTCCGCATTGTCCAAATTCTGGCCCAAACGTAGGTCAAGTTTTTGTTTCAAATTCAGATCCAAATTCAGGCTAAAATTCGGGACCAAATTCAAGCCAAATTGGGGTAAAATTACAAATCAAAACTCAAGTCTAAGTCCAGGTGCGGGTCCAAATTGAGGTAAAAATTCAGGTTCAAATGCTGGCCAGAATTCTAGTCCACACTCATGTCCAAATGTAGGTTTTAATTCAGGTTTAAACTCAGATCCGAATTCTGTTTAAAATGCAGATCTAAATTTAGGCTAAAATTCAGGTCCAATTTAGGACCAAAATTCAAGTCCAAATTTAGGCTCCAATTGTCCAAATTCAAATTCAAATTCTGGTCCTAACTCAGTACAAAATTCAGGTCCAAATCCTAAAAGTCAAGCCCAATTTGTCTTGAAAATGCAAGTTCAAGTCAGGTCCGAATTTAGGTCCAAATTCAGGCTAAAATTCACACCCCCTTATAATCTAAACTGAGGCAGTGCAGCTAGAATTAGTAGATTGTTGCACTAGCTCTCCCCCCAGTAACATTTTATAAATCTGTTCAAAATTCAGGTTCAAGCTCAAGTACGAATTCTGGTCCAGGTTGAGGTCACATTATACCAGAATTCGGACCCAAATCAAGTCCAAATAAAGGTTGGTAGGTTTAAATTCTAGCCCAAACTTAGGTCCAAATTCAGGTCGAGATTTAAGCTAAAGTTCTGGCTCAATTTGTGGTCAAAATTCAGGTTCTAATTTAGACCCGAATTCGGATACAAATTCAAGGCCAAACATAGGATTAAATTCAGATTCAAAAGCAGATTCGAATTCAGATCCCAATTCAGTCTAAAATTCAGGTTCAAACTTAGGCCCGATTTGTCTAAAATCGGATCCTAATTAAAATGTATGTTCAGATCCAATCTAGGCCCGAATTGCCCAAATTCAGATACAAATTCAGGTACAAATACAAATTCAGATCAAATTGAGCTCAAAATTCAAGACCAAATATGGTTTTAAATTCCGGTTCAAAATCACGTATAAATTCAGATCCAAAACTCAGGCTAAAATTCAGGTCCATTTACAGAATCAGAGAGAATATCAGATTGAGGTCAACATTCAGGTACAAATTTAGGCCAGAATTCTGATCCAAACTCCGGTTTAAAATCGGGTATACACTCAGATTCGAATCATGATCCAATTGAGGGTTATAATGCAAGTCCAAATTTAGGCCAGAATTAGGGTTCAATTTCCCGTTCAAGCTAAGATCCGATTTCTGTTTCAAATTGAGTTCCAAATTTAGACCAGAAATCAATTCCAAATTTGGGTCCAAGCTCAGTGTTGAATTCTGGACAAAATTTAGGTCCGAGTTCTGGTTCAAATTCAGGTACAATTTAAGATTTTTTTTGCTGTATGGACTCATCACTGCGACCAGTATCGTTGATCTATTGCGATATCGCCCGGGTGTCTGCTGTATAACATGCACTGCATTTTTCTGCTATAATCGCTATTGAATGAGCGATATGCTTACTAAATTTTATGCGTGCTTGCGTGTAGTGGGGTTTACCCTTCCTTCAATGCTTCAATGCTATAGATCTACTTTACCCACCTTGCTCCTCAATGTCAGTACAGTCTCCAATTACAGCAATCCCTGGCGAGGCTTGTCCAGTACAGAGTGACTTGTTGCACTGTCAAGAGTGCTTTTATGGGGGTCATATAGAAATCAGCATGAAGGAAGGGTAATAAGGGGCCTGAGAATAAACCTATGCTAAAGTCAGTTGACATCGAATAGCCTGATCCTACTAAGATTCGAACCCATGACTACTCGCTTGTCAAAGCAGACTCGGTAACCTTGCGGCTACGGAGCCCTCTCCAATTTAAGGTTAAAATTCAAGTTAAAATTTAGGCCCTCTTGAACGTCTTTTGGAAAGACTACTGTTATACAAAAAATCAGAGGGGTTGTGCACAAGACACGACCGCATAGGTGACGTAGGACCACGTAAGCCTCTTTGTAGCGACAATAGGATGTATCCATGTATATAATACGATTCTTCATGTATACAAGCTACATCCGTAACGGTCATCAAAGTAGAAACATTGTGTACATTCAATCCTCAACCGATTTTGGAGTTATATCCATGAACTGATTGAATCTATTTTATTAAAACGAAACCAAGTTAGTAACTAAACCAAACAGTAAATAAATTTGTATGATATGTTTCTACGTTGAATAGTGCTTTTCCTCTGGTAATCGGTAGACGGTATGCGCGAGTTTTCAAAAAGTTGAAAATTTTGCGCAACTTTTCTGCGGCTTACAAAAGGACACGGATAAAGCATTTACAACCTGCAGACGTATTGGAAGTCGCAGAAAATGACGCCTGTGACCAGCAAACTTATTAACGTCATTGGTTGGTCGTCCGTAATGGCGAAAAATTCAACTTTTCCCTCGTTGACTGTGTTAATTATGGTATTAACTGGGCAAGAAAATATAATAAACTCGTTGTGTGGCCCTTAAAAGAACCGATTGTTTGATTATCATAATTCCTGCTTGCAATAAACTTGCACTAACGCATTTAACGTAATTCTCTGTTCGGTAAATTGGAGTACCGATAACCGCTAACCAGGCACGGCTTGTTGCAACGGACCAACCGGAAAGCCTCAGCAGCTATGCGATCAACGAAACCGTTCGTGTGGTCCTGAATCACGATGAAATACCAATCCAAGTGGCCAGCTGCAAGTGACGTGGGATGCTTCATGCTTCTGGTCGTTTTGTTGTCGCGAGCAGCATATGTCCTCCCAATTCCAGAACTCCTGTCGCCAGATATTCCATCACGGCAGCGAAATAAGTGCTTCAGCTCCAACACACGGTCACACGGTCAGCCGCCGATGAACACGTGCACGAGTCGAACGTGACTCCCGTTTGTTCTGGCAAACGATGTTGGCACTAGCTCAGCTAGCGTTTGAATAATGCTGTTCACCGGCTTACCACGTGTTATGTACCAGAGCAAGCGACAAGAAACGACCACACCCATTTTTCATGGTCCTTCATTCTATCATCTACGTGAAATCAAAAATTGAGTATTTCAATTTCAGTCTGAACAAAAGAGCAAAGTTGCCAAAGAAAAATTACGCTACGTATATTACTGTAGCATTAGTGATGGATAAATTTGTGCTGCTAAGATGCAAAAGATGTTACTAAAACTCTTTCATTTGATTAAATCCAATTTCATTTATTTTGACGCTTGGCCGAACACATTTACTTGGAGCTAGTATATTTGTTGGCTGCAACCAGCGTCCAGCAGCAACAAGCGAACAGAAGCGCGAGAGGTGATCGGTTAAAATTATTTGATAAGAAGCAAACAATCAGATCAATCTAAGTTAAATAGAATTAAAACCAGTGAGTGAAAATTCCTCAAATCTTCATGAACATATGTTACGTTCTTAAAAGAACGGTTTTTCGACGTGATATGCTGGAAATTTAAGCCTTCTTTTCCGTCTTCTTGGGCAGCAACAAAACAGTTTGGATGTTCGGAAAGACACTTCTCATAGCAGAGGTGACACGGGACAGCAATTTGTTCAACTCTTCGTCGTTGCGGATGGCCAGCTGCAAGTGACGATAATTCTGATCGTTTCGTTGTCGCGAGCAGCATATGTCCTCCCAATTCCAGAACTTCAGCAGCCAGATATTCCTTCACGGTAGCGAAAAGAGTGCTCCAGCTCCAACACCTCGCTTGGTGAATTTGCATGTCTTCGTTGCCTTATCCGTGGGAAGCAGCAACAGCTGAAGCTCAACAATTTTCGATCGGATTCTATAGGGCGTAAATTAAATACAATCATAAGGAAGCTTAACCCATAGCTTATATCGTATATATTTCTGTCATCCGTGCTAGGGAAGCACTGACGAGGAGTGACGAGAGGAGTCAAAAATATAAAAATAATTCAAATTTTTAAAATCAATTCTAAAACAAAAATTTTTCAAATTCAATTTCAAAAACAAAATCAATAGTTTTCTATATTTTCAGTCGATTTCCCGATCAATTGGTGTAAATATCTTGGAAATCTATTGAAAATTGACTGAATTATAAGCCGAAGCGTGGAAACGCGTTTCTACTTTGATGACGTCATTTCCAACAACAATCACGAAGCAAGAATTCTGGTAAAACATAGGTTCATTATTTTCAATTTTTCAATAGTTCAACATCAAGATTCCACACTTTTCTTTATTTGGTTCAATTCTTAGAAGATTTTCCAATCGATTGGTGTAAGAATATTGAAAATCGATCGGAAAACCGCTGAGCTATTAGCTCTCAAAACCTTTCATTTTTCGTGACGCTCGCCTTTTTCGATTTTTTGGAATGACACCCTATCTCAAAACTTACCGTAAGACGTAGTCCTACGTCAAAAAGCATTTGTTGTCAGGAAAAGTTCATTTGTTTACATTATGATGTCGCCGGAAAAATCGCAATCGTCAATCGTTACTGCATATTAGCGAATGAAAATCTTGGTTCAGTCGCTCATGAACGTCTTCCGTGGTTGTCGTTGAAAGTCGTGGTTGAACTGTTGAAATATCTTCCATTCCAGGGTGTGTGATGTTACCTGACACGATTAAGCGATCGTCAGGAAACCTGGAGGTGGTAGAGAACTAGTACGATAACTGTGATTAAAACTGGTGACTGCGGCTGTTGCTTCATAAAATACGTCTTTTGTAAAAAAATTTACCATACAAATTGTATCTTGAATGTATTGCTCTAAATTCTAAATATTGCCATGTTTATCTTTCTTTTTTTAGAGTGGTTTTAACCCAAATGGTCATTCACCACGTATGTTTATCTTTTATTTATTCTTTACAAAGAGAATTTTTGCACAACGTTCACAGTCTAGCTGGCCAATCGAATTAGATTCAACTTCGAAGAAGAAACATTTTGCAACCGACCTGTGTCAATGGTATTAAGAACTAGTTTAAGTGATTATTTAGAATGCCACCTGTGCCGATTGCATTCATCAGTTACCACAGGCTGCTAGTGACTGCTCATCGGTTGGTGATCTTTCCATTCAGTAACAGCAGCACTGAAACCAATGTACCGATGCGATGCGATGTACCAACACCAGTACCATCATCCGTACACAGTGACCCGGTCTCGATCGAGGCGATCGTGACTCACAGAGATGAATCAATTCCTCTGCTGCTGGCTGGCTGTACCGGTTAATAATCGGGCGCACACGAGGGGTGGCATTAACTAACCTTCGTCTGTACCGTTTTGTTGGTTTAGCGCTTAATGCATATTTCAACAGACTGAATTACCGCAAGCTTGATGGGTTCGGCCAGGTGTAGTAATAGAGAAGAAGCTCGTGGAAGGTTCAACTACGACGACGACGACGACGACGACTGTTATAAAGGTATATGAATAAATAAGAATGAAACAAAAAACGAGCAGTAGAGTAAGAAAACAGAAAAACAGCTCGCAACAAGTGTCTATACGGTTGGGTGACTTGCCTCGGCTTCATGTGTGCCTGGTAGTTTTAAGCTTCTATTAATGCTTTCGAGGTGTCGATGAGGACGCGATCGGTCGTGTGGTGCTCTGGCACATGGTCAGCAATGTGATCGAAGAAACAGGCTGAGATGAAACAATTTGAAAGGGAAAGTAGCGATCGTAGTCGTCTCACACCACCGCACAGGGTTCGTCACTTCTGTCGCTGGCGCTGCATTCTCCGAACGTAGAGAGGAATTTATAGGTTGTAAAGCATAATGCTGAAGGTTAAAACACTGCCAAAGGTAGTCTGTTTTGGTAGCAAAGCAGAAACTTTCTGCTGTTTTGAATGAATCACTTCGATCGGTTAGTAGCAATTGAAGGCATCATCACAAACATCAGAAATACTTTCCTTTATATAACATCAAACGATCAAACGGAGTCGAAATACCAGCAGCTTGATTAGCTCAATCGCAGCAAATTGATAATTATGATTACAATAATTGGATTACACGCCTTCATTTCGATTTCGTTTGGAACTCGGCTTTGTTGATCCGTAGATTGGCGAAACCGATCGGCGAACGGGGCAAAACAATTTCGAAATTGAGGGAGCAGCAGCCAGCCGGTGAGCGGCGCCGTGAAAATGCTTTTTGTACCACATTATCGATCGCTGGTTGGAATTGGAGCATATCTTAAGCGGTCATTACGTAATAATTTGTTTGCTGTTCAACAAAGGGATCTATCTATACACATTAAAAATAATCTGTGCTAACCGACGAAACCGTGCTCCGAGTTAGGGGCAATTTTAAGAACTCTGTTATTGTAAGGGACCTTCGCGGGAAAATACAGCTCAATTTGAACGACGCAAAGCGCGATTCATTCGGCAACGCCCATTAGCAAACTTACTGAAAGCATTAGGTGTTGCAATCTAGGGTTTGATGTACCGCAAAAACGGTAGGACTTGTGCGAAACCACTTGCTCGCTGCTGGGTGTAACAATGGCTCTTAAAGCTGAACAAGAAGAGCACTCTTTGTGCGTCTTCAAACAAACCACCGATCTTGATTTGCCTCGAGAAGTACTACAAAGATCTTGGAAACGGATTCGCCGTTTTGTGTGCTATTCATTATTGGACGAGAGTGCATGAATACTGTAGAGTAGAATGATATTTATTTTATGTTTTGCTTTAAACGAGATGACGCAGCCGCGCTTGACTGTATAATAGAGGCTTAGATGCTCGCAATTATCGCATATCGTGTTGTTTTCCGCGCTCTACAGCAGCAGATTCACCGATAGGAAAAACAGTGCCAATGCTGGTGTGGTGTGGGCTTGGGAAATAATTAAACCAAATAGGTAACTGCACCGTTCGTTGTTGTTGTTGTTGTTGTTGAAGAAAAACTGAAAAACGATCCGAAGAAAAACCGAAAACAACAAAACAAGGAGTACAGACAGACAGACAGTGTGTGTGTGTTGTGGGAATTCGTGTGGCATTGGGTGGCAGTGTGCAGTGTATTTATTACAAAATCAGTGCCTTTGGAAAATAGGCCCTCGCCATGGGAACGAAGATAGAGTACGTCGACTCGAGCCACATGTACGCGACCAACTACATCAGGAACTCGAAGGCGATCGCGGTGCTCTGGGCGATCTTCAGCATTTGCTATGCGATCATCAGTGTTGTCGCCTTCGTCACGCCAGGTGAGTAGATGTTGTTCTAAAAATGTTTTATGTATTTGTTTACCTGCCAAGCCGTGCCGAGTTTGAATGGTTTGGGGAGCGTTTTTGCAGCTTGTTGCTCAATTTAGTGAGGCAAATGTTGCCTGTTTTGCGCAACATTTTTGCGGACAGCTCGTTCTGATTGCTAGCTGTGATGGCACGTTTCTGTGAGAACATGAGCTTTGGTGATCCATCATTTCATCACAATTAAACTAAAAAAGTATTCGTTTGTTAAATCATCACACAGGATAGCTTATCACGTATTGTATACGAAAGTGTTTATACATTGCTGAGTGAGTGTTGATCAGGATGTTTTATGATTCAACGTTTACACGTTCGATGGGCACGTAAAGCTGCTATAACATTCAGTATAGTCGAAATAATTATTTAGAAAGTTTTGAATTCTTTTTAACAACTAACCCATATGACGTAATCTTTATATTTGTCTTGATACTGTAACTTAAGAGGGTTTCAAGTAAATTCACCGTTCGATACAAATCGAGTTTGTATAAATCGGCTATAAATTATAGATATCTATAGGGATAAAATCAGTCTTTTTCCACCATAAGAAGATATTTTCATATGGATGCCAGGAATCTACGACAGCATGGTGTTTGATTGTGGCAATAGTGGGATTTTTTCCCTCATTTTCATGCGCAGACATAAACAGAAAATGGGACACCGATTCTTCGAAAGCATGTTTCGGCCTTCAAGTAGTCGCTAGATCAAGGGCGCTGTATCTACTTTTACGAAATTAACTCCGGACTACGCCATTGAACATAAAATTGAACTTATATGCAGGGCCCGGCATCGTCGAAACAAATAAATGAAGCTGACTTTCTCTTGCCTTCGCTTCATCATGAAGCGACTTGCTACATTTGTTGAACAGAACGTTTCAAGCAAGCTTCAATTGAAGTTGGTGACTGTTTCAATGGACGATGACTGAAAGTCAGGCACGATTTGTCGATATTGAACGGGTTAATTATAATATGCGTTGCGTTATAAGAAATGTTACTCAAATTCAATTCATTTGCATTCAAAATTGTTGGCCTGCTTCTGAATATTTGATAGAAAAGTACAAATGAAAAGTTAAAACCGATAGTGATGATGAAGTGAAACCCGTTTCACTGGCTTCACTGCTTCATTGTTGTGTGAAGCTATGCAATTGAAGGTGACGTTGTCGGGCCCTGCTTATATGTAAATAAATTTAGACTGGATAAAGCTTTACATAAATTTAAACTAGAAATATGTCTTAAAACTGAACATGATAACAAACAAAAAAGAAATTGGGCTAGAATTTTGATAATTTGGAGTTGAAATTTTATTTCGAATTGGACTTGAAATTGGATTTCAATTTGTACTTAAATTTATAATTAAATAATTGAGTGACGGATCGGCTATATCCGGCGGAGACGAAGTGCTTCACGATGTCCAACTTCTTCATTCCGGGGTGGAGCTGGCTGGCAGTACGAACAAAGCATCAAGCCCGTTGGCTGCGATCTTATCTGGTCGGTAAAACACGTTGTGTACGATTGGATTCATACACACATTGGAACAATTCGTTAATGCATCCGGTGTATCCCAGGGTAGTAACATGGGCCCGTTACTATTTATTCTCTATGTCAACGACATTATGTTTGACTCAGATCACAAGTTACCATATGCGGATGATTTGAACATGTTTTATAAAGTTCGTTCACCTGATAGATAATTTCGTTTACTGGTGCAGACGAAATCGACTTACGATTAGCATTTCAAAATGTGTCATGATGACGTGCAACCGCAATCCCGCAATCATTTCCCTAATATATTCTACTATAAAATCGATGGTGTTGTACTACAAAGGGTAGATTAAATGAGCGATCTCGGCGTGGTTTAGGATCAATAATTGTCATTCGATCTGCATTGATCTGCAATTTTTTTTCCATGTGTGGACTCATCACTGCGGCCAGTATAGTTGATCTATTGTGATATCGTCTGGGTGTTTGCTGTATGACCTGCACTGCATTACTTTTTGCTTTCGCTGTTGAATGAGCGATATGCTTATTAAATTTTACGCGTGCTTGTGTGTATTGGGGTTTACCCTTCCTTCAAAGCTTGATCTAACTTTACCCACTTATTCCTCGCTGCCAGCACTATGCCATATTATAGCCGTCCCTGGCGAGGGCTCATTCGTACCTCTGACCAGTACACTTAACTATAAGAGGGACATATGCACTGTCAAGAGGCTTCAGGGGGTAAATATAGAATTCAGCATGAAGGAAGGGTACATGAGGGGCCGGAGAATGTACCTATGCTAAAGTCACTTGACAAGGAATGACTTGATTCTACTACGATTCGAACCCACGACCACTCGCTTGTCAATGCAGAATCGATTTATCTGCAGTAGTTGCGAGAGCTAATCGGCAACTATGATTTATTTCTAAGCTCTCTACAGACTTTACTAAAATGCGTCATTGGTGTGGTATCCTTATCATCTATCCAGAACTCTTCGCCTAGAACGTGTTTGCCGAAACTAGAATTTACTCGGGCATCGTTTGATTGGACATGAAAGTTTACAGTTTGCTTGTGATTCTTTCCCAACAACCTCCATGATGGGGAGAATCTGGTGTATTGAAGTATAATTTAATCCCTTCAGATTTAGGCCAAATGACCGTTAAGTGGTCTCTTTAGATAAAAATCTCTTTAGATAAAGTTTTATCAGCTCATTATATGTTTCGCCAAGGCTTTCCAGCTGGTTAAGAAGTATGACACTGGTCTTGTCTAATAAGCCAATCGTCGTGTGTTCGAATTTCAAAAAGACTGTTCGGAATAGACTGTTAAAGTGAATAAGATCGTAGTACGTGCCCTGCAATTGTTCTGTACACTAACATTTGAATGCGAAGTTGGTCGAACAAAAAAACAGAAGGACGAATTCCATCGAACTGTGGTTCCGGTACTTTGCTTGATGTGCTCCCACAAAATAGTTCCATAATCGCACAAAGGTACTTAGTTTTAGTTCTACATAGCTTGAGCGGTTCTAAGTCATACGCTAATTTTGAGTCAACAGCTTCAGTTGTCGTTTCTCTAGGAGGACTGATGGTAAAATGTCCAGTCGGGACCAAACGCGCCACCATCATATTTCAGGAAAGACTCATTTTCAAGCCTAATGTATAGGTCATAGAAACTTTCTATATTACACGAATCCTACGAAAAATGAAATTGATACGGTCAGGTTATTTATTACAATTACCCAGAAAAACCTTTTCGCGATATCTTAGAATCAATTGGTCTGGATCAAATCGCAAAATTAAAAAAAAAGTTAATGACAGCAACCGCTCAAGGATTTCTTAAGCTGCATTTTACTCTAATCAGATTTTTTAGATGTTGCAAACAGCCAGATTGATTTTGAACAATTGATAGTTGAGTAATTCTCGTTGAAACGGGGCCACTACTGACACGAGGTCTTCAAATATTGGAACTTTTACATTTAATTGGTTGGTTGAATGGTTAAAAACTAAGAATTACACTTTTAATACCTCGAAATAGTGGACCCCTCGTTCGCCAAGGGGCCTTACAGTTTCATAAAAAGTTGAATTTTGAGCAAACCTTCATATCTATATTATGTGATATTTCACAAATTTGCCATGAAACAACTAACAAACGACCCAGTTCCGTAAAGAAGATTAAAAGTGTAATTCTTATTTTTAACCATTTTCAACCAATTAAATGCAAAAGTTCCAATATTTGAAGACCTCGTGTCAGTAGTGGCCCCGTTTCAGCGAGAATTACTCAGTTACAAACATCACAGAGCACCAAATTTTGATTTCGTTTTTCTCGAAATCAAAATTTTGTCACTTTACGGGGTCTGACTTAACACCGACTAATTGCTCCAGCGAAAATGGACCTGCCGATCATCGGGACGGGACCGGGATCTGGAATAATCGATTTAAGGCGTAGGTAGACACAGGAGTAGAAGCAGGCACAACGCTCCTTAATAATGAGGAGTACGAGCTGTTCAAACCACAAGTAGGGTGATTTATGTATTTTGGACAGGCGTTCGCGTTTTCTATTTTGGACTTTTCCATTTGAGTTTGTCATAAATGTCCAAAATAGAATATGCGTTACGCCCGTCCAAAATAGATAAATCACTTCTTCTACTTCTAAAAGGATAATTAGATGCCTATACTGTTCTAAGGGGCCATCCAGATACAACGTGGACAGAAAAATACCAATTTTTAACCTCCCTGTCCCCCACCGTGGACAAGCGTGGACATTGACACAACCCCTACGCCTACGCCCCTGTTTGTCCGCGTGGACATTTTTTTCTTATGTGTAATTTAACAAAACAGAAATGCATGGTGCTAAATTTTGTTTTCAACTTGATTTATGCAGTATTTATAAAAAAAACATACACTCCAGTCTAAAGGCGGACACAATGTCTACGGATTTTGAGTCGCTGCGGAAATTTGGGTTTTTCCGTGCATTTTCTGTCAAATTCCCGCAGCGTTAAAATCCGTGTGCAAGGTGTTAGGACCTGAATTCTTCTGTTCATAGTAATCTTGTCTACAGCGAACTATTATCGACTGTAAGAAAGTCAGTTTCAGTTTGACTTTTGCTTTTGATTCTTCTCCGTCAATATCCCTGTCTAACTAGAGCACCTCAGCTTTTCCGTCTACTTCAACACAACACAGGACCTTTTCGATGCGACGCGGTTCATAAAATCCTCTGAAGACGAATCCTTCGGTAATGCTCGGTTCATGTGTTTACGTCAACATATGCCTCATCAGAAGATAAAACTTTATATGAGTCTAAAAACAATCACTGATTAATGGTTATGTATAATTAATTCAATATTTCTGTTTCTAATTTCTGTTTTTGGTATGAAAAAAAAAAAAACTTGTCCACGTGGACATTTATGATACCCTCTCCCCCCCTTCCGTGGACAAGCGTGGACATTTCCATACCCCCCACCCCCCCTCTAAACTGTCCACGTGATATATGTATGGCCTCTAAGTCGTGCCGATTTTGCATTGAAATCAAACAGTCAGCGCGGCGTCTTTACTTAGTAAAGTTTATCAGGTACAATGCGCTAATAAGACCAGGACTACTGGTCTTATTAGCTACAGGAATGAGATGCGGACAATGCTTTGCGGGGATTTTCAAGCACTGGTCGTGTGCTCAGTATCCACAAAGTCGCTAATGCTTGTAAGGATACAAAGTGCGGTATATTCTGTGAGAACTCCTCGTAATAACTCCGCAAAAAGCTGAAATCACATTGACCGTCAGCATACATCAACGGCAACGTAACGGAACGGAGCGTCAGTGACGGTCGCATGCGTTTTCAATGTGCACATTCACATGCGTCCGGAACATCATATCACGGAACGCCAAGGTACGCTTTCGACGGTAGGTTGCCAACGGCACTCGCGGCCTGCGGTCTGAATCATGTATCAAGTGTCAAACAATGATTTTGTAAGGAATTCTGCCAAATGATCATTTATAATTTTGTTATTTTATGCCAAGCCGCGTTATGCCAAACAACATTATGCCAAATGAGGTAAAGCTTAGGATTGGGCCAAATTCCCGAAAGTATCGATAATTGAATATCAATATCAAATCCCCTGCTTTATCGATAATGTCGATATATCGTTCGTGAAGCATCTATATTAGATTTATCGACACTATTTAAGGCGGCATTCCCCAATCCCAGGAAATGCTACGCACAAAAAGGGATTCATAATAATTAATCAATAAAAACATGTTGAGCAAAGAGAGTGCCTCCAGAACACGCACGCAACACGTCACTCGCTCCAGGGCAGCTCTATTTCGGACACGTCGCTTTGTACAGAAAACCGCACTCGTGCACCACCTGCCAAAGCTGTTCGCGCCCAACTAAATCGTATGTTGCCCAGGAATCCACAAAAATCCCGATACATCTGGATGACCTGCCGAAGAGTAAAAAATTGATCCCCAGTAGCACGGGCCTCCATAAAGCCCACCTGGTACTACCCTACGAACTCTTTTGCCACCGGAGCACTATGGGCCAGAAATCCGAATTTCGGGACAAAAATACTTACGGTTTAACGGCATGTCTCAGCTCAATGTGGTCTTCGGCAACTTTTTGAATGAAAATGTGATGCATCTTTTGAAGGAGTCGGCCAATATTAACAACAATTTAAGTAATAACTTTTTGAGTAATTTTTTTCTTCTTTTTGGTTTCAAAATATTAAAGATAAACCAATTTCAAGTATTTTTTCTGATTTTATCAAACTTCTACCTTTTACCCATTTTCAGCAATAGACCTTTGTCAATAAACGACCCCTCAAATCACATTTCTAATTTTAACATGTTTATTTCAGAGTGTTGAAAAATTCATTGCAGTAAACAACTCAATGAGATTTCAAGCACCATGAAATTTCAACCTTGATCAGAAGCGCCGAACTCACATATGAATTTCTCTCGCTATTATATGCGATGTCTCTGTTGCTATGCGATGTGAACCAAATTCAGATGTCAGCATTTTGCTTACTTCTTCCATAGCTGACATTTCATACAACGAACCAGAGAGCGAAAGAGAATTAACCGCCGGGGGTACCCCCCCCCCTTCCTTTTCCGCTCTTCCCCCTCCTTCACCAAAAAATTTTCATTTCTTTCCCCTACCGTCCCTTCATCAATTGTAGAACCATCGTTTCAAAAAAAAAAAAAAAAAAAAAAAATATTAAAAAATATATGTATGACCTCATTCCAAGGTCAAGACTAAAATCTTGAGATTAGTCTATCTGCAATTAGTTTGTATATCAATTTGTAGGGCATTGTTGAAGCTATCTGCCCAAATGTTCATTTAGAGAATACCTGGAAAATATCCTGGAAAACGATTACTTCAATCAATCATTTTTCTTGTCAACGGCCAAGGCCAACTGCGCAGCATGTACCGCAGAGAGAATTCCAAGGAATCAAGTGGAACCATAAATAATACCTAATTCCATTAAAATCCTTGAAATCAAGGGGAAGGAAGAAAGCGTGAACCTCCGTACCAAACGCTTCCCTTATAGACACAGACGTTGGGAGTATCTTTGCCAATAAAGGATACGTGATACTCCGAACCCTCGAGGATGAACTAATGGAATTTAGACCAGAAGCCAGGCTGCAATTGGCTTGGCCAAGGATATAGCGCCTTATTTTAGTCTACCAAAAATATTAGTTTAAATGATATAACGCTTGAAAATAAAGTCATGTGGTTTATTGGTTGTCTAAAACTACAGTTGTAAGGTTAGGAACTAAAAACCACACAACACAAATACAAATTGAAGTATTTTCAGGTATGGCCACGCGGAGGTACTAGGTAGGGGATAGATGGCTAAAGCTATGTTGGGCGCTTTTTCCTAGTTACCATTTCCATTTCATAACCGGAGTGGATCCTCTCTCATGAACAAAAAAAAAAATAGATTGATACATTTCAAGACTTACTGATTAAATTTGTTACTTACTGATCCACTGATTCCAGTTCGTTTGGTTCAAAAGAGGAAAAATGCAACTAATGTACGCGTCTTCTTGGATCTGAATTTCCATTACTGACCGCTAGGCTAGATACTAGACTGCTAATGTTGTGATGCGTGAGAAAAAATTCAATGGAAATACCTAGTTTTGATTTTGTCATCGCTCCATGCGCTGCTGTCAGTTGTAAGGGAACTGACGTTGAGTGATTTGCTTGTGCACCTTTTGAGACGTGAAGCCATTATTGTTCCGACCGACTTTTCTACGATATTTTATTGCATATGTCAAAGAGATTGTAGAAAAGTGCAGATCGTTGCGCATGTAGGGTACGGGTGGGTATTTTCAGCATGTTTCTAAATTCAACCTATTTGCCTTTTCTTTCGCCAATAAAAATACTTTGTCGACATACAATTTTAATATGTTTTAACTGTTTTCTCAAGCCTCTAAGTAATCTAATATATTATTTATTCAAAGAACGTCAAAGCCACCTGTTTTTCCACTAGAGCTAGGCCATGGGCTGAAAAAATAGATGCTATCGCTTAATGGGCCTAAATACCCTCCCGTGCCCTATTTTTTGTGGCTAAGATGAACTGGAAACTAAAATAAACAATTAACGGAATGATCTTTTGTATCAATTGTTGCGGATTGCTATAAAAGCCAGATGCCTTTTTTTTATTTTATTTTTTTTATTAGGAATCCGGACATATGGGTCTTGCGCTTTATACACATGATATTAAAAAAATCACAAACATGAAAAACGTAGGTAACATAAGTTATATAAAAAACTTATTTTTAATTGATTCGATAAATCGATATTACGTTCTGTACGTCGTTTGCCATGGACATCATGGCCTTTCATTTCTATTATTTACGACAACCAATTTTATTTTATTTTTGTGTAAGTATATATATGATTTGCTAAACTTGCTTTAAGTTTCGAATTCGTATTACTAAATTAAAAGATTATAATAGTTATTTATTTGATTCGCATTGCAAAAAAAACACTTTTGAATGTCAAGCAATTTCCCAAGCTGTTTGATTGGATTGGCTTGACTGGTTGGAGTTGTGTGAGAGACTGAGTTGACTAAATTTCGCGAAAAATCTGTCCAATTTTAATTGACGTATAATTATACGATTAATTCAATTTGTGGACGGGAATGGCTCTGTCAACGTCGAGTGATATAATGTGCGAATAAATGACCGCAGCTCAGCAATTCGATGGATGTCATCTCAGCGATTATTTTTGTTATGTTAGAGTTTCACAACCACTTTGGGTCATAATCGCCGGAACGAAGCTACTGGTTGTTCTTCATTTCTATCGTGTAACCGCGTCTGAAAGCAAAATGCTATCCTACTCGGGTTTTATTTACAAAAAATGAGTGAAACAATCTTTATTGAATCGCCAGTTACATCCTTTGTCTTCTCAAAGTAAGTAGTATTGGCTTTTTATGAGCTTTGAAAGTAAACACTATTTGTGGTCTAATTTGCAACTGTTGTTTTGAGGCTCGACGTAAGGATTTGTTTTCATTTCCTTGCAATCATAACCGCAGACGTCGGTAGCCGGCTTTTTATTGAACGGAAAACATGTTATATGTATGGAATGCCAATCATTTGCGGATCGTTTTGCCGCATGACTGCTCGAATGCATCAGTGGGAGGAAACATGAGCTATTTGAGGGTGTTAACATCGCCACCGCCGCCACTTTGGAGTCAATGTATCGGCTGAACTTGAGCTCGGTGAACCGAGAAATCTGCTTAAATCGGCTATGTTTTAGGAAAAAACTGCATTAGCTAATATCTTTGATTTACTGTTACTTTCGTTTTCCGTAAACATATTTTTAATATTCATTCATTAATTTATTAGGCACATAAACGACGAATTAATTGCAAACATTATCAATTTATTACTATTAAACAACGGATCAAATCAATTATATCTTCCCCCACGATTATGACGCGAAATTATGATCAATTTTTCCTGTTCTTCTTTCTTTCTGCACGCTACTCTTCAGAATGGGTCGGCGATTCGGACTCGGATGCCGGCGGACGGCTTGGCCTGTGGCAAATCTGCCAGAAAGATGACCTGAAAGACAGCTGCAGCGGTAAACTGGAGAACTTGCTCGCGATGCAGTCAATCGCCTTCCAGGTTAGTTCGTTGGTTAAGTTAGTTAGTTAGTGCTTGTTGAGGAGAAGATTGGAATCGCGTGTCGGTCGAAAGATTTGGCTTTCCTGCTTCCCATTATTTGCTTTCGCCCGTGCGATTTCGAAAATGGGTTAAACCTCCGTATGCCAGCATAGTTTTCCCTGCCGCGATGCTGGTTGGATAACCCGGGGCGCACCGTTAGTATGTTAGTTAGTAAAGTGGCTTGGTTTGATACATAAGTACCACCAACTAGGTGTGAATTTTCCTTCCCTCCTACTCAATTATACTTATTACCATTATTAATACCAGCGGAGGCAAAACTATGCCGCCGCCGCCCCGTGGCCGAATTACACACTTACAGATCGTTCGGCTTGTTTCTATTTGGTTTTCTTCCCTTTCCAGGTGGCTACGGTGTTCTGCGGTTTGGCTGTTGCCACATCGGTGCTGGCAATCTGCTGTCTTCTGCTGATGGTGTTTATGAAATCAACCACCGTCTTCCACATCTGCGGTTGGATGCAAATGCTTTCCGGTAAGTTTTTCTATCCACCTATCCACCAGTTCGCCAGTTTCTGCCGAATGCAAGTACCGTACAAGGTAGCGATCGTTATGAAATGAAAAGAAAAGAAAGTTTCTTTTTCGCTTGACATTTGTTTTGATTTAACATCAGTTGAATGTGAGGTGAGGCAACATCGTTCGATTCGTACATTGTTGATTGGTTCGCTATTGTTCCTATTGATGGTAATTGAGAGTGGCGGTCGATTCAATTGAATCGATCGAAGTAGCAACCGGCACCGGTACCGGTACAATGCACAACTGCACAATGCGCAACGTCAATTTGCTGCAGTTTTACTGCGCTTGTGCGCACGAGTTACGAGTTACGACAATCCGACGCCGACGCCGCTGCCACCGCGGCGGAGTCGAAAAGTTTGCGGTTTTCCATTTCCTTGGCACTCACTGCACTGTGGTGTGGTATAATGCTTAGAGTAGTAGGCGGCTTTTGATTTTTTTTCCGCATTCAAAGGACCATTTGCCGGGGAATGTAACAATAGGCGGAGAAATGTCGGAGTCGGCGAATTCTTGACCGGCGATTATATGAAAGGTTTTGCAATTATTTTTACATTCCTGCGGTATAAAGTTAGACGGTCTGTTGGTCGAATTTTATGGGCGGTTGCTTCACGGACAAAAATTAATCTAATAGATTTGCATCTAATGACAACCGTATTGCTTAGGTATCTTGCTTTCAGTATTTCATTGTGACACGGCCATGGTTTTCTGCTAAAATGAACTTTAGAATTAATGGAATACATTTCTGTTATAAATAACAACAGTAGGGGAAGGGCGGTAAAGACGGACACCTTAAGGTAAAGACTCAATATCTACTCAAATATAACTGTATTGATCCCAATTTTCGTATAAACTGAACCTTTAAGTCTCTGTCTAATAAAGTTACAACGTGTGCTGGAAAATTTCTTCCAAAATTTATGCATTTTTTAATATTATAAACATCATGTATAAATCAGAGTTTCTGCGCATGGGCGGGAAAGACGGACACTTGATATGGGAAAGACGGACACTCGCAAAAAGGTGTCACGCGTCGTTGAATTATCAGTATTAAGAAAAATTAACATATTTCATAATGTATTTAGGAAAGAATTGGTTTGGGAAAACCCCCTTCCCGATCCCCCCTTTGAGCGAGAAAATAAAATGGTTCCCTTCAATATTTTAATTGGTGACGAATTAATCGTTTCTAAAAGTTGACTCATTGCAACTGCTATATGACTTCTGGTTACTTTTACATATATAATATGTAAGTATTTGCAATGTTAAATCGTTGTTGGGCAAAATGGGTTCAAAATCTGTGTGTCCGTCTTACCCTACCGTTGGGTGTCCGTGTTTCCCGACTTGGATACCATTTTTTCAAACTTCAATAACTTTTTACTGAATATTCAAAAATTCACTAGGTTTCCAATGGATATTCAGTGAAAGATCAAACTAACGCAATGTCGTCGGTTTAGCATGAATATGTTGTTTTTTAACGATTTACCAGCTATTTTCTTCACGCACAAAATTACATCGGTTAACGTATATACGCATTTTTTCTTTGTTTTGCTTATAAATTTGTCAACTACGCTGCTAAAAATCGGCAGTTTATTTCAAAAGTGTTAATTCAATCTATAGAAACATTTCCCATCATTGATTTGCTTCAAAAAATTATTGTTTATGAAATATGACAAGTGTCCGTCTTTCCCGCAGTGTCCGTCTTTACCGACCTTCCCCTATTAATTACTATTGTGTAAGTATATCCAAATCTTTAACGGCAGCCCTTAAAATAATCTTTGGGGTGTTCGACGAAAAAAATCTCTAATGCACTTCAATGGAGTAGGGGAACTGGAGGTACGATACTCACGTTAAGAAGAATCTGGAATGCATATCAAGAAACTAGACAATGGGTCCACAATTTTACAAAACGAATCACAATAAAGAGTCAAAATGCGCCGCAAGAAACGGGCGCCAACTATTTTATTTCAATGCAAAAGCGGACCGATTCAGAACAGCGTGCGTACATACCTACTCCTTAAACCTGTTACTCCGGATTCGGGTCCCGTCGATCGCTGGAGCGGTCGATGCTAAGGAAATGTTATTCTTGGTATCTCGTAAGTACGTGCAGCTTACCTATTCGATATTCACATCCGGGTCACTTTTACTGCTGTCACGAGTCCAGTATCTGTCCAGGACCGACGGTCGATCAGTGATGCCAGGCTTTGCCGAAGAAAAGTCCGTAGTTTTACCATTTGTGTTTTAATCACAGAAGAAAGGGTTATAAATTATAAAACTAAATCAAATTTTAAATCAAACTTTTAATTTAAATGGAAGTTTGACCGACATTTGTTCTTCATATAAAGTGTTTCTCAGTTTTTTTAAAAAGATACATTTGACAAGTGACAACAAATTAATACTTTTTTGATTCGAATCATTTTATGATACATTTTAAATTTCCTCTATATTATTCAAGAACGCATAATCTTGACTTTCGTCATTCGCCTTTAGCCTTTATTTTTCCGAATTCTTTTATTTTTCGTCGTTTGGTTATTTTGTAGGGTAAAGAACCGGTTTTGAGCAGCCTTAGCGGGTCACTGATTGTTTTACCTTATTACAAGCGATGGGTTGACTAAGTGGGGGATATCAGCATACCAATCTTCTTGCTATCTTTAGTTCTTCAAGCTGTTACCATTGGAAGACACTATTGTTGTGCTAAACTTTTGATTTTCCGCTTTAAAAGTTGGAGCGGTGGAACTAATTTTGATCAGACCGAACATATTTTCACCCTCAAGGTGCTTTTTTAAGCAATCCTGAAATCTGATTTTTTTTACGTCCCCGTAAAAAGTCCCTCGAACTTTTCCCCCTATTCAGTAAGTTCGCGTTCCTATCCGCGACCTACTAATCGGCATCTGATGCGTAATCGGCATAGATGCGTGAAATGCCATCTGTCTAAATTGTTTATCGGGGCATACACTCACCGCACCGTTCGGCAAGCGGTATTCGTCGTCTCTTGTATTCTCTGATGTTCTTATGGGAAACTGTGAGTTTGACGTCTCACTCGCTGTTCATAAGGATGGTGTGAGAACAAAAGAGGTAAACAGCAGTACGCACGATTCGACTCAGAACAGTGTTGTCAAAGCAAATAACATTGAAACACATCGTTGCTTCATTAAATCACTGAGAAAATCTTCGAAAATTATTGAAAAAGCTGTCTTTTCTGTGTTTTTAATAAAGAAAAATTAATTATGAACATACATTTCTCTTGAAAGTATTGAACCACGTTTTCACCATTAGAGGTTTCAGTTAATTTCAAACCTATAATTCTTATTTCCAGAACCGAAACAGTGTCTTGGCAACACGATAGTTTATCAGTTTTGCTGCAGCTGCTGCTACTGGTAAACAGGTTCCGTCAATTCAGAATTTGTTTTCAGTTTTGTTATAAAATGATAAAACTTTCGGCTAGTGACAAAGCCTTGGATAATAGAAAAAAAGATAGTGAATAATATGGTATGTGACAATCGAGTGCTTGACTTTTAGAGTGGTTGTAATCAGTGCTGAAAAATGTGATGGATTGGTTAGTAACGAGGTGGTGATTGCCTTCAGCAGCTGAAAAATGTACGTTTTTGGACAACAATTTTTAATTCATCATATTTCTTGTCGGAAACCCAGTAAATTGTGTTTGTGCGAATTAAATGTATGGTTAAGTGATTTGTGAAGATGATCCTATCAAAAGATTTTGAAAATATGAATAAAAAAGTGCATTTTCGGCTCATTTATTTTCAACTGATTAAAATAGGTGACACTGCTTAACTCGTTCCTTACCCTATTTTGTCTTTGATTTTTCGTTTTTCTGTTTTGCTAAGTGTACTCCGTCAACTTTTCCGACGTTATTGACATCTTCTTGTAATTTTTTGTTTATTTTAATGTAATTATAGTCACTTTAACAGCTTAACAGGTTATTCGTGGTTTCTGTGGGACTATAATTTGAACCCGAATCTTCGACGTGAGAGATGTGAATGCTAACTACTACACCGTGTTGACCTCTCGTTTTTTGTTGTCTTTTAACGTTTATTGGTCGTTTTTCGTTATTTTTAACATCTGGTATTCTATCATCGTCTTTTTGTCTCTTTTCAGTGATTTGTCAGTGATTTGTCATTTTTTATTGCTTTTTGTGGCGTTTTTGGTTTGATGGCATCATCATTAGTGACTTTTTGGCATAGCCTGCCACTGTTTTGCTGACCTTTAATTGTTTCTCTAATACCTTCAACCAAAGGCTACATCTATTTACAATCTTTTCGTCGTTTTGTATGGTTTTTTTTCTTTTCGCTATCTTGCATTGTCTGTTCGTCATATTATCGTTGTTTATTCGGAATCATTTATCCGTCTTTTTGTAATCTCCTTATTGCCTTTTCTCCATTTTCGTCATCTCATTGTCATTTCTCTGTTATATTTTTATCGTCTTTCCATGGTTTTTTTTGCCATCGTATTTTCGTTTAATGACCTTTTGCCGCCTTTTCTTCGTTTTCATTGTCATCTTTTTATCATATCTCGTCCTCTTTGTTGCCAAGATAACAAAATTGTTGTATTTTTCTTGTCTTTCCGTTGTTCTTTCGGCGCCTTTTTGATGACGTATATTCGCTATCTTTTTGTAGTCTTTTTAGTAGGTTTTATTTATTTATTTATTTATTTATTGACGTTCGTTTATCGACTGTTGAATGTCTCTTTCCCATTTTTTGTCGTGTTTTTTGTTGCAGTTTTTTATCGTCTTTTTATCGCATTTTTGCCATCTTTTCATCACAGTTCCATTGACTTCTATTCACATTTTCGTCAACATCCGCTGTCTGTTGTCGGCTCTTCGTTATCTTTTCTATTTATTTTAATCATCTTTTCAGCGCTTTCTGAAGGCCCAAGAGTTTTTATTTGTTAAAAAGAGCATATTGAACATTAATGCACAGACTAACAGACGTAACACTTCGAACAAATTTTCTAACAAAACATCGTTTCAAAGACATCCCCAAAACTTTGGTAAAAACACCAGCGTCACCTGCTGTAGTGTTCGCGCTACGCAGAGCAGCTCGCTATAAATTTAGCAATGCTATAAATTTACTTGTATATTCTCTGGCAACAGCGCCAGTGAAAACGAGCGGCGTTCTCGCGTAGCGACGTGTTTGAGTCTTGGCTTAAGTGAACATTTGAAATGATCGTTTTTATTGGCGATTAAATGAGGCTTCATTGTTACGTCTGTTAGTCTGTGCTTAATGCATATTGAACAAGGATTCCATCTACTTGATTAAAAAGAACAACCTTATTCGCTTGATTTTGAAGTTCCATCGCACTACAGAAATCAAATTACGGTGCTGCCAAATTGTGGGAAAAAATAAAAATAAAAATATTTAGCCATTTTGCCGCACTTCAACCAGGAAAATATCAGTATTAATATAAATATCTATAAATATAACTATAAATTCGCTGTCAAAGCGAAAAATGTTAATTTTTATTAACAGCAATAAAGCTTTTTTCTCTCAAAAAGAATAAAGTTATGCTTTTTGGGATAATATTCATTGCATGTAGCATTCACGTACTTTTTGTCACTAAATGAAACTTTCAATCTTCTCCGCAAAGTTTATGAAAATCCGTAGATTTGAGCACTTGATTCGTAGGTCCGTAGAAAATTCCAAAATCCGTAGAACTACGGATAAATCCGTACATCTGGCATCACTGCGGTCGATACGTAGTTGCATGGCATTTTGACCGGTTCTTTCGGAACGTATCAGAATTAAAACAACACTGTGTTCTTTTACCAAAGTTTTGACGTTTGTCTGCACGTACATGGACTACTAGATAGAAAAAAGTTCGAAAAAAAAAGAAAAGAGAAAAAAGGTTAGAGTAAGGAGGGGTAAAAGTGCGATGCGGGTAAAAGTGCGATTCAATGATTTATCGGTGCAGATTCCGATTAAATTTTCTACATTGGCATGGATGGGTGACTACTTTGACAGCTTGAATCTAACGTAAACGTTGGTTGCTTACGAAGCATAGTTGCTGAGTTATGTGCAAATGTTATTTTAGGGCGGTTTTGATGTAATTTTTCGTTATACGGCAAATACGATATCAACAGGAGGATATTACTTGTTGAAAATTTCTAGCAGCGTTTTACATCACTCACATATCTGTTTTGAAAATACGGGGAAAATAATTTACAAAATATATTTCGCTTTTCCGTAATTTAATCTAAGCCCGTCAAGCGCCAAGTGGGGTAAAAGTTCGATTCACGGACGGGGCAAAAGTGCGATTCATGAACGAGGCAAAAATGTATAGCTAATTATATACAGCTTTAGGCACTATATTACAGATAGTAGAAATGAAAGATCTGCAGAAAACTGTGTGCTCTACAAATGTTGGCCGAAGAAAAACAATGTGTTTCCGCTGATGAAACAAAAAACAAACGTTTGGAAAAGTTTCGATCTAACGGAGGCTGCAATACACCAGCGCATAATAGAAAATAATAGAACATAACGCAGATTGAAGATAATATGGTTTTGTTGTTGTACCAGTTTATAGGTACGTTATTGTCTATTGGTAATTGACGTAATGTCGTGCGAAAAGAGTTGCGCAAATTGAAAGAAATAGGTCTGAAACTATCATGTACAAAACGCAAATCATACCGGTAGTTCTCTACAGACTTGAGACAGTAATTTTGCTTAGGGAAGACCAACCCCCGGGCATCTACCATGTTCCCTGAAACCGCTACATTTTGAGGTGGCGCTACATACGTTTTGCTTTTAATAAGCAGCATTCACACAACAGTGGAAGTGACGCAACTGAAGTGACCAAGCCATCAAAACTTAACCACGTATATACCGATTATGTGATATGGAATTGAGGATTTTTGTAAGAGACTAAATAACAGTTCATTGATAATTATAATTTACATTCTACTAAGAGAAAATGTCACTGATTCAGATGATAACCTTGCGAAGATTAGTGCTGGTGCTGCAGAAATACCGTGTGATTCGTTGTTTTGCATTCATACTTGTATACAAGTGGTTGGTTTCACTTATTTTGCTCGCAAACGTCATAGTTGCCACCGGGGTGGGGAAGACATACATACACTAGCCGTATTTGAACGAAAGGAGTTGCAGACTATTTTTGGCGGAGTACAAACGGAAAGCGGAGAGTAGCGTAGGTGTATGAATCACGAGCTACAGGCATTACTTGGAGAGATTCCCATCGTATACCTGGCGAAAGTTGGGAGATTACGGTGGGTCAGCCACGTCGCAAGGATTCCGAACGACTGTGCAGTGAAATCCGTTCTTTTCAAGAACCCCAACGGCACCAAGAATAGATGGAGGAAGGAAGGAAGAGAGGAATTCTTCATACGGCAAGAGCCACCTCGGCTCTCGGCTGCCAAAGTAAGTAAGGTCTGAAACTATATTTTACATTTTCCGTAGGACTCTGCCATATTGTTCTACCTTCACTGTATCAGCATATTTGTATACTTGGTCCAGCTCGTGATTCATGCATCTGCGCCGCACTTCCTTTATCATTTGGTCACCATTTAGATAGATCGTAGAATTTTGCGCTCAAAAACCCTAAGCACTAGTTTGTAGTAACTAGTTTCGTCGTATTTTCATTAGCGTCGTCTAGCATTAGCTGTCACAGCTCATTTCGTTTGACTCAATTATACGCTGCCTCAAAGTCTACAAACATATGATGAGTCTATAAGTTGTACTCCCGGATATTGTCTAGTAACTGACGAAGGGATCCGCTGACGGTCTCAGTCTACGGCACTTAAGACTTAACAGTCTTTAGTGTTGGCACCAGGGATGAGAAATCAGTGATTTTGTATTGTATTGTATATTGGTCGATTCATCTGACAATTGACATTATCTACATGAACATTAAACCTAAAATCAAGTCTATTGCAGCATCCTGGACCTTGTTACTCTTCTACTGAAAGCGCGTAAAGTAACATTTCCGAAGTCAAATAAGTCTTCGATCAGCGTGAAGGAGCGAGTGAGCATGACGGCAGTGCTACATAAAATCTGTACATGGTCCGATGGAATCTAGTTGTCAGATAGACTCGATGAACGAAGCTGTCTACGTGAAGCTCGAAAATCAATTCGAAACAGTAAAACCGGGGCATCAAGTTCATCATTGAGAAGCTTGGTTACAAAAGTCGCTTGTTGATTCTTTCGACGACACTCTAGTGTTTCCAAATCTAAAAGGTGGCATCGGTCTTCGCACAAGTATGGGGATTCCAGATGATATAGGCGTTTTCAAGTATTGGTCGTACTAATGCGCAGCACAATGCTTTCAAGCAATACGGATCTTTAAAGTCACGAGCGATTTTTGTGATGAATCCCAATTGCTGCGAAGCTCTTGAAATGACACCAGTAGACTGTTGGTTTTCTTCCCGTGTTGGGGACTTACCACCGCGACCATTATTTTGTTCTATTGTGGTGTGTCCTCTTTTAATTTATGCCATGTTGTATCAGTGAGCTACCAAAGTTTGATGAGCCACCTCAACTACTGTCGGCATTTATCTCAATCAGGTAATGCATTTCGTATGAACTTTATCACCTGATTAGGAGCAGCATTCCAAATATCGCCGGGCTGAGTCAGCCCCTTATCAGATATCTACGTCGTTTATGATATAGTGCAACATAGTCGCACAACAAATGGTCGGAACTTTCAATCTCATGATTACAAAGGCGACAGTTAGCTTCATTATGTTTACTGATGAGTTTCAGGTGGTACTTACAAGGACAATGTCTTGTTATCAAACCAGTGTATGTGCTCAAGTCGGATTTTGAAAGGTTTAACAGTTTTTGTGATTGAAGAGCATTTGGCTCTATAAAACGTTTTGATTGCCGGGCATTCGAGGTAATATTCCAGTTGACTGTACCTTTAGATTTTCCCAATTCCGAAGTTCCATTTTAAGGGCACATGAAGATAGTCCAAAAAAGGGTTCGGGTCATATGAACTGCATGGATGATCCCTTCTTTGCTGATCAGCAGTTTCGTTCCCTTTGATTCCGCAGTGACCAGGAACCCAATAAAGGTTGACCATATCGCGGCAGGAAAGTTTTTCCAAGACTGTTGGTTGAACGTGAGCTTTTTATCTGACAGAACTCCAAGATTATTAATATGATTGACGTGTTCGAGAACAGCTCCGTTTATTTAGCGATGCTTTTAGCTTGTTTCTGTTACAATAATCAGCGTCCAGCTGTATTTACAATCGGCGGCTTAGATTTTACAACTAGATAGATCTTTAAATCTTCGGCATATACCAGTACGCAACCGGAACCCAGCAGAATAGCAATATCGTTAAAGTACAAGGCGAAAAGCAAAGGCCCCAAGTTACTAGCTTGTGGGACACCAAAAGTATTACTAAATGCACGTGAAACTCTGGAATCCAGCTTGACACGTAAAGTACGGTCTGTGTGATATGAGCTCAACCATGAGTTCATGAAGTCAGTCCATCAGATACACCCAGTTTAGAGAGTTTGTGCAAGAGTAATTGATGATCTACTGTATAGAACGCGGCCTTAATATCAGTGTAAACAGCATCGATTTGCGTTCCGGCTTTCAGTTGTGAGATGCAGGTACTGGTGAATTCGATCAAGTAAGTCTCTGTGTCGACTAAATCAGCATAAATCCATGCTGGTCTGCTGAAATATAGTTTTTGTTGCTGTTTAGGATTACACTACTGACGATGATTTGATCCAGCAGAAAGAATTGTAATGCCTCTGTAGTTCTTTATGTCTCGCTTTCTTCCCTTCTTAGATACGGGAAACATATAGGACTATATCCACAGCATGGGATACTTCCGCTGCTCAACGGATTTGTTTAACATCCGACTGACGGACAGGGCAAGAGCAGTAGCGCAGCAACAGAAAATAATAGCTGGAATACCATCGGGATCAGATGAATAGGAGCTCTTCAATTTCTTGGCACCAGCAATAACCATATCTGGAGTGATACCAAAAACATCCAGATCAACAGCACCATCCGGAACATCCGACGCAGCTATTTCAGCATCAGATTGTGTATTACAGCCACTCGTGAACACAATTCACGCAAGATTCGGTAATTGTCGAGGATTCCGTTCCGCCCCAGGATCACAATTAGAAGCAATGGAAGAGCTTTTCCTCTTGGAGTTTACAAATGTCCAAAAAGTTTTAGGATCATTTCGCAAACCAAACTGCACCCGCAGTACATAGGATTTGTAGAGAGAACTATTTAGCCTAAGGTAAGCGTCGCTGGCATCTTTGAAAGCGCGTTTATTTAGCGGTGTCCGTTGCCTACGAACTAGTCTCTGTTTTGCGTTCCGATGTCGTTTCAATCTGCGCAGCTAACTGTTATTCAGGCAGGGCTTAAAGGAGGTTTAACTCTAGGTAGACTTCCGTTCAGCCAAGTGGTGCAGACTGCATCGCAAAAATGCAATGAAATATTATCCACGTCCATTTCGTTCAACAATGCAGCCCAGTCCTGGGAAGATGATATTTATCAAGCGCCTCATAGTTTATAAGACAATAATTTAGAGGTGCCATTCCGACATTGCTAGCAGAAGCATCAACGGGATGCACCACTATAGGCAAAAATTAATCCAGTGGAGATTGGTGAGGATCGACGGGAAGCAGTGGAGATATTGCGCAAACCACAGAGATCTCTTGATCAGGAAGGCAGTAAACGAGGTCGAGTGTTCGTCCAAGGTAATCACTCAGTGGATTTACTTGTTTTAAGTTTAGGAATTCGAATCCATCAACTACAACAGCACTAGGAGCAGGAAGCAGGAAGCAGGAGGAAATTTTCGTATTGTATTGCATCCTTACCATTAAATCAGGAAATTTGCGGTTGGTTGTAATTACCGCAAATCAGAATTCTGTGGTAAGAAGCCTCTTTCTCACGTAAAGTAACTCATAGAGATCGAGAGGATATGGTCGTCTATTAACCTGACTACCTTGCTTCTATCGGGAGGGATGTAAGCTGCTAAAGGCAAAAACTTCTCTGATAACAGCAGAAACGCAAACTTGTTCGAGACAACTTCCATGGTTTAGATCGATCAACTAGGAAACTGTTGCCAATGCCAATCAATACGCCATCAAAAGAGCTTTTCTAACTCTTCTTCAAGCTACGATCGCATCGATAAACGTTGAAGGCGGTCTAATCCGGTTTCAGTTAACATGATTAGATCATAGCTGCAGTCGTTAGATGCAGGAACAGGTAGTCCTTAGACCTCGCACGTTCTGGTAGTACGCTCTTATGCCATCCGTGTCATTGCTGTGTGTTGAAAGTTCTAAAATAGTATTCCTTTCACGTGGAGATCCCAAGCTGCAAGCAGGAAAAACAACACGACTACTAGACGTGGGCCGGAATTCGAGGGCTTCTATAATGTTAGCTTCAATGTGCCCCGTATGACCTTGCCCGCCCAGTTAGCTTCAGGGTTGTCCTTACAAGCCAGTCGTCGTATGTTCGAATCTCTACTGAGCGGTGCCGCTACGGAGTTAATAGGATCTTTGCACTAGCCCCGTAATTTTCATGTACTTTAATAATCGGCTGCGAACAGACCGATAAAGAAGGGTCAAGTTCTGAAGGACATTTGTACCCATGGCTTTGCTTTGCTTCATGACCTTCAGGGCGATCCTCCAGGAGATAGTTGAGACGAGCTGGAAGCATTCGAAAGATCAGGAGGAGTCACGTATTTTGATCAAATCTGTGAGTTATCGGCACACGCATAGATCATGATCTGTACAGTTCATAACAAACAGTGAATCCTTTGCCTTAATTACAAAATTTTGTTTTCATTCTCGTTCTCCAGTCTGGAACTGGGACTGGGCCTGGGAATGGAACTTAAATTTGAATTTAAAGCATTAAGTTTTGAGTGAAGCTAGTCATTCCCATCCTACAAAAATGTGTGAAAATGACAAATCCGAATGCATCTATTCGCAACTTTTTCGTACGTGCGAAGTATTCGTTAAGCCGAACAATTTCTTTCCATGCAATGTAAGTCTGTGCAAAATGTTCCTTTGAGACAAAGAATAAATAGACTATTTTCAAAAGGTAAGTAGCTCTACTTTGATTACCTTTACCAATCGTGTGAAAGTACTACCGAATGTAATCAGTTCCAACGATTGTAATTAATTTATTCAACAATTTGCAAAAGCTGCAATCAATATCAGTAGGTTTGCGACACACTGGATCTATCTATTCAGCCGTGGACGTACCTTCAACATATCTGACAACACATCTATAGACATGGTACAGAAAGATAGTAAAAGTAAGCTGAACATACTCGATCATGCGCGGAAGCATCACCGCCACCGGCGCCATTCCCCGAACCGTCACGGAGTCGACCCATCAGAACCGGTTTTTTCCCGTGAAACCCATGAGAAACATATGTTGACAGACACCGACCGACCGACCGAATCGGTTGGCCACTGCACTGATGGAGAAAATGAAAGAAAGTTACTCGGCAGCTCGGGATCACACGTCCAACGGTGACCAGCTGTTTTGCTTGTTTTCTGAGCCAAGATATGCTAACCAAAAAAAAAAAAAAAGAAAAGAAAATCATAACAGAAACGTAAAACATTCGAATCGAAGCGAATAAGCACACACCGGATACTTAACTATCAGGTTTAACTTTTATAGAAAAAAACAACCGAATAACTTTTAGGAATACACTACCGGATGAAGTGGGTCAGTGTCACCTTAACGATATAAAGGTTGTTCATCGTTTGCCAATAATGATGAGAGGTTTGAGTGTTTCACTAGCATTTATTACTCACCTACGATCAAATGTTCAATAAAAACATCACATTTTTCACAACGAATTATCCCGCTGCAGCATCGTACCTTTCCATTTAGATCCCTATCGTAGAATGAGTTATGGATTGTTACTTGCGGCTTCAAACCTTCACCTATTGGACTGATTGCAGCAATATTTTACCGATCGAGTCCATGCAGTACCTCGGCAGTAACGTACCTCGACTCGACTGTGAAAGGAAATCTCAACATTTCATGATACAGAGATTAGTGTTTAACTGAAAGTAAATCTAATAGCAGCATGTAGCTTGAAATGCGAACATTGTAGGGCCTCCATCTACGGCGGCTGTGAGTCATACACTACCGGCGCAAGTGACAATCCATGTGCATAACTGTGGTCAGCACAGCATGGATTCGATTTTTTTTCAGTATTTGATCCATTTATTCAGCTTTCCTGCTGATTGCTAGGTACTCAGGCGAATGACCTTTAATCCGCTTGTGCGAGCTCAAAACCAGTTTTCCCATTAGCCGTTCGGGGGTTGTTCGGGAAAAAGGAGTTTTCACCTAGATTCGATGCACGACGAGGCACCAGAGATACAGATCACGATCTTGTACTGCTGCAACCAAACTGGTTGAAAATGTAGGGAATAGATCTACTGCTAGTGAAGTGAGTGAAAGTGAGCGGCATCTGGTTATGGAAAGTGAAAACACACATTTTTCACCGTACGGTTTTGTACTAACGATTATTGCGATTAAGCTTTTTTATTGCGGGTACATTACCCGCAGATATTTACTTTGCTTTACTGGTTGATGTCTTCCTTCATCAGATTTATGGTGATCGTGCAATTATACTATGTCGGTGACTACACAAGCGAGACAGTTTTGCGCCTCTCTAATGACTGTGGAGGTTTTTCGAAATTATCGTACAGATTTGGGTCGAATGAATGGTCTCAGAATTTCATGAAATTTCGTACGCGGCAACAAAATAATAGTCAAAAAAAAAATGCCAATTTCCCAGAAAATTTCAATGGATGCTTCCCGACTTTCTCGGACATTGCTCATTTAAAAAAAGTCATAACTCTTGAATCAAGCATCGGAGAACAAATCTTTTTGTATCAAAATGAAAGCAAAATTTATCAACAATTGAGGAAAAATATCTTTAAACAAATTTCCAAAGTAAAATCGGAAAAACTACTTTATATGCACTTCATAATGATATTTTAAAATTTTTCTAGTGGCACAAATTTCACGATTGTATTTTTTTTCGTTCCTGAGTTACAGCGAAAAATGTATTTGAAAGGTGTTAAGCTAAGTTTAGATCCACTATTACTGGTACCGTTGTCACATGTCACTAACGTACAAGGTAAACAAATTTGTCGACCACTTCAAAAGTATCTCCATCTATCCACGGCACCACGGCATTTCCAACACCTGAAGGGCTACCACGTTCTCTACCAGCCACCATATACTTTGTTTTAGTAGAATTTATGATAAGCCCTATCCTCGCAGCTTCCTCCTAAAGATACGTGTACGCTTCCTCCACAGCTCTACGGTTAACAGCGATAATATCGATGTCGTCCGCGAACCCTAGGAGCATCTGAGATTTCGTGATGACGGTACCGCTTCTCTGCACGTCTGCCCTTCGAATAGCACCTTCCAATGCAATGTTGAACAGCAAATTCGATAGTCCGTCATCTTGATTCAAACCATCAAACGTCACAAACGAGTCCGATGTGTCATCCGCTATCCTGACGCTTGATTTTGAACCATCAAGGGTACCATGTATCAGCCTAATCAGTTTTGTTGGAAAACCATGTTCAAGCATAATCTGCCACAGCTCGTTTCGTTTAACTGAATCGTACGCCGTCTTTAAGTCTATAAACAAAGTCTATAATCCTGTTATGTATAGACAAAAATTTTACAGCGTAGCCAGTTGATTTTCAGCAGCCATAGTGAAAACTGTCAAGCAACTGCGCTCGATGCTGCATTAATTCGGCTTCTGCAAAGTCGAGAGCGTCGAACGGAAGTCAGGTTTACCCGATCAGGAGCGTAAGTGAACCAAGTTCAAACCGATTCCCATCGCTTACGTTCGTCTTGCTATTGTGTCGGATCTGATCCAATCAAAATTTTTTCATACGCCTTTTGAATCATTTCTCTTTCGAGACTGGTTCGTGCACATCTAACAGCGAAAGCGAATCAGTATAGTTCTGGATCACTGCTGAGCGTTAGCGATAGTAATCTCTTTACCTTCGACAACTTATGATCGTAAATCAGCGATGCTCACTTGAGTGAATGACTTTTTCATCCTTGTCTGCCATAGCTGTTTGCACTCGACTGAGTCGTATGCTGCACTGGAATCCACAAAAGTGTATCTGATGGGTGGCATGTTGTACTGCCGAGATTTCTAGAGGATTTGTTAGAGAGTGAAAATTTGAGAATTTGAGTAGCACGGGCCTCCCTAAAGCCCACTTGGTACTACCCTACAAATTCTCTTGCTATGCTATGCTTGCTTGCTAACAAAATCTGTGAGAGCACCTTGTTGGTGGCTTTGACCAACATGATGCCGCGGTAATTACAACAATCTAGCCGGTTACCCTTTTTGTAGATGGGACAGACTACACCTTCCATGCACTCCTCCGGTAGTTTCTCCTTCTCCCAAATCATCAAAATTATCCAATGAAGTGTCGTTGTTAGCAGTTCTTGGCCATTTTTCTAGAGTTCTCTTCATGATATTTGTACTCCTTCTGCCACTTTTTCCTCTTCAGGGTCGTGGTCAACTCATTCCACGCTCGTCGAAACATGACCAAATTCTTCTTCGTGGCAATAGATTGACGTAAACAGAGATGTCAAAATAATGTTCAAGTTTTATAAGCAGATATTATGTCGCGAGAAGATATCCCTAAAAATTGCTTTCTTGAACATTTCTTGGCCTATTCTCAAACCCATGTTCTTTCAGCTGCATATCCCGCTTTATCAAAACAGT
The DNA here is from genome assembly GCF_943734655.1 of Sabethes cyaneus. Taxonomy (NCBI): domain Eukaryota; kingdom Metazoa; phylum Arthropoda; class Insecta; order Diptera; family Culicidae; genus Sabethes; species Sabethes cyaneus. Next base: position 232,387,454 of record NC_071354.1, read on the forward strand.
ATCGGGATGAATGTATCGATTTAGCATAATATCGGCGTCGTAAGTATCAATGAAATATGTCGAAATATCGGCCCTTGAGTATCGATATCGCGGATATCGATACGGTATCGCCCAATCCTAGTTCGCGTGGGTTGCCCGTTAATCCACATTCGTTGCAGTTACACCATGATATGTGCTAAAACACTGCTGATGGCATTTAAGGTAAAGGTCGTCAGAGTCCAGTTACTTTTTTACTGGTTTCAGTACTTGTTATCACTATCTTTTTGTTGGGAATAGAGTTGCCAGTCGTGGGTAATAATCTACTATGAACAATTATGAAACGTAGAAACGCGTATCTGTTTTTTGCTGTTGAACCAGATCCGACAGTAATGCTATCACATAAAATGTTGTTTACGGTGAATTTTATTTTCAGTGAATTTATTACACGGAGCGAAAAAGCTCCAGTTTGTTTCAAACAAAATGATTGTTGCTTTAAGCCTCAATAAAATATTTTTATAACAACCTGAAAATATTGTTGTTTCAAAACGAGAAAATTCAAATTCAAGAAAATAACAGTTTTGAATTAAAAGTAAAGTATTTTCAAATTTGAAGTTAAGATTGATTTAACAATAAATATTTTCATTTCAATCATATATTTCAGTTTGAAACAAAACGAAATTTTTGTTTGTGCGTAAAACAACCATAAATATAGTTGAAACTATATTTTTATTCTCCGTGTAAGTATATTATCGACACTCTACGACCTTTAATTTAATAGCGAAAATAATTGGTCAATTTCATGCTCAAATGTTTACGTTGGCATCACTACATATAAATGTCCGTTCCCTTGGTAACGTATAACAACGACGGACGCGGATTCGGAATTGCAATTGAAACGAAGTGAAGTTTTTCCTATCAATTCAAGTGAACAATTTGAGCAAAATGATTATAATATCTCTCTAAGTAACTGTTCGGGTGGTAAATTAAAGTTTGTTGTGCCTCAAGTTAAGTTTCACGAGCGATTTGACGACTGAAACGGCTGAAAAAAATTAATGAAAAACCGACGGCGAAAAAGTGAAAATATAGTGATAAATATTAATTGGTCACTAATCTCTGTAAATTAGTGTAATTAATGACCGAAAAAGTAATAGAACTTATGGAATGCAATGTTTATTGCTGCGAGATGCAAGATCTTATTACGGGTAGCAGGTTAGTTGAACTAATTTTATATTTTTGTGATGGTTTCCCGGGTCTACGAGAGCATGTTGGTACACTGAAGAAGGGAAGGGATGGGTGATATCCGGTGCCATGCTGACTGCCATAAATGGACTCTGACGACCTTGTCGTTAAAATGCTCTCCTATCAACACATTTCGCCTACTGTGTTCCACAGTTACGGCTGGCATCTTGCTTCGCACCGCGGCAAATCTTGGAATCTTCCGCCGTGATCTCCATCGATCTGTGCACTCTGACAGCCTCGTAGACCTAGACCTCTTTTCTGGAAGAAACTCTTCAGGATCCTGCACAGGTAGTCAGGGACCTTTAGTCTGTGCAGTGATGCTGAGATGGCCTTCCAGCTGGTGCTATTGAAGCCATTTTTGACGTCTATCGTTATCACGGCGCAGTAGCGATTACCCCTTCGCTTCTGCTTGGCAAACTTTTCAGTCTTCTCGATTACCGTTCGGGTTGCATCAACCCTACACTCACTTTTCCGGAGTTCATATTGCATTGCAATTGATCCGTGGATTTCTTCAGTCTTTTGAGGATAATTCTTTCCAGCAGTTGCCTGAATGTATTCAGCATATAAATTGGTCTGTATGATGCTGAGTCCTCGGGTGGTTTTCCTGGATTCACTAGTAATACTAGCCTCTGCATCTTCCACATGTCCGGAGAGAGGCGTTCTTCCAGACAGATCTATTGTACCGTCCCAAATATGTCCGAAAATTCTTGGATTGCCGCTTATGGGGCTACATTAGGAATCCTATCGGGGCCGGGCATCTTCCTTAGGTTTAGATTTTTGGCCATCGCTGCAAGCATCTCGTTGGAGACCTGTACATTCTCAGCGTCTTCGTCTGTGACGGTTTAGGTCGTACCTCGGGAAAAGGCTCTCTACGATGGCTTTCATCTCTTTTGGGTATATGTCAATTGCTATAGCTGATCCTTTCACCTTCGCCATTACGATATGGCACGCTCTGCCCCATGGGGCTGTCGGCAGAGTCTCGGCACATTTGGCATCTTTGTAGTACCTCGTTTTGCTCACTTTCATCGCCCTTTTTGAGTGCGGTTCTTGCTGTATGGAACACCACCCTACACTCTTCTCGTATTGCCGTAGTTCTCGCTCTCTGAACTCGTCTTCTGGCTCTGAGACAACTACTGCGGAAAAGTTAAATACTGAAAGTCAGAGTCAAATTGAAATTCTAAAATTAAAAATGGAAAACAAAGAGTCAATAGCGAAGGCAAAATTTTAATCAAAAGTCAAAAATCCACAGGCGAAAGTTCAAAGATTAAAAATCAAAGGACAATTTCAAAAATCGTAAGTCAAAAGTCTATAGTTAAAAGGCAAACATCAATATTTGAGTCGAAATTTAAAACTGAAATTAAAAATTCCGAACGCAAAGGTTAACAGCCGCATCTGAAAAGTTAAAGGTATGAAATCAAAAGTCAAAAAAGTATAATGGTCTGTGTTTAAGGGCACGAACGCTGGGTTTACGCGTAGAACTACACTGAGAAAACTTTTCGTATAGTTTCTATGTGTCCCACACATAGATTTTTGCAATGTGCCCAGTCAATGAACTTTATATGCCAAACAGTTATAATTTATGGGTACGCGAAACTTTTGCACATACTATTCATATACGTATATTTTTTATGTGTATAATTGCACATACTTTTTATATCCGTATAATTCTTATGTGTATTTCTAGGCGAATTGTGCTTATATGCGGCACATGATAATCATCTGGGATTTCATATGGAAATTTACCATTAGTTATGTGCAGAATATTTTGAGTGTAGTAATGTAGGTACAATGCGATGCAATGCTGGACATTTTTAAATTTTCAAAAGTTTGTTACGCAAATTTATAATGTTTGTCAGATAAGGTGAAACTTTGCTTCTACCGCTAAATCTGCCGCTTTATCGATACCCTCGATTATCGCGCGTGAAGTATCGATAATAGCTTTATCGATGCTATTCTGGCGGTATTCTGAGAATTGAAAATGCCAACAAATACCGAAGCTGAATTAAAATGCTACTAATTTGGTTACAGCTGATTTAACTCTGAATACAGGTGGTAGACGCTGAATAAATTTAAGCAAAGGCCTCTGCATTCGATAAGTGTGCGAGCAGCCAACGAATGCGCTGTAAATCAGCTGCTTCACATAATAGTGTCACAAGCAGATTAGGCGCATCTTCAACTTCTCCACAACCCGTTAATATTCTCAATAATTGTACTATACTAGCTGTATAAACGATTGGTCATCCTAATAAACAACCCTTGGCGGTAGTGGCGGTTCAATTCCCGAAAGATGACGACATGCATTTTTAATTAGCTTGCATATAAGCATGCATATTCAAATTATTCGAAATTAAAAATATATCTTATGACGCAAAAGCGAAATAAATATGACACGTTACATTTTTTTAAATTTAGAAATAGATTATTTTTTGGTTGCATAAAGATTAATGAGACGTTGGTTAAGCGACTGAAAAAGCATTGCAAAACTATTTCTCGTTCTAAAAATAGAATTGACAGCATTGCGCAAATTGGTTATTTAAAACACGCAAAAGCCTCTATTAAGCTCCTTTGCAACATTGAAAGCAGCTACCCAAGTGACAATTTCATGCTGATCAAACGTTTTTTAGCTGAATTTATTCAACCTGTGGCTGAACTATGGTTGAGTTTTAGAAATAAAAACCTTTTTTCAGCTCTTAAACATCTAAGTTAAGCTTTGGGCTTGATAATAGCTGCTTTGAAGCTGTAATGTAGCTTAATAGAAACAACTGAAAACTGAAAACAAGGCGCACAAAGGTTATATAATGGGCGATATCAAGTGTTTTTTCTGCCTCAAATGAAATAGGTTGCATAAGTTCTCCAATTTCGGCTGAATAAGTATAGTAGAATTATTTACATATATTTTATTCGATGCATATTCAGCAATGGCTGAATAATAATGGCTGCTAAAATGTTTAATCATCGCATAAATGTTTCTTGGGAAGGGATTTATAAAAATTAATCAATAAAAAACACGTTGAGGCTCACTAAAACAAAGCAAGAAGTGAAATGCAAAGAAAGAAAGAAATCTGAAAGAAGGTCGAAACAAGCACACAGTTTGTCAAATGTCATAAAAAGCTATCTATATATATAAAAGTGAGCGTGAGTATGTTTGTATGTATGTTCCACCAACTCCAGAACGCCTTAATCGATCTCTACCAAACATGGCACACATATTCCTTGATATAAGGGAATCAGCACTGAGGTGTTGACAAGAGGGGGGAAGCCATAACTCCGAAATGCCTGGATGGTTCCTCACCAAACTTGGCATACATGTTCCTTGACGTAAGGGAATCAGTATTGAAGGGTTGACAAGAAGGAGGGGGTTTCATAACATTAGGGAATCAGCAATGGGAAGTTGACAAAGGGGGGCGGGGGATCCCTAATAAGGGGGGAAGAGATCTAAATAAGTAAAAGGGGTTGCGTTTTTCTTGCATTTGAACCGATTGCAGTTGTGCAACTGACTTTGAGAAAAGCGGGGGGTTCCACCGAGGAGTAATGTATGGTAAATAAACCTTCGTTTCGTTTCCATTGTAGTGATTTTCAGCGAGCAAACCGATGCATAATTAGCTACATGACAGAAGGGGAAACTGTTTCGCCATAGCTCCGGAACTTCTGGACTGTTCTTCACCAAACGTCGTTTGTCAAAGACATGTTTTTTGGCATAAAACAATCAGCACCGGGGGGTTGACAAAAGAGGAAGACGGTCTCTTACAATGGGAAAGAAAAGTTCAAATGTATAAAGGGGGAATAGGGTGGCCATTAAAAAGGGGGAGGCTCAAAAACGTAAAAAAGGCTTTGTGTCAATTTATAGGGATTATCGAGAAGAAGACAGATTTACAAGTGGTTGGGGGACAACGTGAAAGTAACTGACAAAAAGAGTAGACATATCCAAATGAAAAAAAAGGGTTTTGTTTCTTGCATTATGAGAGTTTTCGTTACAAAAACAGATGTACAAGTGACGGAGTGACAAAGGGGCCGCGAGTGAGATCGGGCTAGTTTCAGCTAGTTTAATATGTTTGTGAAGGTAAATGCGATAGTTTTTCTCATGCAACGTGAGTAATAGTAACGTGCGAAGTTGTGTTATCTTTGTTTACGAGAAATGCAATTTTAAATAGTTTGTTGCATGATTTCGTAAAACTATGAACTGTACTCGGTCCTGGGGGTACTCGTCGCCAATTCGTTGAGCGTATCGACACACTCAGGTTGGCTTCAACCTGGTCGAGCCATCTACCACGTTCAGCTCCTCTATTCCTGGTGCCGGTGGAGTTCTTGAAGAGAACGCATTTCACTCACAGTCGTCCGGCATCCTAGCGACGTGGCTGGCCCACTGCACTGCTGCGGGTGTTTGTTCCTTTCTTCAGCATTTCTCGGCCTATTTTTAACCCATATCTTTTTAGTTGCGTTTCCCGCTTTATCAAAACAATATCGGGATGCAAGTATCTATTTAGAGTAATATCAGCGTCATTACTATCGATAAAATATATCGAAATATCGCAGGTATAAAAACGGTATCGCCAAATACTAGACTCCAATGTACAGGAATCCCCCGAATAAGGCGATGGGTGGTGCTGTACGTCCACCGCGATATCCCAGCTATTCATTAACCAATAAAGTTGATTATTGGTAGTTGACTAGGTTATACAAGGTACTATCACTGTACCAAAAGTCAACCGTATTGATTATGGCACAACAAAGCGATTGCCGTGGGCGTCCAGCACCACTCACCGCCTTATTCGGGGGACTGCTGTAACGATCTTATACATGATAATGCCACCAATCGGTGACAGCGTATTAAATCTCATACGAAACATTTGTCTTTATTTAATAAAATCAATTCTTTTGAATATTATTTTCTTTATAGAAATTAAAATTCCAAAGTTGCGATGACTTTCCAGATAATTTTTCTCACCTATAAAATTCTTCGGTCACGTTTATGTACGTCTGCAGCTCATCACCAACTTACACAATAATAACAATAATTTCGTTCATTTCCGTTGTTGATTACGTACCTAATCACAATTTATCGCATCTCACTGACATTTTAATCTTGACAAAACGCAATGGAATAGGATACTAAACATCCATTATAGCTTTAGAAGTCCGCGATTAATCGCGTAATGAGACGACCACTTCAATCTCGGGAGTCGCACGATTACGGAGCTACTGCGGGGCCACGATTACGACGATTGCCGCAGCTGTGCTGGCTTGGTTAGCAATAAAACAAAAACCCGAACGGCATTCCAACGATGATTCCATTTTCTGCGCACAATTAAACGCTAATCAAGCCGGCTAGCTGGCTAATTGAATCGGATAGCTTAGGCAAAGCAGACCAACTGCACCAACCCGCGCAAACCCAATATGTTTATCTAACATTTCCTCGGGTTGGGTGTGATGAAATTTCAAATTAGATTGGATTGAAGTCATTTCGTTTTCTCAGCATTCGCTCAGCACTTGGATGCAATGACTGAAGGTGACATTAAATGGAGGTCGTAATTTGAAGTGCCGTGGCTAACGTTCAACGCTAGCATGCATTGGCCAATGTTAAAGCTCGCTCTCACTACCGGTGCGATGCAGTGCCACCGGTGATGACCAACGGCTCATTTCCTTTTCACCGCGCACCGCACCGTGATATTTGAAAATTGACATTCATGCAAAGCACATCTCGTTTCGCGCTTGGATTAGCGCCTTTTGAAGCGCCGGATCTAGACAAAAAAATGCAAACAAAAGCTGCAAGCAGGTCGAGCATTTCCCACCACTTCCATGTTGGACGGATTTATGCTGGCCGCGACAGGTAGGCAGTGTTTATGCTAATCCGCTTGTGCTACTGGATCGTTTATTATGTTAATTTGGTTGAAAATGCACGTGGTCGTTGTGCCGTGAGGCCATTCACTTGAATCGAGTGCGACGGTAATATATACCTACTCTAGTCCGCGGAGTTACATTCTTGAATCGACACATAGAAGGTGTCTCCGATTAAGATCTATACCAGACGGACACTCTTTCGAAGCTATTGTTCGACCGTTTCTCAGCCTTGCAGAGCAGTGCTCATTATATTTATCTCCGGTTGCAAAAATTTCTTAATAAATGAAAATTATTTGCATGTACTGTGTTCTAATTAATGTTTCTACTTCTTTCAACAGCTCTCTGCATGGTGATCGCCTGCGTGTCGTTTCCCTTCGGGTGGAACTCGGATGAGTTCAGGAAGATCTGCGGTCCGGAATCGAACCGCTTCGAAGCCGGTCTGTGTGGCCTGAGATGGGCCTATCCGCTGGCAATTATCGGTAATGCAAAATCCAGTAAACTTTCCTTCACTTGTAGCTAACTAATGCAATGTTATATTGCACTTTCCCATAATTTCTCTTCCAACGCACTATGCGTGTGTGCAGCTTGCATCGATGGATTTATCTTAGCAACGTTGTCGTTTATCCTAGCCACACGCCACGTTCGGTTACAACCGGAGCCGCAGTATCAGAGCAGCATGTACAAGGGTAAGCGGTTCAACTGTGCCATTCTGATAGAAATCCCATTGCGCTATACAATGCAATCTCGTTTCGTTTCAGGTGAAATTAACAACGCCTACGTCACGGATGCCGTCAGCATCGCCGGTTCGCGCAAGTCGTTGAACCTGCAGCCGGTTCTGCTGGTAGCGCCACCCCATCACCACATGATGACCGGCAACGACACCCTGTCCAGCCGGGCAGCCAGCCGATACGGAGCTCCACGGCCGGACTACCACAGCTCGCTGCATCAGTTCCAGCTGTAAAGGCCAACGGACGATGGACTTTTATTCCTGAATTGAACTAAAGCCGGATTGCAGTTGTTGAAGCCCGGCGAACGCGCTGTATAGAAGATAGACTGTTTGTGTGGAAAGTATGTCTTATCTTAGCCCAGATAATTCTTGGAGTGCAATAAGATAAAACGTTATTTTCCTAACATAATAGAACGAAGCAATGAACAAAGATATTGTAATTAGCAACGCTACTGGTTGGTTTAGATTTAGATTGCCGTATTTAAAGCAGCATTTTAATCGTCCCCTGATTCCTGCGTGATCAGAATGAGCTTCAGTGCGTTCAATCCGGATGCGAAAAGTGCACGTTTTCGCATCTAAAAGTTCGAACGATTCCTACATCAAAGACGTGAACCAAGTTGTTTGCAAGTGACGGTTCGCCTTGCTTGCAAGCAGTGTTGGATATTATTAGCAACAAATTATTGCATTTTAATTTATTTTCTTCGCCTTGAAAATAAAATTTTACATTTTATTGTAAGTAGGTTAGATTAACAGCCGGCACGAATATCTGTTTGCACGGTGCTATTGCAGATCGAATAGGGCTGCAAAGTACTAGTACCCTTCTATTGCGTAACTTGTTATTTACAGTTTTACAGTACCTTAGGCGTTATAGTGAAAAATATACGAAATTTTAGCTTAGGCCATGTAGAAACTATGATGATGTGATGACCACCACCGTTTGATTGCGGGTAGTTGTATTTTTAACCGTTATGTGTGCAACAGGGTACCCGGGTACCTTTTCAGTTTTAAAATTGTTATAACTCATTCAATTTAAAACATACGTAATTGAAATTTTGCGACATCGTAGAACTCGTTGATCTTAAGTAATTGAAGTTTTTTTGGTGCATATCCATGCATTGGGATTACCAATGAGAGGCACTTGAATTTTTTTATTACGTAGGAGGGCGACAAGGGTACCCGGGTACCCATGATTTGCTATGTTCATAACTTTGGCTAATTTGAACCGATTTGGATGAAACCAGTGGCATTTGATTCGTACATTTATCTTGTTTTGATTAGATAAAGCATTTGGCCATAAAATGACATGTAGGTCCCGGGAATCGGTAATTCCGGAGCAATGTCCGGTACAACGTGGGAAGCCACTTGTTTTGAAAGAATATCAGCTTTCAGCAAAGCTATTAGCTTTGAACTTGACATTGTGAACCCTGTTTTCATCTTATTATATAAATTGGTGGCTTTAAATCGCATTGGCCATTCCAGAATTGGGTTCCTGTAGGGTTACAGATGGCCAGTTGGGTGCCTAATCCGATATTAGGATTGGTTTAGCGGATCTCTTAGATGTTTTGAACTGATATGGCCAGTTTAGTACTGATTAATAATTTTAGAACTGGTTCCAAATGTATAACGGATGGTTCTACGTTTTGAACTGTTCTGAAAATGCTAAGCATTATCTTGAATCCTGCGGTATCATCTGGGATCCCGTAGAAACCATTTTCGAAATAACCAATCAAAATAAATCGAAATGTAAAAAATATCACCTACCGAACTAATTCCAAGAACTTTGATACCCATATTGCTAGGTTTTACCTCCAATCCTAAACTGGCCACCCATGACCCCACAGGAACCTACTCCGGAATGGCCAACCTGATTCATCTCGTTAAATGAAATAATTCATTGTATGAATTTTTAGAATTTTTATATCCGCATGACTGATTTTCCTGCAATACAATCAATTCTCTACCTCACAGCGGACACTCTGTCGGAATTCCGGAATTTTGAGCCCCGTATGTCTTTTAATGGCCAAATGGCCAAATAATTCAAAACTAGATAAATTAACGAATCAAATGACACTTATTTCATCAAATTCGGTTTAAAATTGTTGATGTTATAACAATATCAATTTTGGGTACCCGGGTACCCTTGTCGCCCTCCTAAAGGTGTTTTTTTGTCGCACACATAACGGTTAACGGATAAAGTCAATAAGTTAGTTGAGCTCTACATATTTAGCTATTACCGAATGCGGAATTTCGTGATCAGAAAATGGTATTAAGATAGTTTTGAAGAAAATAAACTTGAAGTTGCTGGGAGGACCTTTCATCAAACATGAAATAACGTCGACGAAGTCGCCAGCGGGACACTCCAGCTGGTAGCCATATTTAAAAGCCCGTATAGCACGTTTGTGGTATGCCAGGCCATTCGAGAACGACACCGACAAGCTGGATTACCCTAAGAAGGTGTAACTTGGTAGGTGGTTGTAGACATGCCAAAAATCATTCGACCGTTTTCGGGAACTTCTTCAGTTTTGGCTGACGCACCACAATCCAGGTATGGACATCGTAACATAAACGGTCGAGGTGGAAGCCCACATCGCCCCCAAAGTCCTCGATGGGACCGTCAAGGTCATCTACCACGTATTCCATAACCTGACTCCAGCCAAAAGCAACTACGGTCATGTCAAAAAGGAGTGGGCAGGCTTGTGGCGTTCGGAGTGACGCGGTTTCGCAGAATGCTATTTGGTTGACGACTTGGTCGACGACGAACTCTGGTTCCGCCAATGTTTTCCGCTCTCGTTCAAAACCATCCAGAGCAATACCAAGGACGACACATATCTGAAGCATTCGCTTCGTCAACAAAAGCTAGCCATCGAAGAAGCCAGCGTCGTAGCTGGATGCCATTTGGAGGCAACTCAGAGTTGAGAAAAGCGTTCCATTCCAAACATGGATGGGTGTGTTAAGACAGACCGGAAAATCACTATGGAAGCCTGGGCCACACCGGAGAAACCATGGCAGCGCCTACATCTGGTCTATCTCATACCGTTGTACTACTTCCTCATCATGGTGCATTGAGACATAAAATGTTCTGAAGTAGATCAGTGCCGCGGAACCTAACTACCGCACGTTTTTTGGCCACTAGATCTTATTACGGTGTGCTGTTTGGTTGTTTACTAGCTTGTAAACATTCAAATTCTTCTCGCAGACGAATTCTTTTGATGGTGGAAGATAAAAGTAGGGTGATATCTGATAAGAGGGGAGGTCTAAATCTTCTAAATATATAAAAGTAAATGTGTGTTTGTATGTACTGCCATAACTTCGATTTGTTATATATTACACAATCAATCAATTCACACCGCTTGAATTAGTATTTTCTATCAAAACACCAGAGGTCTTCGCACTAGAATCGATGACCTTTATGTTTCGGTTTGTGACACTGAATTTGACATTATTATCCTTACCGAAACTTGGTTGAACGACCAGATTTGCTCATCGCAGCTGTTTGGAACCAACTACAACGTCTATCGCAACGATCGTGATCCGGAAAGCACTGGAAAAAAGAGAGGTGGTGGTGTACTGATTGCCGTCTCTAACCGTCTAAGCTCTTCAAGAACATCTGTCGAAGTGGAGTGTGAGGTAGAACGATTGTGCGTTAATATTGATGGAGGCTGTCGAACCATTTGCCTTGGCGCTGTATATCTTCCTCCTGATGTGTCAAGCTCCATTAGTGCGATCGAAAAGCATATCGATTGGGCATTAGCTGTGTCTAAAAACGTACAACCTCCCGATTTTCACCTCATTGTTGGCGACTTCAATCAACCGGGCCTTTCGTGGAAATGTTCTCCCAGTGGAAAATTGTATGTCGATTCTGTATACTCAACGCACACTACAGCCGGTTCAGCACTGGTGGATGGAATGACGGTCTTGAATATCGAACAAATAAACCCCGTCTACAAAGTCTACGGTCGAACACTGGATCTCGTTCTTGCTAACGGCAACGCAATCGGGTACTGCGCTATAACTGAAGCAGCTGAACCGCTAACAAATGCCGACGAACATCATCTTCCGTTAATTGCTAATTTGCGGTGTCCTTCGCTTGTCAAATTCAACGATCTGGCAGATGGAAGAGACTTCGATTTTTATCGTGCTGATTTTCCTGGGCTGAATCTGGCTCTGCAAAGAATTGATTGGTCAATCCTGGATGTGGATGACGTAGATGAAGCAGAGCTTTTGTTCAATCAAACTTTTACCTCGCTGTTTTGTACATATGTTTCCAAACCTAAAGTGAAACATAAACCACCGTGGTCTGCGTGCACCTCAAGCGCAAAAGAGATGGTGCATTAAAAAGGTACTCTCGGTCTCGCAATGTAAGCACTAAACTAGATTTTACTAGTGCAAGTTCGCGGGACAGAAACTATAACCGCCAATTGTATTCAATTTACGTTAATCGGAAGCAACACGACTTGAGACGAAACCCCAAAAAGGTCTGGTCATTTGTAAACGAAAAACGCAAGGAGAGCGGTCTTCTTGCTAAAATGTTTCTTGGTGAGCAATCATCTACTAGGCTCGAAGACCTGCTTCCGGGTTATTTTCTCCACAAGTTTCGAGTGTTTTCGGCGATTGTTATGTAGGGTCTTTTTCTAATTCCCGTCGTAATAAGTAAAGCCATTCTAATTTCCATCATTTGCTGGATGGATTTAGTGAATACTCCAAAAGTTCTTGTGCTGATTTGACTAAAACACACTTACCTTCCGGTCCGTAAACTTTGAAATCACTGAAAAGCGACTATTAAAGCATATTATTGAAATTACGCGACTGACTTTATTTCTAAAATTCGTCGTACCGTTTTAAAATCCGTCCATCAAAATTTTTCATCGTCCGAACTAAAAATCACAACAATATTTACGAAGCTAACGCGCATTTATTTGTGTAGGACGGCATGACAAATGTTCATCTGCAAAATTTCTGTAGGTCAGGCAAGTTTTTCTGGCTGTAGAATAACGACAATGGTTTGCGTGAGTTATTTTCATTTATGAATGACGGAAATTAAAACGATTAGTCGACATTCACCCTTATTCTGCGAGGCGAGTGACGTGACTATTGTCTATTGTGACAATTGTCACCTAGATGACTCGCTTTGTCACTTAGGTGACAGGGGTTTGTTACCTAGGTGACTCGGTTGTCACCTAGGTGACTCGACTCCCCGTGGCGAGTCACGGCGAGTGACAATTGTCGTATAGAGTCACGTGACTCGCAGAATAAGAGTGATTGTCTACTTCGTCGCACGAAAAGACGTAGGAAATTTGGCTGGTAGGACTTCTTTAATGATAAAAAGCATTTAAATATATCTCAGCTCACTTTGATTGATCGCGTATGATAGACAACTAACTAAAATATTCGGGAATAACTAGTTTTGCATTGTGTGTCATAAAAATGCTGATATTTTTTAATAATTTGTGTTGGATAGGACGGAAATAGGCAATTACGACGATGTAGCAACATACCCTATCTACTGAAGAGATCGAGAATGTTATTAAGCTCGTTCCAGTGAACCTCTGCCATATCAGGATTGTTAGTTTCTCCGAGAATGAAGTTATGAATGCTTTTAATAAGTTGAAATCGTCTGCCAATCCTGGGCCGGATGGTAGGGTAATTTATCCTATAGTGGATCCTTTACCTATAATAGACCTCGGGTACAGTTTCGGCGTTTATTAGCTTGTGCTTCTACCACACATTCCAGTTTATAAAGATTTAGCTACATTCAATTATTAATGCCTTAAAAACGACATTTTCAACAAGTTAGGGTCCATTATAGGTTAACAACGCAAAAGATTTCGCCATTAGTGGATCCTCTCCATGCAAAATATACTAGAATTCCTATAATGGACCCGGTCGCTATCCTATTGTAAACCACAAGGTCCATTAAAGGAAAACGGACATTCCAGTCTGTTTTAAAAAATGCGCAAAATATAGAGATTTTCAACATAAATTGATATTTTTTAGGCTTAATCGAAAGCTACTCGTATTGTAAGTGTCGTAGGTTGCGCGTTTAGCGTTACCAGTTTAAAATAATTCGTGGAAGAAAACTACTCAAGTACTAACTGGTCTACTAATGGTTAATTTACCCTATTCCTGCTCTCATACTGAAAAAATGCGCATTCCCACTCGTACATCCATTGTGCAAGATAATCAACCGATCTCTTCGCGAGGAAAAGTTTCCATCAATTTGGAAGACGTCCTTTGTTTTCCCCGTATTTAAAAAAGGAAATAAAAGCGATGTTTCAAACTACCGAGGTATCACTTCACTTTGTGCGGGATCTAAAGTATTTGAAATACTCATAAGCGATGCAGTACAGCGCAATGTCACTTGTTACAGCTCAGCTGATCAGCACGGGTTCCACCCTGGTCGTTCAATTAACACAAACCTGGTTGAATTTATTTCATTTTGTATCCAGCAAATCGAGAATGGAGCCCAGGTGGACACAGTGTACACCGATATTAAAGCTGCGTTCGATCGTGTCAACCATCGTCTGCTTTTAGCGAAATTGTAGCGCCTAGGAGCTTCTGATTCATTCGTGCGTTGGCTAACATCATTTCTATCCAACCGCTTCCTATTAGTAAAACTAGTAGACTACAAGTCTCAAGAGTTCCGGATTAAGTCAGGCGTGCCACAGGGCAGTAATTTGGGACCGCTGTTATTTTCGCTTTCCTTCAATGACGTATGCTTAGCACTGCCACCTGGTTGTCGGATAATGTATGCTGACGAAATAAAAATCTTTCGCGTCGTACGGTCGAAGGAGGACTGCTGGCGGCTTCAACAGTTAGCAGATTTGTTTTTTAAATGGTGCTCGTGTAACCGACTTACTATCAGTATAGCAAAGTGCTTGGTAATTTCGTTTAGCAGAAAAAAATCGCCTCTAGACTACTGCTACACCATTAATTGCCAGCCTATTCAACGTGAAACAGTAGTGAAGGATCTCGGAGCTCTGTTGGACACCGAATTGACCTTCCAATGCTACTATGTAGCAATCAGGTTGATTATATTGGCCCTTTGCTGTATCTTCGTTAAGTTAGCAAATAAAGCATGGTATACTAGAAATTATGGTTAGTTGGTTATGCGTATGTATTGGTTCCTTGTATACAAGTTAGCCGAGTTTCCAATTTTACTCTTTCTTAGAGCCTCTCATTCGCGATTCGCTAGATGGAATCTCTAAGCACGAAGCTTGCCGGTAGATTCTTCTTATAGAAGAGTTCAATAAACTCTAGGGATGAAATGATTAGATGCATGCAACTAAAGATAAAAAGAGATGTTTGATCGGATTTGTATGATCGCAGAAATTCGCTATAGAATATTCGTTTTCCAACCAAATCTCGTTTGTTCTGAGGAATTTCCCCCAATTTCGCTTCGATCATTTTAAACTGATCAGTTAACGAAATCGGGAAACTCCTCAAAAGGGAGTAACAGGGAGTGGACCCTAACTTACTTACTTACTTACTTAATTGGCCTAACGTCTTACGACAAGGCGTGCGCAGTATAATTTCTACATCTGTTTCGGTCCATGGCAACTGATCTCCAGTTCCGCGGGCATCCAGTGCTCGCCAGATCTCACTCCACCTGGTCTTGCCACATCGCTCGCTGTGCCCCTCTTCGTGTTGTTCCTACCGGATTCGATGCGAAAACCATTTTTGCAGGATAGTTGTCCGGCATTCTAGTAGCATGTCCTACCCAACGTATCCGTTCAGCTTTAACCACTTTCTGAATACTTGGTGCGCCGTAGAGACGCGCGAGCTCGTGGTTCATTCTTCGCCTCCATACACCGTTCTCTTGCACTCCGCCAAAGGTGGTTCTTAGCACCCGCCGTTCAAAAACTCCGAGTGCGCGTAGGTCCTCTTCTAGCAGTGTCCACGTTTCATGCCCGTAGAGGACAACCGGTCTAATTAGCGTTTTGTACAGTGTGCACTTTGTACGGGGGCTCAGATTGTTCGACCGCAAGTGTTTGTGGAGTCCGTAGTAGGCCCGACTTCCGCTGATAATACGCCTTTTAATCTCACGACTAGTATTGTTGTCCTCTGTTGCCAGCGAGCCAAGGTATACGAACTCGTCGACTACCTCGAACTCATCCCCGTCGATTACCACGGTGCTGCCCAAGCGGGCCCTGTCGCGCTCGGTCCCGCCCGCCGGCATATACTTCGTCTTAGACGTAAGTACTTATCTTCAATCCAATCTTCTCTGCTTCGCGTTGTAGTCTGGTGTACTGAACTTCCACCGCCTCAAATGTTCTGCCGACAGCATCCACGTCGTCAGCAAAGCAGATAAATTGAAAATGGTGCCCCGCATTTCGATCGCCGCTCGTCTTATAACACCTTCAAGCGCAATGTTAAATAGCAGGCAGGAAAGACCATCTCCTTGTCGAAGTCCCATGCGAGATTCGAATGGGTCCGACAATCCACCCGAGATTCTCACACAGCACTGGATAAGTGCTCAGCCATGATAAGTCCAGTAAGCTTACTCGAAAGGCCGTTTTCGTCCAAAATTTTCCATAGCTCTTGTCGGTTTACGCTATCATATGCGGCTTTGAAATCGATGAACAAGTGGGGACGTGGGGACTCGGAATTCACGACACTTCTGGAGGATCTGCCGCAGGGTGAAGATTTGGTCCGTTGTAGACCGACCCTCCATGAAGCCGGCCTGGTAACTTCCCACAAATCTATTGGCTATTGACGATAGTCGATGAAAGATGACTTGGGACAGCACTTTATAGGCGGCAGTGATAGTGATTGCTCGGTAGTTCTCACAATCCAGTTTATCACCTCTTTTGTATATAGGGTAGATAACCCCGTCTTTCCACTCCTCCGGTAGTAGTTCCGTATCCCAAATCTTGACAATCAGTCGATGCAGACAGCCGGTTAACTTGTCCAGGCCCATTTTAATAAGTTCCGCTCCAATGCCATCCTTTCCCGCTGCTTTGTTTTCTTCAGCCGCTGGATGGCTTCTTTAACTTCCCTTATCGATGGGGGTGGCACATCTTCGTCGCTTGCTGCACCAACGTGGTCACTTCCTCCGCTATCATGGTCTTCCGCCTGCACGCCATTCAGGTGTTCATCGTAGTGCTGCTTCCACCTTTCGATCACCGCACGGTCGTCAGTTAAGATACCTCCATCTTTATCTCTGCACTTTTCGGCCCGCGGCACGAAGCCTTTGCGAGATCCATTGAGTCTCTTATAGAACTTCCGTGTGTCGTGAAGCGGTACAGCTGTTCGAGTTCTTCGCACTCCTGCTCCTCTTGGTGGCGCAACGCAGCATTTGTACCCGCACTGCGTTCTTCTCAGCCAATATCTGCTGGCATTTCTCGTCAAACCGTTTGTTACGTCAATTCGGTGGCACACGGCCTAGGACGTTGTCCGCTACGCTGTTAATGGCTGTTTTCACGGCATTCCAACAGTCTTCAAGAGGTCACCCAGCTTCATCCAGCTCACCCTCTTCCGGCAGCACGGTTTCGGCGGGCGCCGGTATCGTTTGTTGTTTACAACAGATAGTTTTTGACGTATCCTTACCATCACTAGGTAGTGATCCGAATCAATGGTCCCTAACATGAGTCCCTAACATGTCCCTAGCATGTCCCTAACATGAGGGCGGAATATCAAAATGAAAAAGAGCCCAAACTTCTCAAAAAGATTCCCTATTTGGAAAGCAATTCGCAAGCTACACATCGCTTTCGTAATAGCTGGAACTCACTGCTTCTAAAGAGATTTTCTGAAGCACAGTAAGGTTGACTGCCTCTTCTGGCGCGACCTGTCATGCTGGTAAGTTAGTGGAGTCTGAATGTGAATTGATAAAGTGGTTAGTTGTGAAGGGAAAACTGAAGTAGAGCGTGTTGCTGTTTCTGACGAAGAAAACTTTATTCGGAAATGGAATTTGTGAAATTTTCAACTTGCGAAACAGTTGGTACAAAAGATCATGGGTCGTGGGAAAAGTTCACGCAATGGCTTATGGTTAAAAATCAGGTTGAAACCATAGTTTCAATAAAAAAATATTTCGCAAATTTTTCAGCTTATCAGCTTGTCAAGTTTTCGAAAAGTAGATAAGCAGAAACATATCTGTTAAGTCTTATTCCTTGTTGCTCTCAGCCATTTTTTTTGCTAAATAACGCACCCACCCTTAATTGTGTTCATGATATATGAACAGCCTATAGCCAGAGTTTAAGTGGAAACAATGTAGTACGAGAAAGAGCACTGCTTTATTTTAATTCACCTGATATACGGACATATTCGTAAGTGGTGGTCCCACAGCGCCTATTTATCACTTGCGTGAAAGTTCATTCCACATAAGTTACAAGCATGCAATGGTGAACAAGTGGATTCACCATCGATCGCATACAAGTTTGACAAGCAATGTATTGCAAGTAACTTGTTACAGTACAAGCGCGATTTTGTTATAAAACAAAATCGAACACGTAGTGTAAAGCAATTTGTTTTCGTAACAGCATTAGATTTGGCCTAATTTATTAGGATCTAACTATTTTAGGATATTTACGTTTATGCTTGGATTGGAAAGTGGAAAGGAACTTGAGTCGGGGAAATAATTTTAATACCCTACCTACTGGTATCAAAAGGCCGTACTGCAATTTGTTTGTTGTTATATTCTTAACTTAGTATTATGAAAATGCGGTTCTATCATCTTTTCTACAATCGTTCTTGAGGCAATCAACTAAGACTGGAAAAGTTCCAGGAAATCACAAACTAATTAATGTTCAAACTCTGGTGTGTCACGATTAATACAATCCCGTTTGATTTGAGAGTTTGTTCAACTTATCTTTGAGAAGTTGTGTCTGTATAGTAAAGCTAGCAAAGCTTACTATTGGCTTTGAAGTTAGCAAAAAACTCAATTTCCTGAACATCAGCTTTCTTCAGCTGGTGTGTCTATGTACGAGCTTACCTATAATTACAATTTGAAAGGTGTTTCATTAATTAAACTTAACTTCTCGACACTGTTCTACCCCTGTGTGTGTGCAAACACAATTAACTAATTATAATTCTCACCGGAGGGCAACTTTTCGAAACACAAAGACTTTGTTGCATAAATTTCACCGCTCGTCGTTACTGCTGATGGCAAAGTTTTCCCCCCGGCGACTGTTTGCAAGAAAATTTGCTTAAAGCTTTTCACCTTATTCCTTCCAGTCTGCGCCATCATGATGCGGAGGAAACATCAAAAGATCGCACGCTTTGAACAGTCCCGTTCTGCTATTTATTCCTTTAGCCGAAAGGAACGTACGCCTGTTAGGTAGCTGTGAATGTCTTTTCGCGCAAACCCAAACGGCCCGACAGCCAGCGCAGCGCCACGATGTCTAACGGCGAAATTGGTGGGCGGCAATTACGACGGAGAGCCTTTTCCTGCCTAGCAGTCACCCACCAACCCACTCAGCGGCGGGCAGGGAGGCACGTTGGATGGCACGCGTGCTCTTTAAATAACTTATCGTGAACTGAATACACATTCAATCGTTTATTCAGCGTGTATTTCCGCTCGGATTCTACGCAAAGGTGTCTAGTTAAGCCGTTGTTCGTCGGACTGAATGACTCGACAGGATCGACGTTACGTGTGACACGGTAGACAACAGTTGTTTTTTGCTCCGTGCTTGGAATTGTTTATTATGTAAATCAGTTGATTACCGCTTGTAAAATGCCTAGACGACTTGGCTATTATTAGACGAATAAAGCTGTCGTCCAGTCATCAATTGAGTAAGTATATTGCGAACTGATCTCATTAGAATCGGTTTACATAATTCCGAAGTAAATCAAGGTTGTTCAGGGAAAATGATTGGATTAGTATGACCGTGAGGTCAATTAGCTGTTTTGTAATATCCTCCTTTGGAACAAAAACTAGCTCAATTTGGTGAACAATATTTACAATCTTTATTTATGTACAGGTAAAACCGACAAATATATATATATTTTTTAAAAAATCTTTACATTCTACATTAACCTACGGTTGAAGACCAAATTCGGACATATGTACAGTTGATTTGCAAGTGTGGTTGACTTTCGGCTTAAACTTGTTACTTGACTAAATTAGAACCTATCAGTTATTATCGATAACTTGAGCAATCATCATTTGGATTGAGCATCTGGGACGGAATGGAGGTTAACTATACTAGCTCGCGCTTGGTGGAATATCAATGCAATATGAACTAATTCTTACACGTGTACAGAAACTGAGAATTGAAACAGACAAAACTTCTATAAAGGATTGTAACTTTTTTTTTTTGTTCAAACAGGCACACTAGAAAAACACAGTTTCTATCACCGCATTAAATGTCTAACTGGGCGAAAAAAATTCGCTGAATATGAATAGCCCCTAATGCTAGAGAATAAAAGTCCATGTTCACCGCGTGCGTGGTGACGGCACGATCTAGGCAGGCGATGGGTTTTCCTCGTTCAGCAGACGTGTTTGGTCCTTCTGATGATGGCCGTGAAGTAGATTGTTGTTGTGGTGACTATTGACGTTGTTGTTGTTGTTATGACTACTACTGGTGCTGTTGCTGTTGGTGTGATGGTACAGGTTCGGGTCGGCACTGGCCGTCAGCAGGATGTAGCTATCCCGCTGCATCAGTATCCGGTGCTGGCCGTTGATGATCATGTTGCTGCCGCGACGCAGCGATCGGCGTCCCATTTCCAGAAATTCCGTCGTCGGATCCGAGGTGAACACAAAGTTTTTGTACGCCCGAACGAACACGTAGATCAGCGCGAACGTACCGGTGAGGATCATGCCGTAGGTTAGGATTGGCAGGGCAGTCGGGGCGAATACCGTTGCCAGGTAGATCCACCGCCGGATCGGTGGCGTGAGGTCACTGACGCCCTGCGGAAAATAAGCACTGTTAGAACACTTCTCGAAAAGTGAAGGATTGACGATTGATGGACTTACCTCTTCGAGCCACATGATCGGGAAAACGAAGTCTCTGAAGTTTTTGGTCGCCATCACATTTGGTGCTTCTTCGACTAGTAGGTTAAGCTGGACTCTTACTTGCCCTTCCAACGGTACTCCTAGTTTCTGTAAAATTAAATAGTTTTTATTAATTCTTGCGCCTCAATGCTAAGAAAATAAAAATAAAAGAAGGTTCTAATTGCTTTCGACGTAACGATGTGCTACTTAGTGATCAAAACTGGATCTGGAAATTCTGGTTAATACGGAATTAATAAATAGTTTGATTCTAACAGACGACCAGCGATCAGTTTCGCATAGCTTTCAAGAAATCGGTGATGATGATGCTAGACGTAAAGGTACGATCTGCAGAATAGATTAGTATGATCGGAAATGTGACGAAGCGGTGGAATTAAACGTATGTACCTGATCGTTAGGAGACTAAGAAAAAATTGTACGCGGATCACAGAGAGGCAAACAAAATAAGCATCATACTGACACGTTAGATATGCCAGGAAGAGGGTCATGATCATAAGGAGCTTGAGCTGAAAATAGAACTGACCTTAGTTAGGCAGTAGCAGATCATCGGGTTCATACCAATTTTAGTCTCCCGGGATTGGTGGATTGAATAACTATGTCGGCGATAAGGACGGATAACCGAGTTCTAACAAGGATGTGAGAGAAACAGCTGTCGGGTTATTTCCAAAATTTATGGAAAGGTACGATGGATGATGCATACTGAACGGCATCAACTATTGTGCCAGGCATTACATTAATCTACGCCATCTATAAAATACTTTCCAAGTCTTATTCCAAGGTCTATTACAGTTAAGTGGATGGTTCATACTAAAACCTCCGTTAGCCAGGTGTACCGGGTGTATTCCGCAAAAATGTCGTGAGTATAATAATTCGACACATCACATTTTCTTCAATTTCAAAGCAGCGTGTCCTATAGTCCGTCGAGAACGAGGATATCCACGAGGAGGATAACTAGATCTGAGACTAATTAATACATGGGTGTGGTATAGTTTAAATGCGTAAAGCACTCGAGTACTAATCGAGAAATTGTGGGTTGGAGTCCCACTGCCACAAACTAACCCAATATTTTTAGCCGCAGGTCGAAACTTTCCTAATATTCAGTCTAACATTTTTCGCACCAAACGCTCCTCTGCTTTAACCAAAATATTGAAAGGTGACCAACGAAAGGATATGTCAATGGAGGATTTAGGGCGTTTCTTCAATCACAGCATTATCAACGCATCCTGCTCGCACAATACTCGATGATGAGAAGATTTCTACGCGTAGCTGGAGACAACGTATGACCACTGTTCGCCTGACCAACGTACAATGAACCAGATTGACCTTGTTCTTATAGATAGCCGGTGCTTCTTTAACACCTCCAACATACATTCCCTATGGAGTTCGGACATTGACGCTGACCATCACCTAGTAGTAGTATATGTGCACTCAAAACTGTCAACCGTAAACCAGACAAAGCCGTCCTCCTTGGCTGAACATGAGGTAGCTAGGTAACTGGCAATCCGTCACGAACTACGCGCGTATATTGGATGAGGCGCTGCCTTCTTCCGAGAAGTTAGATGCTTCAAATCTCGAAGATGCTTGGGGCAGCATAAACTCTGCCATCAGAGAGGTCAGAGTCAGAGAGAGTCGATCGAGACCAGCTATGGCAGATAATACACGAACACGGTATCCCGGATAAACTGACGCGACTTGAGGGTGTGATCCGACAAGCGGGCATCGAAACGAGACACTCGATTTTCAGCAGGGGTAGCCAACTCCTAAGCTTTGCAGGTGGCTTGTATATCATAGCCAGGAACTTTGTCGAAGACCAAATACATAAAAGGAAGAGGTACAAAGGAAACAAAGACGCGCCTCCCACAGACGGTAACCGTTGATGGCGATGAACTAAAAATGATAGATAAATTCGTATACTAGGGATCGCTTGTGCTCGCGGACAATAACACTAGTAGGGAGATCCAGTGGGGCATTCAAGCAGGAAATCGGGCCTACTTTGCCCCTCGCAAAACGCTACGATTAAGAAGTTAAGAAGAAGAAGAAGAAGAAGAAGAAGAAGAAGAAGTCAGACCAGTTGCCGTGTTCGAGTGGAAGGTGCTGCGGACGATATTTGGCGGAGTATAAAGTCAGACGTATGAATCACGAACTACAGGTCCATCGTGAATTTGGCAAAAGTCTGGAGGCTATCGGAATGGGCCCAATGGTACTTGCTTGAGGCGCCAATGGAGCCTCTTGTCAAAGGACAAATTATAACTAGCTTCCGCACTTCCTGGCTCTGGAGAGCGAGATTAGTTGAAAAGTAGTAAAAAACATAGAAGAAAAAAGGGTGAAAACATTGACATTCAGGCATGGATAATAAACAGCAGTTCGCTGACTCTGTAGTGTTACTGCAAAATATACTGGTCACAGTGGTAATGTCCATACATAAAAAGTATTAGAAACAGATGCATGCGAAATCCTCATAAAAATATCTTTCTTTTTACAGGAGAAGTTTAACTGTTGCCCAGCGATATTTGGAGGTATTGAGACAAATAGTCTTATTAAGAAATAGAAAACCTTATTGTGCTCTAGTTGGGTGTGGCGACCACTATTGGGAATTTAAACCAAATTAAACCAGTATTGGGAATTGAAATTCCTTTGCAATTCGTGGCCCTGGGACATAATGAAAATGCGCTAGGCAGACGATGAAAATAGCAACGATCCAAAATTACAGCCTTGCGGTACATCCGACTTATGCTGGCACTGCACTGCTGAGACTTGAGGTTTCCTAGTTCTGCTGACAGAAAGCGGAGTTTCTTGTGTAGACTCATCGCTACGACTAGTACAGTTGATTATTGTGTAATCGCCAGGGTTTTTGCTATAACCTGGCTATAATCGCTATTGAGCTTGTGGCCAGGTTACAGTAAACACCCTGGCGATTACATATTAGTATATTGAGCGATATGCTTATTATTAATTTTTTACGTGGGATTTGCCCCTTTTTTCAAGGCTTACTCTACTTTTACCCACTTGGTTTTTTTGTACGCTTATACGTTGGTGGTTCATCGGGATAATATAGAATTCAACACGAAACAAGGGCCTGAGAGTAAATCCATGCAGCTAAAAGTCATCTTACAGGCATCAAATGACTTGATTTTACTGAAATTCGATCACAACGGGCACTCGCTTGAAGCAAACTCGGTAACCATAACACGGTCTACCCAAGTAACAATTCCAAATTTTATAACGTTCGTATAGTGGTTTTCATGACCAATTTCATAAAACCGCTAATAAAACTATGAGCTCCAACCGGAACTTTCTGATGAACGCTATAAAACTGCTTTCTGACCAAGTGACCCACTCCTCAGAATGTTTTCATAACTAAGAATCAGGTTATAAGCTCAAGTAGTTGTATTATGCTCTGCTGACAGCAGCAATAAAACCGGCTAAGCTTTCGCTGCTTGACAGCCATCGCCATATTTTAAAAAAGCTTTTCACTTTTCTGGCAAAAGCTAAATAAGTTCGCTAGGTTTGTCAACTTGAAAATATATCCGTGAGCAGAAAAGTTTAAATTTTACTGACAGATCGTTATGAACGATTTAGTTTATAGTATTAAATTTTAAGCAATTTCGTTGGGGTATGAAATGGGGAAGGCAAACGAGGAGCGTCCAATGTAGCTCTAGCCATCCCAAGCCCCTACCTAGCGCCTCCACGTGGCCATACCTGGTAATGCTCTATTGAGTAACCAAGCTAGGAGGTGCGATGCTGGGTGCTTCCCGGCTGCCTGGTCTCAAAACCGCGGTTTTGGGCAGACGATGGAGCCACACGGCCTAGCTAATAGGTAAGCCTAATAAGTTATTTTAATTATTTTTTTCGTTTTAGCTTATGAAGCATCTCCTGCTATATAGTAAAAACTTTGGCCAAAACGGTCTTAATACTGCACACGGATACCAGAATGAAAAAACTAAATTAACTATTAGAAGCACTTATGGAACCTTAAAGGACGCTACTCTATTCCATACGAAGGACTGCTGGTGAGATTGTTCTATTTTTACCATATATACCACATTTATCTTAATATCATATTATTAACAGTATTATTATTTATATCATAAATGTGGAAGGCTGGATGATGGAGTGGATTGCCAACCTGAATCCTTAAGGTCTGAAGCAAATATGGCACTTCTCAATTCAAAACAAACAAATCATCACGTGGGTTAAAGTTGGTACAGCAAAATTGATTATTACATGGAAGGATCCTGATGCTGGAAGTCGACTCTTATAACCCCGGAATGCGCACAAGTGCTTCTGCTTGTGGGTCCGCCCAATCCCTTTTGGCCCTTCTGTAACAGCATTAGTGTGAAATTCATTTGATAATCAAATTTGGATCTACTGTAATTCTACCCACATACATTGGCAAGTCCTTGAACTGATGGTGGCTTTCCCCTACTACTACTACTACTACTACTACTACTACTACTACTACTACTACTACTACTACTACTACTACTACTACTACTACTACTACTACTACTACTACTACTACTACTACTACTACTACTACTACTACTACTACTACTACTACTACTACTACTACTACTACTACTACTACTACTACTACTACTACTACTACTACTACTACTACTACTACTACTACTACTACTACTACTACTACTAC
Source organism: Sabethes cyaneus (assembly GCF_943734655.1). Lineage (NCBI taxonomy): Eukaryota > Metazoa > Arthropoda > Insecta > Diptera > Culicidae > Sabethes > Sabethes cyaneus. The sequence goes on from NC_071354.1 coordinate 232,412,837, forward strand.
TACTACTACTACTACTACTACTACTACTACTACTACTACTACTACTACTACTACTACTACTACTACTACTACTACTACTACTACTACTACTACTACTACTACTACTACTACTACTACTACTACTACTACTACTACTACTACTACTACTACTACTACTACTACTACTACTACTACTACTACTACTACTACTACTACTACTACTACTACTACTACTACTACTACTACTACTACTACTACTACTACTACTACTACTACTACTACTACTACTACTACTACTACTACTACTACTACTACTACTACTACTACTACTACTACTACTACTACTACTACTACTACTACTACTACTACTACTACTACTACTACCAAGGTTGGTTCGAATCGTATCAAAACTCACTCACTCCCCATTCATTTGCCGATTCAATACATGCAGATCACGACATGCTTGTATCTTCTTGCGAAAAGAGAACCAAAGACGCAAAAGTATAAGGCGAAAGAACAACACGTGAACCTCTATCGCCGATAAACCTTTGTGTGTGTATCGCTGCTTGCGTGTGTCATATTTGATTCTCTCCGAGTGAACGGATCGGCGATAATTATCGTTTCCCGATACGAGTGAGTGATGAGTCTTGAACTTCCGATCGAATCACTTGGCGATAATGCAGTACAGCGATCGGAAGAAAATTTTATCGCAGGCAGCAAACACAGGAATCCACGAGCGGCGGGTACCTACGCATAATTTTGAATTGATATTGGCAAATAGAAGCCGTATACCACTAGCACAGCTGTGTAAACACTAAGATGGCCGTTATTACATAAAAATGAGCTTGATAATTTTGACGTAGGACTACGTCTTTTAACATAATAGACTTCATTTTAAAATATTTTACTAGGTTTGAAATTGCTATCTTAACGTGTGATTTGACTTTGCAGGTGGATTTGTATCGTACCGCGTTGGCGGATGCAAAAGAGGAAGAGATAACAATTGTAAAATTTTGAATATTTCTAGTGTGATTTGAGATCACGGATGATGTGATTCGGTTTAGGTCGTAAAGTAGTCATTCCCTCGACGGCAACTTAATCCGGCTCGAAACTTCTCATATTTCGCAAAACAATTACAATACAGGCTGCGATTTATGTTCATTGCGGAAGTGTAATTGATGATTTTTATTTACTTTATATGAGCAATCTACCCTTTAAAACTTTAAAAGGACGTAACTAAATACAACTTACCTGTACATACTCAGCAATTTATTGTAAAAAGGATCTATCAAAACTCAGAAGTGCTTTAATCATGTTCAAATTTAGTAAACCTTTTTGGTTTTTAAAACAATTTTAGATTTGTATTTTTTTCGTTTGGCGTTTAGGTTGGCTTTTTCTGAGGCCCTCTCCTAAAAATCAATTTTCAAATAACTTTGGGACAACCAAATCGATTTTAATGATTTTACTACCAAATAAATGGTTTTGTCATTCTTTATATTTAAATGTCAGTCCAAGTTATATGGAATAAATTGTAAAGCGTCAACTAACAGTTGAATTATGTTGGATGATTGTGTATTTTTTATCCCTCGCTTTCACGCTTGGTCAACCGTCCATAAAAATTCTACAAAATTTACACCCGTATTTTTTCAATTGGCACTTAGGGAGCCCCGTTTTGAGAAAGAGTGGTCCCAAATCCCAACTTTTGCCAAGCTTTCCTTCTTTAATAATTTATCACTTTTGAACCACTGAATTGATTTTTATTATTTTGGTACCAAATATGGAGTTAAAGCTCAAGGTTTTCATTGACTGCTCAAACATTTAAAATATTTTGACGTAGGACTACGTCTTTGTTTACTATACTGGAACTGGGTACCACTTTGTGAAAACGAAAATAGAAGTGTAACGTTTGAATGAAAGATTTCAAATGCGAATAACTACTAAACTACTGAACGAAACTGAACAATTTATATGTCGTTGGATAGATGAAATGACCAGCAATTTTAAGGGTGGATGAAAGAGCAATTTTAAGAAGGGCGTAAGAGGGGGAGCTCCTATACAAATGCAACACAAATTTCCTCAAAACTCAAGAACTAATCAAGCAAATGGAACCAAATTTGGCATATAAAGGTTTCAGAAGCCAAGAATTTTTTCTATTATAAATTGAGACCCCTTCCCTCTCTTGGAGAGGGGGCTCCCATACAAATGAAATTCAAATTTACTCATAACTCTAGAACTAATCAAGCAAAAGGAACCAAATTTGGCATGTAAGGGGTTTTGGAGGCAAGATTTTTTTCTATAGTGAATTTAGGCCTTTGCCTTCTTTAAGAAGGGGGATCCCATACAAATGAAATATAAGTATCCTCATAACTCGAGAACTTATCAAGCAAATGGAACCAAATTTGGCTTGTGGGTGTTTTTGGAGACATGAATTTATTTTACGATGCTTTGAGACCCCTTACCCCTGTGGTACGAGGATAAGGACTCTCATACAAATAAAGCAGAAATTTTTCCGAAACTTCCTGAAGACCGTAACTTTCTAGATAGCCAGCAGAGCAAGGCATAGCTTGTATAAGAATGCTACATATACGCTAGCTCTACGTAGTAAGTCAATTCTGCGCTATTTTCCATACCATATTGAAGGCGGCAGTCATTTGAGAAACCTTCCCGAAGACCGTAACTTTCTAAATAGTCAGCAACGCCAGATAGAGCTTGTATAAGAATGCTACATATACGCTAGCGCTACGTAGTAAGTCAATTCTGCGCTATTTTCCATACCATATTGAAGGCGGCAGTCATTTGAGAAACCTTCCCGAAGACCGTAACTTTCTAAATAGTCAGCAACGCCAGATAGAGCTTGTATAAGAATGCTACATATACGCTAGCGCTACGTAGTAAGTCAATTCTGCGCTATTTTCCATACCATCTTGAAGGCGGCAGTCATTTGAGTAACCTTCCCGAAGACCGTAATTTTCTAAATAGTCAGCAACGCCAGATAGAGCTTGTATAAGAATGCTACATATACGCTAGCGCTACGTAGTAAGTCAATTCTGCGCTATTTTCCATACCACATTGAAGGCGGCAGTCATTTGAGAAACCTTCCCGAAGACCGTAACTTTCTAAATAGTCAGCAACGCCAGATAGAGCTTATATAAAAATGCTACATATACGCTAGCGCCACGTAGTGAGTCAATTCTGCGCTATTTTCCATACTATCTTGAAGGTGGCAGTCATTTGAGTAACCTTCCCGAAGACCGCAACTTTCTAAACAGTCAGCAGCGCAAGATACAGCTTGTATAAGAATGCCACATATACGCTAGCGCCACGTAATGAGCGAATTCTGCATTATTTTCCATACCATCTTGAAGGTGTCAGTCATTTGAGTAAACTTCCCGAAGACCGCAACATTCTAGATAGTCAGCAGCGCAAGATATGGCCTGCATAAGAGTACTACATATACACTAGCGCCACGTAGTGAGACAATTCTATAATCCATACAATCCGACGAAAAGCCCTTGATCTGCTAAACAACTTTGTCGAAGACACCAACGTGCTATACGGTCAGGATCACGAGTTATTCCATGTTGGAACCAATTATGTCAATTCGTCCACTTTTTTTACGCCCAAAACTTGAATTAACGTCCTCTCGTTTTACGTCCAAAATTTGAATTAACGTCCTCTCGTTTTACGTCCGAAATTTGAATTAACGTCCACTTTTTTACGACCGATTTGATTTACGTCCCCCCAATAGTGGACGTAAAACGAGATTTGAGTATACTAAAATCGAGGCACGCCAAAATTGAACTATGCCAAATGTGAAATGTGAAACAGTGTATCAACGCAACTGAGTACGCAAAGCGGTTTTATAAACGTGCAGGGCCATTCAAATCTTTGCTTTCCACGCGCTACCTCGTTCTTAAATTTCAAACCTTGCTGAACATCTGTTTAATTCAGCCATAATATTTTTTGCAAACATTTTAATGAACAGCAAATTGCTGCCTTGTATTTATATTAAAACAATATCAGACATCACTATATCCTCCATTCGCCAACACAATTGCAACAAAAATATCCATAACCGAAAAATCTTACATTTTTTTCCAAGCGAAAAAAGAACGATAATCATCCAATGATCGCAATCCTTTCTCATCTGCGAAAATTATCGCCTGGCGATCATTTTCCGTGATATTTACACACAGAGCGAATCACGAGAGAGTGAATCGTATTCCCCATGGCGCGTATACGTTTAGGATACAATACAGAGAGAATTAACTCACAGGATTGCCGATTGTGCTCACACACGGAGCAGCATCGTACGATGAATATAGCAATACATTGATAGACGATGTCGTTTCATATACCGAGAAAAAGTTGAATGCCACTCACAGTTTTCTCGCGGATCACCAACCCTGACTACTACTACTACTACTACTACTACTACTACTACTACTACTACTACTGCTACTACTACTACTACTACTACTACTACTACTACTACTACTACTACTACTACTACTACTACTACTACTACTACTACTACTACTACTACTACTACTACTACTACTACTACTACTACTACTACTACTACTACTACTACTACTACTACTACTACTACTACTACTACTACTACTACTACTACTACTACTACTACTACTACTACTACTACTACTACTACTACTACTACTACTACTACTACTACTACTACTACTACTACTACTACTACTACTACTACTACTACTACTACTACTACTACTACTACTACTACTACTACTACTACTACTACTACTACTACTACTACTACTACTACTACTACTACTACTACTACTACTACTACTACTACTACTACTACTACTACTACTACTACTACTACTACTACTACTACTACTACTACTACTACTACTACTACTACTACTACTACTACTACTACTACTACTACTACTACTACTACTACTACTACTACTACTACTACTACTACTACTACTACTACTACTACTACTACTACTACTACTACTACTACTACTACTACTACTACTACTACTACTACTACTACTACTACTACTACTACTACTACTACTACTACTACTACTACTACTACTACTACTACTACTACTACTACTACTACTACTACTACTACTACTACTACTACTACTACTACTACTACTACTACTACTACTACTACTACTACTACTACTACTACTACTACTACTACTACTACTACTACTACTACTACTACTACTACTACTACTACTACTACTACTACTACTACTACTACTACTACTACTACTACTACTACTACTACTACTACTACTACTACTACTACTACTACTACTACTACTACTACTACTACTACTACTACTACTACTACTACTACTACTACTACTACTACTACTACTACTACTACTACTACTACTACTACTACTACTACTACTACTACTACTACTACTACTACTACTACTACTACTACTACTACTTAAATTTTAAGCAATTTCGTTGGTTTGCAGCATGTGCGCATTTAATTTCATCGTGCATACTGATATGATAGGTCGATAAAATCAGCGCACCACTGAAATTTTGCAATATTCGAAAACTGGTTGTTTTAACAAATTGAAAATATTCAGTTAGTCAATTTCAATTTCTAGCAAAATCATTTTAGTTGCTTCCTCTGACAGGAAACCCGATTGATAATAACTTTTTTTCTGCAAAACGCTTTGCTTTGACGAATTTTTGTTTGCGAGCTAAACAAAATACTAGAATATGGCAAAATGGCTTCGCACAAAAAAATGATTTTGGTTTTGAACTTTGGTATTTTTCATAACCGTTACCGTTTTAATCGGTCTATAAAACTAACAGATTTATTGCGGTTTGACAAGTAGCCGCGATAAGACCAATTTTGATTGGTGCGCAATTTTGTATTGCTACGCCACACTTATGGTAAGTTTATAAGAGACGTGGTGCAGCAAACAAGTTTGCTAGCTAGCTATAAGTGTGTTTGGACTCGTATCCTCTTGGTATTGCGCAATACCAGAATAAAGCCAGAGGTAATGATTAATACCGCAATAAAACCTTTATAAAATTCAAGTAAAACCAAGTGGCTTTAAAATTGTTACCTGGGTATATACGAAAAGCGGTTGGAGAGGAACGATGTTAGTCAACGCAGGAATGAATCAGATGCTTCTAGGCGTCGTAACTTTGCTCAAAGCAGAAGATGGTTGACACATTCAAACACAGCTTTATTGTCGATTCAAACAGTATCTACATGCGCTCCGTTGTTGATATGCTGGATATAAAGTTAAGTGAATTCGACTAATGCTGAACAGTTCACATGTCAGGGTCGGACGGTGTTGTACACTACTGCTAGGCAATGTTGCAAATCGAGCGAGAAGCTAACGATGCCTACTCTCACGCGGGCGGCGAGTATGAGAAGCATAGCATTTAATGCTTACGCCATTCACGTAAGTGCAAGAAAAACAGTCGCCGTTGCTGTGTGCAGACATTCTGCTACCTACACACCCTCGAACGCACAGCCTCATATGGTCTTTCTGCATAGCCCACTCGCGAGTCAAATAACTCGTGAGCAACCAGCTACATTACTTTTTCTTTTCTTCTTCATCTTTGCTCTCGCAAGTGATCGGTATTAACCGCTCGGGTTGCAATAACGAGTGAGAGCGACGACCGTTGCTGTTAGCTAAATACACGCTGGAATTGGAAGACTTCCGGTTGATACCCTAGGGAAAGAAGCTTCTATTTTTAGATTACCCCACCCTCAATTGACACTATGACGAGCTAGAGATAGTAGTTTATTGCGGATAGGTATTGAATATTTGCAGTGCCGCTTAATTGTTTAGCAGCTACGGGCTCACTGGTGTGACAAAATCTTGAAAACCCTGTTTTGGAACCTGGAAAAATCAAGTCAAAGCAAGATGGGGCATCTACTTTAACATTCTACATTAATTTACATATCGCATAAATACCAGCTAATGAAGTTTAAAACTTTGGGTTACACCATTATGAGTTGAAATTGGAGTCGAAACTGGACCTAAAATATTACAGGTAATTAAATTGAATTTGAAATTTCACCAAAATTTGGGTTGAAGCTTTGAGTCTGGAATAATAGGCTTAACATTGGACTTGAGAGTGGATCTATTTTAGGCAATTAATTTATTTATTATAAAATACCGGAATATTTAAATAAAGATTCCGGACTTCCGCGTTACACGTTGAGGAATTCTTTTGTTGTGCATTAAGTTTCATAAAGAAGGTGGGGCACGAGCTTCAGTATGGCACAGTCTGGGCACGCCAGTGATTGTAGCTTGCACAAGAGGTGCATACATAAAAAATTCGAAATAAATTCCGAAACTATACCTACTGAAGTGGTTCCGCTTCACAAAATCTTATCACAAATTTTTAAGAAAGAAAGAAACAAAAATATTGCATAATATAGTGCTTATGATAGTTAACGCACACTGTAGTTACGTTGATTATATCGATTCAATCATGTTTTTAATTGTTTTAGTAAGTGAAAGGTTACGTGATTGACTGTTTATATTTATAACTTCTACACGAATATGATTCGTTTGGTTATATCCATATATCTATTAAATAATCGTACTGTAGTAGCCAACATGTTACACCAGTCACACGAAGCAAAACGGTAGCAGCGAGAGAAGCACGAGATACTTTCTTTTGCACGAACCAAGGTGAACATTTTTAACTTAAATCGTTCTATTAAAGCCTCGGCAGTACTTACTGGTTGAATTTTGAAGAACGTTTGATGAATATCCTGTTTAGGTGTCAGACCCTCGACAGCGTCCAGCAGCTGTGGATCCGACTGGTAAAAGTGTGGGTTTGAAATATACACGGGAGCCCCTGTAGAAAGAAACAAAATTCGTTAAAACTTCGAGCAAATTCAAACTTTTCGATAAAAAGAATTCTCACCGTACTGGCATGGACTAATGTTCTGCAAACCCTGGTAACGTTTGTAATCCGGATGATCGAAACAGGTGTTGTTCTTGTTCTTCGGCCCGTACGCGTCATCCGCTAGTGTGTACATATCCGCTGAGATACCTGAAAGAACCTAAACTGTTAGCGAGTTTCGAAAATTTGAACAATCCACTTTGCCAGTAAGGACCAATTACGTTCGAATTAAGTCAAAATTTTGACCAATCTTTTGTCATTTAGATTTACGCAGTCCATCAATCATCTTACCATCCTTCTCGACCGGATACCGATAGACCAACGGCAGCGACCGGCACAGGTCCCGATCGTAGATGTACACCACGTCGTCGTTGGTTACCTCGCGCGGCGGGAAGAACGATCCCTCGGAGGCCTCTATACTGCTGCACGGTGGCTTTTCCCAGTTCGGCAAATGATCGAGCCCGTTCAGTTTGTCGAAGTAGCCAAACTTCTCCATCCCCGTGTGGCCGGTGTGCATCGTGGCGTACTCGGGAAGGGTTCCGTTGCGCTACATGTCGAACAGCGGTTAACGGTTTCAGTTGGTTTTAGTTGTTGTCAAAGGACGAAAACAAAAGCAAAAGAGGCGGGATTGTTGTTGTTTTCATTTGGCGTTTCACGATGCGATTTAATGAAAAGTAATGGAAGATTTGTGGTGGGGGGAAATGGTGACGGTTGTTAATGAAAAATAAAAAGAAATATATTTGCTGAAATGAAATGCAAGTGAATTGAAACCAACAGTTGAAATGGTTAAGAAAACGTGGTTATTTGTACTGATAGAGTAAGAAGTTAATGATTTGACAAGTTTTGTAGAATTTTCAAAACTAGAAAAATTTTATCGGAATATTTGTCACACTCAGTACAGGATAAAGTGGCGTCAAGTAATATGTATCAATACTTACCGTGCATGAATGTTTGTGTGGTTGTCATTCAGTCAGTTTCAATTCAGTTTTTGGAAGATTATATTAAAACAAGAGAACTGGAATCGTTCCATTCGAAAGGTGTGGGAAGAAATAATCGAAATCAAAGAAAATAACCGTTAAAGTAATTTCAATGGTAATTTCAGGTGACGAAGTTCTCAGTATAGAAATATTCTTTATAATAATAATTATTGACCTTCTAGGTAAAATTGGCAGTGTCCAGTATCAGAACTGGTCGGCAGCGTAAGTATGGAATTAATTTTCTTGATAGACCTAAACGTCTTAATCACTCATGGATCGGTTTTATACTTCAGTTCTCGTCAGCCATCGATGCATGTTGAGGTGCAAAAATAAGAGGAGACGGGGGCAACCTATTTGGTCTTACTTTGTGATGACGGTGGCTTTCAGCGCCAGTTAACCGCCTGGCGTGGTTTATAAAAAGCCAATCGATTACCGCATGCTGTTATTATTAGCAGCCTATTATCGTTACGCTCACATTAAGGAGTTCGGCGGTTTCATATCTCCGTGTAGCTGATCAGAATAATGGTGTAATTTAACCGTGACAGTGTTTGCAAACTTGACGATATTCGGACCGACCCCGGCGGGGTCGTATATTGTGGTCCATTATAAGTTTTACTGCTAATTAATATGCGGGTCGCTTTCGCATGGCGCTCGAACATCGATTACCATCCTATTTAGTACACAAGATCATATCAGCCAGATGCTGATAAGAGCTGGCGGTGCACCACAAACCTATTTTCACTTATCTGATTATCGCGCTTTGGATCACGATCAAGCCTTGAACTTCTACATTGCAACGACGTTTTGATGATCAAGTGAACTAATTGCCAAGGGCAATAGTAACTCGCCGACGACTGTCGGCGAGCAGTGCGACTTGCCCTATCTATCAAGGAAATCAACTTGGGTGGTGGGAGTCCACCTGAGCACGATTCAGTCAGTGATGATGGCTATCGCTGCCGTCAAAGCAGGGTATATTTGTTTACTTTCCCGCTGCAGCAGCAGCAGCACGCATATTTGCACAGGGCAAATGATAATTGAAATCGGTGAATACGTCGGCGGCACCCGTATGCTAATGTGGTGTGGTTTGATTTCGGAGGCGATAAACTGGTTCTAATTGATTGCATAATTGTTAGCTCATCCGAGAATGTTTCACAGTATGACGGCGACGCCGCCGCCGCCGTCGCCGACCGGTGACGCGATGGGAACTAACGGTCGTTCCCAGCTGATTCGCCAAGCCCGGAGCCCCGGCAAGGGTATGTGAGAATTAACTTTGACAGCCTACAAGCGACCGATAGGTAATGCTTGTTGAAAGCAATGTTCGATTAGTTATTGTTCCTGTTAGATATGATCTGTATCGTACGAATTTTGCGAGTCAAAGCTTCTAGAATAATTTTTCACTGGGAAGTGAGCTTTTGCGTCATTTAAAGATATATTTAATTCATTCAAATTGGAAAAGTACCGAGTGGCTCGAAACGGAGGCGAAGTAAAAGCTTGTGATTTCTCACGATCGATTGATGTTTTACATCAATGAGCGTCATTTATGTCAAGTAAATGAGTGGAATATTTCCAGTGGAATTTTTGCGGAGAAATGTGTTGTGGCTACTAATTATTATAATGAACTATTCGCATTAAGAACTGAAACAACGTTAAAAGTTGAACAAGTCTGCATCAAAAAAACTGCATAGGATTTTTAAACTGATTCAAATAGATTTTTATGCATTGATTTTTTTTTATTACGGATCTGTGTATTGGTTTTTCCATCGAATTTTCGACTTTTCCATATAAAGCATACTGCTGACCGACTGACTACTGAATGACTGACTGACAGTGTTTGTCTTTCTCAGTTTTCTACCCTTCATGAACGGCAGTGCTGAATGATTGCAGGGCTAACCTGTCAGTCAATTTCCTAACTCTTGTCTGATATTTCAGATCTCAAAGTTTAGCTTTTCAAATTGCTTGCTTTTTAAAATCGACCAAAACCTGGCTGAAACAAATTAAAAAGCTTCGGAGCAATGTTTACGTTTATTGTAATTTGGTTTGCCGTTGTTGGCAGTTCAAAATGAATTAATGATTCACGTATCACGTTTGATTTTATTCACTATTGTCGATAATGAATGAATGTAGAGAACAACCCGATCATGAACGCAGTGATTCGCTCGAATCGTTGGCTTTTAAGTTAGCAATGCTGAATTCATTTCACCTGTACTAGAAACAGCAAAGATTGAAGAGCATATGGCATAAATTCAGGTGTATTGAATAAATTGAATATGAGATTTCAAAGCACTGGTATCTGTACGTAGGAGAGAAGAAGAAGAAGAAGAAGAAGAGGAGGAAGAAGAAGAAGAAGGCCTAAGTCCGTGTAGATGAGAGATTTGACGTAAACCCGTCAAACTCGTTTGGAAGTATCAAAATTTTACGTTCTAGGCGGCCAATTTGTGGTTCCAAAAAGAGGGATCAATTGATCATTAATCTCGCCTGTAAATAGGGCCATTGTTTCACGTGCATGTAGTGCCGTCTTGCTGAAACAATGTAAACAGAAAAAAGCAAAGTAAGGCATCGGTGCTACATTTCGTTTTCGAAACTTGACCTTCAGATCTTTATTCAACAGACTTTACAGTCTGCAGTTAGAACCTTAGCCACAATTGCTGGGCTGGTGCTACGATCCTACACTGAGAAAACTTTTCGTATAGTTTCTATGTGTCCCGCACATAGATTTTTGCAATGTGCCTAGTCAATGAACTTTATATGCCACACAGTTATAATTTATGGGTACGCGTAACTTTTGCACATACTATTCATATGCGTATATTTTTTATGTGTATAATTGCACATACTATTCATATCCGTATAATTTCTATGTGTATTTCTTGGCGGATTGTGTTTATATACGGCACATGATAATCATCTAGAATTTCATATGGAAATTTACCATTAGTTATGTGCAGAATATTTTGAGTGTATTGACTCTAACAGCCTCCCCTAGCCGCAATTCGAGCGTATGACGTATGGTTTGTTAGACCAGCGTCGTTCCATTGACGCCAACGGGGAGATTTCCTGTCCCATTTTTTACTTCTTTTCCGTCAGCAACTAATCAAGCGATTATTCCACTGTTATCAGCCGTATAGCGTAGGAATAAGTCCCTTTAAATAACAATTCCAAGTTTTATTACGTTCGTATAGTGGTTTTCATGACCAATTTCAAGAAACCGCTAATAAAACTATGAGCTCCACCAGAGCATTCTGAGGACCGCTACAAATCTGCTTTCTGACCAAGTGACCCACTCTTCAGAATGTTTTCATAACCTCTAGAAGAATTAGGTTATAAGTTCAAGCAGTCGTATCATGCTCTGCTGAAAGCAGCAATAAAACCGGTTAAGCTTTTGCTGCTTGACAGCCATCGCCATAATTTAATAAAGCTTTTCGCTTTTCGCTCTGGATAAAAGCTAAATAAGTTCACCAGCTTTTTCAACTTGGTTATAATCTCAGATTCCCGCTTAGACGCGTCCGGCAGAAATCGAACAAAAATCTGGCAGCGAAAAACTTTTTCTGCCAGATATTCTGCCGGATTTCTGGCCGCCGTCACCCGTGAAAACTAGCAGAAATGACACATCCGATTCGGGCAAAAATTTCGCCTTACGGTTTTTCTGCCGGATTTCTACTTGATTTCTGCCAGAGGTTTTGAATAAAAACCGGCTTTGTACCGATTCAGCTTTCCCTCCTTTTTTGGAGGGTAGCAGCAGCGGATTGTAGCAGCAAGAAGCGTGCAATAAACAGGTTAACAATTAAATTATACCTGCTTTGTCATGTTCCATATTATTCTCTTACCTTTTCACATAAGAAGGGCTCCATATAAAGTAGCGGCCAAAATTGCCGAGTGTAAAATTTCTCATTTTAGCACATGCTTAAACGCGGTTTTGTAGTAAATTTTTATCTATAAAGTCTATATTTTTATGATTCGCGAATAAAATTTTGATAGAAAAGAAATATCATGTAGAAATAAGTCGTCAAAGTTGCCCATTTCAAAAGTTTGAAAAATAAGTCATTTTAAAAAAATCAAAAAATTAAATAGTTATCGCGGATGTAAATATTATTGTTATATATCATTTTGAAACTGATATCTTAGCCTATTAAAAAATGAAATGAAAACAAATTTAAATTCAATGAGGTGCACTATAGGCTACTTATAATAAAAATGAAATTCTCATAAACATTAACCAAAAAAACAACTCTTGTCGCCTCTTATCGCCGCAGTTTCTTACAGTGCGTCTGAAAGCTCGAAGTATGTTGTATCAAAACATGAATTAAAAGTTTGCTATAATTTGACGTTTTCCGAAAAAAATTTATTTTAAAATTGTCATATTTTTAGGAAGTCTTTAAAATTTTAAGTATTCTTTCACCAAATTTGATTATCTTTGTTACTAAATTTATTTAGTACCTGAAGAGAGTTTCAATGAGAAAATGGGAGAATCCCCGCGAGAAAGAAATTTTCTTTTGTCAAGCAAATATTTATATCGGAAACATTTAATCATTTTTCCCCAAATCACCCTAAATATGAGTTCTTATAAGTTTAAATCATTTCTTTTATAACAAATATAATCTAGAATCAATTTGAAACTAAAAAATAATTTTGGCCAAAAATCGCAATTTTCCGACTATTATGCTTTTGCCCGAAACTGCAAAGCTGCTGAACCACTTTTCTCCTGCCTCAAAATGTCACATTTGACATAAAGAGAATCGTGCGAAAAATGAAGACTAGTTCTGTTCGATTCTGCCAGGCATCCGACTTTTTCGTAAGCGGGTTATAGCTTGGTTCGACCCATGCACCTTCCAGCATTGGACAAAAGGTAGGAGTCACAACGACAACTTGTTAAGCGTAGCTACCTATTACCCCCTCCCTTCCTTTTCACTCTTTCCCCTCCATTCCCAAAAAAAACCTTCTTCATTACTTTCCATTACCGTTACCCTTTCCCTTCATTAATTGTAGAACCATCATTTCAAAAAAGTGGTAATATAAGCAACCACAAAAAATTTACTTTATTAACAATTTTATTATGGTTATGGTAGCTTTAGGTGTGTTTGGACTCGTATCCTCTTGGTATTGCGCAATACCACAATAAAATCAGAGGTAATGATTAATACCGCAATAAAACCTTTATAAAATTCAAGTAAAACCAAGTGGCTTTAGAATTGTTACTTGGGTTCTGTTCTCGTTTTCCTATTGTCATTTCCAATTTTTGTCTTTTTCTCGCTCTTTTTATCTCCTTTGCTATCCATAGTTGGTTTTGAGGTACGATGCTGGTCTAACGAACCAGTCGTCGCATGTTCGAATCTCGGCTAGGCGCTGTTGCTGGATAGAGTCAGTAGGATTGTTGCACTAGCGTCCTGTACTCTAACGGCCAGCTGTAAAGTCTGTCGATAAAGAAGGGTCAAGTCTTAGAAAAACGTTTAAGCCCAAGGCTTTGCTTTTTTGCTACTCATTGTTCATCTTCGTCTTTTACGATCTTCTTCTTACAAAATCCTTCTTTCATTCATTTCTGTCACGTTCTGTTTTTATTTTGCATTTTGACCCGTTTGTCTCTCTTTTTCCCGTATTCGTTTTCACTTTCTTTTCTTACCAATTTTCTCATTTTCTGTTTTCGTATCTCAAGAGATACGAGAGAGAGAGAGAGAGAGAGACTGATGGTTCAAAGCTCAAAAAAAAAGAGAGAGAAATTATTTGAAAGAATTCAATTTTACATTCTAGGTGGCCAATATTCTGGTCCAAAAATTACCAAGCTCCCTGCTGTTTTACGTGCTGTGCGGCATGTAGTGCCGTCTTTGTTGAAACTATATATCAAACATACCTAATGCAAGCATCCTTAATTATCAACTGAAAGCGGGCTGACAAAAATTGACAAAAACGAAACGAAAATAAAAACGAAAATAAAAGAAAAACATTTGATCCAATTATACCTCCGGCTCACATACCGCACAAAACAGTGCTTTTTACGGCTGCAAGCATTGACAGTTCTTGTATTGTCTGCAGCTGCTCGTTACACTATCCCAAGCTACACACTTTTGGCAATTTTGGTTGAAGAAGCTTATTTACGACTTAAATTGGTTCTAAATAAGTTGCCACAACTGCTTCATAACAACTGTGCTAGTAGGGTAGATGCGACAATTTTGCTTGTTGATGTATCAACTCACCTCGAAAAAAGCACAGTTTTTCGATGATAAGAAAACTTTTCTTTAATCTGATCTTAGTCCAACTCACCCAAAATTTGAGCCTGAGATAGCGCATACGGCTTCAGTTATTGATCGAGCATTATTTTATATGGTTTGTACCAAGACTAGCTTTTTGCTTAAAATCTTTCGAGTAACACAGTCCCAATTGTCGGGAATGCCATTGGATCGACAATTTGCAGTTCACACACTAGGTCCAGCATGGCCGCCATTAAGCGGTTTGAGCTTGCGAATTACATTTTTCACAGAGCACGAATTATAAATTTACAATGAAATAAACGGGGCTCGGGTGTCTTTCTACGGCTACGTTCCGGCTGTAATCCGAGTCAATTAAAACCGAATTCGAACCAACGTATTGCAAATGTAAAGTGTAAGCACCTTGGTATTTTTTAACGCGTTAAGTACTTTTTAAATTGCTGCAATAAAACCGTACACATATTATATTGCAGTTGTTTGTGTCTTTACAATAGAACTTGACTATAAAGTATCACTCATAACATACAACAATACAACACCAACAAAACAGCAAGTATACAATACAAAATTAGTGATAGTGATACGTGAATACTCTGATCGTAAACATTTATTGCCTCTATTCTTCTTCTTATTTCATTTTAAAGCGCTATTTTAAACACCTAAACTGATGTTCACGCAGTGAAAATCAATATGTATAAAACAACTTTTATTGTATAAAATGTGATCATAAGCAAGTTGTGATTGTATCTGCGTAAATCCCTCTGAAACCCTCATTTGAGCAGTAAGAGGCTTATAAATGTAGTACGGAAAAAATCAGAGGGGTTGTGTACCAGACACAACCGTCTAGGTAACGTAGGACTACGTAAATCTCTTTGTAGTGATAGTAGCATGTATCCATGCATGTAATACGATTTTTCATGGATACTATACATACAGCATATATACATACAGCAATCGTTGTATGTAACATGTAACAAAGTACACTAAAAAAATCGACACGTCGCATCCACGTAAAAAATCATGTAAATTTCTGTACAGCAACTTACGTGAATTTCATGTACCAATTAATGGGAAAATTGATGAAATTTACGGGGATCGCACGTAAACTGGTTAGTATGAGTGCAAGTTACCAACAATTCACGTGAATGTTACATGAAAAGTGTGATGAATGAGAATTACCTATGTTTTCACGTAAACTTAACGTGCTGATTTTTTTGAGTGTACTAACATTGTATACGTTCAATCCTCAAAAGATCTCAGAGTTATTTCTATGTGCATTTGAAAATAATTTAACAAAATCAAGAACAGAAACTATTGCTTTCCTGTTATCTTACAAGAATTAATGATTGTTTTTATTACCAATCGTTCCCCCACGTTGACCGTCACGTAACCGCCCAGTTAGCTTCGAGGTACAATACCGGTCTAACAAGCTAGTCGTCGTATGTTCGAATCTCTGCTAGGCGGTGTTTGCTAGATAGAGTCAGTAGGATCATTACACTGGCCCCGTAATCTTCCTCTACTCTAACAGCCGGCTGCGAAGTCTGTCGATAAAGAAGGGTAATGTCTAATGACGGTTTAAGCCCACGGCTTTGCTTTCGGCTTTTCCCCCACATTGAAGGGATTTTATTAATTTGATTCCATTTTGCCAACAGCAAAATGAAACGGAAAACATTCGCATCCATACAGAAGTATACTATAACCGAACACAGATATCAAGTTCGCATAGGTTTAATCGTCTCGCCGTAAATAATCTGTTCTGCGATCGTCATTTTTTTGGCTTACTTCCCTAACACAGACATCGAATTGGAGTAGGTTTAATCGCGTTCGTGAAAAATTTGGTTTGAACGAGGGGGCCTTATCACTCTTCCTGGAGTTCTTCCTAAGCAAAGACTTCAAAATGGTCTAATTTCAATCGTCTTCGATCTATTGGGACGGGGAAGGGACAAAATTTATTTCAAAAATCGCGTTGAAACTATGATGGTGTCTTTTCCAACCAATCACGAAGCGAGGATTTCCAGGTTGACAATACTTCATTGTTTTCAATTTATCAATAGTGCACAGTTAAAAATCAATAGTTTTTTTTATTGATGTGAATGCGTAGAAGATTTTACGATCGATTGACGCTAAAATTTTGAAAATCGATCGGAAAATCGCTAGCTCTTAGCGGCAAAAAATTTTTCTCCGTATTGCTAACTTTTTTTAATTTTTTGGAATGACATCCTATCTCAAACGTTAAAAACACATACACATCCTCACTTTGTGCTGCTTTACCGACCTTGAAGCCTCTAGCCGGGGCTAAGGCTTGTTCGCGAGCAAGTATGGACACCTCAATTTTGCAATAAAACAAATTTGCTAGAAGTTTATTCCTTGAAACAATTTTATATCATTTATGTGTGTATCGTAAATAATTATCAAACAAATTAACATTAATATTTTTTGAAACGATGGTTCTACAATTGATGAAGGGACGGTAGGGGAAAGAAATGGAATTTTTTTTTTTGATGAAGGAGGGGAAGAGCGGAAAGGAAGGGGGGGGGTATTGGCAGCTATGCTTGACAAGTAGTCATTTTGACTCCTACCTTTTGTCCAATACTGGAAGGTGCATGAGTTGAACCAAGCTGTAATCTGAGATTATAACCGGATTCGAACCCACAACACCCGCCAGGGCATGTGGTTCGCTGGTACTTGTACCTTTGAACCATAGAGGCGCTGGAGTACTGGTCGTAGTTATATCGTCTATACCCAAAAAACATTTTCAACAAAGCTAGTACAAAAATTTCAATATGTAAAGATCTCGAGTTAGTAGTTGGGCCCGTTTCAACGAGACTGCTTATTGTAGTACTTATCCGCTGTAGTGGTAGCTTACCAAATCAGGCCAAAACTGCTCTCAATGGACCTGGTGAGTAACAGTGGAATCAATAGTCTTATTTATCACGAAAACTAGGGGTTTTTGTTTGCAGCAGCAAATACTTTGCCAGATAATAAATTTTTTTGCGAATTGATCGGAATGAATTGCTACGAACATCACTTGGACCAGTGACTCTGTAGAACTTTTGTTCGGGAAGCTGCCCATAATCCCTATTCACAAATGTTTCGTCGTTCATGAGACTGTATCTTCTGTATACTTCTTAAGAACCTAATTGTACAGCTTCCGGGCACATCTTTTGGCCACTAGATTTTGCTTCAGTGTCCTGTTTGATTGCTTGCTGGCTTGAAAAGATCGAAATCCTTCTCGTAGACGAATCCTTTTGAAGCTGCTTTGGCTGGAATTGATTTCCCACAGACAATTGATTTTATAAAAAGAAATTTGACTCATATCCTACAAATTATTTTTTTGCCCCCCGATGTTTCAAGCCAATTTCCCAGGGGGGGGGGGGGGGCGGTGACAAAAACTTTTGAAATTATTTGCAATGGCCTTATTTCTTAAATTCGTCGTAGCGTTTTAAAATCCGTCCATCGAAATTTTTCATCGTCCGAACTAAAAATAATAATAATGTTTACGAAGCTAGCGCGCATGTATTTGTGTGGGACGGCATGACAAATGTTGTTCTGCAAAATTTCTGCTGGTCATGCAAGTTTTCCCGGCTGCAGAATAACCACAATGCGTTGCGTGAGTTATTTCCATTTTATGAATGACGGTAATTGAGACGATTAGTCGAAAATGTCGACAAAAAAAACGTAGGAAATTTGGCTGCTAGGAATTCTTTGATGAAAAAAAGCATTAAAATAGATCTCAGCTCACTTTGATTGATCGCGTATGATAGTCAACAAATTAGAATATTAGGGAATAACTAATTTTGCATTGTGTGTCATAAAAATCGCTGATATTTTTAATAATTTGAGTTGGATAGGACGGGAATAGGCAATTACGACGAAGCAGCAACATACCCTACTAAAACGTAAGGTTGTTTTCGAGTTAGGTTACAGTATCTTATTCCAGTCCGTGGCCCCGTGGAAGGCACGAAGTAAGTATTTTGATGCGATGAGTTTTTACCCACTAATTTAAAATTAAAATAAAATAAATTAGTTTAAGTAATAAATCTTTGGTTTGCTGTGTTAACAATTATGGTGTTAATTGTATAGAGTTGAAATTTGTGTTAGACTTTTATGGGTAGTTTGTTAAACAAAATAAAAATTAAAATTACATTTCCAATCGCACATGTTAATGTGACAATTATGTACAAACACTACCCGATTACTGTGTAATTGCAGCTTCAGCAAGTGGGAGTAGAAATCAATTACGCTTGACTGCTGTTTAGCAGTACCCACGTTGGTACAGCAGGTACATTCTACCTTTGATTCGCGTTGGATAGACTAACCTGCTGTAGAGTGTCTGTAGAGTGTAGAGTGTAGAGCAGCAGCACCGTGCATAATCAATGAACGAAGCTTGGTGCTACACATTGTTTACAAGCTTGATTAAGGTGATCTTAATAGGTTGGTCGGTAGGTGGTTGATCATATAAGCGATGATAATAACATAAATTTGCCACGCTCATTCTTTCGATCGCGACCGATCGCGAGTGATCTCGTCTGTGTGTGAAGTGCAAAGATACAAAGATCGCTTCTTCGGTATGCAGCAGCCGGCGCTCTGCTGCACTACTGGCACAGAGATGGGAAAAGCTACTGACATGGTAAAATGGCTTGTTAGCAGCTTTTGATGTGAATAAAAAATTTAGATGTGAGCTTGAATGCGGAACTATTTCACCGCGTTGGTTTATGTTCGATTGTATTGTTTATCAGTTGTCTGGACTGGAGGGTTTTGAAGCTGCTACAGCGTACTACTTGGTTAGGCTGGCAAGCTCGAGTTAAACTAAGTATAGGAGAATGGTTTAAATGATACTACACTGACTGATACGATCAAAAACAAAAGTGGATGATGATGCTTCTACTGAGCCATTTCTGACCACAGAGAGTGATGATCCTGAAGGTACATGATTTAGCGCCCGGCTTTTTTTTGGTGAAGCGTGTTTGTGTGACCCTGGAAGTAGTAGAAAAGGAAAACAATGGCACGAGCGGAGAGCGAGACGAAGCGATGATGCATTGCTGCATTTGGTCGGTGGATGGAGTCCGGCCCGGATGTCAGCTGATGGTCACTTACCCCATTGAGCAGACCCATCTGGGACATGGGTCGCCGGTTCCGGGGATAGAAGCGATGCGCGAGACTTACGAGTGTGTCGTCATAGCCGAACACGAGCTCGTCCGCGGTCAGCGAAATGAACGGTTTGTATTTGGTGGCCGTCAGCACCAGCGAAATCGTTTTCGCCAGGAAGTAGCCCAGATGTTTGCTCTGGGTTGAGATGGTCTGAATGGGGGAAAAAAGGTTCGGATTAAAACTAAAAGGTTTTGTAATTTACTGATTAGCAGACTTACCAGCAGAGGGATATTTGGTGTCGTTATTCGTTGATTCTTATCTACGCTTAGTTCAGGAACAAATTGTAAGATTTTCTTGTGCTGATATGTTACAGTGTGATTGTCATGGAACTTGATATTCACCTTTTCCATATCTTCTCTGAAACAACATACAGGAAAAGTTAGCATGTTAGATAATCAAATTGAAAGCAATTATTGTTATGACTTGACTGATGAATGAAAGATTATTATTATGCAGATTAATCATTATTCACCCCGTGAGCAACTAATATCCACGACTGATCCGGCTGATTCTGTGATTATTTGTGAGGATGACTCACGTAATTAATTCGATCCTGATGCCTTGCACAGCCGCGGGTGGCTTCAAGGTACGTAGAATAAAAGGTTTTACATATAAATTTTTCTAACGATCGTCGTCGCCTTCATGAGCTCCGCTTAACTCAGACTTAACTGGTTGCACTTGAGGGTGGATTTTGATAGCATCCAGTCGTGTGCAAACGTAAAGGCGCCGGCCGACAGCAATGCAAGGGCTAACAGATGCATTGACCGCGCATACAGTCTTTTTTTTGCATCCTTCTAACGGAACGTGTGCATGCTGTGCGATGATTTTAATTCGTCTGAATACGAAATGAGCCATGTTCACACAAGCTGATTAAATTACACGCCGGATTAGCATCTAATAACTGCCGGACGCACAACTCCCCTGTGATTAGAAGGAAATTTCCTTTCGTTCTAGCAATCAGCGCTGATCGATTGCGTCTATTAATAGCTCCCACACATATGACGTTTAATTGCGGTTTTGTTGTGGGCTGGGAAAACGGGAATCCCAGCCCAGCGCGCTGCGCTGCCACTGGCTGTGCTGGCATCCTGGGGCTGTCCGATGTATTATTATCTCGTATCGTGACTACGCATGCTCTAATTAAGCGAAATATCAATTCGAGTTGCAACTGACAACGTTGGCCACTGGCGTTCCCAGGGTAGGGAGCACTGGAACATGTGTGGCCCACTTTCCATTTAAAGTTGAATAATCAACTTCGATGTCAAATCAGCAGAGTATTACCAATTAAGTACAAAAATAAAATGCAACTAAAGAGGAAATACCTAGACTTTTAAAGAAACATTGAAACAGAAAATGATAATAAATTTGTCAAGAAGCTCATCAATAGTACAATAGAAAAATCGCAATACAATTTTCAAAGTGTCAAACTGAAACAATTTGGGTTTTATTGCACTCTTATGATGACTTTTATGTCCAAAATTGGTCATAAAACCACAGTAAGAGTGCATTAAAACTCACAATGTTACTTGCATACAAGTTTGCCAATATTTTTAGTATCAACTGATCGTCTTAGGTAAAATATTGGTTTACAGCTCGTTATTTTATTATTACTAAAACAATAAAAATGCAATAAGGTCGCTTTTTATGCGATTTCGTCGCAATTTTATTTTTCAATTACTTCAAAGCGACTCGATTCACTCCATTCACATTTCCCGTTCTAGTAGTGTTGCTGTATTTTCTGAAAAGCTGAAATTTTATTCTTAAAACATCAAAAATTCCAAGGGGGAAACGTTTATTTTTGGGATACGATTTTTTCAAGTTTTGTTATTGCAATGGAGACGCATGGTGTTTTTTAAATTATAAGAAAACGAATATAGGTATCTGGCAAAGCAACATTTGAAATGTTCCAACCATGGTCTTAGCTAACCAAATCGCAAATAAGCTTGAACTGACAACGAGAAGTGAGTAATGGGAAGTGGGTGTTGGGAAGTGAGTATTGGGAAATGAGTAATTTCTAACTAATGAGTAATAGACTGTGAGAAGTGAGTTATAGGAAATGAGAAGTGAGTAACGGGAGGTAAAAGTGCGTAATGGGATATAAGAAGTGGTGAGTAATGAGAGGTCGAGAATGTGTTTAGGGTTGATTAAGTTAAAACTACTTTGATTATTATTTAAGTGTACAAACTCAAATTCTGAGTAAACTACCAAAGAATTTATTATTTGCCATATAAAAAGTCAATAATTCAATAATTATCAAAGAATTTGGCTGCAAGCTCGAGCAGTTGAGCAAGTTCTGCTATCAACCAATCAAATTTACTACTCAAAAATTTACAGATAAACACATTTAAGAGGGTAATTGATGGATTTTTAATGGAAACAATATTAAAAAAAATCGTGTTTAAAATGGGTAAAACGCCCAACATAGTTCTTGCCGTCCCAAGCCGCTACCTAGTGCTTCCACGTGGCCATACCTGGAAGTACTCCAACTGGTAATTGAGTAGCAAAACCAGCAGGTACGGGGTCGTGTGGATTTCAGTCTCTGATCTTACAACTGCAATTTTATGCAAACCATTGAGCCACATCATTTTTAAGTGTTATCCACAGCATTATTCAGACAGTTTGCCCAAGGGTTAACTGATAAATTAACGCTGACGGATGCGTTGACGCAGCATTCTGTTTGTTTATGGCCTATTGCAGCCTGGCTTTTAGTCTAAACGCCATTAATTCACCCCTGAGGGTCCAGAAAATCACCTAACTTTTAATAGCGATTGTAAATATTTTATTATTGGAAGCGTTTGGGACGGGACGTCCACGCAATCTTCCTTTTCCTTGGTTTCAAGGAGTTGAATAGAATTAGGTATCATTTCTGGTTCCAATTGATTCCTTGGAATTCGAATTCGTCGACAAGAAAAATGATAGATTAATGTAATCGTTATTTTCTGGGATACTTTCATAAATTGGCTGCGTGAAATTGGGTTAGAATCGTGTTCTTCTGGATTTTTGTTGTTGCCAAAGACTACGATTTAGCCAATGTTGCAAATCGAGCGAGAAGCCAACGATGCTTACTCTTACACGAGCGAGTATGATAAGCATAGCATTTAATACATACCCCACTCAAGCAAGCGTAAGACAAACAGCCACCGTTGCTGCGTGCAAACATTCTGCTACCTACACACTCGCGAACCTACACATCCTCATATCGTCTTTCTGCATAGCCCACTCGCGAGTCAAACAACTCGTGAATGATCAGCTGCACCTGAGGGCTAGTGGCGCACTGGGATACAGATTTTGCATTACTTTTACCGTTCTTCTTCATCTTCGCCCTCGGTTCTACTGACGGGCTGGAGTGCGAGCCCGCACGAATGATCGGTATCAGCAGTTCGGACTGCAATGACGAACGAGAAAAACTCGTCGCAGTGCATGAATAAATAAGAGCGGGAGGGATGACGGGAATGCTTATGCCGGTGTGTTCGTTAGAAAGAATACGCGTGTGTGAGAAAATTGAACCACATGAGTGTGAGCTTTGCAACACTGAAATTAGCGAACTCGAAAAAAAAATGTTTAGAAAATGTGAATTAGAACATAGCTTTTCCAATTTTTCTGTGGAGCTTCCGCCATCGTGGAAAATTTTCCAAAAAACTTTTTCTTGATTGCTGAGAAAATTTATTTACATTTCTTACTCGCTTTTTTCAACTTTTGTTTAGAGTTTTACACCAGCACTGTCGAAAATTTTGCACTGAACTGTTAGTAACTGCTTTTTTGTGGTAGTTCTGAGAACATTTTCTCACGTTTTCATTAAATGTTCAAGAGTTACGAACGAAAGCGATACATACATGAGGAAATAAAAAAATGTACTCTAAAATTTTTAAAACTATTTTCGTTCGTAAGTCAGATGATATTCGTAAAAATCGAAATTTGTGGAATTCTGAGTACCTTCGACTCATTTTGTACGATATTTTTGAACAATGCCCTAATGGGAGGTGAGAAGTGTGTAATGAAAGATGAGAAATGCAAAATGGTGGGTGAGAAGCGAGTAATAGGAAGAGCGAACTGAGTAACATTAGGTGTGAAGTGAGTAATAGGAGATGAGAAATGAGTAATGAGAGGTGAGAAGTGAGTAATTAAAGGCGAGAAGTGAGTAGGTAATGAGTAATGAGAGATAAGCAATCAGTAATAGTAAGTGAGAAATGAGTATTGTGAGGGGAGAAGTGAGTAATAAGAGCTGAGGAATGAGCGATGGGAGATTAAAAATGAGTAATTAGCTATAAGAAATGAGTATTGGGAGATTATAAATGATTAGTGTGAGGTGAGAAGTGATAGGTGAGTAATGGGAGATGATAAATGAGTGATGGGTGGTGAGAAGTGAGTAATGGAGGGTAATAAGAGGCGAGAACTGAGTAATGAGACATGAAAAGTGAGTAATTAAAAATGAGAAGAGATAAGTGAGTAATGGGAGATGAGAAATGAATAATGATGGGTGAGAATTGAGTAATGAGAGTTGCAAAATGAGTAATTACAGGTGTGAAGTGAGTAATTGGAAATGAGAAATGATTAATGAATGGTGAGAAGTGAGTGATTGACGGTAAAAAGTGAGTAACGAGTAATGAAAGAGGAGCAATGAGTAATGATGGATGAGAAGTGTGTGATGGGAGGTGAGAAATGAGTAATAAGAGATGAGAAGTGAGTAATTGACGGTGTAAAGTGAGTAATGAGTAATTGACGGTGTAAAGTGAGTAAAGAGAAGTGAGAAGGTTTTTTTGTTTGATTACAGTTACTTTGACAGCTTGGGAGAGGCGTGAATGCTAACCACTACACAGGGATCCCCTCAGGGAGTAATGGGTAAAAGAGGAAAGGGTAATGGGAGTAAGAAGAGAGTAATAAGGGGTGAGAAATTAGTAATAGGGATAAAAAGAGAGTAGCATGAACGCAGGTAATTGCGATTAGTACCTAATTCAGCCACTCAGCCAAAGCAACCGATTTCTAAATTTTTGAATTGTAATTTATAGTTCAAGGGCAAACTGTAATCATGAGGATTCTCATTAAATATGGTTTTTGATTTAAGCTTCTAGAAATCTACTACCTTTAGTTGAGTGATCGGAATTATTAGCTGATCGGAATTACCTGCGTTCACGGTGATGCGAGTTGAGAAGTGAGTAATGAAAGGTGAGAAGTGAGTAATAGGAAGTGAGAACTAAGCAATGGAATGTGAGAAGGGAGTAAAGTGAGCAGTGGGATGTGAGAAGAGAGAGGTATCCAGGGAGCTGTACATAGTGAGTAGTAAGTATCAAGTACCGAGTAGCAAGTAGGGTCCGACAACGTCACCGTTAATTGCAAATTGTTATTCAATAATGCAATGTAGTAACTAAGCTTCAGTTTCAACTAAAGCAGCACCACTTCGCTTCAAAACTGACTTCAATCAGAGTCAGTGAAACGGGTTTCACGTCATTATAACGGTCGGTTTTAAAGTTTCACTTGTATTTTTCTATCAAATACTCAGTAGAAGGGCAGCAACTTTGAATGCAACTGAATTGAATTTGAGTAACTTTTCCGTAACGCATATTATGTCTGACTTTCAAATCGTCGTCACTTGAATCAGTCACCAGCTACACCTAATGCTTGGTTGAAATGTTCTATTCAACAAATGAAACAAGTCAGTATGAATATGAAGCGAAGGTAAGACAAAGTCAGATTCATTAATTGGTTTCGACGATGCCGAACCTTGGTAGTAAATAGTGAGTAGTGAGTAGTAAGTACTGAGTAGTGAGCAGTGAGTAGTGAATAGGGAGTTGTGATCAGGCTTCATTTTCGGTTTTTTGCTCAGTAGATGCTCATTTGACTACAACGCCTCAATGAAACAGAATTCGAAAAAGTAGTGTAAGGGGCAGTTGTAGAGTTAATTATTATCTACAATATTGTTGAAAAAAGTTCAATTTTATCTTTTGTATTTAAGGCGCTATGGAGCTGCTGACCCTGTTGGTAGTAAAAAGAGCGCTCATTTGGCTACCAACGGGGTAGCAGCCCCATAGTGCCCTAAATATAAAAGATAAAACTATACTTTCTTCAACAATGTTTTATATAGTAAGGCTATTGCAAATTATTTTTAATGTTTTTGTTACCCCCCCCCCCCCCCCCCCCTTGGAAATTGTCTTTAAAAATTGGGGGGCAAAAAAATAATAGAAAATCCATCTTTTTGTTGCTCGACTAAAAAATTCTCTTTGTTTTTCTTTCGTTTGACGCCATTTTGAAAATCAAGAGGGCGACTGATGGTTTACAATTTTGCACAAAAAAGTCTGCTATGACTTCTGTGACTAATTTTGGTCACTAAAACCGTCATAAAATTCTAATAAAACTCGACTTGTTGCTTGGGAT
Source organism: Sabethes cyaneus (assembly GCF_943734655.1). NCBI lineage: Eukaryota > Metazoa > Arthropoda > Insecta > Diptera > Culicidae > Sabethes > Sabethes cyaneus. The sequence continues at coordinate 232,439,418 of NC_071354.1, forward strand.
AACCTCCGCCTTTCCAAAAAAATCCAATTGTGTATTTTTGCAAAATGTTCAGCATTCAACCGCGCCATATTGGATTTAAACATGATACCAAATGACCCCGTTTTATCAGCTCAACATCAAATTTAAGATGGAAACATTGCAACTTTACAAATTGAAAGTTTGGATTTTCACTACCCACCCCCTTTGTGATAAAGTTGATACTGTACGGTTTTCAATGCAAAATATTGAGCATTCATTTGCCATTTTGGATTTCCGAAAAAATACGTATTGCAGCGGTTTTCTTGCAATATTTCAAATTATTTTCCAGCAAACATCCAACATTTTAAACAAATTAATTGCAGGATTTTAAATGTCAAATATTTGACGACCATCTTGTACGTGGAAATGGCTTCAAAAATCGATATTCAACATTCGAAGTCTCTTCCTCACCAAAAAAGTCAACGTTGTAGGGGTTTTAAATGCAAAATGTGGCATTTTGCATTGACTTTTGACTTCCAGCAGTTGGTCGCTTACCAAAAAATCCATATTACGTACTAGCTGAGAGCCCGATTTTACGCGGGACACCTTTGTCGCTCAGCCACTTGTAAATCTGTTATTGTAATCTTGTTATTGTAATTGTTGCTCAGTTCAGCTCAGCTCTGAGAAGTGGAAAGTCGACCAGTCGTACAATTAGGTGACTGGGAATAGAATCCACGAGCAATTTTATACAAAGCGTGTAGGGAGCGAGCCGCGATTCTTACCACGCATTTTTCTTTTGACTCGAATTTTTCTGAATTTTTTAAAAGCCTGGTGACCCATCTTATCCTAAAGCCTGGACACGCCCATGAGTCACCGTCCGTATCTGGGCGATTGTAGAACAAACTGGTGACATAACTATGTATTAGAATTTATTTTCTATTTGAATAATTGATTCTACGAAATGTGCTGCTATGACTGATCTGGGGCGTGGATATAATTGCTGTCACGGGTCGGATCGGCCATCGAACACGGAACATAGCACCTTAACTTACCTATAAACGAATGGTCCTACTTCAACTAGTTTTGGCTTTTCACCGGCGAGAAACCCCTCCGGATTGGTTACGTTAAATATGTACACCTTAGTTAACCTAGTGACGCCCGGCCGCTGCCAGTAGTGGAAGCTTATCGTGCCGTTCCAGAGTCTTAAATTCTGTGAATGGAAAATGAGAAAGTTTTTATCAAATTCTTCGTTGAAGGACAACCCAAGCAAGATTCGAATAGAACGACAGTGTACCTAATTCAATTGCGTCAGCATATCAGCTGCTACGGATTCTTGCCAAAAAAAAAAACAAAAACAAAACTATCGACTCACCTTCATAATAAAAAAGTTCAGCCAAGGAACCGAAGATAATATCACACCAGCAATGAGAGTAGCTATTCCGAAAATAATTACTGCTACGCGATCTGCAAGAAAACAATAGGAAAAAACAAATAAGTTAGAAAAAGTGCGAATATGATTATACATAAAAAAGTAAGTTTTTTGATGCAATACTGGTTAATCGAATCAAGTCAATTAAGAATCCAGTAAAAACAAGTCTGTTCGCCGGTTTTTAATTTATTGGAATTTCCAGTTTTCAGTTTTTTTGTTTTCCATGATTAGATGAAGTTGGAAAAATTAAAAGATTGAGCGAGAGGTGAACTGAAAGTAGGTGTCAAATATTTTGGAACAAAATATTACGTTTTGATTGAGGATCACATATTTTCGTTATGATTTTCTGGTAATTTAATGGTGACCTAAAGAATGATCTTCGGTGTGATTGAGGTCAATCCAACCGATGGTTGGTTAAATCGTAGGAATGAACAACGATGAGTTCTGCCTGCCTCTGAGTTCCCATTCTGGCAAGTCATTTTGTTCGGTCCAAGCGCGTATGACTTTGCTTTTTCAGAACGAGTAACTCCCCATTCAGGATCAGATGGCGCACACCTTTTGTGTGTTCTTTTTTTGCGATTCATTAATTCTAAGGCGTAGACTGGCGTAGGTAAAGTCACGAAAAAAAAAACGCAACCAGACACAAAGTAGATTGTTGTTCATCACATCACAGCAGAATGATTGGAAAATTGCTGTTATCTAATTTCAATCGGTCGGCGGCCGGCTCTCGGCTCGGTACGTCTTATTGATTTAATTAAAATTCACGATATCATGCCGGTTGCAATTATCATTATCGGCGGCAGTGATCCAAACAACAATTACTGAAAAAGATCCTTCCCCTGGCTGCTACTCTGCACACAGACCAGGCCGGAAACCGGAGTGCAATTCTATGGCTGCGTCAACGGCGGCGCAGCCGCGTTGAGAACGGGTGCATGCTAGAACTAGGGTTCATTCCCACATGAAGTTTACTTCGGACGGGCGCGGTCGATTGATTTAATAGTTGTTTCGCTAGATCCGACAGGGGTGATTGCTGCTGTGTGTTTGCAGGTGAATATTCTGGGGTGTCAATTCATTGGTAGGTACTAGCAAACATCGAAATGGTAGGTACACGTGACGATGTTTCTTTCTGTTTTTGCTGCCTCCGTTTGTCGGAGGCTGTCATTCGCATGATTAGTAGCTAGTTGCGCGTAATCGCTTGATCTTCTGAGCGCAGTAAAAGAAACGCTCATTCCTAATGAACTCATTGACTCAAACGATCACGCTACTGCTGATGCTGCGGTGGCTGGCTTTGTATGGTAATCCGGTTGGATGTTATTAGTGACAGTTTATAGTTGGCTAACGGATTAGTGCAGCTTAGAAACGAGCAGCTGCTGGTTTTCATTAGCTTCGACGAGCTCCTATTAAATGAATTCTAATTTTTTTCCGTTAGAAAATTTGATAGCCTAATGAATCATGCGCAATATAACGGATAATACTGTTTAAATATAATTAACGTGTGAAATTTATTGTTGAAATTTTGCTAAGCTGCCAACGTTAAGGTTTTATAGAATCACCGTAGCTTTATTGGCGGTTTCTAACAAACGTGCTAACAAAACTGCTTAGAAACAGTGTTTACTCCAATAAAAAATCGAAAAAAGAAAAGGTTTAAAATGAAAATCTTGTAGGACAACCTCGTTGATAGAAATTGGATTTAAGTTTTTTTTTTCAATAGATTTGATCATTTGCTGGCAGGCTATGTAAGAGGTTTAATTTCATTCAAAATTGATATGTCAATCCATTCGAATGGTTATTTTAAATAGAAGGCTTCTATGTGGCTTCTATCATGTTTATGTTTATGTTAGAATGGAGCTGACCTGCGGGCCCAATCACATATCCGATGTAAAATATACGACCTAAACTATCATATCTTAGTAGCGCTCAGTTCAGCATTTAATGGAAAGCATTCAGCTTCATAACATGCTCGAGGTATCACAGTTATACTAGAAGGCTCCTCAGTCATTAAAAATCTCAACCTATAATGCCCCTTCACCTTCCCTCAAATCGGTCTGCGGACCTCACAGAACACTTCGCATGATCACAGTTTTGACATCACTGATTTAAGTCATTTTGGTTGGTTCAATTGGTTGGTGAACGACTGGATAATGCGTAATATCAGTATCTCGCCTACCTGCAAGTATACAATAGATCCCATAGTGGTCTTTAACTCCTAATTCCAGTAACTCCTATCCTTACCTCCTCGTGGTATCAGCCGGAATACGAGCAACCATAGCGAAAATCGAGTAACCTACTCCGGTGGAAACTTAGATCGATCGACTGGGAAGGAGACACTCGTGCGAATGTTGAGTGTTGCTGCGAGGAATAGACTTGTCAATCTTGAGTATCTGTTCCCATGCCAGGGTTGGCTCTTGATGGTTTGACGATTCCTAAATCAAGTGCGCAGGTGTACTCCTCATAAGGAGTGGCTCACGACAGCGTTCGATTACATGGAATGGAAGCTTGGTACCAGGAACTGCTGATCACTGAATTTCGTAGGTGGTGACAGGGGCTGTAGGAACAGCTAGAACCCCGAAAGTTCTACATCGTGGCACTTCAGGAGCTCTGTTGCAAAGGCTAGAAGGTATGAAGGATTTTTCACCGCATTGTGCAATTTTACCACAGCTGCGTAGCGATCAGCTAGCTTTCTAGTGCTGGGAAGAACGCAGAATCGCGTGATAAACTGAAAAGCGATCTAAGAGATGATGAGTATGTTGAGGATAAAAGTTCATTTCTTCAACTATCCCATCATAAACGTGGACTGTCCACATAAAGGTAGACCCGACGACGAGAAGGAAGCGTTCTATGCATTCTATGATCGGGCCCAAAGCCTGCAGCAGCAGAAACACTTTCTTTCCCAGCAAAGATATCCACAAATGGGCCTCCTAGAAATTACCTGACCAACGAACACTGAACTCAATCGAACATATTCTCATCGACGGCCGGTTTTTCTCGAACTGTATTAGCATACGTTCCCTACGGGATGGGGACATCTACTCGGTTCATTACCTGGTATCAGTACATGTGCGCTCAAAACTATCGACGGTTTATACCTCGCGACTAAACCGCTCTTCTTGGTTAAGCAGTCGGCAATTAGAAAACCCGCAAATTACCGAGAACTACGCGTGTCTACTGAATGAAGCTTTACCTTCTTCTGTGAAGCTAGGTGCTTCTACTGTGAAGACAGATGAAGCAGGATACGCTCGGCCGTCAATGAGGCCGCAACTGCGGTGCTAGGTGAAGAAGCCTCGAGGGCACAAAAGGACTGATTTGACGGGGAACACGAACAAACGATGGAGAAGAAAAAAAGAGCTTGGAAAAACTAGCAAAGCATTGCCATGAGGAAGAATTTGGCCTAGTATCAACGGGACGAGTTGACCACAATCCTGAGAAGGAAAAAGTGTCAGGCGGAGGACAACTAGAACAATTATTGCGGGCTAACGTGCAAGTTCTACCAGAAAGTGTACCAATCTCATAACGGATACACACAGAAGCCTGATATGTGAAAGATGCGAAAATGAACCTGGAAGGTTGAACAAAGCGGTTGTTCAAAGTGACTCTGGAGCAGTTGATGTGCAACGTGAGTGTTTCGAGAGTACTCTCGAGTCCTTTCGAATCGCGCGGAGGGTTCTGACAATAGACTGTCCTGTATGTCATTCAACATCGCTATTGTTAGTGTGATCCGGCGAGCGGGCATCGAAACGAGAGGAACGATCTTCAACAAGAGCAGCCAACTCCTAGGCTTCGCAGATGACCTCAAAATCATTACTAGAAACCTTGGGATGGCGCAACCAATCTTCGCCGGACTAAAAACGGAGGCTAGGAGGAATGGGTTACAAATCAATGCGATGAACATCAAATGTATGGTAGGAAGAGACTCCAGAGTAAACAACATGTGCCTCCCATGGACAGTAAGTATTGACGGCGATGAACTGGAACTGGTTGATGAGTTCGTATATTTCGGATCTCTGGTCACCTTCGACAATGATACGAATAAGGAGATTCTACGACGCATTCATGCTGGAAACCAAGTCTACTTTTTCCTCCGCAAGACGCTTCGACCAAGGAGCATACGCCGCCGTGCAAAGCTGACGATGTACAAAACGCTAATCAGACCGGTAGACTTTATGGACTTGAACGAAAGATGTTGCAGACGTATAGCGGAGAGTGGCTGAGGCGTATGAACCTCGAGAAATAGAGGGGCCCAACATGCGACTTGCGTGCATCGAGGTCCCTCAATGAACTGGCGATGAGTAACCCAGGACCGAGTGGAATGGAGAGGAATTCTTTATATGACAAGAGCCACCCCGTCTCTTTTTTGGTAGAGGTAAAATATAAGCATCGTTAAGTTTTATACAAAGTATCATTAGAATGAAAGTTATGCTTAAAAATGTGTTTTAACTAGGTCTCAATTGGCCGAACGTTTCTCAGAGAAGGTCAAACCGATTTATGCGCTATTAGACCTGTTTAAAAGGTAACGGTTATAGATCACTATTGAGTTGTTTTTGAACAATTAATTTGCAACAACACATTAAAATTTACATTAATTTATAACGTTTTTAACCAATATAATAGGGGTATTCACGTAGCGCTTGATTTGTTGTGTAAACGGTGTATTCTGTGTATATACTGCCACTATTTGCATAACAGTCTCTGTTTCTATGGAGATGGAACTGATATGCGAATAGTGGCAGTATAAATGCGCAATACGTCGTATACGCAACATTGCAAGCGCTACGTGAATACCCCTAATGTATCTGGTTCTAATTATTTTAGTATCGAACAGTATTTTAGTATGTTCCGAAGACGTCTCGATTTCTATCTAAAATAGCAAGTAGGATCGTAAAATAAAGGTTCTTCTCACCACTGGGTGGATTAAATCGGGGTGTTTTCTTTGACATTTATATTTTTAAGATTAATTTCAGTACCCAATATTTCTCAATTTCGGTCCCCTTTCTTATCTTTGAAGTTTTAGCTCAATATTCATAATTTTGCTTAACCGGGACTTTGGTTTTCTAACCCTCAAACGGGCAACATCGTAAATGATGCGATCAAGATGATACCTTTTTTATAAGATTACACTTAAAATAAGTTTAAATTTGGATGTTCATGCAAAAATGATATCTGGAGGAACCAGGTAAGAAATAGTCCACTTCTGAAAATTTTCGAGTAATCGTAGAAATGGGACATTACATTGGGTTCAAATTAAACTTAAATTGAATTTGAGATCGGAGGTGAAATTGGAAGTAAACTGGACTCGGAATTGGACTGGATTTACATTTGGATCGAAAATTGACCTCAATGGGACTTGAATTTGGAATTTAATTGGACGAATAATTGGCCTTAAAATCGGACATTAAAATGAACTCGGATGAGAAATCTCAATTTGTGAAGTAGATTCGGAATTGGACTGAAAATGGGCTATCGATTTGTACATGAAATCGAACTTAAATTGGACTTTCAAATTGATCTTTAGATTTGATTTGAAATTAGACTTGGAATTGAACATGAAATAGAACTTTCAATTAAACCTTAATGAAACTTAAACTTGGAACTAAAATCTGTGGCGAAATTGAAATTTAATTAGACTAGAAATTGGCTTTCAAATGATACATTGGATTGGCCCTCAATTGTACTTCAAATCGCACTTGAAACTAGACTTGAATTTGGACTTAAAAGTGGTCATTAAATTGCTCATGAAATCGTATCTAAAATCGAAGAAATTATATAAAAAATCGAACTTGAAGTGTAAGTGTTAAATTGAATTAGAGATCGGAGGCGAAATTGTAATTACATTAAACTTGAAATTGATTTTAAAACGAGACATTGAAATTAGATCTCAATTGAACTTCAAGTTGCACTTAAAATTACATTTCAAATTGGCATTGGTGAACATTGAATTGCAAATGAAATAGAGTCTGAAATTAAAATTTGAAGTTGGACTTAAAATGGGACATTAAATTTAACTTGAAATTGAACTTGTTATGGGACATGAAAATGGATTTATATTTAAACTTCAAATCATACTTGAAAATTGACTTAAATTGGACTCGAAATTAAAGTTAAAATAACTTGAAATTGTATATATTTTTGTGCAATTTATTTAGGCCATTGCAAATCATATTTAAAGTTTTTGTCGGGCAAAAAAAGTAATTTGTAGGATATGAGTCAAATTTCTTTTTATAAAATCAATTGTCTGTGGGCTCTACAGTCTGAAAAACTCGAAAAATGAGTCTCCGAGTTGAATTAACGCTTCTAGCACGAAACAGAAATGGAAATTCGAACAATGGAATTTCCGAAAATCGTCCAGAAAAATTTTCCTTCGTTTTTGTCTTTTTTCGTATATTTTTGCATAGAAAATAATAACGTATATATTATAAGCAAGAATAGATTCGGTTTTCATGTTTAAACCCTAAACAAAAATTCCTAAAATCCATGTTTTTTTCTCGATTATTCACTTTCACATTCTCGATTATTCGAAAATTCACTTTGTTTTTTTTTTCGCCCCCCCCCCCCCCTTCAGTGGCCGAACACCGGAAGGACAAAAACTTTATAAAATATTTGTAATGGCCTTATCTATTGCTTATTGCTCAATGCAATGGAATGCAATGCCAATGAAATGGCGGCTCCGGACTTTGCGGGTGCACCATGAGAAATTATTTTGTTGTGCATTAAATTTGTTACAGAAGGTGGGGCACGTGTCCCAGTGTGTTCCAGCCTGGGCACGCCAGTGGTTATGATACTTATATCAAAATGTCAAGATATCTGTTTTGTACACATTTTTCATCTGAAATTAAATAAAAAAGAAAACTTTCAATTAAATTCTACTATGTATATTTCTTTGCGACAGATACGTATTCTGCCTACGACTTGCAGGCTTCATCAGTGTCTGTTTTCGAACATTTTTCATACTGTCAATTCAAAGCAAATTTCGTATGTGGCTCTGGAGCCCTTACCCGTTAAAGGGTTAAATTAATTAAATTATAAACACCGCAGAGGAAAAATTAGAATAGAAGTGAAAGAATAGATCAAGTTTAATATATAAATTGAGGTGAAATATAACCAGTAGCCTATCAAATAATTACTAATTATTACGATGGAAGGGACGTAACCAAACTGACAAATTTTAAACGAGGTTAAGCTTGGCATAGCATAGCATAGCATAGCAAAGCAAGAAAAACTATTTGATGAAGTAGTCGCAAAGTGGTGAAATTAAAGAATCGTGGAGAAATTAGAACGAATGTAAAACTAGATTAAACTGAACATTTTTATTCAGTAAACTGCAGTAAAATTATCAATTGTTCCTCACAGAACGAAAAAATGAAACTCTCATTTGACTCAAATTGAAATATATAGCATAGAGCATGTAATAAAAATCACTAACATTTTTACATCAAATAAAAAGTACATGGTCTAATTTTTTTTTAAAGATACATTTTTACATCAAGCCAAATGTAATTAATAAGGCTACTTGTATGCAACTCACACAGCGGTATTTTATAGTGTGAAATAACACGTAACATTTCATCATTTACGATGTTCCATTTATGTGCATGTCAAAAGACGTAAATTTATAGTATTTTTTCGAAGTGCGCGACTCTCGGATCATCTAAAGCTCTGCGGAATAAGGTTTGCCATGAAATCATGTGTTAATTTTTAAAACGGTAGTAATTCCAATAGACGGACGAGTGAAACCAAAAAAAAGTTTGCCAGTTTCAATAACTGAGTAATAATTTCCGTATGCACGGAAAGAAATCTGATTCCGATACCATGAATAAAGTCATGAAATCATGAAACTTGAATTGCTGTCAAATCATGACTGAACTGCCATATCAGGCAGCACAAAATCATGAATAATAGTTCATGATTTCACGTTGTGTTGTACTGTAAGAAGTTCATGATATCATGATTATTATTCATGGTGTATTTTCATAAAACATAAGCTAGAAACCTAAAATCATGAGTCATTTTTCTCATATTGGAGAATAAATTTCTATCCGTGTGACGACCGTCTTACGATTTCGCAGTTTTCATATAAACCAGACATAGTTCTAGTTAAAGATATTTTGCATTACTATTTTGCAATTGGCTGTCTGTGTCTGATCGTGTTGGTTTCAGCACTCGCAGTTAGTCGGGAGTTGCCTAAGACTTCCACATCGGAGCTCACGAGAACTAGCAGCGTCTGTTTTTGCGCACCGCGCGGAGGGATATGTTTCCATGGAATTATTTCTGTACGTTTTAGTTTAAGGCAGCAACAGCTCAAGTAGCGTTTAGAAGAAATGCACTACAGTACGTAGGGATCTCCTCCCGTACTAGAACAAATTTATAATTTATATAAAAAATTGTAGGTTCAAAATGGAAAATTGAACATTGAGGGAAATTGCCTTTATAGGGAGAACGCATATTTTAAAATCAATTATTTCAAAAGAAACATAATTTGAATTCTCGGATTTGAGTATAGTTTTAATAAATATTGATGAAACGGCCAAGCAAGCAACCGGTAACGAGCAGCGGCCACAACAAAAAAAGCACAAAATAAAACAGGACATTTCGACGTAATTGAAATTCTTCGCCATTCTATTTTTTTTTTGTTCGACTGCGACCATCGTCTCCCGTCATGTCAGATTGACCGATGACAACCGTGTCGTGAGACTGCGGCGCGGCGACTCGAGAAATGACAAAGTACCAGCCACAACAAAAGGGACAACCGTTCCGAGCGTTTCTTAATTTGTCACGCATGCGTGCAGCCCGGCGCGAACGAACGGGACGAACAACTCAACAACAGTTCTCCAATGGAGACACGGAGGTTGAGTTGTCACAACATCAACACCGACTCGAGCGACACTCGTTGCCCTTATTCTTTTCTCTGTGCCAGCAAGAAATCTCGATGGTCCTCGCACGATGGTGATGGTCGCGCGGTTGACAACCGCAAACCTGCAATGTTCGCATGTGTTAATTGCCTATTGTCAAAAAGCAGCCATATGCCAGAGAATTAAACTTTGTCTGCACATGATGGCTCGTTTTAATTACTGGGCTAGGTTTTTTTTCTAGGCTACTTTTTATGAGATATTCCATGTGGACAAAAACTTGAATCGCTCAAGGGAAGTGCCATCAACAAGGATGCTCAAGTTCATCTTCTCCTATTTGCAGCAGGTCGACCTGTAGTAACTGGTCGGTACACAAAATATTTGCATTCAATAATGGCATAGCCTTCGCTTAATGCCAAGAAGAGGCTAATGAAATTGAACCGGTATTTCAGTTTCCGAGAAGTTTACTTTCGATCCTGGTAAGTACAAAGTTTCTCTACCCCGCCGAACCACCGACCATGGATTGTAACAAGCAAGCGAAAAATTGCAACAGCGCCAGCGCTCCGAGCGAGTCAGTGGCATCCCACCATGAATCATTACGATTCTTTCTGAAGTTTATGCGCACTGATTATATAATGGCCATCATCTTGTGTCCAGAATGCCACGGCAATACGATATCGTTCGTTAGCTTCTTGATGCAAACCGACGAGCGCACTTAAAAAGGAACGATCAAACCGTACCGGATCATTCATACTCTGCTATAAACATCACATTTGGCTGTAAACAGGGGAGCAGCTGTCATGTGGAAATACAAGCCTTCCACCATATGAAAAATCGATCATTGTCTTTCCACTTTTTTCTTGCCCCCATCGTTGCCCCACAGCAAGCAATGCAGTTGAGAAAGAGTAAGTGAAAAAATGTCCATTTGCATAAATTGTCTGTGCGGTAAATGGAAAAGTTATTGCTAATAAAACCTGTCGTTGGTGGGAGTGTGTCACGATCAGCTGATCGGCAACAGCGCTGAAAAACGATAAGAAATCGCTACCAGCAACCAAACGCTTGCTCACGGTTCTGAAGATGAGCAGTAGTTGACGATGATATTACCAATACCATATTAATATCTAATTGACTTAATCTGTTCGACGCTAAAAGGCAGCCAAACAAAGCCGAGTAATCGTCAATCCGCTCGCTATTTGCTGCTTGCATTTGTCGATATTACTGTACACACGGCCCGGCGGCATGCAATCCTCGCCGGCGGTGGTGCCGGTGCCGTTGCCGCTGCCGCTGCCGCTTTCCAACATACCACGGGTAATTAGGTTCCCTCCTTGTAATGCAAGTTGGTTGTGTGAAGCGAAAAAAAAGTTGAAATCTCCACCGTTTACACCTTCGCCATTTATTACATTTCGTTTGGATGGAAGCAAAACTAGGTTAGATACTTCTAGCAAGAAGTGACGAAAGATCTTGGTGAAACCAGATTTCACCGCTTTGCCACCGCCGCGTCGCGCCGGTTGAAACGGCATGCCGCATGTGTGCAGAAAGTAGACTAGAAAATCTTTCACTGCCACATGTGGCCGGGCGGCATTCTGGCGACTTCACTCTAAGCCGAAAACTTGCTCAACAACTTGCAGCTTGTGGTAGGTCAGTTGGCGACCAATTAGAGCCTTCAGTTTCAAGCTAAGCGATTGGCAACGTGCTCCATTATGTAATCCCTGCCCTGCTGTGCTGCGTAAACGTGCCTGGTTCGGTTCGACTACGAGGGAGATCAGAAGAAGTTGCAATACTACACCGTCACGTCTCCCAAACGGCCAAAGGTGGACAGCCAGGTCCCAGAGATTAATTCAAATCAATTACTCCGATGCAATGTAATGTGATAGACTTTTTCTTGTCCTTTACTCATTCGACCGTCGCTCGTTCACTCGGTCGGTCGTGGTCGTTGGTTAGTGGCTGTGGCAATAGCCGTAAGCTCACATATCCAGTTGACAGAAAACATGCTGGGATGCATCTCCTACGACGCCGTGTATGCAGCCGGGTTGGTTTCAATGTGAAGAAATAGCTAGATCCATTACCGCAATGGAGCAGAGCACGGTGGCACCCACGGCCCTCGGCACAAAACAACACAGTCGTCTGGTGTCACCGGAGAACCAGGCGGCAAAAAAATCGAAACGAACGATACTTTTACTCTCTAGATGTTTTATGAGTCCCGCGCCAAACTAAGAAGCTCCCGTGTTCCATACTAGGGTGGTCTGTTTATTGGTAATGCTTAATTGTATTTGTTTAAAAATTGTGTCGAAATTCGTAAGTCGATCTGAACTTTATGGTTGCACATTCTCTGAAAGCCCGGTTAATCATTACTGTGAAAGGCGGCGGAAATTTTTCTGATGATTGTAACCTCCCTTCGAAGTGTATTCAACCCGATGTCACCACTCTAGAACTGCACTTACTAATAAAGGTGTATGCCCGTACTTCGAGCTTTTTGTTGTGATTTATGTGAGCATACAATTTCAACTATTAAATTTAGTTGGAATCGGCCTTGTGGTAAAGGTTTAGGCTGTGGTTGAAATGGCATTCAATGTGATTTTTTTTGGCCTGACATTTGTATCATTCAGTCAAGTTTTACAATAAACTGGCCAGGACGAAAGCATAAAAATTCCTTCGTATGGCGAAAGCGGCCTCTTCCATGCATTTTTGCAGATGCATTTTTAAGGCGCAAACACGCCAGAGCAAAGAGACATATTTTATTTATTTATTTATTATCACGTTCTTGTGGAGGCGGAAAATTGCTTCGAGAGGCACGATATGGGAAGTTTCTTTAAAGCGATCAACGGAATCAGGAGTCGGACCGTGCCAACTCCTGTTATGGGCAACGACAAGAAGGGGGAACTCGATTATCAAAATATTAGTGGTGGCCAGCAGTTAGAAACAACATTTCGATGTACTGTTGAATGGTGAGAAAGATGGAGTTGTCAACAGAAACAGGATAACGATTGAGGATGATGCAAAAACTGAGGAGTTTCATAGACTGAGGCCGTTGCAGACAGATCCTCAATAAATTCTGGGAAATCACCTTGCAGACTCTCCATATATTTATATACTTGAAGGCGGCGTACGATTCAGTTAAACGAAATGAGCTGCGGCGGATTATGCTTGAACATGGTTCTCCAACCGAACTGATTACGCTGATAGTGCTATCCTTGTTGGTGCAAAATCAAGTGTCAGAATAGCGGGTGAGACTTCGGGCACGTTTGTGACGTTAGATGGTTTGGTACAAGATTCGTGGAATTTGTTTACCTTGGTACGTTAGTGACATATGTCTATGATGTGAAATGTAAAGTGAAAAGGCGGATCACGGCGACCAACAAACCTTCTACGGATTACTTAGTCAGCTGAGGTCCTCTAGTTTGCAATTTTGTATGAAACTCGCGCTCCATAAGATGCTAATTCTTCCGATTCTCTACGGTCATGAAGCGGCGTGGACGTTGAAAGAAAACGACCGACGAGCTTTAGGTATTTTTGAGCCCACGATCCTGCGATCAATTCTTGGCGGCCAGTTAGAAGAGTATGTGGCGCATGATTCACGAAATAGGCGGCCTCGAGGTACGATACTAGTCTAACAAGTCAGTAGTCGCATGTTTGAGTCTCGAATGGGTGAGGCTGTAAGTGTCAATAGGATCATAGCACTAGCCCCGTAATAGTCCTGTACTCTAACAGATGGCTGCGAAGTCTGTCGTATACAAACAGAAGGTCAAGTTCAGAAACGGATTGTAGCACCCAGGCTTTGCTTTGCTTTGCGTTTACTAAGCTGCGGTTATTGTGAACCGACTAAAACATGAAAGCTACTGTGCGCTTGCCACGTAGCAAGGATGCGGGTAAGAGACCAGCAAAAATAAAATTGAATTGTTTAATGCATTAAGGTAATGTTTCTCTTTTATAATAAACATTCTGATGATGGCTGAATAGGAAATCAGTAAGCCGAAACGTAAAGAATAATAAAAGCTTTTTTTTATCATATTCACCGAAAAATATCAATTTTCGACTTGGAGAATGGAGACGTCTACTAAATTCGGCACTGCTTCGATAAGCGGATTGTTGCCGAAAAAGTTAAGTAAGTAAGTTTATCAAAGTAATGCATGGCTTTAAGGTAAAAAAGGAAAGAAAAAAAGAAAACACAATGAAACTAAAATAATGGTGAATAATATAGAAACTAAAATATGCAGCATTTAGTAAAGACCGAGACATAACTGCAGCAAAAATGAAAAAAAAAAACCCTAGAAAATTTGAACACAAAGAAAATAAGCCCCAGTTGAGAAAAATTAGGCTAACATTGGATAAATTGAATCAAAGCAAACTAAACTTTCAACGAAATTAGAACAAATTTCATGTCGTGTCCTTCTCAACTCAACTTTCTGTTAATTTTTGCTTTTGCTTTCTTTATTGTTGTAGCCGATTATTTTACATATCGCAAATGTTAATCTATACCTATAAAGAAGGATTTCTGTCTGTCTGTCTGTCTGTCTGTCTGTCTGTCTGTCCGTATGTTCCTTATAGAATCGAAAACTACTGAACCAATCGGCATAAAAATATGCATGTAGAGGTTTTTTGGGGCCAGGGAAGGTTTTAGTGATGGTTAGAAACCCCTTCCCCCACTAAGAGGGGGGGCTCCCATACAAATGAAACACAAATTTCTGCATAACTCGACAACTAATCAAGCAAATAGAACAAAATTTGGCATGTGGGTGTTTTCGGGGATAAGAATTTATTCTATGGTAAATTGAGACCCCTCCCCTCTATATAAGGGGAATTATAACTTCTCTCCTCTTTAAAAGGGGGGGCTTCCATACAAATTTCCTCATAACTCGAGAACTAATCAAGCAAATGGAACCAAATTTGGCACGTGGGTGTTTTTGGAGACAAAATTTTTTTCTATGATGAATTGGGACCCCTACCCACTTTAGGAGGGGGGGCTCCTATACAAATGAAATTCAAAGTTCCTCATAACTCGAGAACTAATCAATCAAATAGAACCAAATTTGGCATGTGGAGGTTTATGGAGGCAAAAATATTTTCTATGGTGAATTAGGACCCCTCCCAACTTTAAGAGGGGGTGCTTCTACACAAATGAAATACAAATTTCCTCATAATTCGAGAACTAATCAAGCAAATGGAACCATATTTGGCATGTGGGTGTTTTTGAAGGCAACCATTTTTTCTATGATGAATTAGGACCCCTTACTGTTTTAAGAGGGGGGGCTCTCATACAAACGAAATACAAATTTCCTCATAACTCTAGAACTAATCAAGCAAATGGAACCAAATTTATCATGTGGGTGTTTTTGTAGGCAAGAATATTTTCTATGGATTTCCCCACTTTAAGAGGGGGGGGGGGGGGCGCTTATACAAATGAAATACAAATTTCCTCTTATCTCGAGAACTAATCAATCAAATGGAACCAAATTTGGCATGTGAGAGATTTTGGAGTCTTGAATTTATTTTACGATAGTTAGAGACCCTGTGGTAGGGGAATATGGACTCTCATACAAATAAAACAGAAATTTTTGCGAAACTCAAAAACTAATCGAACTCGAGAAATTCGAGACTCTTCCATAAAACATTAGTCAATACAAGACCACAAAAACTATCTATAGTAACACTAGATCATTCAGGACGAGACGGTCGCGAGTGTTGCCGGTGACCCGCCGTCGGAAGCGCCGCCCACTGGGGGGCTTGCAAAACTCGAGATTGTGACAAAGATCATCCGAGATTCATGATTTATGTACAACACAGGTTAATTTGTGGCGATACGAAGTTTGTCGGGTCAGCTAGTCAGTTATATATGAATATATTTGAATTAGTAGCGTCTGAATATTGTCATATCTTTGTTATAGAGTATGGGTAAATGATTGAGTAAGTAGAGGTGAGTGAGTGAGTGAGTGAGTGAGTGAGTGAGTGAGTGAGTGAGTGAGTGAGTGAGTGAGTGAGTGAGTGAGTGAGTGAGTGAGTGAGTGAGTGAGTGAGTGAGTGAGTGAGTGAGTGAGTGAGTGAGTGAGTGAGTGAGTGAGTGAGTGAGTGAGTGAGTGAGTGAGTGAGTGAGTGAGTGAGTGAGTGAGTGAGTGAGTGAGTGAGTGAGTGAGTGAGTGAGTGAGTGAGTGAGTGAGTGAGTGAGTGAGTGAGTGAGTGAGTGAGTGAGTGAGTGAGTAAGTAAGTAAGTAAGTAAGGTCATTGCAAATAATTTTTTAAGTTTTTGTCACCCCCCCCATTTGAAATTGGCTTGAAAAATCGGGGGACAAAAAAATAATTTGTGGAATATAAGTCAATTTTTTTATAAAAAATTGTCCCTGGGCTCTTCGGATTAAAGAACTCGAAAATCGAGTGTATGAGCGGATTTAACAGAAATGGAAATTCAAACAATAGAATTCCCGAAAATCGGCAAAAAATTCATTCGTTTCGTAGGTTTTTGCATGGAAAATAATAACGTGTATATGGAAAGCACGAATAAATTTGGTTTTCACGTTTAAACTTTAAGTATAAATGCTTAAAACGCATTTTTTTTTGTTTAATTAAAAAAATTCTTTGTTTTTACTCGCCCCTTCCCTTCAAGTACCCAACACCGGAAGGACAAAAACTTTATAAAATATTTGTAATGGCCTAAGTAAGTAAGTAAAGCCATAAGCAAGTAACGTCCTAGTCTGAACAGCATTATGCTATAGACAGTATGCAAATAAATTAAAAAGTTACAAATATTTTATAAAGTTTTTGTCCTTCCGATGTTGGGCAACTGAAGGGGTAGCGAAAAAATTGTTTTAACCGAGCGAAAAAATATGCGTTTGAGGCATTTAATGTTCCTTTGAACTATAGAGTCGCTGGACAAAAGGAGACTGCACAACTCTCTTATTATCTATTCCTTCTAGGAACTAAAGATACCACTTTCTATTTTAAAGAAATTTAATACTTTTTAAGTGTTTGACTCTCATGTGAGATCAGATCAGAGAGTGCGTTATTAATTTCAACTAGTTATTATTATACAGTGGTAACCCGATTTTGTCACTCCCCGATTTTGTCACTCCCCGATTTTGTCACCCCCGATTTTGTCACGTTTTTGACCCGATTTTGTCACCCCCGATTTTGTCACGTTTTTGACCCGATTTTGTCACGCTTTTGATTTATCAAAAGCTTAGTTTGAAAATCATTTTCAAACATGTCAAATGTGTTAAAACACTGTAAAAAGAACTGTGTTGATTTTCGTGGAGTTTCCACAAAAGTTGTTTCTTATCTCCACAACTATAATAGCTAGAAGGTCACTTTCTTTGGCAAAGTTCTTTATAATAATCTTCTCAAAAATTTTGTAGAACATTGTTTTGCTCTATCTCTTACTGCTTGAAAAATAAATTTTCTATCTTACTTTTAGGGGGGTTAATCAAAGAATCGTTCATACCATAAGAAAGAGCTTTTTACGCTGTGACATTTCTCTGAACATAGTCAACCAGTATAATCAACCATTTCGGCGCAATTAATAAACGCGTGTTTTCATACCTGTGGGACCTCACAGTACAGGTGACAAATGTCCACAGAGAGGTAGAAGGAAGTGCGAAAGGTCCTAAAAGTGATCAGAATGAAATATATGTAGTTCGTTGTAAGTTATCTGCAAAAAAATATAAAATTGAAAAAATACCCGATTTTGTCACTGTCCCGTTTTTGTCACCCCTAAATTCATCATGGGGGTGACAAAATCGGGTCATTACTGTAGTTATTTGAAGTAAGAATTTTCTGTGAAACGAATTTAGCTTCAATAAATGGACCACAAGTGGACGCAGCACGCATCACACAGCTCTGTATAAATCTAAGGGCATGTAACAGTGAACAACAATTGATAGATAAATTCACAGTCATGCTTCTTTTCTAATAAGTGGAAAATTTAGTACAGTAGCAAGAGCTCAGTACACTAGAATAGGTTGCGGTTAGCCACAAAATGATAGCTTCCCCATGATGAGTAAAATTTCTACTCTACTGGAGACGCTCCGTTCCTTGACGTTTATTTCATTTCAAAGAAACCAACCAGGTGTTGGATTGTTAATCTAGCAGGTAGGTACAAGCAAGGGACACCTGCTGTCATAAATCCTAGGACGATTTACGTCCGCAGCTCAGTTGTGTTGTGGTTACTTTGTACTCACAATGTGATGAGAAATGCTCTCCCATACGATGAATAATGGAGTGTGACATTCATTTACAGTGCAGAGTTACGACATCGAATCTTCCATGAATTCAAAGATTCAAACGAAAAGATAAAATATAGTTTTGTGCAGCTTCTGTACCAGAAGCTAAACGATTGAAAGGGTTCTAGAAGGAATCAAGGGAATAGGTACTTACTGCTGTTGAATTTCGCTCCCTGCGATATAAGCATCGATAACGGCGTAGCGCCATTGGGGCCACGTGGCGACAGTCCGAACAGCTGATTACTAGCATTTTGTCCCACTTTGAAATAGTTTTTGTGCAATCCCATCACGTGGTTGCTCGATCGCAGGCGAGAAGCTCCGGGGTCGTCCTGGGAAGGGCAGCAATGTTGTTCAGTTTGTGTTTCCGACGGTTTGTTTCAAATACCGTTTATCAGCTGGAAGAGGAACAATTCCGAAGCCGGTAAGCCGTGTGGCAGCTGATAATCGGACGAAATAAGCTGAAAACGGAAAAAAGATAATGCAAACAATTAGTACTTCGGTGTTTGGTTTTCTGCCGCGTAAAAAAACTATGGTCCATGAATTTTTCGAACAACATCGTTGTCAACCATTCGTTGGTTGGTCGTGACATTGGTAGGATACCGGCGACATCGATACCACAAAGGTGGCCCATCCCCCGATTCACGGTCAACTGGCTTGTTTGGGCGGCTTTCGAGTCATCGACTTGAAGCGCGAAAGCCTTCAGTGCGAAAACAAACGTGTGTTTTGACGTCGACCCTGACAACGTGCACGAATTCGGTAAGTTGTATAATAATCACCGCGCAGCATCTTTCGCTGCCTCTTTCACTGCCATCTTCGTCGGTCGTCAGTGAGTGAGTGGTAATGGGTGGGTGTCTGTTTTTTCCCACGTTTTCTATTTAGCCGAATTGATTTTATATTTGATAACGAAATTCTTTGAATCATTCTATTAAACTACAGTTTTTATCACTTCGAACATAATTTTAAAAAAAGAATAAAAAATAAAGGATAAATATGCACCTATTTATAGACATATCCATCCGGCTTGTAGACACATTTTCAGCAGATAAAATCAATGAGTATGTCACCGGTTCCAATGTCAATATTGGAAAAATTGGCTAATTGTATGCTGCTTTGCGACTGAGCTGTTCGAACTCCGGCCCGGTCACTCTACTCAGGAGGTTGACATTGAATCAGACAGTGAACAAAAAAAAACAGACATGTTCCTTGGTACGAACCCAGTGCAGTGTCTGTCTTGTCCTGAGGTAAAGACATGCTTCCCTGTAGGTAGGCATATCGCTATCATGTCATGATACGGACGCTTGAAGCATGAAGATGTAAGGTGTGTGCGCGTCGATGACGCGGTCTTGGGCACGCTATGGATCCATCCATCCAACCAACCGTCGACGCTGCTGACACGCTGAACTGACTAAACGGTGCTTACGAGAGTGTTTACAATGGACGGCCACGGCGCAACCGATTAAATCATTTTCTTCGGCGGTGTCGACCGGCCGTCAATCCAGTCGGGTTAGAAGAATGGCTAGGGCGGCACGAGAGTTAAACTTGTTTATGAAGAACTGCGTTCTACGGGAGGTGTGTCGAATGGTGGCCGTTCGGCTGTAAGTGGCAGTGTCATTTTGCAGGGTTTGTTTACTTAACGAAAGTAATTTGAAACGTCCAGTTGAAACAATTGCTAATCATGTCTGTTTATTTTACGGTTGAACGGTATGTTTTACATAATTAACTTTTAAATTCTGTTCTTGAATTATGGAGGTTTTATGAAATATTTTGTACAATCTTTTATTATCTATATTCTAATTGACTTTTTCATCAACTTCGAGAAACCTTAACAAATTGTATCGCAACGGTTGCGGAGCAGCAGCAACGTTTACCTACTTCAGAATTATTTTTGAAAATTATAAATTGCCTAAATTAATACGGCGCAACCCGTGCGACCCGCGGACTAATTGGAGGGATTGTGAAGGGGAATTATAGGTTAAGTTTCCTAATGACTGAGGGGGCACCCAGTTTAGTCGTGATGCCTTGCCTCGTGCATGCTGTGAAGCTAAATGCTTTCCGATATAAATGCTGTGGTGAGTTATGGAAAATGATTAGGAGTCATTGCGGCCCGGCGCATACTGTTACGGGCATATCTGACTGTCTCGGTACAACTTGCCTAAGTCATTAAATCCAACATTGGCTGTATTCGGATTTATCGCTGGCAGATTCAATTTCAGCTCTAGGCGTATTTATGACATTACTAAATTGCAGTACATTTTTATTGATTTTATATCAGTTTTAGCATCATTCGATGTTCAGTGACTTCCGCATGGGTTTATTCTCAGTTCTTTCCACATACTTCCTACATAATAAATTCTGCATTTACCAACAATGAAATCTTTTCTCTAGGGGTAAATTATGACTAATCTTACTGGCATTTACTGCTTCTAGACACTGTCGATTGATTGAAAAGCAGTAAAAAGCATTTAAAGGAAAAAAGAGTGAGAAACATCGACATTTAAGCGTGGCTAATAAGCAAGACACCTGGATAATATGACAATAACTCAAAATACTGGTCGCAGTGATAATGTCTATAAAGTAAAAAAAACATATGTGAATAATGTTTGTAATCCTTTTATATCCGTTTGGCCTCCAAGTTGCTTTTCGTTATTTCTGTTTCGTTATTATATTATTTTCTCATAATTTAGTGTCATTTTTATATTAGTTTCGTGTCATTTTAATGCCATTTATTTTATTATTTACAAAATGTTTTTTAATATGTTTAAATTTTGTGAAATTTTTAGTGCATTTTTAATAATTTTTTAGGATTTTTATATTCCTTTCGCGTTTTTAATCTTTTTGTTAGGGGGTCTTTTTTATTAGTTTAATCATGATAGGGGTCAACTCCCCCTTTATCAACCATCCTATTCTGATTCCCTTATGTTGAGGAACATACATGCCAAGTTTTATGAAGAATCGTCCAAGCGCTCCGCATTCAAACATGCATTTACTTTAATATATTTAACGTATTTAGATTAGATATCCCCAGCCCTTGTTCATATTCCATCCCCTTGAGGATGTTTTTTCGTTTCGGATATTCTTATAATACAACAACCCTTCCTACCAACAGATCGAAGATTCTTTACAACGTTTAAATCTATGCCAATTTGACATCTGTGCTTGGGAAGTACGCCAGAGCGCAAAACCACCACATTTAACCTAGTCCAATTTGATGTCTTGAAAGTGAAGCGTTATAGAAAAATGAGCAGTCATCCTTTCCTTTTGCCAGATACACCCTTATGCTGCAAGAATTTGTTCGGAACTGTTGTCTTGCACGAAAATAGGGCTAAAGGGTTATTCGGTATGTGACGTGACGCAGCAATTCTCAAAGTGAGAACAATCAGCGACTGTCTTATTCGAGAGTAGCTTTTGAGCGTTTCGTTTGCTGCTTTGCGTCAGTTATTTGTTCCTAATTCTTTACATAGTTTCAATTGTATTTCTGTCAAGTATGCAAATAGCTGCAAAGTAGAGTGTTGAAAGGACTAGTAAGATGCAAAGGACATTAGCTAATTAATATTTCCACTGGCTGTCCACATGGTAGTTGTAAAACAATTTTACTTCTAATCAACCGAATTTACCTACGCAATTGATCTGGATCTGGAAACCACTCCAACCACCAAGCGGAACATTCTGCGATGTGTAATGCGCTTTTTCGATGCGCTGGGTCTTATATCGCACGTTCTTATCCACGGCAAGCTGATAATTCAAGAAGCGAACAACTGCAATGGGATGATAAAGTTTCCGGCAAAATTCAAGAAAGCTGGCTGAAGTGGATTGCTCTGCTGAAAGGACTTGATCAGATCCGCATAGACAGACCGTACTTTCCTGAACTGACATCGAACGAAATGGGACCACTCGAACTCCATATCTTCACGGATGCGAGTGAGAATGCATACGCCTGCGTAGTGTATCATAGAGCAGTGGTTCGTGGACAGATTCGTTGTTCTTTGGTCATGGCCAAAGCAAAAGTCGCTTCGTTGAAAGCCTTGTCAGTTCCACGACTGGAGCTGCAAGGTGCGCTGCTGGGAGCGAGGCCGATCTCCGATCACTGGAGATATCGGCAGTTCGTTGCCTTTAGGGTGGGTGAAATACTTTCGAAAACTGAGATTGCCGAGTGGAACTACGTACCGTCGAAGATGAACGCTGCGATGAAAGCTCGTGGTTTCGGGCTCAGGATTTCCTCCATCTTCCCGAAGAACAGTGGCCGAAAGTATCGCCGGAGGAGACAGAAGCAAATGCCTAAGGACTACGACCCAGTATGGTGCATCGAGAGATCGGCAGAGAGCAATTGATAGACTTCAGCAGGTTTTCGAAGTGGGACGGTTGTTAAGATGTGTGGGCTATGTTAAACGCTTTCTCTCCAACACAAGGCATCGGCACCGGAACCAGCAACGGAATTCAGAGAGACATCTGACCCAGGAAGAGCTTGAATGGGCTGAGAACTATTTGTGGTCCTCGGTGCAGGCAGAATCGTACCCAGACGAAGTAGCAGCGCTGATTCACTCGCTGAAAGCTGGTGGTTTAAAAAAGGCGATAGAGAAAACCAGCAAAACCTACAGACTTTCTCTGTTTCTGGACGACCGAGGAGTTCTACGCGTGAACAACCGCTTGTGCATAACACCATATGCAACCTACGATTTTGAATACCCGATAGTCCTGCCGCGACGGATTTGGTCATAGATGCGTACCATCGCAAGTTCTTACACGGAAACCGCGAAACTGTTGTAAACGAGCTCCACGCAGCAGTTCCACGTGTCGAGGTTGCATACAGTCATCGAACGGACTGCTAAGAACTGCCAATACTATACATTGTCATCGGAGTCCTGCAAGCTGGCGATCTGTCGGTTCATCGCAAGACGAGGGGCACCGTGTGAAATCTACACCGACAGTGGCACAAATTTCCAGGGTGCTAGTCGTGAGTTGCGAGCAGAAATCGAAGACATGCATCAAAAATTGGCCGAAACGTTCACCAATGTGAACCGCTCAGCTCCACACTTCGGAGGGATTTGGGAGCGATTAGTGCGGAGTGTCAAAACTGCGCTCAACAGCCTGTCCAGTTCACGGAATCCAGTCGACGAGACGCTTCGAGACGGTACGAGGAGGCAGAGCGACTGAAAATAGGAGACCTGGTAGTTATTGTGGACGAGGGAGCTCGCAACGGTTGGATCTGAGGTCGGATTGCGTCCGTTATTCCAGGACGCGACGGAACGATATGTCAAGCTTGGGTACAAACATCAACTGGGTTGCTACGTCGGCCAGTTTCGAAGCTGGCACCGTCAGCACCTGTGGGAACAACTGGTAAAGCGGAACCGGAACCGCAATATATGGCATTATAGCACACGTTTTTCACACTTATGGTTGCAGAAACTTATTTATGACTAAAAGTAGTCGTAAATCGGTTGCCACAACTGAATTGTATCAACTGTGCGTCAAGCACTGCCGAATCGTACCCGCATTCATTCCCCTAGGCACAAACCTCCTTTCCTTTCGTTCCTTTCAACATCTTGCTTTTTGGCATCATTTAGCATCGTCTTTTTGCCCCTTTTCAACGAGTTTTTATCGTTATTTTATCGTCTTTTGTGGCATTTTTGTTGCTCTTGTTGACGACTTTTTATCGTCATTTATAGTATTTGTTTGGATTTCTTGTCGTAGTTTTGTCATCCTTTTTAACGTCTCTTCCTCGCATTTTATCTTTTTATTGTTCTTTCGTGGTTATTCATTGATTTTTTCTAACGTTATTTGTCGCTTCTTTGGAATTTTTTCGGCGTCATTTAATCATATTTTTGTCGTCTTTTGTATGGCCTACTTGTCATCATTTTTTCATCATCTTGCGTTTTTGTAGTATATTTGATGTCTTTTCGTTGATCATGATGTCGTCTTTTCTTTGTCTTATTGTTGTTTAATCGATGCAATTTCATCTGTCTATCGTATTTTTGTCAGCTTTTCAACGTATTTTCGTTATTTTTTACCTGTAATTTTGGCAGTTTTATTGCATTTTTCGGCGGTTTTTTTTTGTTTTTGCTTTATTTTGTCTTAATGATCGTCTTCTGGCATTTTTATTGCAGTTTTCTTTCGTCGTCAGTTTATCGTCGCTGCACAATTTTCTTTGTTGTCTTTCGGTAACCTCGTTGGTGTTTTATCACTGTCCTGTTTGTTTTCAAGACGGCGCACCGTGGGATGAAACCCAAATCTAGGTGGACAAAAGTAATTACGCTAAAACCGTTAGTATACCTAGGACTAACGGTTTTAGCGTAATTACTTTAGTATGTTCGAAGTAAATTTGTTATTTAAATTCTGCATTTTTTGATGTATATGACATTAGGGTGGCCATCATAGAGAGCGAGTGTAAAATATAAACTTTTTTATGGCTTAAGTTAACTGAATGTTATGTTCAGCATAGTTAAAGAACATTAAATTTTAAGTAACTTTGCTAAAGAAATAAAAGTTCTATCTCTTATGGTTGATGGGCTATTTAAAGTTTTTTGGTCGGGGTAGACCTAAAAAATTAGTTTTTTCTTTATATCTTCTTTCGTGTTTATTTCACACGAATCATGTCTTCTGAGCACTTTCACACGAATGAAAAACGCACATTTTGTTTGAAGGAATCAAGTCGCTATCTGCTTCGGTTCTCAAGCTACAGGCATTTTTTCTTAAAAAATATGCTTTTTGCAAATGTCAATAACGTAAAAACTGCTCAAAAGCAGCAAATCAAATTTTGTATAAATGTTTAGCAATATATTGGCCTTTGAAATTCCGAGATCATATCGGTCCAGGTCAACCATTTTTTGCTAGACCGTATTGAATAATGTAGTAAAAATTACCGATTTTTTAGGTCCACCCCGACCAAAAAACTTTAAATAGCTCCTGCCCAGCAGCTATGAGAGATAGAACTTTCATTTTTTTAGCAAAGTTACTTAGAATTTAATGTTCTTTAACTTTGCTGAACATTTGTGAAATGTGAAAGTTAAAATAATAAATTTACTCCGAACGTACCATATACCTAGGACTAACGGTTTTAGTGTAATTACTTTCGTCCACCTAGATTTGGGCTTGATCCCACAGTGCGGCGCTTTTTAAATGTCTTTTTGTCGGCTTTTGTTCTATTGCTTGTTTATTTTTGATGCTGTTTTGGCGTCTTTTAGTCGTCTTTTCATCGTATTCTCATGGTGCTTCTATCGTATTTTTGTTGTCTTTCGTTCCTTTTTCAGTCACCTTTTCAACGATGAAACAAAGACAAGAAAAAGATGACGTAAACCGACGAAAACGCAAAGGAAGGCAGACAAAAAGCGATAAAAATAAGGCGAAATTACGACCTATATTACTCTTTTTTGTTTTTTAAACGCATATTCATCGTTTTAACGCCATCTCTTCATTGTCTTTTACCATGTCTTGGTTGTTTCTCTACATATTTTAGACATAATTCTTATCGTCTTTTGCAACCTTTCAACTGTTTTCAACTATCGCCGAGAAAGAGTAAAGCTTTGCAAATAGGACAAGGATTCCAGCTACTTGGTTATGAAGAACAACCTTATTCACTTGACAGTAGTAAAGGATTTTGAAGCTACCATCAGCGAGCGAAAGTCTGACAGTGAAGCATATCATGCTATGGAGAAGAGTGCCGTCAAAGTGGAAAATGAAAGTTCGTATTAACAGAATGGCAGTATTGACGTAATTCTTCCCTTTTTAAATCACTACTCATTAGAGAATGAAAATCCTCTTCACCAGTCTGTTCCCTTTTTTCCTAAGACGAACCCTACCACACACTTTCATAACGGCTCCTGAAGAACAAATTTTTACTTTTCGAAATGTTATTCACTGCATGCGTTGAAACTGAAAGAAATTTTCATTCTTTTCCGTTGATTTTCCGTATATACGAGCACCTGATCCGTAGGGCTGTAGAATCTACATCCGTCCG
This sequence comes from Sabethes cyaneus, assembly GCF_943734655.1. NCBI lineage: Eukaryota > Metazoa > Arthropoda > Insecta > Diptera > Culicidae > Sabethes > Sabethes cyaneus. The sequence goes on from NC_071354.1 coordinate 232,465,803, forward strand.
TCCTAAATCTGTAGAACTACGCATAAATTCGTAGATATAGCATCAACTAATCTTTATTATTTTATGGATATGTTATCAAAACACACATTCAACATATCAGGTTTACATAGGCAAAATTTGCAGAAGAAAAAGCAAAGTTGTTTGGCAAATTAGATTTTTTTTTCATCGAATACCTTGACCCATTTCCGAAACTTAGATTAGTATCGCAGTACAGTTACCCCAGTATTATGGGCCAGTCTATACTTTACGTTAGTTTTATACGCAACAAATTAATATTTAACCATCGAGAATGAGTTCAAAAGATAGCAGCAACATTCTGCTGCATGGCTGACAGCAATACACTCAGTTCCAATGCGTTAATTTTCTTAATTTTCCGATAGTTGTCAGTTGGCTCCAATCGACCTTCGATTTGTTGTTATTTTTGCGGTTGTTATAAAAAGTCGGTTGTGAATTATAAGCTGAATAACGGCGTAAATTTGTGTGTCTGAGCGTAAAATGGATGGAAATCGAGAGAATAGGTATGTATTCAAAGAATTACGGTGAAACCACCTAGAAAAATGCATTTTCCGCTTCAATATACGAAATTAAACAATGGCCCATAATACCGGGAGCAAAATTGACTTTTCCCAGTATTATGGGTCAAGCATATAGATCAACAGTATTCGCTGTTTTTGACTATAATTGTAATTTTTTTTCTCAGTAAAACGAAAAAGCGTGCAAGGAAAATCAAGATACAGAAATCGAAGTTCCATGATCCTGATATACTGCATTACGCTCTTGATCTAGCAAGACAAACCGAAAAAATTCGGAAAGTTGCAAAGGATCACAATCTACCGTACAGTACAGCTTCGCGTTATTTTTGGAAACCACCCAAAACTAATAAGCCGGGACCAAATACTTTTCTTCTTCTTGAACTTACTTACTTTACTTAGTTGGCTTGCCGTTCTAAGACAAAGCCTGATGAACAAAGTTTCTCCAATGCACTCGGTTGTAGGCTAACGCTCTCCAATTTCTCAGACTCGCTCCACCTAGTCAAACCATCTTGCTCGCTGCACCCCTAGTCGTCTTATTCCTACCGAATGTGAGGCAAATACTTTGCAGGGTAGTCATTCGGCATTCTTGCAAGTTGTCCTGCCTATCGTATCCGGATAGCATTTTGTACTCTTGGTTTGTCATGTGCTATCCTGGAGACCATCACTTTGATGAAGCGCTCTGCGTGATTCGAATGAACTTGACAATCTACTCGAAATCCGAACACAGTACACCCAAGTAACATTTTTGTTGTACAATAGCTTATCAAGCACTTGTTCCACGTGAATCAGCTGTACAACAGTTTAATAAGCTATTATACAACAAAAATGTTACTTGGGCTATCCTTCAATTTATATCAGTTTAATGAGCTTCCTGAAGAAGAAGCTAAAATTGATTCTAATCTCAACTCACTCAGACAGTTGCTGAGTACAGTACAAGATTCAACGCACACACACACACACACACACACACACACACACACACACACACACACAAACACGCGCGCTCGATTTTCTCTAAATAAAACCGATTTTGTTTTACTGACCCATAATACTGGGAGCATTGACCCATAATTGCCATAAAAAGCCATAAAAAGTGGCCCATAATACTGGGAATGGAACATGCTTACATTTTGTTATTTTGCAGAAAAGTGTGTGATTTTGGAATAAGTTTGCCTACAGAACATTAAAATTTAATGTTGGTTAATAATGATATATTTACAACCAATTAAGCTATAAATAAACTGTAAATTATTTAAATCTGTGTTTCTACCAATAATTTTGTAGTATCATCATGCTTAACTGGCCCATAATACTGGGATGACTGTATTATCGAAGTTTGTTTCTCATTAACAAGTCACCTAAATTGCTATGAGAGTGGTAATCCGTGAGGGCCGGTTCTGTTGAGTATGAATTATGATGAAGTATATTCAAGCCTAAGTTCTGCGCGTGCTTGCCAAAATAATTTGCTATTTCTTTTTGAGTTTTTGAAACATCCATTTATACTAATTACGACAAATAAGACTCTACAACTAGGTTTATTTTACTAAAAAATGTAAACAACACAATGTAGATTAAACAATAACAAATTTTAATTTTTCGTTTCATAGACATGTTTGTGTTGCAGATATATACGGTCAATAATAGAGATCCTAGCATGCTACCCTGTGGTACCTCCGGATCTCTTTGTTTAAATGTCGGGAATGGTATTCAAACTTCAATTGCTTACTTTCTATGGGTTAAACAAGCCAGAAGCCACTACCAAATGATCAGATTAAGTTCAATCATAAGCATTCAGTCCACCAGTTGCTTCAAAAACATCACTGGGATACTTTCGAAATGAGCCATCCATCTTTCACTCTTCTTATGCTTTCACAATTCGAGCTTGATCATCTCTCATTAATTAAATGTGAATCCAATAAGTGAAACAATTACGGTCTCAGTCAACTTCCCAGCCTATCTATTTAGTTTAACAAAGGCTCCCAAGGTTGAGTTTGGCCTGTCCCGTTTGCTGGGTTGTTATCAATAACAACAACAATAAAATATATCAATATATTAATAAATGTTTACAAAATAAATAATTATGCTGCCGCTTTATCTTTATTACACATTTGCATTGCCATTATTTAAATTCAACAACACGCAGTTCGGGTTTTCATCGACAAAATTAAAAACCAACCACTTCAGACAGTCAGACCACCACTTGGTGGTAGCGGCAGCGATCGCGGCTCTACACCGAGCTAACTGTCCATCCAGCTACCAGGGTAAGCACACTTCCATTTCTTTTATTTTCTTCCCTCATTATACATACCGGTTCGCGACGTCGTAAACTTACGAATCCATACCATTCCGCCCTTTTGCTTGCCCAAGCGAAGATAAATTGGCAAAGGTCAGCGCAGGATCCGATCGATGCGAACGGGACGATCAGTAAAATCTGTGTGAAAGAGAAGGAAGAAACCGGTGAACCGGTTTCGGACTCTGCCTTGCCGCCGGCCGCGGCCGCTGCTTGCTGCGCTCGCTGGCAGGCAGCGACAGCGTGGTGTGAAGTTCAGCTCATTCCCTCGGCAGGGAATCCGCTAATAACTGTCGGCGAAAATATTTTATTGAAACTTTATCTCCGCTTGATTTAGTTCGCATGAACCGTGTCCTGCCAGTCTGTGGTGGTACTGTACTGAGGTGGAGGAGAGCTTCCAAATTGAACTTGACTCTGGCTGACGGTTGTGACTGTGACGCGCGTGTGCTGCAGTCCAAGCCAATTTTGGGTTATCTGGGTTAAGGTGAAAGTTTTCCTTGGTTTTGTTTGACACCTAATTGGCACGCGTGTCATCTGAGGTCGTACCACACCGGATTAATGGGCAGTGAATTCCTGTTCTTGATCTTTCGTCGGTGAAGGGGCGTTTTTGCTCTGCGGCTGGTGACTGCGCAATTTAAAAGTAGTAATTGGAGACCAAGTGCTATATTTGAGGCTAACGGCGAAGGTAATTGCTTTTGACTAACTCATGATGATACGTTAAAAGGCTCGGTTTGTCCATGCTCTACAAACCAGTCTTAGATCTTTACAACTCTAATTAACTTTGCATGTCTCACCGAAAAATAGTCACATTACCTGAAAGTGACTGAACGAATAATGGTTTATTTAATAACAACGCAACATACTTCTTAGCTGGACGGACGGACGGCCGCCGGTCAACTCGGTAACTCCGCCGTTCGGTTGGTTTGCAAAATCCATCACACTCAGTGCCGTGTCGTTTCAAGTATCAAGTTTATACTAATTACACTCGCAGAAACTCATTCGCAGGCATGACGATACACACATGCCCGCGTACTCGATCGTAGGTCATGCAATGAAAATAGTTCGTGTATTATCCAACCGCCCTGCCACGATGCACCGGTCGTTGCTGGTGTTTGCCTATGTTTTGATGCACCCGGTGTTTAGGTTGAAAATTAACAGCTCATTCATCATCATCCGTTTTGCGGGCAGCAATCGATACGTTCAAGGGAAACGCCAACCGCGAAGCCACTGCCAGCAACGTGCGATCAGTGCAATGCCTACATACCAACCTACGGTTTGCATTGGCACTCAACTTTTCCGCCAGTAAACGGCTTTTCACCAGCACTGAAGGCTTTTGTCGGCTCTAGGTCATACATGGCAAACCGTAAATACCTACCAATACCAATTAACCGATCAAAACTGGTGACGACGGTCAGTAGCCAAGCCAGAACGGAAGGCAGAACCTCAATCCATCATCCATCAAGTTTGCAATTAAATTTCTTCTGGCACAAAAATGCCGTCGAACTAGTCCCCCACGGGGGACCGGCAGCAGTTTCGAAAATTGCTGCAATTTTCTTCAATGCTGTTGACACAAGCTGCCGATTCTGGGCACATAAACCAGCAATTTTATCACCGTGTTTGCTACCGCGTTCGAAGTTTGTTGCAACATCATTCTGGCGGCAAATATTGTGTACCGAAGCCGTGCAAATCCTGCAGCACCGACGGATTGGACGGTATTTAGGAATGGCACGATCAGCTGTCCAAATATGTACAGCCGATCAGTCGATTCAGTCGATCGAGCCTAAGCATCATTGCAAGGTAGATGGCCTCGAAGACGGAAAAAAAACTGTGAAAGTGAGCTCCTCTGGAAAAGTAATGCAAATAATGCACAGAGAATTTTGCACTTAAAAATGTTTCAACTACAGGTAAAACATGAACATGTGAGAATGTAAAGATGATAAAGAATATAAAAAATTGGAAAACTAACAACCGAACACAATCACAGTTGAGGAGAAAAAGTTGAGAGGTGCTGCATTTGTTTATGCTTATGGTTTAGAAAACAGGAAACAAAGTCAAGCAAAAATTACTACAAAGCATCCATCCCTTCGCTACACTTTTGGCTAGTTCTTTACTGAAGTCCTCTCGCTAGTTCTTTACTCCAGGTCCTTTCGGCGTCCCCACGTGCTAGCTTCCTTGGCGACGGCATGGGTGCAAATTGTAACCAAATGTGAACTGTTCTTTAAGACATAATTGGTAGATATTGGTGAGCCTTTGAACCACAACCGACTGGGTCGCCAAGTCAGTCATTTTTGCCAACAGTTATTTGGTGCAGAACCTCCTGGTTTGGTTCAATTAAACAGTTCTGCTTTCCATCACCTGCGTGCGTGATCGCGTGAGTGCATGGCACTGACGTTTGGCCGGTGGTTATTGGGTTAACAATTAAATTCGTTTGGCTTTCATTACGCGTGCAGGTAAATTTCGATTTTCTCTTTTTTAACCACCACATTGTTAAAATGAAATAAAATTTAATATATAAACAATAAACATTCTCAGCTGAATTGGTAAATTTACCGGCTACATATTATTTGTGCAGAGCCTACAGTTCTAGTTAGACGAGAAACTTGCTTTTTCCAACTTGTTCGGGAACGGAATAAAAATAGCGGCGACTCTTGTTAGCGTAGTGCTTCAAGAAATTCAGTGCTTCTTAGTTTCGTTGTTCCACGAACAAATTCAATTTAAGGTTAGGTAGAATATTTTAATATAAGATTGTACATAGGCACTAGAATGTAATACAATTTTAGCACATAAGTAGGTTTTAAGAACAAATTTAGTTATAAGTTACAAATCTATGATAAGAAAATCTATTAACTGCTCACCTCAATGCAAAATATAGTGAAAAAATATCGAAAACTGTATAAATCAATCGGCGCAATCTATACACCACGTTTTTACTAGCTTAGCGAACAATGTATCAGTCTTTTTTCTAGTTGGTGTTGGTACTGCTGCTCACTTGACGGTTCATCAAGCTTGTCACGCTGACGGATGCTTATCACTGTCGCTCGTATCAGTTCGGAGTTACTGACTCATTGGGTCACAGAAGCGTTGCCAGTAGTAACATCCCCCGCCTCGTAAAGATGGGTATCAGCCTCAGCTTTACCTTGCTGGTCTACCTCCAATACTGACAACCTAGATACGGGCCGCCGGAATACTCCACCAGACGTCTGAACTACTGCGTGTCTTACTCTGCCGTCTTTTCCTGGAACCACCATCAAAACTTTTCCCCTAAGCCATCCATTTCGCCTAGACTCGTCGATGATCAGAACCAAATCTCCGGGCTGCACCACTTTCGTCTCTCCGAACCACTTGGTTCGTTTTGTCAGAGTAGGCAGATACTCTCTGATCCAGCGTTTCCAGAAAAGATCCAAAGTATGCTGGATCATATGCCACGAGCCACTAATGGCTTTAACTGAATCGATCATTTTTACTGCTGGTTGCTTTACGCCACTAGAAGAACCGAGTAAGAAATGATTTGGCGTAAGCGCTTCCTTCTCGGCCGCATCCAGAGGTAGATAAGTTAACGGTCGTGTGTTTACAATAGCTTCGGCATCTACGGCTACGGTGTACAAGGCTTCATCGTCGAACCTGCGCTCTTGCGGGAGACTGTTCATTGCTATTTTGATGGACCGCACCAAGCGCTCCCAAGAACCGCCCATGTGGGGAGTGAGCGGCGGAATGAAAAACCACTTCGTGTTAGCGTTTGTAAAAATGCCTGCTGTGTCTTCGTGAATACGCTTAACTTGCTCCTTCAAGATGTGCTCCGCTCCCGTGAAGTTTCTCCCATTATCGGAGTAAATTTCGATCGGTGCACCTCGCCTACCAATGAAACGTCGAATACAACATATACAGCTCCTTGTAGATAAGTCGAAGGCCACCTCCACGTGTACAGCACGTACTGTAAGGCACGTGAAAAGTGCAATCCACCTTTTGGCGTTGGCGCGGCCCACTTTTACGATTATCGGACCAAAGTAGTCCAAGCCAACATAGCTAAATGGGCGAATGAACGGGGACAGTCGCGCTACAGGTAACGGTGCCATTCGAGGAACGGAGGGTCGAGCTTTCTTTATTTTACACCACTGACATCGGTTCGCCACGCTTTTTACCAATACTCGGAGCCGTGGTACGTAGAAGCGTTGCCGAACTTCGTTGACTATCGTTTCAGAGTTGGCATGTAAATACTTCCGGTGATAGCTGTCTATTAACAAGAATGTCATGTAATGCTGCCTTGGTAGTATGATGGGACACTTTTGATCCACCGAGGCTACCTGAAGGGCCCCTATGCGACCATCGACTCGCAGTACTCCTTGATCATCCAATATCGGTGTTAGTTTATACAGTACACTTGATTTGTCGACTGGCTGATGTTTGTCAATGGGCAAACTCTTGTTGTCTTGGATAATGTTGATTTCGTCCGCGTATGCTTGCAACTGAATCATTCTCCATAATAAATTTTCAGCATCCTTCATTTCATGCTGAGTCAACATTTTCTTCGTGAAAGATTCTCCTATTCTTCTTCTGCAGGCGTTGACGAATCGTCTTACATAAACCACGGACCGCAGCAAGCGATACCAGTTCGAAAAACGCTCAAATTGAATAAGTGGTACGAGTTCCATTTGATGAACGTTGCATGGACGTAGCTCCTCGTCGGTAGAAAAAATCTCTGGTACGGTTTGCGGCCAACACAGCTCGTCCGAGTATAAGAATAGTGGACCTTGAAACCAGCGACTGGAAGTGTCAAAGCAGGGGCCTATCCCCCACTTAGTGGCTTCGTCCGCCACGTTGAGCTTACTTGGCACCCATCTCCAATCGTTCGCGTTTCTTGATGACAAAATTTCACCGACTCGACAGGCAACAAATTGACGAAAACGACGGTGCTCGGACCCAATCCAAGCTAATACGGTCCTCGAATCGGACCAGAAGATTCGTCGTCGAAAAGATACGGTATGACCTTCGGCCACGAAGTTTGCGAGTCGAACTCCCAGTAGTGCAGCCATCAGCTCAAGCCAAGGAACTGTAGCGTGTTGTATAGGTGCGACTTTCGTTTTTGCTGCAACTAAAGTGCATTGAACGGTATCATCTGTAGCCCTAACTCGAAAATAGACCACGGCGGAGTACGCATCTTCGCTGGCATCCACGAACACATGGACCTCGAGAGATTCATACAAATCAGAATTTGCATTCACAAAATAGCAGCGGGGAATTCGTATCTCCCCAACTTTGCTGAACAATGCGATCCATTTCTTCCAACGGTTGTAGATACGGTCGTCGACTTCCTTCGACACACACTTCCTGCATCAACATCTTGCCGTGGACCAGGAATGACGCCAGAAGTCCGAGCGGATCAAATAGGCTCATGACGCATTTGAGGATTTGTCGTTTAGTTGGTCTCGTTTCAGAATCGATGAGTGCTGCAATCTCTTTCCGAAAAATCGTCGAAAATCTTAGCTCGTCCTCAATAGACCGCCAGAGCATTCCCAACACCCGCTCAGTGCTATCGCTTCCCGTCAAATTCAGTTCTTTTGTAGTTTCTGCTGACCTACCGCCCAAATGATCCAAAACTGCAGGACTATTTGATGCCCAGTTGCGAATTTCAAATCCGCCTTTGGAGTGTACCATCTTTACGTCCGCGGCGACTGCTTTTGCTTCCTCAACCGTCTCAAAACTGCTAAGGTAGTCATCCACATAGTGGGATTTCAGGATTTCGTTGGTCGCTCTAGGAAAATGCTCCGAAAACTCTTCCGCATTCGTATTTTTAACGAATTGTGCGGATGATGGCGAACAGGTTGCTCCGAAAATTGCAACGTTCATTATATAAACATTTGGAGGACGGTCGGGACTATCACGCCACAGAAACCGCAGATATTGACGGTCAGCTTCAACGATGCGGATCTGATGAAACATCTCTTTGATGTCAGCGGAGATGGCGACCGGAAATTGACGGAAGTGGAACAAGACGTGCGGGAGCGGAACCAAAAGATCAGGACCCGACAGAAGGAGTGTATTCAGTGAGATGCCATCAACTTTCGCTGCGGCATCCCAAACTAAACGGACTTTCCCTGGCTTGTTAGGGTTGGTTACAGCGCTGATGGGAAGATACCACACCTGCTTTGGATTAGCCGACTGCATTTCTTCTTCCGTTGCTCGATGGGCGTACCCTTTTTCCTGGTACTCCCGGATCTGACGATGAAGATTCTCTTTTAGTGTTTCATCTCGTTGCATACGCCGTTCCAGGCATTTCAAACGCTGCAGAGCCATGGGAAAACTGTCTGGCAGATCGACCTCATCGAATCGCCAGATTAGGCCGGTTTCAAACCGATCGCCAATTCTAGATGTTGTCTCATCCAAAATCCGACGTGCCCTTTTGTTTTCTTCGGAATCGATGCTCGTAGGTGGTTGCGTTCCAACGAAATCTGCGTTGAAATACTCTCGCATCAGGGTATCGAATTTCCCATTGATGTCACAATCACAGATGTGATAATTGACATGTTCTGGTATTGGCTGGTGATCGAGACTCCCATAAACACACCAACCTAAACGCGTTTTGGTAGCTACCGGTCCACGATCTCCTTCTCTCGTCTCCTGCGGAACAGCGAGGCCAAGGTCGCGAAGTCCTAGCAACAGACGTGGTGTAGCGTTCTCGTAACTTTGGACGGAAAGACCTGCCAAATGGTGAAATTTACGTTGCAGTTCCCCAAAGCGCAGAGTCTGAGAGGGTAAATTGAGGTTTTCAACGGTCCTAACGTTTGCCACGTGATAACGTTTCTGCTGTTCTATTCCCGATACATCTAGAGAAATTAACTGTGACTCTGACTCTAATCGTGACATATTTGCTGTCCACTTTAAGCATAACGGAGAATTCGGTCCCTCAATTCCCAACTGTTCTGCAAGGCTGTGTTCAAGCAATGTTGCCGAAGAACCTTCGTCGAGAAAAGCGAATACTTTGACGGACTTTGAGGGCCCGTGAATGATGACGGGAATAATACGAAACAATACCGACTGTCCGCAATGGTGGTAAGCGTGGTTTTGGGAAGGCTGATAGGCACCCAGGCTTCCCGATGTGGTGGGTGAGATGGGAGTAGAGTGGAGTAGCGCGTGGTGGCGGAATTCACAACCGTTGACACCACAACGACGAGTGCTCCTACAAGTTCGACGACCATGGAAATTCAAGCAGGTACGGCACAATTTAAAAGTAGTAACTATCTTCCATCGATTCTCAGTACTACCTTTTTTGAAAACAGCACAATCAGCTACACGATGACCATCTCTGCAACAAACTGGACAGCGTTTTGATGCTGCTTGCATTCCGCCCTGTCCGCTTATCTCGGCGTGCGTATGGACAAATCCCTTTTCACGACCTCTTGGAGTTTCGTTTTTCTGTGTCGGTCCCGCATATACAACAACTTTACTGACAGAATCCACTACTGTCGTCATGAACTCACTGAAAATTTGCAACGATGCTACAGGATGATTTTGCAAATATTGAGCCCACTGTAACTTTACACCAGCAGGAAGTTTTTCAACAAACTCCTGCAATAGAATCGGGTTGGAAAGGTGGGCTTGTTGACCGGCAACGATGAGATGTTGGGTTAGGTTCCGTATTGCCATTCCAAACTCGATCAGTGACTCCAGTTTTTCTGGTTTTGGATCTCTGGACGACCGTATAGAGTTTGTAGGGTCCGCATAACATCCGGGACCGATTCTGGTGACATGAGGTAGTACCTGACCGACTTGAGTGCCGCACCTTTCAAACACCGCTGAAGCCGAGAGAGATTTTTGGCATTGTTGTAGCCACAAGCAGATGTGGTGTTGTTGTAGCTACTTACAAACATCGGACACTCTTCAGGGTCGCCGGCAAATTCCGGCAAATCCCGGGGCATCACCTGTCTGGCTGCAAGTTGCACTGGGGATGGACCTGGTGTCCTGTTGGCATTAGAATTAAGTATCGAAACAGGATCTCTCACTTCTGAATGAAGCGGATTGATCGGCGGTGAGAGCGCGAGTTGATTTAGCTGCTGCATAGCATTTCGCTGCTTCTCCGTGGCTAAAGGTTCGCTTACAATGTCAATGACGTTAATTTGCTGCTGGACTTGTCCGGACTGTTTAGACTGCTGCATCGAATCAGCGGAGGTCTTACAGCTTTGCTGTTTGGGATGATCGATCGCAGATGCTTTCGGTACGGCTCCTTTCGAGGTGTCTGCAGGTCGAGAAGAAACAGGCGTGGACTGATGTTGCAATTGCAGCATGCACAGTTGCAGCTGCTCCTGCAGTTCTTGTATCTGCTCTAAATTTGGTTGTTGGAACTCCTGGCAGATTTTCAGCTTTCGTTGTAAATTACGAAAGGCGTCATTTTTCGGAATGACTGGTGGAATTCTATTCTCACCGTGAATCACTTCTTCTTCTTTCTCTTCGATAATAGCGATGGATATATTTTTATCCTTGGGAACCGACGGATTTTTCGGCATTGCCTTTGCTGGTACCACTAAGGGAGCGCACTGCGCATCCAATTTTACTCGCTCTGCCGTTTGGTCCTTCACCCAGTCAGTGACTTGCTTATTTCGAGACTCAATCTCGTCGATTCGACTTCGAACACTGCGGGTTTCACCCTCTTCGAGCAGCGAATCCTCCATCAATTGGTATTTCTCCTTAACGTACTTCTTCTCCAATTGCAGCTCTAACAACTTCTTATCGAGATCTCGTTGTTCCTCCAACTGCTTCATATTTAACTCCAGTCGAACTTTTCGAGAAGCCGACGACGAGGCATTGGAACATGATTTTGCTGTTTGTGGAAAGCATTTAGTGCAATACCACTGGCGATCTTTAACGGAATCGGTTACACCGGCGCACGAATAGTGCCACCAGCTTTCACACTTGTCGCAGCCGACAAGATCATCGGCGGAGTCGGGCCTCTGACAGGCGGGGCAGCTGAAGATGTTGCTATTATCCGGAACTGTTTCCGTGGTGGTCTCATCATGCTCGTTCATCTTAGATGAATTTCTTAAAGTTTTGTTCGGGAACGGAATAAAAATAGCGGCGACTCTTGTTAGCGTAGTGCTTCAAGAAATTCAGTGCTTCTTAGTTTCGTTGTTCCACGAACAAATTCAATTTAAGGTTAGGTAGAATATTTTAATATAAGATTGTACATAGGCACTCAATGCAAAATATAGTGAAAAAATATCGAAAACTGAATAAATCAATCGGCGCAATCTATACACCACGTTTTCACTAGCTTAGCGAACAATGACTCGTTCTTTTATATAGTCTATATTGGTACTCCTGCTCACTTGACGGTTCATCAGAATTGTCACGCTGACGGATGCTTATCACTGTGTCTCGTATCAGTTCAGAGTTGCTCACTCATTGGGTCACAGAAGCGTTGCCAGTAGTAACACAACTGATTGTAGCCACGTTAAAATTGCAACACACAAAATTAATTTGCATTAATTCGCATTAATTAATTTGAGTTTTTATCTGATTGCCATCTAACTTTCAGAAATCGGGCTGCTGAAGACCAATAAAGCCGTTGGGATGGATCGCCTACCAACAGAGCATGGCGAAGAAATGCTAGCAAAGGTTCTACAGTGGGTTATTTCGAGGATTTGGGAGGAGGAAAAGCTACCGGAGGAATGGATGGAAAGAGTGGTTTGTCCCATTTATAACAAGGGTGATCGGCTAGACTGCTGCAACTATCGCGGTATTACGCTGGTAAACGCCGCCTTCAAGGTACCCAGATCCTGTTACGCCGGTTGTCACCGATAGCACAAGGTTTCGCAGGGAATTATCAGGCGGGTTTCATGGGAGCTTGCGCAACTACGGACCAAATTTTTACTATCCGACAGATCTGGCAGAAATGTCGGGAGTACAACGTGCCTACGCATCATATCTTTATTGATTACAAAGCAGCAGACGATACAGTCGATCGAGACCAGCTATGGCAGATAATGCACAACCACGGTTTTCCGGGCAAACTGACGCAACTGACGCATCTGTACGCATCTCAGGAACACTCTCGAGTCCCTTCGAGATGCGGCGAGGGTTGAGACAAGGTGACAAGGTTTATCCTGCATGCCGTTCAACATCGCTCTTGAGGGGGTGATCCGACGAGCGGGCATCGAAACGAGAGGCACGATTTTTACCAAGAGTAGCCAACTTCTAGGCTTTGCAGGTGACTTCGATATCATTGCCAGGAACTTTGCGACGGCGGAGGCAATCTACGCCGGACTGAAAGCGGAGTCTAGGAGAATTGGGCTTAAAATAAATGCGTCAAAGACCAAATACATGAAAGGAAGAGGCTCAAAGGAAACAAACGCGCGTCTCCCATGGACGGTAACCGTTGACAGCGACGAACTAGAAGTGGTAGAAAAAATCGTGTATATGGGATCTCCGGTGACCGATGACAACAACACTAGTAAGGAGATCCAGCAGCGCATCCAGGCAGGAAATCGGGTCTACTTTGTCCTTCGTAAAATGCTACGATCAGGAAGCATACTCTGCCGTACGAAGCTAACAATGTACAAAACCCTTAATAGACCGGTAGTTCTTTATGGACTTGAAGCCGTGACGCTGCTCACGGAGGACGTACGCGCCCTTGCCGTGTTCGAGCGGAAAGTGCTGCGGACGATATTTGGCAGAGTACAACTTGAAAGCGGAGAGTGGCGGAGGCGTAAGAATCACGAGCTACAGGCACTGCTTGAAGAGACTCCCATCGTACATCGACAGTGCGACGAAAATAGTCCTCTTCAACAACCCCACCGACACCAGGAACAGGGGGGTTCACCGTGCACGATGGCTCGACTAGGTCGAAAGCGATTTGCGACTTTTGAGACGATTAGGAAATTCGTGAAAAGTGGCCCAAGACCGAGCTGAATGCAGACGAGTGCTTGAAACAGTACGAGCCACTCCGGCTCTATACTGAAGAATAATAAGAAGAGAAGAAGATTAAACTTTCAGAGCATCAAATGAAATAATCAAACTTAGTTTTAGCGTTTTTATTTTATTAAATTTCGCCTCCGAATCCGAATGCCAGTACTTCGGCCTTAATCTCACCCATGACATTTTGCAAAACCTCAAAATCGACATATTTTGCAAATTTAGCCATGCTTTCTTCATTTCATAAACTGTTTTGGCTATTTTGGGATGTTTCAAAAGATGTTAGGATGTTTTTGCTTCAAAATAGCCCAGTATTTCTCGATTGGCTGCAGCACCGGTGTATGTGGGAAGTTATGATCTTTTGACATGAAATCGACTTGCCTAATGTCATTCCAGCACAACCTTTGCGTAATGGCAAGAAGCCAAATTCTACCAGGAGCTCGTAGGACAGTTGTGAGACTTTGGAAGACGAAGAAGTCGCTTTTGGCGTCACTTTTACAAATATACGGGTCCATTCATGGTATCTGTGGTCACAAAAGGTGTACTTCGTTGTCCACATAAAGAAATTGCAAGCCAAATCAAGAATTTCTTGGCAGAGTTCGACATTTTCCATTTTTGGAGGTTCTCTGGAACATCAAACTCATGCTTTTCCGAACGTATGTAATTCTGCTTGAGTTTTGGCCTTCTACACGAAACTTTTGCTCGGCTTTAATTGTTTTTGCTACCTCTAGAACGGAAGAGCTTGGTTTCCCGCCGAAGGCCCCAACTACGTGGGTCTGGTAACAGTATACGGACGGCTTTTTTCTCTACATCTTGACTCACGATCGACAGTCAAATGTTCTACGCACCGTTGTCATGCACGAGAAACCGTAAAATACGGGATTACCAACTTTTTACCGATAACACGATGTGATAGTTTATTGTTTTCGATGTACTTGTGCAGATTTTTTTCGTGAACAAGCTGTTCTTTCGATTCTATTTTTCATATCTTCAATTAATTTTACCCAACGGTTCAAAAGTTTGAGCAATTTGAGTGTGTTGCAATTTTATCGTGGACACCCTTTAGGCGCTTTCAATTTAAAATTAAGGGTTCTAGGTTGTGAGAGAAACTGTTTAAAACTTCAGACTGCCGGATTTTGCCACGACGATTTTCTTTACATTGAACTTCAAAGAGAAGACGTGACACGGGCCCTAGCCTGGGCATCCCAGAAGAATAGAAACTAGATTTTGAATTGGAAATAAAATTGGAATTCACATTAGATTAGAATTAGTATTTAAATTTGGCCTTGGATCCGGACATAGAATGGCCCGATTCTACCAAGATTCGAACCCACAGTCACTCGATTTTCAATGAAGTCTCAGTAATATAGCAGCTGCAGAATCCATCACAGTGACGCCATTGTTATTGTACCACAGCACAATGAGCAAAAACGAGCTCGTAATCAATTGAAGTCACTTGTTTGGATTCTTACAAGATACCTATTTCTATGTAAAAAATGCAAGCAATCGATTGGTGATAGTCCGATCTTGTGTAGATCTTTGGAAGATGTCCATTTTGCCCTATTATCCTCAAAAATCACGGTTAAAGCTAATTATCTATACCTATAAAAATGGATGTCTGTCTGTCTGTCCGTATGTTCCTTTTAGAATCGAAAACTACTGAACCGGTCGGCGTAAAAATTTGCATATAGAGGTTTTTGGGGCCAAGGAAGGTTCTTATGATGATTAGAGACCTCTCTCTCCACTAAGAGGGAGGGCTCCCATACAAATGAAATACAAATTTCCTCATAACTCGAGAACTTATCAAGCAAATGGAACCAAATTCGGCATGCAGGTATTTTTGAAGATAAAAATTTTGTTTATGATCCCTCCCCCCTATAAGAGGGGGGCTCCCATACAAATGAAATACAAACTTCCTCATAACTAGAGAACTAATCAAGCAAATGGAACCAAATTTGGCATGTGGGGGATTTTGTAAGCAGGATTTTTTTATGATGGTTTGAGATCCCTCACCCCTGTGGTAGGGGAATAAGGATTCTCATACAAACAAAACAGACATTTTTGCGTAACTCAAAAACTCATCGAATTCGAGAAATTTTAGACTCTTCCATAAAACATAACAGACAATAACAATGTTTTTTAAATGAATTGGTGTTATTCAAGTTTATTCCCCGGTCTTTGGGTTAGTTTTAATCGCTTTAATTAGGTTTTACCATGTATTTAGGGATGAATTGGGCATCTTGCATTTCGCACAGTATGGAATAGATAAGATTTAATTCTTTTGATATTTTGGCAACATTTGGAAGCTGTTTGATTCATTTCACGAGCGACAAATAAGTTTTTATGTTGTTTAATTAGCTTTTACCATGATTTTTGAGGATAAAATGGCTGCTGTAGAATCCCTCACAGTGACGCCATTGTCATTGTACCACTGTTTGGTTGAATTTTAATAACTTTCAGCTTTCCACGTCGGGCAAGAAAAGGCAGCTGTAGACTGTTTGACAAACCAGGAGCTTTTTCGGGAGCTTCAATTTCTAGTTTATTTTGCGGTCTTCAAAGGTCTAACGAGATATAAAATTCTTATCCAGATATTTATCCAAAATGGGCTTTACAGTATGTTTCATTATTTATAACAACGGTACGATAAAACAATACGGGCCTTGGAACTTCTCAAATTAGCTCACATTTTTTCTGTTTGTACATAGGATTGCGATGCTCGGGGCATTTTAGCCGCATCTGTTAACTTTTACTAGCAAAATAATTTACACGTCGAGGTTAAGGGTAAAGTTAGGTGAATATTTCTCATGCTGCGTTTGGTATTCCGATCATTTTCGAGCCATAAATAGTTAAAATCTTCATAACTTTTAGCGGAATCTCACAATCATAGTCCCACGCAAGGGATTGGAATGACTTCCTGTCGGAGAATACAACTTGCAAATGATGCAGATGATGCACCTAGGTTTATTCATTAATTTGTATTCAATGCATTCAAAAGATTTTCAGTAAAAATCTACTTATCATCCTGAGTAGTGATGATATGCAAAATAAACAGTCTTTTGTTTCGTGCGAGCAAAACTTTGCAGGCGTTTTTGTACCTCTCAATCTGGAAATCTTTGGTGAAATTTTAAAAATCATGTGGACATTTCTTCTACTCTCTGTTTGACATGCTGAACTTTGCTATGTTTGCTATGTTACTATCCAACGTGCTCAGACCAAAATTACACAAATCTATAAGAAATTATGAGAAATTTAACTCAAATATTCAATTACTGTTAGATATTGGTTTTCGAAATCACAAATTCTCCCCTAAATTCCGAAATTTGCAATCATACAAGTTATTATCCTAATTAGCATCCGCGTTAATTAGTCGAATCAGCCAGCTCATTCAATTCCCAATCAGATTGTGAACAGGTTTGACACGCAAGTTAATTTTATTTTGTTCTTTTGATTGTACCGACTAAGCCAAGCATGTTTTCAAAAAGTTATGTATGGGCGAGCCATAGTGTTAGTTATAATCTACAATATTGCTCAAGTGAGTATTGCTCTATCTTCGTTAATTACGGTTTTATTAGCCTTACAGAATAATAATTTCAAGAGATAAAGCCATGCTTCGCCGAACAGCGATTCAGCAATATTGTAGATTATAGCTAACTCTACAATGGGCTTATGCAGGGTGTTAGATAGCTCGGTGCAAATATTTCACGGGGTGATAGAGGACCACATTTGACGAAAAAAATCTTGTACATACTGAAAACTGCCCTTAAACCTTCGGCTTCATTAAGTTTAGTAACTTTTCAGATGCAAAAAGCTTTGATTCGAATGTTTCTCAAGGCGTATACTCCTAAAACAGTGTGATCAAATTGATTGTTTTTAGCTACCATTTTGAAGCTCTGGTACTGTTCTACAATACGTTCAGTGGCGTGAAAGGGTTATCTCTTTTAGTTGCGTTGCAAATTAATTTAAACCTATTGTTTTGTGTATTTAATCAGTATCTGAAAAGTGCACGAATTCATACATCACGCATAGCACAATAGATCACCGCATGCGACAGACACGGTTTTTGCTTCTAAAAAGGTATTAAACTTCATAAAGCCAAAGGTTTAAGACCAATTTTCAGTACAAAATTTTTTCAGCTTTCGAATGAAAGCAACCCAATTGAGCTAGCATACTTTTTGTACTATAGCTAATTTAAGGCAAATAGAATGAAAATTAAAAATCTTTAATAACTCTATCATTATTGAGATTTACCATATGCGTAGAAGTATTTTTTTCATCAAATGTCTGTACCGAGTTACCTAACATCCTGTGTATAGCTTTCTGCTGAAATTCTACTTGACTGGGGAGATACAGTCAAGAGAGCAAACTTTTAAGTTACAAGTTATTCGATCACCATATGTATATATGAGCTGTATTCGTATGCTCAACTTTAAATTTGCTAAATGGGCCCGACATCTATATTTCAACTGTAGTAATTAATTATCGCAAAACATTTTGAGTGTAAAGTTCAGGGAAGTGTACTAAATATTCTGACAGATTAAAACTAATGATGTCGTTTATTGATTTCTAGGAAACAATCTCATAACATCTAATTTATGATGTGTTGGCTACTGACTTGTTCTTCAATTCAACGTGTTCAACATCGATCCGAACATATTTGGAATGCAAATTTACCGAAGCGCCTACATTCCCACTTGATTCCGGATAGAACTTATGTCGCATTGAATTTATGTTATTTTTGACCGATTGGGTCTGCCAAAACAGGTTTCCTACGGCTGCGACTCAGTCAAATGGCTTTGAAAAGTATTTTAACAACCTTGTTTGTTTGCTGTGAACAATATTCCTCCTCAGTAAGAGATAAAGTTTTGTCAATGCTCAACGACACGATCGACGATGATGTTGTTTTCTCAATGTCTCTCGTAATAACATGTCTTGGACACTCGACGAACGGTGTACTTACGATTTTGATTTATCACCACTTAGAGTTAGCATTGAGTTTGAGCTCACAAAATCAATTTAGAAAACGGAAATCTGACGGTGCCATCGGGGCTATCGAACATTCACAACCTAGAGAAGATCGCTTTATTTGACCCTTTGTCAAGTCAAGTTCAACCGTCAACCGGCGTGACGCGGCAGTGATGATGACTTTGCGCTACCATCAATCTAATGCATACCGGTTGTACTGAGACCCAGTCACTAAGTAGTACTAAGTGAACAGTGTAAGCGCAAGGAAATTTATTTCTGAGGTTGATTGGTGCTTTTAATTATACCGATAGCGGCTCGGCCACTGGGCTGGCATCGTTGAATCTACTATTGTTAGAAACATAAACAGCCATAGATCACAGTTTGACACAACACTGATTGAAGTCGCATTTGGCACCGAATCGCCGTCGAAGACAGATAATGCGGAGAAAATCTGTACTCTTTCATCAGTCGCAGTCGAAGCAACCTTGATGGTCAACCGACTACAGCCAACTACAGCGCAAGTGCATCGGATGGCACTTGCTCTCGGTGATTTATGATCGATTCCGCGCAAGAACATTCGCGACGGCCACGCACATCCATACACCCTTTTCCGAAAGCGTACAATTAAAAGCAAATAACGATTTATTTATTAACATTACCTTGTGTTAATTGAGCACAGCGTGTTAGATTAGCACCGAAGAGGAGGCTCGCTGCAAATCCGCAGCTCTAACAACCATAGCAGCATTGTTCTCTGCCCAGCAGCAGAGGCAGCAGCAACAGCAGCGGTGACTGACGAGTCACCTTCCTAGCGGTCCTGAGCACTGAACACGGGGTGGTGGATAGTTCTTAGTAGCTTCATGTTAGGCAACCAGCAGCGCGGCCATATCGCTTTGATCAATTCGTTTTGATTATTATCCAGCACCTTCGATTACTTTGCACATTTTTGTAGTTGGTTAAGTACATTTACACATAAAGAACCGGTAATTATCACAGCAACACTTGTAGCCTGCCGAACACAATCGGTGTGGCTAAAAAGTCGCGGGTAACCTCTGAACCAGCCAAATTTACGTTTGTTTAATACCGTTTTGCACTAATACCATACCGGCGTGGCGTCTCGATTCCGCGACGAAACGAGCGAGGATTCACACCGCGAGGTATCAATTGACGGGAATTGGATTCGCTTGACTTTCGATCCGCCGGCGAGCGACGGTTTGTGCGCGCACATTGAGCCGTATGCCACACTGCTTTGTCCGTCCGTTAGAAGTCCGATCCGAACAATCACTTCATGTGGCATTTGATCGGGCTGCTGATGCTGGTGTGAAGCATAAGTTATTCCAACCAGCGCCAGCGCGGCGGGGAAAAGAAGACCAATATGCACTCTGGCTGGTATATTGCCGATTGAATATTTTAGTTTTGATTTTAAGAATTGTTCAATCAATTATACAGCATAAAAAAGTTTACAAAATAGATAAACCAACAACAACAACAACAACAACAACAACAACAACAACAACAACAACAACAACAACAACAACAACAACAACAACAACAACAACAACAACAACAACAACAACAACAACAACAACAACAACAACAACAACAACAACAACAACAACAACAACAACAACAACAACAACAACAACAACAACAACAACAACAACAACAACAACAACAACAACAACAACAACAACAACAACAACAACAACAACAACAACAACAACAACAACAACAACAACAACAACAACAACAACAACAACAACAACAACAACAACAACAACAACAACAACAACAACAACAACAACAACAACAACAACAACAACCTATACTTTATAAACTCTTTATATGTACCGCAAGGGTGTAATCTGGAACCATTGCTATTCAGCGTATTGCAAGTACAGAAGCGGATTAAACAATGGCAGTTGAAGGAGTAGGAGAAATTTGACAAAATCACCAAAATTGGAGAAACAAATGGAGGATCATGGGATATTTTGTTTTTTTTCTAACCTTCTAAGAAGTACATCTGGTGAATAAAACAAATTGGCAGAGTCGAAAGTTACGTTGTAGAAGCAAACATAGTAGGGGTGGTCTACTGAAGAAGTCGAACAATTTGGTGAGCCCTATCGAAAACATCTCTTCGAATTTGGGCCATTTTTAGATCCTTACTTTAGCAAATACGAGGAAGTATTGACCAAGCAAACTGAGATTCTTTCACAGCAATCGTGGGTCACCTTTCTACTGGCAGATAAGTTCGAACGGTGTTTCCGTCACGCAAACAGACAAACAACAATAATGCTTCCTCCTGAGGCTCCCCACATGCGCGGTGTATGGGAGCGGTTGGTGGGACAACCGACAAGTGATGCATTTTTTTCGTTATTTTTGTGTTGTTTTTGTATTGTTTCTGCATTATTTTTGTGATGTTTTTATTGATTTTGTATAACTTTTGAGTCTTTTGGAATTCTTTTGGTACTTTTTTTCTATCCTTTATCATTTATGAGTTTTGTGTATTATTTTATAATACTCTTGTGTCATTTTATCGTCACTTTTGCGCAGTTTTCATTTGTGCTATTTTAATAATGGTGAATGAATTGCGTCTGTAACTTATTCGTGAAATTGTTGTGTGTCATTTGTATTATGTACCATAAGCGCGCAAATTATGCGCACTCCACCATTCAATCAAAACGTCCAAATTCTTACAAATTGTTACCTCAATTGACGCATCTAGCATAATATGCGTAAATACAGATCTTAATTTCAGAATATTTCAATTTGCATTTAAAGTATACGTTGCGCGGAATTAGGAATCATGAACCATGACTTATTGTCAAGGTTAAAATTAATTAGTTTTATACATATAATTAATCTAAAGCTACATAGTTTGTCGTTTCAACATTATTAGTAACGTAACATGGAATGGACGTCTTTCTATGCACTGCTGTGCCACATGCGCGTTCTCGTTCTAACAAACAGACTGACATAAAAATCTCTTTCGGACTCCCTTTCTTGTTTTTTTATGCACTGTGAAGGGTTTTTGCGAGTCTGAATTTGGTTATCAGCCAAGGTCGTCGCTCTCGCTCGTCAATGCTACCCAAGTAGTTGTTATCGATCGCTCACGAAATCCGCGCTCTAACCCGCGTGTGTGCGCCCACTTACAGATGAAGAGGAAAGAAGAAGGAAGCAAAATCAGTAGCGCTCGCGGGCAGTTGGAAGCTCACGAGCTATTGGCTTCGTGACCGTGCTGTGCAGAAAAATACTGCAAGGCTGTGCGCTCGCGAAAATTTATGCACCCAGCACCAGCGGTTGTTTGTCGTACGCTTGCGTCAGTGCTATGCTTCTCCTACTCGCTCGTTTGTTTGCTTCTCGCACAATTTGCAACATTGCAAAAACAGACAGCATTCGTTCCCTGAAGATGACTAAAATTACACAGTCGAAACGTTGGAAAGATTTTAAAATCTCTTGTAATTTTTAGACTGGCAGTCAGTAAAAACAAAAGTATCAAATTTTACAGTCGACAAAGCTGATTCATATAAACGATGGCGAATTTTCTATTTTTTTGTGGGTGAATTAAAATTTTCGCTCGCATCTTCTATTTATATGAGAGGCTTATGTCTGTACTAAAAACCAGGTCTCTGACAGGACGTCTTAAGAGGCTTATCGGTAACTAAAAACAGGTCCCTGACAGGACGTCATGCTTTCGTAGCAATAGGTTGTATTCTCAGTCACCTCACTAGTCGACTGCTGGACTGCTCGATTGCTCAACTTGTTGACTAGACTGGTCGATTAGACTGCTCGATTTGATTGCTCGACTGGACTGCTTAACTGAACTGCTCGATTGAACTGTTCGATTCGACTGCTCGACTGAACTGCTTGATTGGACAGATCGACTTGACTGCATGACTGAACAGCGCGATTTAACTGCTCGAGTGGACTACTCGACTTAACTACTCGATTCGACTGCTTGACACATTTGCTTGACTTACTACTCGACCCGACTACTCGACTTAACTGCACGATTGAACTGCTCGCCTGGACTGTTCGATTGGACTGCTGAATTGGACTGCTTGACAGGACAGTATGATTTATCTGCTCGAGTCAACTGTTTGATTCGACGCTCGGCTCAATTGTTCGATTCAACTGCTTGATTCCACTGCTCGAATAAACCGTTCGACTCAACTGCTCGGCGCGACTGCTCGAATGAACTGATTGGACTATTCGAATCGACTGCTCGACTCAACTGCTCAACCCGATTGCTCGATTCCACAGCTCGACTAGACTACTCGATTTAATTGCTCGACTCAACTGACAGCTTGATTCAACAGCTCGACCAGATTGCTCGACTTAGCTGCTCGACTTAGCCACTCAACCGGACTTCTCGACTCAACTGCTTGACTTAACTTTTTTATTTGACAGCTCGACTTAACTGCTCGATTCAACTGTTCGACTGGACTACTCGACTCAACTGCTCGACTGGACTGCTCGAATCGACTGCGCGACTCGACTGTTCGACTCAGCTGCTCAACTGGACTATTCGACTCAAACTGCTGCTCGGCTCTGCTGCTGCTGAACTGCTCGAGTCAACTGTTTGACTTAACCGCTTGACTCGACTGCTTGACTAAACTATTCGATTCGACTGCTCGACTAGACTACTCGACTTAACTGCTCGATTAAACTGCTCGACTGGACTGCTCGATTTAACTGCTCGACTCGATCACTCGATTCAACTGTTCGACCGGACCGCTTGACTGAACAGCTTGATTTTACTGCTCGACTAGATTGCTCGATTTGACTGCTCGACTTGACTGTTCGACTCGACCGGTCAACTTAACTGCTTGACTCGATTGCTTGATTCGACTGCTCGACTTGCCTGCTCAACTCAATTGCTTGTCGCGATATCATATAGTCGGTGTTAAATCAGATCGGACAAAGCCGCAAAATTTTTAAAAAATGAATTAGGCCATTACAAATATTTTTTGAAGCTTTTGTCCTTCTGATACTAGAACCTGAGGGGGGGCGAGAAAAAAAACAAAGAGATTTTTTTAATCACGCAAAAAAATTAAGATTTTTAAGAATTTTTGCTTGAAGTTTAATCGTGAAACCTGAATTTATTCCTGCTTTTGATATATACGTTGTTATTTTCTATGCAAAAATCTTCCAAAATAAAGTCAAAATCGAAAAAAAATTTTTTTGCCGGTTTTCGGAAGTTTCATTATTTGTACTTCCATTTTTGTTTCGTGCTAGAAGCGTTACCACTTCGTACACTCTTTTTTCGAGTTCTTTAAGCTGTAAAACCCACAGATAATTGATTTTATACAAGAAAAATTTACTCAAGTTTAACAAATTTTTTTTGCTCCCCGATTTTTAGAGCCAATCTTGAAGGGCGGGGGGAAAAATCTTTGAAAATAATTTGCAATGGCCTTAATGATAGCAAACGATCAAGAATTTTCTAAGCAACATTTTACTGTAATCAGACTACATTGTTGCAAACAGCCAGAAGTTTTTATTCAGTTAAATAAAATCCAATACGACCATATAATACTATTTGTTTCAGTTTCCGGATATGACTCTTTTATGTACAACATCTTAGAGGTATATTATGCAATATAACAACTCAAAGAACTAATACAAAGATTAAATATCTTCGGAAACACTGGAATTAGGGCTGTCGGTATTGGGCGCTTTTGGTGAAAACCGGTATTTCGGTATTGGTGTAGAAAATACCGGTAATACCGGTATTGGCAGATTATTCGAAATCAAAAGAAATTTCGATGTTTTTCAGTAAATCTTTTTATTTTGAAACTTTAGTTTCAGTATTGTTGCTTAGCAAAGTAGAATTTAAGCAGATATTATACTCTTAGCGATTTAATTCCCTTACTAAAACGAATTTTATTGCCAACACTTCCAACAATTGAAAAAACTTCCGGTTTCATCGATGTCTGGCGAATGGTTCTAAGCGCATCAGGAATTTTCCTTTCATTTCTTGAAATTTGTAGTAGGGAAACCCGCCTTTAATTATTTACAAAATATCTTGTATTGTAGCTTCCCGCATAATTAATGCCCCGGTCTCGTACAGCCTCTCAACAATTTTTTCTCCATCCCCAAACCTAAACTCCTGCATAACGTCATCCTCTTCATCATCGTTCACAAATATATTCTCTTCTCTGTTATCAATCCCACTATTCGAAGATAGTGGGATGCAGATTTCATCTCCTTTTTTAACCCTTTATAAGGCAGTGCCAACTATATTGCCACCAACAAAAATTTTTTATTTTGCTTCTATAATTATATTGATGTCATTATAGACGCAAAACAAATATTTTTCGTTGGTGGCAATATAATTCTCACGGCCTTATAAAGGGTTAATCAATGTATCACTCGAAAGACTTGAAAAATATTCCAAATTCTTTCCGGGCAGATCCTTTGATGGCAAGAATGCTCAGAGCTCAAAGATTCCCGTATTCTGATCAGAGCCCGGCATCGTCGAAACAAATAAATGAAGCTAACTTTCCCTTACCTTCACTTCATACATGAAGCGACTTGTATCATTTATTGAGCACAACGTTTCAAGCAAGCTTCAGCTAAAGCTACTAACTGTGTTAAATGACGGCGATTGACAGTCAGGCACGATTTGTCGATGTTGAGTAGATTAATCATAATATGCGTTAAATTGTAGGAAATGTTACTCAAAATCAATTCAATTGCATTCAAAGTCTAGACTGACCTTTTTTTGAATATGTGATAGAGAAATACAAATGAAACTTTAAAACCGGTCGTCATGATGAAGTGACAATCGTTTCAATGACGCTGATTGAAGCCAGTTTTGAAACGAAGCGGCGCTGCTTCTATTGAAACTGAAGCTTCATTACTTCATTGTTGAATACCAATTTACTATTGTAAGTGACGTTTCTGGGCCCTGATCTTGTTTCCTAAATTCGTCATCAGAGAGCGTTGAATAATTTGGTGGCTTTTGAATATCAAGTTGTTCAAAAATAAATTGAAACACGACGTCTGGCTCATGCAATGAAAAATTTTTACAGCAAAGTTACTCTACTGTGCCTTAAACGGGTTCAAGAGCTATTTGAATTATTTGACCCACAATTTCACTCTCTTCATTGTTAGTAGTCGAAGAATCTCGTTGGCATTAACAAGTTGTTTTTCTAAGAGTTTTATAATCTTTTATCAAATTTAGCTCTTATTCGAATAAGAAGTTGTAAAAAACAAGCAGATTAGAAAATACCGGAAATACCGGTTTTTTGCCATTCCAAAACCGGTATTTCGGTATCCAAAAATTGGCCGGTATTACCGGTTTCGGTACTACCGGTACTACCGGTTAGACAGCCCTAACTGGAATGTATAAATTGTATCAAACCAATGGAATGTATCCGCAGTTTTCGGAATTATGAACATACATTTATATTTTCCGGATCGTATAATTCCTATTATTCTCATATGGCAACTAGATTCTATACTTGGCTGTCTGCATGAAATGGAGTAAAAACATTTTTCTTCTAAAGAAAGAGAGTTGATAATATCTAATTTTATTTTTCGCTTAAAACATTTGTCACTCTCTCACTGAAGCGTGATAAATATAAAACACAGGTAGAATTGGCGCGAAATTCTAATGCAATAATAGGTTTGTGTTGAAACAGTGGTAGCCCAAATACTTAAACTCGGTTGTTTTATTTCTCTTTCCTTTGTTGGCCGGTTGCTTGGTAGATTCAATAGTAACCTGTGTATTTTCGTCTCTGAAAGACAACTGATACAGCTTTACCCTCTCACGCAAAGAGAGAATAAATTCGTGAAAATTAAATAAATGAAATGACCGGATTACCACAATAGATCAAAATAATGGTCGCAGACTGGTCAAACCTTCCGACAAAAAAAAACCGGATTCGTACCCATAACACCCGCCAGGGCATGTGGCTCGCTGCGTTGGTACAGATGTACCTTTGAACCATAGAGGCGCTGGACAAAAGGAGACTGCACAACCCCCTTATTAAGTGATGGACGCATCTTCATACTCCACCATCTGGTGGGTTGAGTTATCGAGGAAGAGGCACAGTTTGTGTCTATAAATAACGCAACCCACCAGATGGAACAGTATATTGCATTGTATATTTATTCGACTGATATATGAGTATCGAATGATTGGGATTTTGACCGTTCAGTAATTAAATTATGGTAGACGCTAGATGTTCCTTTTTACGCCAACGTTTCGATCCGGATTTGGATCTTTATAAGGGCTTCTATAACGTGTGCTTTTATTAGCTGTTGTTGTCTGAGGTATAATTTGTTACTTACAAAATGTTGAGCGTCTTTGTCTAAATTCTTTTAGCCTACAGTATTGTCTGGTTTTAGTTTTTGTACAATTCTATTTACTACATAATGTTTAAGTTGATAAGAAATTAGATTTCTACTCAATTTGATCATATTGTGCATACCTCCCTTAGAGTTATTTAGCATTTGATCGTCCAGAGAAGATAATTGAATCAAATCGATTTTGCAGGCCTGATTCAGGCGGACCGGAGGAGGAAAGGTATCGGCAAGATGCATAGCAAATCATATTAAGCTTGGCACTTTGCACTGATTGTTCGCAGCCGTTTGTTGATCGATCCAAAGCCACGGCGATACGATATGGATTGCTTTAATGGCGTCTGAATGGGTCTAACATAGAAAATACCCTTGCTTTAATAGAACAGAGATTTGCTATTATAAAGTTATAGTTCAAGATTAGAAGGAACAGTTTCTCCGATAAACAAATAACGTTATGTTTTTCTGAATGCCCATCCAAAGTGCAGTTAAGTAAATATTTAATCCGAGAAGCGAAAAATTCTAATTGATGGAACCAAAAAAATAATAAATTCGTTTGGCAGTAACCGACAAGCAGCAAGAATATTTGTCGAGAGTATTATGTCACTACAATTTGCGTCTGAACCGGGCGGCCGGCGGCGGCGAGCAAGGGTCAATTGCATCGAGACAAGAATTGGCCGTACGAGTAGGTCTATGACGGTGGTTTTATTTTTTGCGAGCCCAATTAAGTGGCGACGCCAAGCGAGAAGTTTGGATACTCATCTTTTAATTTCGCATTTAGCCATGTTTTAATTTTAAATTGCCACTCAAACTCGTTTCCGAATGCTTAGAGCCAGCTAGAATTTTTTTATGAGACTCCTTGAATATAAGGCATAACCGGAAGTATTAAATTTTCATAACAGACTCCTATCGGGCAAACATAAATCTTGTACCCATAGCCACATGTGACAGAGTCTGGTTTTCGGATAATAAAATGTCAGACGCTTCTAACTATGTACGTCTTTTTGCTCATAGTTTAAGAGCGGCGGAATTTACTTTGTGCACCGTCGTCGAATATATATACTCGAATGACTGAGCACATCGAAAAAAAAGAACTTGAATAATTACCATCTGTTCGTTGCGACGGTATAAAATTTGAATGTTCAATCAATAAAGAATTGCAAATATGCTTCCTGCTGGACACGAGCGATGCGATGGCGTGATTAGGCTAGAGCACGCGTGACGGGTTTTGAAAGTTTGATCAGCGAAGATATTTTTTTTGTCAATAATCACAATTATCTGATGCATTTTTTTGGCAACTTTCTTAGTTTCTACCTAAGATTTAAAAAGTACCTCCTCCTTGCTGAAAATCTGAGACCATGATTCGCCACTCCTAACCGGTGTGACCGATTGGGATAACCTTGGACCCCAACGCAACCGTGTAGTTTCTCGATTTGCATACATATATTTTGTCAAATATTGGCTCCGGCAACAATATGCCAACAATTTATTGTTTATCTTGTCTATAGTTTGTTCGAGTTGACTCCCGGGTAGCGGGGTAAGACTCGCCGGAGGATATATTCGAGGTAAAAATTTATGTGCGGTCACTCGTTTTTTGACATTCTGCCAAGTTTACGCACCTCGATGTCGGTGAGACAATGTTAATTCCCGTAGCGTTAGATTCCACCAACAAAGGCAAGTTTACTTCGTTCGACCTGTTTGTATGTAATTAGATTTACAGCAGGTGTTTTACACCGGGCAAACTCAGCTGAAGATGAGAGGATTGAAAAAATGAAGGTTGTCCGGGTTCTTGCGAGTTGTCTTTCACTTCTTCGTATTGAATGCGACTCAACGGATTGAACGCTCAATCGTCTAGAGCGTCCGTCTGTTCCGATGTACGTGCATATTTGGCTCGGTAATGTACGCACGAACGGCTAGTATCTAATGTCTAATTGCTGCCAATGAATGCTTACTGCAGAAGACATTGGATGCGGTCGCAGTGGGAACTTGAAGAGTGGTCTACCTTGGCCATCGTCGATGCTGCCGACAGTAAAAAAAAATAAAAAAAAAACATAACAACCAGCTCGATCGATCGGTACTTCTCCGGTTCCGCTGCCGCGATGGCTTTCGCTGGCCGTGAATTTGGCCATAAGTGGCCCGGTGGCGGCGGCGGCGGTTCGCGCTTTTGGGACGGCTTCGTGGTTGGTTGGCATTGCCCGGAGTGACTCGTTTCTATTTTGACGCCGGGTCTAAGGTTTACCTTTTTTACGGTTTACGGCTTCACGCGACTGCGTTTGGTTTTGGCTGGGTGGTAGGTGGTACTTGGAAAACACACACACTTCAGGTTCAGACCATCCGATCCATCGGACGTTGAATATGCATGAGTCGATCGACCACCAATCCGTGGGCTTTGCGTAGGTACCTGCCGCCGCGTGTGTGAAAATTTTATCGTGTATTTACATGTGTGAGCTTTACACAGTTACATGCTCCGAAAGCTACCCCGCTAGGCACGCAAGTATAACTCTGATTGTGGTTAAATTTATCCTTGTACGTACATACCTACTTGTTTCCAGTGTTGGCGATGACTGAAAATCTGCTCCACTTTGTGGAGCTATCCGCTTCCACTTTCAATCATTTGCTCGTAGCAAAGAGAGATCTAAATTCTGTTTAGATTTAATAAAGAGAAATACGATTGTAATTAAAGGAAGTCTACCGGAAGTCCAGGTGAGGTCATTTATTACCTTCCAGAGACAAAAGTGTGCCTCAAGGATCCAACAAGAATTGGACGAAAATCCCGAATTATTTCAGAAAGTATGAACTATATTGCAGAAAGTATGGAACATAAATACATCTATTCATCTACATTACATTTAACTCACTTGAAGATCTTCTGAAATCACAAAAATAAGTGCTAACAAAATAATGACAATTTACTGTGAGCTGAAGCTTGTTAGTTGAAGTTATTTGCTTTTCATAAACAGTTGCAGTACACAATTACCACAGAGAAAAAACTGTCTGGTCTGGTTACGATTCATTTCGGTTTATGGTAGCGCAAACTTTAAAGTCGTAAAGTTTGCGCGGTACAAATGCTCTCTCTCTCATATATGATCTCCATTGCGTTTTCGTTATGATATGACCATTTCAAAAACCTACAATTTGTAACTAATTTGATGCTCACTTATTTATGTTGACATTACTTTAAATCAGTGACAGTGGAGCGTACACTGTTATTAGTTTTACTGGGTCAGTTGAATAATTTCCCGCTGCTGGTCCTAATTGGTCTTAAAGTTTGCTAATTTTGTGTGTTTGTTTGCCAATTTGCATTTCATCAGCCTCGGTTTATGTTTATTATGAAGCTGGCTGGTATTAAATTGAATACGAATAGCACTTTTGGTTGTAAAGTCTACTTGCATCATATTGATGACACTAAAATTGTGAGTCACTGTTTGGATGTCCTAATGATTGGATTGTAAGGTGGTTCGCCTTTTCGTAGAGCATCTCAAGGAGTGTCAAACGAACGGAAAAAATCTATGCGTCTGTACCGTAAATTAGGGGCACCGTTTGAGCTGCCCCTAACTTACGGTACGGTAACGTCTGTCGACGTTACTAATGTCAAACAGCAAATCTACTATAATGGCAGCAATGCAGCAAAACGTAGGTTCGATTTCGTAGTGCTGCAAAAATCAAAAGAAAAGATCTATTTGAAGAAGACTCGTAGATTTTTTTTTATGTCACTGACTATGTACTTAAAAACTAGCTAATGTCCTGAATTGTCTGGGATTTAAGCACGTTGTAGCAGACGTCAATGTCGAAGCAGGTTACAAAACGGTTTAAATTACGTTGAGGGCCAGTTATATTTAGTGCTAAAGGTACTGTTGGTAGTGCTGCAGTCGATTTGTGGGGACACCTGCATAATCCGGTTCAGGTATTGTCAGAAGAGAGGCACCCGTGAGAAAATGCCCGGGAGTGAGCACGTCCAGCTCGTCTGGATCCTCTGACAATGGAGTAAGTGGGCGCGAGTTCATAACCGCTTCGACCTGGGTGAGAATTGTTGTCATGTCCTCGAATGAAAGTTGTCGTTGACCAATAACGCGAATGAGTGACATCTTTGCAGAGTTCACAGCAGCCTCCCAGAGGCCACCGAAGTTAGGCGCACGCGGCGGGATGAACTTCCACACGATGCCACGCTGGAAAATTTCATTGGCGATCTCAGCCGTCGTAGATGGATCATTCAGCAAATCGTAGAGCTCTCGAAGATGGTTGCTAGCACCTTGGAAGTTGAGGCCGTTATCCGAATGTCGGCAGGTAGACCGGACCACAATAGTCGACTCCGGTGACAGCGAATACACGAGTGGGAGTTGTACGAGGCTTTGGGAGCTGACCAGGGGGTTGTGAAATTGAGACAGGGTTGCTTCGAAAGCAGCGAATACAATTGCGAAAAGTATGAGTTGCCAGTCCTCTGCCCTTTAAAGGCCGGAACTCTTGCCGGATTTGAGCGAGTGTCATACGGGGGCCCGAATGAAGTGCAATTTCGTGGTATGCGACTGCCACTTTCCGTGAGAAAGAATGGTTGCCTGGAACAATCATGGGGTGCCGAACGGCGTACGATTCTGTAGCAAGTCTTAGCCGGCCACCAACTCGGAGTATGCCCAATTGTTCCAGGAACGGGTTGAGCAGTTTCAGTGACGAATGAGCAGGAATGGTACGATGATTAACGAGCGCCTTGATCTCTACGGCGAATGACTCTCGTTGAACGCATCGCACCAAAACATATTTGGCTTCTTGCAGATCCTTAACGCTGTGTGATGGGGTAATGGGGGGCGGCTTACGGCGTTGACACCTTCGGATGAATCTTATACAGTACGCGGTAATTCGCAAAAGCTTCCAGTAAGACGAATAGCGATCTAAAAGTGGCCCATCCACTAGTGTGTGGTCCGTTAGCACAAGAACATTTTTTCTCTTTTGCAGCAATTAATCCGATGGTTTCTCGTACTCCAACTGCTCTTTAGTGTTCCAATGATGATCGGGTAGTGACAGCCAATGTGGACCATGAAACCATTGCGGTAAATCAGGAAGATCTCTTGGCATGACGCCTCGGGATACAAGATCAGTTGGATTTTCTGTACCCTTGACATGGTTCCACCGATGTCCCTTAGTGAGCTCCTGAATGTGAGAGACTCGGTTTGCGACAAATATTGGCCAAACGTATGATGGCAGCTTCAGTCATGACAGTACAACAGTCGAATCTGACCAGAACCAAGCCTCAATATCTTCCATCTTAAGTGCATGAACGGTAGCTCGGTAAAGTTTTGCAGCAACGAAAGCTCCACACAGTTCCAACCTTGCAAGCGTAGCCTTCTTCAGACTTGCGGGACGAGATTTTGCTGCTACCAACTCGACCTTGATCTGCCCAAACTGACTAATTGAGCGAGCATAAATAAATGCACCATAAGCGGCTTCGGATGCATCCGAAAATGTATGGAACTGTATCAGCATTGGATTCTCGGTAAACGCGTATCGATCCACCTTGATGTTGGAAAGTAGTGGCAGCTGCTGACAGAAATCTGCCCACTGTTTCTCCAAGTCCGCCGATAACGGATCATCCCAACCTTGAGTAGCCACCCACAGTAGCTGCATACGAATCTTGGCCCATGCAATAACAGGTGCTGTAATGCCGGTAGGATCGAATAATTGCGCGATAACGGAATATACCTTACGCCTAGTCCACTGTCCGTTTACTGTGAGACCCGACGCGTCGATGCTTAACAAATCTGGCCCTGGTTGCCAGTTGACTCCCAACGTTTTAACAAGCTCTTGATCGAAGCTAAGTGTAGATGACGTTCCCAATTCATCAGCAGCCAATCCTGCTAACAAGTTCTTCGAGCTTGATACCCATTTTCGCAGTCTGAAACCACCCTTTGATAACAGTTGTTTCAATTCTTGCCGCAGCAAAATAGCCTCTTCTTCAGAGTCTGCTCCTCCGATGTAGTCATCGATATAAAAGTCACGAACAAGCGCCACCTTCGCCCGTGGGTAGTGATCACCTTCGTCATATGCCAGCTGCTGCAAATATCGCGTAGCAAGGAACGATGATGGGGCTAACCCAAAGGTAACCCTAGTCATCTCGTAGGTTGAAATTGGTTCCGAAGGCGAGAATCTCCATAGAATCCAGAGTAAGGGAGTATCGTCTGGGTGTACCATCACCTGTAGGAACATCTTCTCAATATCAGCAACGAGAGCAACCAAATGCTTGCGAAATCGTAGAAGCAGATCAAATAGAGGGTCCTGGATTACCGGACTTATCAAGAGCGCATCGTTCAGAGAGTAATTGGATGACGACTTAGTTGAACCGTCAAAAACTGGCCGAATCTTAGTAGTCGCGCTTGCCTCTTTAAAGACGGGGTGGTGAGGTAAGTAGAAAGCGATCCGTTTATCGCGCTTCAGCTCCTCTGCCGGCACGATGCCCATGTGATTTTGATCCAAATAAGCTTGCATTGCTTCATTGTATCGCCTGCGTAGTTCCGGATCCTTGCTTAACCGCCGTTCTAGTTGAACAAGTCTTCGTACCGCCATATCCTTCGTTTCACCGATCATCTGCTCAAAACCCATTCGCTTCGGCAGATGCACCACATAACGCCCCGTTGGGTCACGAAAATGTGTGGTTTGAAATTGCTCTTCACAATCCTTTTCTTCCTCAGTCAGCTTTGATGCCTCTTGCAGTTCCTCAAGCGTCCAGAAACGCTCAATTTTTTCCTCTAAAGTAGTATTAACCGTAGCGTGGCAGCACGGAACAAGGTTCATATTTCCTAAATCTGCTTTGCCAGTCGCAATCCACCCGAAGACGGTGCTGACGAAAAGTGGAAGCCCTTCTCCTACACGCTGTATTTGAACTCAACCGTTATTAAGCAACAAGAACTCGTAGAAGTATTCCAAACCCAGAAGAATGTCAATCGGAGCTCGCTTATGAAAACCTGGATCCGCCAAGGTCATGTCGGATGGAAGATTCCAGCTGCCGATCGGAATCGTCGTTGAAGGTTGGTCCTCCGTCACCTTTTTATAATTTGTTCTCCGGTGTGGTATACCGGAGGTGGTAGATGATCGGATTCAACTTTGTCGAGAACGTAATCACTTTGTATTTATTTGGGTTTAGCATTGTGATTGTTCATGCACCATTCGCGAATATCGACAGCTACTCCTGGAGTGCGAGAGTATTACATGAATCTTTGACTTTTGCGAACAGTTTTAAGTCGTCGGCGAACGCAAACCGAGGACCTTTGAGCGCTATATTTACGTCGTTAAAATATATAAGAAAAACCAACGGTCCGAGATGGCTACCTTGCGGAATTCTAGAAAATGCGGTGAAAGCTGGACAAAAAGAACTCGTCGATGGATATATTAGCAAGACGATTCGCCAAATATGATTTAAACCATTGGAGCAGCAACCTTCCAAAGCCATTTTTGTCTAGTTTAGCGAGGTGGATTTGATGATTTAGATTGTCAAAAGCAACAGAGAGGTCCATGTAGATGGAGTCTATCTGTAAACGCTCGTCTAAGCAATCTATTAGATATAAGCAGATTGCCAAACAGAAAGAAATACACCTGAGCTAATCATTGAGCTAAATAAACGGCAGATTGGACCTGGCAAGGCGTCAATACTGTTCTTTAAAAAGATTGAATGGAATCCAACGCTTGATTATAGCTAGGGTTTGATTATAGGCTTAGGGCTAGGGCTAGGGCTAGGGCTAGGGCTAGGGCTAGGGCTAGGGCTAGGGCTAGGGCTAGGGCTAGGGCTAGGGCTAGGGCTAGGGCTAGGGCTAGGGCTAGGGCTAGGGCTAGGGCTAGGGCTAGGGCTAGGGCTAGGGTTAGGGCTAGGGCTAGGGCTAGGGCTAGGGCTAGGGCTAGGGCTAGGGCTAGGGCTAGGGCTAGGGCTAGGGCTAGGGCTAGGGCTAGGGCTAGGGCTAGGGCTAGGGCTAGGGCTAGGGCTAGGGCTAGGGCTAGGGCTAGGGCTAGGGCTAGGGCTAGGGCTAGGGCTAGGGCTAGGGCTAGGGCTAGGGCTAGGGCTAGGGCTAGGGCTAGGGCTAGGGCTAGGGCTGGTGTTGAGACTAGGGCCCTAAAGATACATTCGTGGCTCTCCAGTTATTTTTGTACACCGAGGAGCTTAAAAGCCCGAAGAAATCTTCGATTGAGCGCAAGACAGATTTGCGATGATGCTCTATCCGGCTAAAACGCGTATTGTTTTTGTAGAAACGGGATTAAAATTTTCTTCAAACATTCGTCTGGTGAACATCTTAATTGATTGAACATCTTAAATCAGAGGACTTGTTGTTGAAGGCACGAGACAGAGAACGCTGTCCTTCTGCTTCCATAATTTTGGCAGGTCGTCCACTACCTTGCTTGCGAATAGTTGTTGGGCATCTTAAGGTATGGTAAACAGTCCAAGCCGCAACATATTCGTTTTTTAAATGTACTTTTAATATAGTTTTTGCCGAGATTTCTGTGGCAGTTCGTAGAAGTGTACAACGCACTCCCGAAATGTTTTTTGTTTCAACGCCATTTTAAGCAAAACTGGATAAGCATAAACAAAACAAAAAATATTGAGAACAAGTATTGGAGAGAGAGAGAAAGAGAGAGAGAGAGAAAGAAAGAGAGAGAGAGAGAGAGAGAGAGAGAGAGAGAGAGAGAGAGAGAGAGAGAGAGAGAGAGAGAGAGAGAGAGAGAGAGAGAGCTAACACATACATACTCTCATTTCTCTCTGGGCTCGCTTGTTGTTGAGTGTAGCCCGCGAAAAACTTCCAAAATTTTAGTTGCCACCCGTTAATTTGTTATAGCAAAAATCAAAGGTCCAACGATAACTAAAACCGATTACTCGTGGGGGTTTGCACTCCCGTCCGTGAGTGAAATCATGGGTGAGAATGAAGAAGAAAAGAAAAAGTAATATAAAACCTGTATCCTAGTGCGCCGTTATTTGACTCGCGAATAAGTTATTCAGGAACACGATGTGAGGATGTGCGTGCGCGAGTGTGTAGGTAGCAGAATGTCTGCACAGAGCAACGGTGACTGTTTATTTTACGCTTGCGTGTGCGCCGTAAGCGTTGGATGCTATGCTTCTCATACTCACTCGCGTGAGAGTTAATAACTTTGGCTTCTCGTTCGATTTGCAATATTGGGTTAGTATTTCTGCCAAAACCGTTAAAGCACCGGAAAATTCTGCATCGTATAGACCAATCTGTCTGCTGGATACACTCGAGGAACTGATGCAAAGGATCATCCTCTTAACAAGTTGACGAAGTTTACGGCAAACGCATACGGTGTGTTGAGGATGCAATTCGCATTGTGGAAAGGAAAGTCAAAGGTTGACGCTATCCGGACAGTAGTCGAGAAAGCCGGAAAGTTGGCCAAACAAAAGCGAAGACGCGATTGATATTGTACGGTGATAATCATCGACGTCAAAATCGCCTTCAATAGCGCCAGCTGGAAGGCTATAGCCGCGTCACAGTGCCAAATGAGAGTCACAGATTACCTGTGCATGATGCTGAACAGTTAGTTCCAGCTCTGAGTGTTGGTGACGAGACGGTCATTTTTGTACTGCAAAGGAAATTCCAAGCAATCAAGTGGAATCAAAAACGATACTTAACTCCATTCAGTTCCTTAAAATTAAGACGAACGAAGAAGGGTGGACATCCCGTACCAAACACTTCCCGTATTGATGGGAAGTATCTTTGCTAATACAGGTTGAGTGATACTTTAGAACCTCGGGGATGAATTTATGACATTTATGCCGAAAACCAAGCTGCAATGGGCTCTCTTGAGAGAGATAAAACACACCAACTACCAAAGACATTTTCCAATAAAAAATAGTCAAGAAGCTTTTTTTCAGCGTTTTGAGTATGAAATACCCATAGGCAACTTTCGAAGCTGGAACTTGATTGGATATTGGGTGTAATGGTAAAAGTTTGGTATGTAAGCCAACAACAAATTTCAATTTTCATTTTTGCAAACAATGTTCAATTAACGGTTCTACTTTACCAAAATGCGAAACTAAGCAAAAGCAAATATGTACATCCACTTAAGAAGCCTAACTTAATTGATTGGTTGCCGAAACAAATCTCTAATGGTCCACTATGATAATTATAATAACAACGGAAACCAACTGTATAACGTTTGATTTTTTAAGTACAATTCAAATTAGCGTCCTAATCACTATATAATTGATGTAAACATCATTGCGGTGATTTCTAATCTCAGAATCGTAAATCGTAAAAAAATTTCTAACATCACCATAAAACTCCCCTATCGAAACAAATAGGTCCGAATCGTTTGTCGGCATAAAAAGTTCACCGCACAGTCAAATTGGGATAATAAAGTTAACAAACAATAGCGCTAAAGATCAGTCGCTACGGCGCGGTGGCGGTCGGCCCAAATGACACGGCGGTAAATTGAAGTGATTTTTTTTCCTGTTGAGGTACCGATTAGCAGACCTCCTCTTCAGCCACGCGGGTATGATCGCAAGTCACCCGACCGTGTAGCTAATCCATTCGACGGTAGCTTTATCACCAAAGTCCGTCCGCCCCGATAGGCGAAACAGCAAACAGTAGTAGTGATTGGGCGGAAAATGACAGGGAACGATGACGTTTAGTCTCGCGACACGCGAACTGTCGTACTCTCCGTCTGGCTGCTTCACTCTCGTTCATCCGAAATTTAATGACCGGAAAATTGACGATTGGAGTTTATATCACCTATGGCTGGCTGCGTTGCACCGCGCTGTGGTGTTTTAATGCCCATTGTTCCAACGTGTTGAAGACTGATTTATGGGCGCAGGTTTTCGGCTCGTGCCAATCATCTCGTGCCCAATGTGAGGCGCCACGCCACGACCACGACTTTTGCGTGCTGCTGGTTGACATCTCGTCGTTCCGTGATCAAGTTACTGTTCTCATCGGTGTGGTCTGGTACTGATTTTCACTCAAATCTTATGATGTTGAGAAAAAAAAACAAAAATCGTAAGTTCAGCTTCATGTGGTTGAGTTAGGCAAGTCGGCAAACAGCAACATATGGTTCGGAGGAAACATTTATTTTTTCTAGACGGCTATAAAATGCACATAGATCATTCGTGGTTAGTGTGTTTCATAGCTGTAGATAAGAACTATTCTATAATAATACATCATGAAATAATTTCTATTGTACAGTTTCAATTGTATCCTTGAGCCTTGCACCTGCTCTGACCGCTATCCATAGAACACAATTGCACAGCGGCATCGGCACCTACCGACCCGTAAACCTGTTTCTAAACCCGAACCAACGAGAAAAACAAACCTTCTTAGTGGCCAACCGTTGGACCAATCTAAAAAGACTTTCGCTCACGACACATGATCGCGGGTAGAAACTATACTTGGCGCGCATATTCATGTGTATTTGGTCTGAGCCGACAGCACAAAACCTGTAATAGCAATAATTGCGACTGTCTTCGGACTCCGCCGCCTGGTGGGCATTCTCAGTATTTGAACATTAGATACTACAGCCTCCCCCACCATAGGATTTGTGCAAAGTGCAACTCCGCCGGTCGCTAAACTGTCTCAGGCTGCCAACCACCGGTACGGTGGTAAGATTTTTCCATGAACACAACCTTCTGGAATTACACAATTTATGTTGTTTTGAGAGCCGTGCATCGGAATAACCAGTCTTTCGCTCCAACGTAGGATTCTAATCGATGTCGGTAGCTAGTCTAATAAATTTGAAGGTTCTTTCTGCAGCATATACAACTTTTTACCCGGAATGCCACCAAGCAGAGCCAATCCAATTAAATGTTGTGCCGCGTAAGCGCACTTACAGTTCTGTCGCAGCATTTTACGATGCACGAAGGATTGCGCAATTGTTATTTATACGTCGGGAGCTTCGTACCCATCTAGCTGTTGAATCACAAAATCATACAAATGATTCGTTATCTTGGTACGTGCGAATCAAAAAGGCGCAATATGATTATGATCTCTCTTGCTGACATCATCTTAAGTGTTTTTTTATGTTGGATTTAAAACCGCCCGAAGATCCGAACGATGGACACTTAACTGTAGAAAAAGGTTTTCTTTGAGGATCGTGATCGACCCTTACCGTCCGATCTAAGCCTTTTCGCCCGATGGGCGTTTGTTAAATGTAAACGTTTTTCGGTGTGATTGGATCCGGGGCCAAAGGTGAGATTGTTTGACCTGCCGTGCAGCTTTACACGTACTTATCCCTCGAAGGTATGATTTTATAGATTTTTGCTCAGTTTGTGATGAGTCTAAGACTGATCCCGTAGTCAGTGCGATTGCCCGTAATTGTACTCGACGATTGACCAGCGACCCCCCCCCTTTTGTCAGCCCAAAATTCAACATGGGGTTGATAAAATCGGAACATTATTGTATATTGAAAATTTTCCAGTTCATCCAATTTTATCATTCTTCGTACCAAACATAGCTAGAAAAAAGAGTTTATAACTTGACTGTATGAAACTGGATTTAAAAGTAAAATTGAAATTAGACTAGAAATTAAACTTGGACTTGGATTAAACTTGGATTAAATTGGACTTCAAATTGAAACTGACTTAGGCTTGGAATCGGACTTAAAATTGGATTTGAAATGAAAGTTGAAACTCGACATGGAGAATTATGCTCGAAACTGAACTTAAAAATGGAATTCAAAATGGACTTGAGATTAGACGTGGAAATACATGGACATGGACATGAACATGGACATGGACATGAACATGGACATGGACATGGACATGTAATTAGGATTGACATATATGGTCTTACTTCGTTACACGTTTCACCTCTCTTCTGTTCCTTTTTCTGTTTTCCAGTCAGGTTTTTCCCAGTTTTTGTTTTGTTTTTTCTTCTTCTGTGTACCGGTTTCATGGTTTTTTGCTTTTACTTTTTTTCTTTTGGCTTCTGTTTTATTTCCTCTCGTTTTTCTGTCTCTGTTTTCTGTTTCATTGTTCCATTTTTCTTCATTTCTTGCCCCATGTTTCTTATTTTCAGTTCGATTTTTTCTTTTGTTTTTTTTTGTAATTTTCTTATCCTTTTTCCGTCCATTTTCTTCCAATATTGTGTTTCCAGTTTTCATCTCCTTGTTCTCGTTTCTCGTTTCCATCTGTTTCAATTTTCCTCTTTTAGATGTCCCATTTTTCACGTTTTTATCCGGTTTTGGCTCCCTTTTTTCCCTTTACTGAAAGTCTTTCCTTTTTTAGTAATGTTCCTTTTGTTGACAGTTTTGCTTTATAATTTGGTCCGTATTTCCTGTATTTCCATTTCTTCATTTTCTGTCCCATTTTCCCATGCCATTCCCATACTATTTGGTCCCATCTCTCTCCTTTTATATCAAGTTTGACACATTTTCCTTGGTTCCTCTGTCGGTTATTTTCCTCTCGCTACGCTTCTGTACCCTTTTCGTTTCATTTGTCTGTTTTATGTTCTGTTTTGCAAAAAAGAGTGCTCTTTTCTCTTCCGTTTTTCCTTTTTCTGCTCGCTGTTTCTTCTTTCTCTTCTTTTCCTGTCCCGTTTTTCGCGCATTTCCTCTGGATATTGTCTTTTACGTTCCATTTTTCTTCCATTTTCAGGGGGTATACCCCATTAGGCATGAATACATTAGGCATAATGCCTAGCCGCCCAGTTAGCTTCGAGGTACGATGCTGGTCTAACAAGCCAGTCGTCGTATGTTCGAATCTCGGCTAGGCGGTGCTTGCTAGTTAGAGTCAGTAGGATTGTTGCACTGGCCCCGTAATTTTCCTGTATTCTAACAGCCGGCTGCGAAGTCTGTCGATAAAGAAGGGTAATGTCTAAAGACGGTATAAACCCATGGCTTTGCTTTTTTTTACATTAGGCATAATGGACGATAGGCATAATTTATGGTAAGCAATATGCCGTTAGCTTGCAAGAGGTCCAATCGATTCAGTTTAAAAAAGCATTGCATATAGGGTTAATCGCATTACCAACAAAAGGACGTAATAACAACTGGCATAGTATATGACAAACGAGCTCAGTTCGATTCCCGATAAAATCAGCTTTTTTTTGAGATAAAAGAAATTTCGCTATTTTTCGATAGGTGCCGGTAATGAATACTGACACCTATCGGAAAATAGTGTAATCTAGTACTATTTTTAACGTGAGCTTTTTCGTACATTCGTAAAATCTACGAATCATTCTGTAAAA
The DNA here is from genome assembly GCF_943734655.1 of Sabethes cyaneus. NCBI lineage: Eukaryota > Metazoa > Arthropoda > Insecta > Diptera > Culicidae > Sabethes > Sabethes cyaneus. The sequence goes on from NC_071354.1 coordinate 232,506,953, forward strand.
TGTACGAATATAGCTTTGTTCAGATACACGAAACATTCAGGACTTATTTTACGAATCTACTTCGTGGTAGAAAACAACGAAAGAATTCGTACAGCAAACGTTCATTTTCGTACTATTAACCAACTTTTATTATCAGAGTCGATCTAATGGCCGAAACGTGACTCAAAAATGGACGAAACACACATGGCCGTATGTTACAGAAAATATTCACGGCCTTCGACCTGTCCAAATGTTAAATATACTCACCACCGCTCATACGGACTCGGCCAAGGCATACCTCCTGCTAGTCAGTAAACTTAGAAAAATGCAAGCACCTAAATAGAGGAGATTTCCGCGGGAAGGCTTTCCTCCCCCCGGCTGTCTCACCCTATATCATTTGAAATAAAATTTTACGGAACTTTGCCAAAAGGTCGTCATGCCAAATGTTTTCTGCCAAATGGTCCCTTATGTTTATACCAATGCACAGTGGTCCAGAAGCGAAAACTAAGTGGAAATTTACTTTAGCTATTCATAATAGCTCCCTGCAATTTTCAGCAAATTTGTTCAACTCTAGAAGGTAATTAATGTGACACATAAAAACTTTTTGTAGATAAGAGATAGAAGGATAATTCCTTCGACAAAGTTGTAGCTAAAGATTATGTAAGTAACTTTGCCAAAGACACAGTAGGCGTATTTTTTATAGTTTCTATCTTACAGGGCGTTTTAAATAAAAACCTCTCGAAAATCACTTTTTCGCTAATTACTTCAAATTTAATGGTTTTATTGCATCATAATGTTCTACAAAGTTGTTTCTCTTATTAAAAGACAAATTTTTGTAGAACATTGTATGTTGAAAACTCATACGTATAACGAGTTCTAACGTTTTTCCTGTGTTTTTTAGTCTTTTTCAGAATACAGGTTAACCTCGATAGTACGTACACCCGCACATCGTTTAGCGTACGTACTATCGAATCACAATTTTTAAGGTAAAGTATTATTTTTATTATACTAAATATTGTCTAAAACTTCCAAATTAGGTAGATCAGATCAGATATTATAAAATAAATAATGATCTTAGTTAAATTATTTTGGAAAAAAAAACTACAAATGTTAAAAAAGAGTTGAAAAGTAAACTAAAAGGAATCCAAAAATACCTATTTTTTCAAAATTCTCTCTCAAATTGAAAATTTACATATTTTAATCGAATAAATCTAGGTAAAGGTTTGGTACATAGTTGTAAATATATGCTAGAATAAGGAAACATGACAAGAGGAGCTCAATAGCCGTCATTCGGGATATTTCATTCCAAATCCACTAATATCAATCGAGTGAGCTTCCAGTCTATATGCTGGACAATAAGCTGAGTGAGTGCTATGAACAGAAAATAGTTAACTACAATAATCGAAGCTTCAGCTGTAGGCTGCGTAAATTGGGGAAGTTCCTATAAGGCTGCTTATCTGCGTAGGAAAACATACCTATCCCATGTGAATATTGATCGATTTTGAGAAAAATACGGAAGTAGCTTATTTATATCCTAATTTACCTTACAAACTGTAATTTAGACGGACTTTGTTCGAAAAATTTTCCAAAAAATATCAAACACGAACAGTTCCATATGCAAAATAAAAGCATAACTGTCCCATAATAATATTGTCCATTATAAACATTTTCTTTTGCCAATTTAGGTAACAATATTCTTTTAATTTTCGCCTCTATTGAGTGTGATAATATCTTAACAAAAAGATAATATAACAGTAATATTTATTTCTAAGTTTATATCAAAGTTCTACGACGATTTTTTCTTAATCGGCAAAGATTTCACACAGGCACAATTTTCTTCGGCGATGACAGGGAGAAGAGTATTTGATAGAGCGACTTTTCTCTACGTTTCGATTGCACAATGTCCTTTATGGTGATTTTTTTTTCATTTGAGAAGTTTTCAAAAAAATAGCTCGTGTTGTTTTTTCGACAGCAGAGCATACTTGAAGTTCGAAATTCAAACTTCATCAAGTTTGTATTTAGCAGTGAAGCTGTCCTTTTTTGAATATAGTCTTTCGAATGCCTTCGAGATATTGGGACTTATAAATTGTGTATTTCGAAACCAGACCGCGACGTCTTTCTTGACTTCTTTAATCACGATATTAAAGTCCTGAAATATTATTAGAGCGTTCCGGTTGCGCATACATTAGCATAGGAACTATCTTCCACCATGTACTGTTAAAAATTTTAAAAAATACATGTGAGACAGACATGCTTTTATTTAGCAAACGCTTGTAAATAAAAGCATAATTGTCCAATCTTCGAAATTCTGAGAAAGAAATGCATTTGTGTTTAACTTTACAACCAAATTAATGTGGATAGTTTAATTACTAGTGTAACGTAATTTTTTCTCCGAAGAAAGTAAAATAATTCTTGTATAATGACGACAACATATATTCTCCCGTCGCAGTTGGGAAGAATGCGAATCGCAGAAAAGGTGAATTCTCTGAGCAAAAATCTGCAAAATCTAGTAGCGACCATGAGTCTGCCCGGAATGCTTAAATAACTGTTATTTAGAACGCATATTTGATAAATTTACTATTTAAGAACTGTTTTTAATTTTAAAATAATGGTTTTTTACATTATAGAAATAACTAATATTATTCAAAAATTTATAATTATTGAAAACGCATTTGCTTGTATTGACTCATAAATATTCATAAAAATGTTTCTGCTTTATATAGAAACTAAAAAAATCATTTTTGGAAAATGTACGTACTATCGAGGCAAAATGTACGTATTATGGAGGGTACGTATTATCGAGGGTACGTACTAACGAGGGTACGTACTATGGAGGTATACCTGTAGAATATCTCAAAAACGGGCAAACGGAAAAAATCAAACTTGGCCAGTTCTGAAAGCTTGAAATTTTATTTCAAACATATGTGAAAATAAACAACTGGTTTTTTCTCTAACTATTTCAGTTTAATTGTTTGGCCATTTTCCACTATGCAGCATTTTCTAATATCTTCTACAAGATTAGAGCCAAGTCAATAGTACAAAAGAAAATTGTCGTACAATGACATAATTTCTGTTGATTGTAACGTAAAATAGTTTTCGAATTCCGGATATAACATCAGTTTTCTATCTGCACCAGCTGTTTTGAATAAATATCAATCTTTCAATTTTCATTACTTTGCAAATGTGGTTAATCTCTACCATCAATAATGTCTTTTTGAGAAAATTTTGGACGGGAATTGAACACACAACGACTGGCTTGTTAGACCAGCATCGTACCTCAAAGCAAACCGGGCGGTTCTGTTTTCATTGTATTGCGACTGGATTATACCAAATGGCCGTTAATACAAAAGTATTCATCCTAAACGAACCCTCATGATTACGATAATGTTTTATAGCCTTATGCCAAATAACTTTATGCTAAATGGGCAATCCTGGTTCTCACTGTATTGTAACGGAGCAATGATTGGCTCAAGCGCGTATTCACAGGATAGAAAAATTATGCCTATCGTCCATTATGCCTATCGTCCATTATGCCTAAAGTTAATTATGCCTAATGTTCGTAGGCTTGAAGCCAGTATACCTAATTACCTATCGTTGCGCATCAATTTTCAGGTCCATTTATCTACTTTTTCAGTCTCGTTTGTTGGTTTTTGTCCAGTAAACTCCTTTTCAATTTTTTTGGCTTTCGTCTGTTCCGTTTTCTCTCTTATTATGTTATGCTTTTTCTCATTTTCTGTCACTTCGTTTCTTGTTTTCTGTCGTAAACAGCGTTATTTCCATGTTGTTTTAGGTCTTCTTATTTTTCTCTATATTTTCCTCTTTTTTTGTACTTGTTTCTGAATTTTCCGGCACCCGTTTGGTGTTTACTTTTCCTTTTCTGCCCCATTTTATGTTTTTTGGTTTCGTTTTTTCTCCTTTTTCCTCATTTTCAACCTCGTTTCTCTCGTTTTCTTTTTCAATTATCTATCTTTTCTCTCAATTTGCTGCTTTTTTCTTCCGTTCTCCCTTTTTTCTGTCCAGTATCCTCCTTTTTGTCTTGTTTCCCCTTTTTACTGCAGTTTTCTTCTTTTCCATTTTTTTTTCTTTTTATGTATAGTTATCCCTCCGATTAAGTCACGATTTTTCCTCCGTTTTTATTTTTTTTTGTACCGATTTTTCTCTCGCTTTTTTCTCGTTTTCTATCCCGCTTGTTCAGTTTTTATCACGTTTTCGCCCGTGTTCTTTACCGTTTTTATCATCACGAGCAGCAAGAGACGGACTACCTCTCGATCCATCGGTAATCCGTCTGTGAATATGTGCCTCACCTTCGCAGTTTTTAATATATTAAGCAGCTATTGTTGCGATAAGCAAATAAAATTGGGTAAAAATAGTTCCAGTTTGAACTTCAATTTCAGGTCCAGTTCCAATGTTAGTTCAAGTCCAGTTTCAAATTAAATTTCAAGTTTAGTTTCAAGTCTAATTTGAGCTCATTTTCCAGCCCAGCCTATGTTAAGGGGGCATAGTACTTTTTCAACTTAAAAAAATCGAATTTTTTTTTATTGATTATTTCGAAAGATTAACATTTTGACCATATGTGTTTCGAGTCATTTCAATGAATTCCAAAAATTAACAAAGTTACAGCTATTTGTACCGCGCATGTCTGGAGCGATTACACGGCGAATAAAAAGTTCAACGTTGTTTTTCTCGAAACAAGTTTTGAAAGTCGGTACCATAAATCTCTCAAGAACGGCTTAAGCAATTCTCATGATTCTTTTTTTGTTTTAAAATTATCAAAATTATCTAGTGTTTGACCCATCCTTTTTTTGATATTACTATTTTTGTATTTTTTAGAAATGTTTAAAGTCAATTTTTTCGACTAAAAACCTTACTTTTATGTTTGAATGTCCGCCATTTTGTTATGCGTTCGAACTTTAAAAAGAGGATGGGTCAAACACGAGATAATTTAATATACTTTCATGTCGTTTTGGAATTTTTCAATTCGGATAAGACCCCCAGCGCCAATCCATGGTACCGCAAATCATGTTTTTTTTCGAACGATCATGTTCAAGGAGCCGCAGGGGAGAGGGGAAAAGGTTCACATATGCAAACAAAATTATAAGTATTAGTATAAAGTGCAATGTTTGGAATGCAAAAAACCCGAATCGATTCGCTTTTCGCGTCATCGAGAATAAAATATTTGAAATTAGGCAAAAAATATGGTGTAAAAAGTATTATGCCCCCTTAAGTCCAATATGAGGCAAATTTCAAATAAAATGTTAAGTATAATTTCAAGTTTAATTTCAAATCCAATTTAAAGTCTAATTTCAAATCCAAAATGACGTAAATGATATTACCCCTTGAAAAAGACAACCAACAAAGCGTCGAAACGTCGGGAAAACATCAAACCTCAGTCTTGATAAATTTCTCAAAAGACTGCCCTGCCAAATATTATTAGGGCTTTGCTCTGAACTTGAAATTAGGGGTTCCGATCCGACTGAAACCCCTTCGATCCGACAGTGTGTCGTAATAGTTACGAAAAATTTCCCGTTTGTATAATTGCCCAGTTGGTAGGTCTTGAAAAAATATTTTCAATCATGCTCGTTAATCTAATGAGGCCATAAAGTCAGTGCAAAGAAATATACAGCAAAAGACCTAATTGTTGGTCGCAGATTTTTACAAGCAAAAAACAAATTAAAGTATTGATTTTTCTGAAGCGTCTATACAATGGACTCCTCTACTAAACATGTTGATTCTGCTAGATTCTTTTTGTAGGAAACACTGTTTAGGATCTTACTTTATAGACACCTTCAAGGTTCTAGGATATGTGGTTAAATGTGATGAACGGAGCACAATCGTCGCAACTGGCTCTATAGGCTATTAGGCCAGTAGCAAAACGGCCATAATGCACTCAACTTTCGCGTTGCCACATTTTGATTTATATGAGCTCTACTATTTTTGTCACTTCACTTGATAGTCCATTAAAAACTACACGCATTGAAAGCTTTGGAGCCTGATCAAAAAAGAACTAACTTTATTGACATTATTTTTTGTAGCTGTCCAATGAGACCGGTCAAGATAATTTATTACAAAACTTGCAATATTAACACATAGCTTGCACAAGTAATCAACGCTAAAACAGTACCCGTACGGCAAGGTTATAATACACATACCGGTACCACACTACCATCTCTCTGTGATGATCATACCGTTCAAGTATTTTTGTTTCAATTGCTCAGCCCCTTGTTCGATGTTGCTTTATGGTTGAGAAAATGGATGCGGTGTCGTGCGATAAAGACAACAAACGAACGTAGATTAAGTACATCATCGGCTTGAAGTAAATTTTCGAAATAGAATCGTAGGCAACTGCTCGCCGCTAATCAGAAATAATAATAATCAATAACGACTCGCTACTGACGGTTCTGAACAAACGCTACTTGACATTCAACCGACAATTGACTTATTTGCTGACAGTCTAAGGGTTCTTAGGCGGGGTGCTTAAGTTTAAAGTTCTCCTTCATAGCTTAGTACAACAGCATACGGTTAAGTGAGTCAAGTTATCACTCTCCATTTCTAACCCGGCGGGACCGGGCCGTCCATCTGGAACGTTACGTTATGCAACACCGTGTAAAGTACTCCGCCTGTGTGATTTATTTAAATGGTGTCTTACTGTTTTGATCGCCCCGTACAGTTGAAATTACCTTAGCGTGAAATAATCAACACCAAATCTTGCATATGATGAACTAAGCAGTGCAATAATTGTCCCGCGTCAAACCAAAAAGACTGTTGGAATGCTTGTCTGCCTATCTACCTATCTGTCTGGTAAGGTAAAGAAACACGATCATGATCTGAGGCTGGGCACGTGTCTCGTTTTATGGAGTTCCATGTGAGTACGCATCTGAAAGGCATCAGCCATTATTAGATAACATAGATGGTTTTTCTTGAATGGAGCAAGACCGACCGCCGCCCCAGCGGGGCTTGAATTAACATCTCTTTTCATTGTTGCTTACAGAGATGCACACGACTGCCGCAATTACACGTAGCTCGTGAATGAAAATAAACTTTACAGTCTGTTTTGCGATTGAACAATTCCCTCTAAAGTCTAAACAATATAGGTACGTTTCAACCCAAACAGATTGGTTAATATTACGAGCACGTTATTTGGTTATCTTCTGTGCGGCACCTAATTAAAATTCTTTAGTGGTTGGTAACAATTACCAGAAATGAAATCCTCGAATATCTTGCATGCTCGGATTAAAAAGTGAAGGCCAGAATTGCCCGCAACCGTAGATGGCGATCGACGGCAGGACGTAAATCACCGCCCGGACCGCAAAAGAAAATATCAACTTGAACTTGCCGCTCCGATTGGGTCAGCCCTCGGCGGCGACCAACAATAATTAGGACTGCACATCATTTAAGCAAGCCGCTTGTTGTTGTTGTTGTTGCGCTGGCTGCCAATTTTTGTATCGTACCACAGAAGGAGGAGGTCAAAAGAGTACTATTATCTTCCCCGCCACAGCCTCCCAGAAGCCACAAACAAGCCACCCGCTTGGAATTGTGAGAAATCGATACCCGGACGGACGAGGAAAACTTCGCGGTATTTCCTCTGCACCTCAGTCGATGTAAATTTCTTCTCAACGAGATCGCCGAAGCTGTGGGGGTAGCAAAACAGCGATGATCAGCTCAACAACGGATGGAATCTCACTCACCTAAATGGGGGAGACCGGTAGAGTTGCGAGTTGATCAGCGTGTGCCACCTCAGCAATGCAATGTTAAGCGCACGGGTTTGAGGCAGGGGCAAGAGATTTACAAGTTCACAAACTTACCGCACGGGAATGATTTCTCCGCGTGTGTCATCTTTTACTTTCTGGATTCTCGGTATGTTTGTCATGTTCTTAATTAATTTTTTGTTGGCCTTTGGTCATTCTAGTGCTATTAAGGAATAATGTTAAAATATTTAAAATTTAAAATTATTTAAAAAAGAAAACGAGTTTAGCTAGGAGGTTTTCCGTTTTATTCTACTAAAATTATACTACATAATGTTCACATTAAGGATAATTGCAAAATTTCACTACACTATAATTACACTTCTTTCACTAGTCATTTTGCTAATTTTTCTGTTGGCGGGTGGAAAACCCACGAACACTAAAAGGGTAATACCTAGCACTTCCAATTACTCTTTTCAATATAAGATGGCGTCTTTTCATCACATGTCCCATCGCGATAATTGGTATAAACATAGAGACCATTTGGCAGAAAACATTAAACATGACGACCTTTTGGCAAAGTTCCGTAAAATATATGCTACGAGTTTCATTTCAAATGATACAGGGCGAGACTGCCGGGGGGAGGAAAGCCTTCCCGCAGAAATCTCCTCTATTTAGGTGCTTGCATTTTTCTTAGTTTACTGACTAGCAGGAGTTATGCCTTGGCCGAGTCCAAATAATCGGTAGTGAGTAAGGCCAGTAATACAGTATATATTTAACCTTTGGACAGGTCGAAGGCCGCGAATATTTTCTGTGACATTCGGTCAGGTGTATTTCGTCCATTTGTGTGTCGCATTTCGGCCATTAAAACTACTATTCCAGTTGTTATTTAGTCCTTTTGTTGGTAATGCGATTCACCCTATATGCAATGCTTTTTCAAACCGAATCGATTGGACCTCTTGCAAGCTAACGGCATATTGCTTACCATAAATTATGCCTATCGTCCATTATGCCTAATGTATTCATGCCTAACGGGGTATACACCCTGAAAATGGAAGAAAATAGACGAAAAATGGAATGGAAAGGACAATATCCAGAGGAAATGGGCGAAAAACGGGACAGGAAAACAAGAGAAAGAAGAAACAGCGTGCAGAAAAACGGGAAAAACGGAAGAGAAAATAGGAGAAAAGAGACAAGAAAGCAAAACAGAAAACAGTTGAAACGAAAAGGGTACATAAGCGTAGCGAGAGAGAAAAAACCGACAGAGAAACCAAGGAAAATGGGTCACACGAGATATAGAAGGAGAAAGATGGGACCAAATGGTATGAGAATGGCATGGGAAAATGGGACTGAAAAAGAAGAAAGACAGGAAATACGGACCAAATAATAAAGCAAAACTGTCTTTCAGCTTCTCCTTTCAGTAGCCTTTCAGTAAAAGGGAGCTAAATTTGGACAAAAATGTGAAAAAATGGGACATCTAAAAGAGGAAAATTGAAACAGACGGAAACGAAAAATGAGAACAAGCAGATGAAAACTGGAAACACAACATGGGAAGAAACTGAACGGAAAAAGGATAAGAAAATTAAAAAAAAATAAGTGAAAAACAAGAGAAAATATGCAAATAAGAAACATGGGGCAAGAAATGAAGAAAAATGGAACAATGAAACAGAAAACAGAGACAGAAAAAACGAGAGGAAATAAAACGCAAGCAAAAAGAAGCAAAGTAAGAGCAAAAAACCATGAAACCGGTACAGAGAAGAAGAAAAAACAAAACAAAAAATGGAAAAACCTGACCGGAAAACAGGAAAAGGAACAGAAGAGAGGTGAAACGTGTAAGGAAGTAAGACGATATATGTCAATCCTAATTACATGTCCATGTTCATGTCCATGTATTTCCACGTCTAATCTCAAGTCCATTTTGAATTCCATTTTTTCAACTTTCGTTTCAAATCCAATTTTAAGTCCGATTCCAAGCCTAAGTCAGTTTCAATTTCAAGTCCAATTTAATCCAAGTTTAATCCAAGTCGTAAGTTTTATTTCTAGTCCAATTTCAATTTTACTTTTAAATCCAGTTTCACACAGTCAAGTTATAAACTCTATTTTTCTAGGTATGTCTGGTACGAAGAATGATAAAATTGGATGAACTGGAAAATTTTCGATGTACAGTAATGTTCCGATTTTGTCAGAACCATGTTGAATTTTGGGCTAACAAAAGGGGGAAACTGACCAAATCGGGAAATTTTTTTTCGAATTTGTTTTTTAAATTCAAGACTTAAGACCTTGCAATATCGAAGACTTCTACTAAAAATTAAATTTAAACCCTCAATTGGTCAACCGAAAGCTCAATGATCCGGGCTCCGCACATTGGTCCTGAACCTTTTTTGAAGCACATTAGCTTAGGGCAGGAAAACTTGGTTTTAGGTTTATAGAACCTTTGAAAGAGTTTCTTAGAATTAAAAGCTCTATCGTCAAGTGGAATTTAAATTTTGGTTAATCCCCCTAAAAGTGCAATAAATAATTTATTTTTCTTCAGTTTCAATATAACACAATGATGTGTTCAGCAAAGTTTTACAGCATGTTATTACAAGAAATTTTGCTGAAGACAGTAACCTTCTATCTCTTCAGTAAAGACATAAATCCTGTTTCTCATAAATGAAAAATCGTTAAAATCAGTTTTTCTATTTTAGCTATTTTTGTAGTTGTTGTATGACTTTTTCATGTTTTACAAAGTTGTACAAATAGTAAAAATACACAACATTAATGAATGAAATATGCCTCTATCTTTGCTTGTTAAGGAAATCTAAAGTTTTTTCTATAAAAATACCCTAATTTTGACCCCAAATTACACGCAAGAAGGCATCATTTTATTCAAAACTCTCCTCAGAGAATCACAATACTTTCAAGTAGGCTAATAAGTATTATAATTATGTTTAAAAGCACAAAAGTTAAACAAAATTTATAGGCTGGCAAAATCAGGAGTTGACAAAATCGGAACATTACTGTATAGACCAAAAATACATTGGGTTGTCCAATGGCAGGTGGGTCTTCAACCCACGCCATTTCAGCTGCCGGCCGAATGTTCTATTGTTCTAAACTACTGCCACAGCTTTACTAATTTTGTTCCTATCCTCATAATTCTATCATTCCACAGACGCACCAGAAACCTCGCCTCGGTGACGATATTATTTTTTGTATGATTACTCTTTGTTTCTGCCGCTGAGGAGATAGATTGTTATCTACTCGGTCAGCGCGATAGAAACAGGTAGTCTATTGCCGGATGTCGCAACGGCAAGTTTACCACTTCGCACTAGACACTTCCTCATTTTCCAAATTAACGGTATTTTTGTGATAAGTAATAATAAATTCCTTCCAGGTGGCCAGGAAGTAGGACGCTGGTCTAATAAGCCAGTCGTCATATGTTCGCATCTCAGCTGGGAGAGGCTGTTAAAGTCAATAATATCGTAGCACTATCCACGCAATTGTCCTGTACTGTAACAGCTGGCTGAGAAATCTGTCGAAAAAAAAAAACAGAAGGTCAAGATTCGAAAACGAAATGTACACTTAGGCGTCGCTAGTAATAAAATCGTCATCCTACGGATAATAGATTTTCCAGTCCAGTCTAAACCTACGAGGTTTCGAGTGTAAACAATTTGAAAATACTATATGGTGACTGCCAAAATACCACGAAAAGCAAACATTTGGAAATGCGTAGCAACAAAACGGTTTGAGCTATAATTTTAATTCTAGTATTGAATATTTACATATGTACAATTAACTTAATACAAAGAAAAGGGCAAAAAATGATACAAAGTTTTGACATATAGATGGTATAATAGGTCCATTTTCAAACAGAATTTGACAAGGCTCATTCTAAATCATTTGCCCTATTTTTTAAGACTTTCTGTCGTTCTGCTGATATATAGCACAAATTTAATGAATTATGAAATTCACAACAAAACCTAGTCATTTTAGACGGGTGTTTCGTTCATTCTGCGGCATTTATTTTCCAAACACAACTTGCTACTTCATGTGCACTTGTTACTGATTCGTGTAAATAATCAATTTTCTCGTTTGCCGGTTCTTGCTTTAACAGTTGGTTTGGTTGGCCAATTGGCTTAAAGCAGAAGAAGAAAGAAAGCAAAAACGGAATCCAAAGTAGTTTATCTACTGCACCGCTGATGCAAAAGCTTATAGTTTAGTTGCTTCCCACGTAATTATTATTCCTACTGACTTTGAAGTGCCACTTCTAAACTCAGTTTATTAAAAGTGGACTTCCTCGCTCGCTCGAGTTGATTTGGTTTGATCTCAGGTGATATGCATTATGCATCAATATCGTGTATATTTGACTTGAAAACTTGTCAAGTAACAAAACTTAATTCCATGCATTCTATTCTGAGAAATTCACCTTTTCAATAATGTAACCACTATTGTGGAAATCCCGAAAGATTGATCATCTACTTCGAAATTGTGTATAATTTACTTCATAATGTAGCTAAGGTGGAAGTGATTACATATTTTGCTTAGCATTCAAATGTTTTCCATCAAAAACATTCTAAGAGTTCGCAACGAAGCAGGAAATGTTAACATTTCCACACCAGTTAAGTCGTGGGTGCAGGGCTCGGAAGCTCGCTTTCGAGGAAAGATGATTTGCGCTAAATGATGTATCGATTACGCAGCAGATTACGCGCAAAGATAGCAACATGTGTAGCCTATGCTATTAGTAAGCTCGCCCGGAATAGACTGCCCGACGACGACGACGACGACGACGACGACGATGGAGACGCCACACGACGCCGGGCGTGTCTACTAAATAAAGCAAACAATTTGCAAATCTTTCTACCTAACTGTCGACTGTCGAGTCGCTGTTGTTGCTTCCGTTCGAGTGACACGAAAGTGTGTTTAAGTTGTCATGCTAAAAGGCTCACGGTCAGATTGCTGCGAGAGCAACGTCTCCTCCGTGTTGTGATTCGAAAACGATCGAGCAGAAGCTTTTACCCCTACTGGTATGTTCGATTCGAATGTGTTTCCGTGAGTGGAAAAGGCGTTGCTAATTCGATAATTTAATATGCATACAGTTGGCTTGTGTTGATTAGTGCCACATTTTACGATTGCCATTTTCAAATGCTTCTCTAAATGGTTTATTCATAAATTTTCATATTTTTTTTTTCGATGGATGACCTACACATTACCAAAACAGAGTTCAAAGTTGTCGGAAGTTATTTCCTGTTTTTTTGTTTGCAAAAATGACTAATCGAAGGTGAAAAACAATTCGATAAAAATTCGATAATTTATATATTAGCCAGTCAACACTTTTGCATCTTCTCGTGAACATTTATCACGTATTTATTCTACACTTAAAATTCAATTTTGTTTGCTTTGTCAGTTACTCGCTTGTGAATTGCTTCAACATAAAAACTAGAAGACAAAAACCATTCATTCAGAGCCGCTAAGCTAATACTAGTGACAAACTAAGAATATTTACCAATAAGTTTTCATTGATTTGCTCAATGGACTAGGACAATAGACTGCTGAAGTGACGAACCCCATTGAACCAACTGCGAGCCGAGTCTATTTCAAATCAGCTCTATTGATTTCCTTTTGATGGATATGGATTATGCTTTTCAAATAAAGTATTCTATGTACTTTTTTTCATGATTGCATACCGTATCATTTCAATCATCAGCATTTAAAAGCAAAGCAAGATTTTGTTCAGCAGCAAAGCGAAGCAAAAGGAGATTTATTAATCACCTGCTAGTGCAAGTAAAGTTTGTTATGATTCGATTTTATAGTCAGAAAGAAAAATTCCGAGCATTTTAGTTACGAAATGAACAAACTAGAAAACGGTCTATACAATTGTACTGCAATGAAACACGAAATGTTGGAACAGCATTCCACGAAACAGTTTTCATCACTGGAGGAACTATGGTTGGACAACTGTAGGTACGAGGAGATGTGTTTTTAGGAGATAATTTTGCCAATGAATGAAGTATCGATCTGCCAAATTGTCCAGATTTTTATCTCATCGAAAAATGTCGGGTATTTCCCGAAAAAAAATTTACATTAAATTTTGTAGTAAAAAAAATGCATCTACAACAGGTTTTAATGTGAACATTGAAACTTATGGTAATTTTATTGTAAAAGTCCCTCAAAATCAAATTTTATTAATATTTTTGTCTCTTATTTTATGCTATAGAATCGTTACTCTATTTCATAAAATAAGAAACAAAAATATGAATAAAATTTGAAATTGAAACACTTTTAGAATAAATTTACCATAAGTTTCATTGTCCACAATAAAAACTGTTCTAGGCGCATTGTTTCTACTACAAAATTTAATGTATATTTTTTACGGGAATTTTGTTTTTTGGCCTAAAAAAATTACCATAAAAGGACGATAACTTTTACTGTAAATGAAAATTTTTTTTCGCGAAAAAACTAGATTTTTTTTTGTTAAGATACTTAACAACTCGTCATTTTTATGGTACTACTTCAGAAAACCATGAAAATTATGGTAGACAACAATAAGTTTGATAGTTTGGTTGTCGTTTCAGACGATAAATTTTATTGTTTTAACAGTATTTTATATCCCACTGTTACCATATTTTTTATCTTCGTGTTATGGTTATTTTTTTCCGGGTTGTCAACCTTAAATTGAAGAAGTGTGTCAAAACAATCAAAACATCCTCTGGAGTGTAAAAATTTAGGAAAATACGGCGAAGTAGCTGGAGATGTCACTTTTATCAGAAGAGTTGAAGACCACAGAGAACAGAAGAGAGAAACAACAGGTTAAAAGTAAAGAAACGAGCTGAATAAAGAATTTGGCCTGCTCGTTAGCCGACAAAAAGCTAAACTCGATTTATTTTCTTCTGAAATCATTAGGGTAAGCGTACTCTTAGTGGAGATAGAACCAATAGTGGTGGCGCTTGAATAAAATATGCCTTTTATGAGATACTAGCTGACCCGACAAACTTCGTATTGCCACAAATTAACCTGTGTTGTACATAAATCATGAATCTCGGATGATCTTTGTCACTATCTCGAGTTTTGCAAGCCCCCCAGTGGGCGGCGCTTCCGACGGCGGGTCACCGGCAACACTCGCGACCGGCTCGTCCTGAATGATCTAGTGTTACTATAGATAGTTTTTGTGGTCTTGTTATTGATTAATGTTTTATGGAAGAGTCTCGAATTTCTCGAGTTGGATTAGTTTTTGAGTTTCGCAAAAATTTCTGTTTTATTTGTATGAGAGTCCATACCCCCCTACCACAGGGGTGAGAGGTCTCTAACTATCATAAAATAAATTCAAGACTCAAAAATCTCCTACATGCTAAATTTGGTTCCATTTGCTTGATTAGTACTCAAATTATAAGGAAATTTGTATTTCATTTGTATGGGAGCCCACCCTCTTAAAAGGGAAAGGGGTCGTAATACACCACAGAAAAAAAATTCTGCCATCTAAAACTCTCACATGCCAAATTTGGTTCCATTTGCTTGATTAGTTCTAAAGTTATGAGCAAATTTGTATTTCGTTTGAATGGGAGCCCCCCCCCCTCCTAAAAAGGTAAGAAGTCCTAATTCATAATGGGAAAAATGGTTGCCTCCAAAAACACCCACATGCCAAATATGGTTCCATTTGCTTGATTAGTTCTCGAATTATGAGGAAATTTGTATTTCATTTGTGTAGAAGCCCCCCCTCTTGAAGTGTGGAAGGATCCTAATTCACCGTAGAAAATATTTTTGCCTCCAAAAACCTCCACATGCCGAATTTGGTTCTATTTGCTTGATTAGTTCTCGAGTTATGGGGAAATTTGTATTTCATTTGTATTGGAGCCCCCCCTCCTAATGTGGGAAGAGGTCCTAATTCATCACAGAAAAAATTCTTGCCTCCAAAAACACCTACACGCCAAATTTGGTTCCATTTGCTGGATTAGTTCTCGAGTTATGAGGAAATTTGTATTTCGTTTGTATAGGACCCTCCCTCCTAAAGTGGGGAGGGGTCCCAATTCATCATTGAAAAAAAAATTGTCTCCAAAAACACACATATGCCAAATTTGGTTCAATTCGCTTGATTAGTTCTCGAGTTATGAGGAAATTTGTATTTCATTTGTACAGGAGCCCCTCCTCTTAAAGTGGGGAGGGGTCCTAATTCACCATAGAAAATTTTCTTGCTCTCGAAAACCTTCACATGCCAAATTTGGTTGCATTTGCTTGATTAGTTCTCGAGTTATGAGGAAATTTGTATGGAAGCCCCCCCTCTTAAAGGGGAGAGGAGTTATAATTCCTCTTATAAAGAGGGGAGGGGTCTCAATTCACCATAGAATAAATTCTTGTCACCAAAAAAAACACCCACATGCCAAATGTTGTTCTATTTGCTTGATTAGTTCTCGAGTTAGGAGGAAATTTGTATTTCATTTGTACAGGAGCCCCCCTCTTAGAGTGGGGAGGGGTCCTAATTCACCGTAGAAAATTTTCCTGCCCTCGAAAACCTTCACATGCCAAATTTGGTTCCATTTGCTTGATTAGTTCTCGAGTTATGAGGAAATTTGTATGGAAGCCCCCCCTCTTAAAGGGGAGAGGAGTTACAATTCCCCTTATAAAGAGGGAGGGGTCTCAATTTACCATAGAATAAATTCTTGTCACCGAAAACACCCACATGCCAAATTTGGTTCTATTTGCTTGATTAGTTCTCGAGTTATGAGGAAATTTGTATTTCATTTGTATAGGAGCCCCCCCTCCTAAAGTGGGGAGAGGTTCTTATTCATCATAGAAAAAATTCTTGCCTCCAAAAACACCTACATACCAAATTTGGTTCCATTTGCTGGATTAGCTCTCGAGTTATAAGGAAATTTGTATTTCGTTTGTATAGGACCCCCCCCCCACTTAAAGTAGGGAGGGGTCCCAATTCATCATAGAAAAAAATTTTGTCTTCAAAAACACACACATGCCAAATTTGGTTCCATTTGCTTGATTAGTTCTAGAGTTATGAGGAAATTGGTATTTCATTTGTACAGGAGCCCCCCCTCTTAAAGTGAGGAGGGGTCCTAATTCAACATAGAAAATTTTCTTGCCCTCGAAAACTTTCACATGCCAAATTTGGTTCTATTTGCTTGATTAGTTCTCGAGTTATGAGGAAATTTGTATGAAAACCCCCCCTCTTAAAGAGGAGAGGAGTTATAATTCCCCTTATAAAGAGGGGAGGGGTCTCAAATTACCCTAGAATAAATTCTTGTCACCGAAAACACCCACATTTCATTTGTATGGGAGCCCCCCCTCTTAGTGGGGGGAGGGGTCTCTAACCATCACTAAAACCTTTCCTGGCCCCAAAAACCTCTACATGCAAATTTTCACGCCGATTGGTTCAGTAGTTTTTGATTCTATAAGGAACACAGGACAGACAGACAGACAGACAGACAGACAGACAGACAGACAGACAGAAATCCTTCTTTATAGGTATAGATGTAATGTAATGTAATGTAATTATACTTCTAAATAACGTTTTTTTTTTGTTCCTGGGTTATACAGGTTCACTCGAAATAAAGTCTCTTCTCTTAGCGGTAAAATGAAATTAATAGAAATATTCCGCTGGTTTTGTTAAGATTTTCTGATTATTATTTATTTAGGAATTGAAGAAATTTAAATCCGTCGAGCATATAAAGTGACCCGAAAAAAAAATTACATTAAATTTTGTAGTAGAAACAATGCGTCTGTAACAGTTTTTATTGTGGACAATGAAACTTATAGTAAATTTATTGTAAAAGTGTCTCAAATTCTTTTTTTCTTCTTCTTATTTTATGGAATAGAATTTGCCATATTTCATCACAAATTTACTGCTTTTTTAATTATATATGGTTTTTACGCTTAAAAAAAATTACCATAAAAGGACGATAACTTTCACTGTAAATGAAAATTTATGTTCGCGAAAAAATTGATTTTTTTATTGTTAAGATACTTAACAACCCGTCATTTTTATGGTAGAATTCGTCAAAACCATGAATGTAATGGCGGACTACAATAAGTTTGATGGTTTGGTCATCTTTTCTGACGATAAGTTTTATTGTTTTTACCACATTTTGTATCCTACTGTTACTACTGTTAATTTTTATCTTCGTGCTATGGCTATTTTCTTCCGGGGAGTACATAATTTCATACAAATAGGCAAAGCCAGTTTGTAAAAATTTCAACTGCAGTAATTGAATGCTTAATGTGTTGCTTCCATAATGGGTGCACGATGCCTCCACTCTAGGGACCTTAATACGAACCATACCACCATTATAGGTAAACAAATGATGGTAGAAAAAATTTTTTTCTTCTACTAAATTAGAATTTTTAATGATTCCCACAATCATTTTTAGTAAGATTAAGAATGTTTCAAGCATATCGTATGCTTGTGCATGTATATTTATTCTGATCTCAATGTATTTTGACCAAAAAATTGAAATTTTACTACTAAATGAACCACTACTGGTACGCTTACTCTATGTTGATAGTGCAATCGAGAATGAAAGATTATTTTTTTTGTGAAAAATGCGATCTTGCTAATGTTACACTCACAAACTCACCATAAGATAAACTGGAGTAATTTAAAAAACAAGAAAAAAAGAATCTCAGAAGGAAAGGTAAAAAAGAGTAAATTAAAGGAAAATAAAATAGAGGAAAAATAACGAAGCAAAAAACAATAAAAAGACAAAGACCATGACAAAGACAAAGCCCAAAGACACATTCCAGTGTTACGGGACACTATCCCTACTATGCAGATCAGCTCCTGTTTCATCAATGTTTTAAACAACTATTTTACAAGATATTTGCCAAAACATTGAGGTGGTGAAACAGGAGGCGATTCACACGGTAACAATAGGTGCTAATTGTGTCTCGTAACGCTGGAATGTGTCCAAAGACCAAAGACCAAAGACCAAAGACCAAAGACCAAAGACCAAAGACCAAAGACCAAAGACCAAAGACCAAAGACCAAAGACCAAAGACCAAAGACCAAAGACCAAAGACCAAAGACCAAAGACCAAAGACCAAAGACCAAAGACCAAAGACCAAAGACCAAAGACCAAAGACCAAAGACCAAAGCCCAAAGACCAAAGACCAAAGACCAAAGACCAAAGACCAAAGACCAAAGACCAAAGACCAAAGAACAAAGACCAAAGACCAAAGACCAAAGACCAAAGACCAAAGACCAAAGACCAAAGACCAAAGACCAAAGACCAAAGACCAAAGACCAAAGACCAAAGAACAAAGACTAAAGACCAAAGACCAAAGACCAAAGACCAAAGACCAAAGACCAAAGACCAAAGACCAAAGACCAAAGACCAAAGACCAAAGACCAAAGACCAAAGACCAAAGACCAAAGACCAAAGACCAAAGACCAAAGACCAAAGACCAAAGACCAAAGACCAAAGACCAAAGACCAAAGACCAAAGACCAAAGACCAAAGACCAAAGACCAAAGACCAAAGACCAAAGACCAAAGACCAAAGACCAAAGACCAAAGACCAAAGTCCAAAGACCAAAGACCAAAGACCAAAGACCAAAGTCCAAAGACCATAGTCCAAAGACCAAAGACCAAAGACCAAAGACCAAAGTCCAAAGACCAAAGACCAAAGACCAAAGACCAAAGACCAAAGACCAAAGACCAAAGACCAAAGACCAAAGTCCAAAGACCAAAGACCAAAGACCAAAGACCAAAGACCAAAGACCAAAGACCAAAGACCAAAGACCAAAGACCAAAGACCAAAGACCAAAGACCAAAGACCAAAGACCAAAGACCAAAGACCAAAGACCAAAGACCAAAGACCAAAGACCAAAGACCAAAGACCAAAGACCAAAGACCAAAGACCAAAGACCAAAGACCAAAGACCAAAGACCAAAGACCAAAGACCAAAGACCAAAGACCAAAGACCAAAGACCAAAGACCAAAGACCAAAGACCAAAGACCAAAGACCAAAGACCAAAGACCAAAGACCAAAGACCAAAGACCAAAGACCAAAGACCAAAGACCAAAGACCAAAGACCAAAGACCAAAGACCAAAGACCAAAGACCAAAGACCAAAGACCAAAGACCAAAGACCAAAGACCAAAGACCAAAGACCAAAGACCAAAGACCAAAGACCAAAGACCAAAGACCAAAGACCAAAGACCAAAGACCAAAGACCAAAGACCAAAGACCAAAGACCAAAGACCAAAGGCCAAAGACCAAAGACCAAAGACCAAAGACCAAAGACCAAAGACCAAAGACCAAAGACCAAAGACCAAAGACCAAAGACCAAAGACCAAAGACCAAAGACCAAAGACCAAAGACCAAAGACCAAAGACCAAAGACCAAAGACCAAAGACCAAAGACCAAAGACCAAAGAGCAAAGAGCAAAGAGCAAAGAGCAAAGAGCAAAGAGCAAAGAGCAGAGAGCAAAGAGCAAAGATCAAAGACCAGAGACAAAAACAAGAAAAAGGAAACAGGAGGAAGGAAAAAGGTAAAAGGAAAAAGGAAAAAGGAGGAAGGAAAAAGGCAAAAGGAAAAAGAAAAAAGAAAAAGGAAAAAGGAAAAAGGAGAAAGGAAAAAGGAAAAAGGAAAAAGGAAAAAGGAGAAAGGAGAAAAGAGAAAGGAGAAAGGAAAAAGGAAAAAGGAGAAAGGAAAAAGGAAAAAGGAAAAAGGAAAAAGGAAAAAGGAAAAAGGAAAAAGGAAAAAGGAAAAAGAAAAAAAGGAAAAAGGAAAAAGGAAAAAGGAAAAAGGAAAAAGGAAAAAGGAAAAAGGAAAAAGGAAAAAGAAAAAATTAAAAAGGAAAAAGGTAAAAGGAAAAAGGAAAAAGGAAAAAGGAAAAAGGAAAAAGGAAAAAAAAGGAAAAAGGAAAAAGGAAAAAGTAAAAAGGAAAAAGGAAACAGGAAAAAGGAAAAAGGAAAAAGGAAAAAGGAAAAAGGAAAAAGGAAAAAGGAAAAAGGAAAAAGGAAAAAGGAAAAAGGAAAAAGGAAAAAGGAAAAAGGAAAAAGGAAAAAGGAAAAAGGAAAAAGGAAAAAGGAAAAAGGAAAAAGGAAAAAGGAAAAAGGAAAAAAGGAAAAAAGGAAAAAGGAAAAAAGGAAAAAAGGAAAAAAAAGGAAAAAGGAAAAAAGGAAAAAGGAAAAAGGAAAAAAGGAAAAGGAAAAAGGAAAAAAAGGAAAAAGGAAAAAGGAAAAAGGAAAAAGGAAGAAAAAGGAAAAAAGGAAAAAGGAAAAAAGGAAAAAGGAAAAAAGGAAAAAGGAAAAGGAAAAAGGAAAAGGAAAAGGAAAAGGAAAAGGAAAAGGAAAAGAAAAAGGAAAAGGAAAAGAAAGAAAAGGAAAAGGAAAAGGAAAAGGAAAAGGAAAAGGAAAAGGAAAAGGAAAAGGAAAAGGAAAAGGAAAAGGAAAGGAAAAGACAAGGAAAAGGAAAAGGAAAAGGGAAAAGGAAAAGGAAAAGGAAAAGGAAAGGAAAAGGAAAAGGAAAAGGAAAAGGAAAAGGAGAAAGGAAAAGGAAAAGGAAAAGGAAAAGGAAAAGGAAAAAGGAAAAGGAAAAGGAAAAGGAAAAGGAAAAGGAAAAGGAAAAGGAAAAGGAAAAGGAAAAGGAAAAGGAAAAGGAAAAGGAAAAGGAAAAGGAAAAGGAAAAGGAAAAGGAAAAGGAAAAGGAAAAGGAAAAGGAAAAGGAAAAGGAAAAGGAAAAGGAAAAGGAAAAGGAAAAGGAAAAGGAAAAAGGAAAAGGAAAAGGAAAAGGAAAAGGAAAAGGAAAAAGGAAAAGGAAAAGGAAAAGGAAAAGGAAAAGGAAAAGGAAAAGGAAAAGGAAAAGGAAAAAGGAAAAGAAAAAGGAAAAGGAAAAGGAAAAGGAAAAGGAAAAGGAAAAGGAAATAACAAAGACAAAGACAACTATAAATGACAATTACGTATCAAAGACAGTGAAATGACAAAACCAGAGACAAAAATGAAAAACGAAAAACGAAAAACGAAAAACGAAAAACGAAAAACAAAAAAACGAAAAACGAAAAACGAAAAAACGAAAAACGAAAAACGAAAAACGAAAAACGAAAAACGAAAAACGAAAAACGAAAAACGAAAAACAGAAACCAGACAATAGAACCTTTCTATTCTGAAGAACAACATTTGCACAAAAAGTGAAGCAATGCACGAGAAACAGTACTTGAATTGTTACCTGACAATAATACTCTTGAGAGTTGTAAATAGCAAATTGATTGCAAAGATGTAGAGAACTAAGAATCGTTTAAAATCAAGGGGAAAGGGTCTTAGTAATTTTTATCATTCTTTTTCTTTACAAAAAAGTGCGAATTTGGAATAGAATTGCAAGGTTTTTCTTCGAAATACTCGACCATAAATCTTAATTTTACCCACATATTTCTTATCATTTCCGGAAAAATATTCAGTTCAATGAAATAATTCCATGAAATTATTTTCGAGTTTCGTAGCAGAATTTATGAATAAGTGAGAAAGTATATTTCGGTTTCAATTTATCACTTTTATTAGTGTGACAAGTTGAGGACTCAGTCCAACGTCATTGTGTTCCTTAATTTTTTTTTATATAAAAAGCTTACCAACTTTTCAGTTTTCCGAGAACAACAATTTTATAAGGTACGCTTTCCAATAAAACAACGTGAATCAATCACATCGTTGCTACCCCGCTGGAGCACTCTATAAAATTATCGCTAAAACCAATTGGAAGATACATTACTAGCATCAAATTGCACCCCATAAATCGCCTCAAATAACGGTACATCTCGTACCGATGACCCCGACCCCTACCCGCGTTAGTAACTTCCGGGTTTGGCTTTGTTCTCGACACGTTAGTCGCAAAAGAACAAACACACATCTGTGAGACGACGACGGCGGCGACGCCGACGACTACGACGATGCGGAAAATCCTTCACGCACTTACACTTGGCAACCATTCCGTTGTCGATCGACACCATCATAGGAAGAGTAGAATAAGGTCGACGGCAACGTGTGTGTCTGGTCATCTTGCGACTTGATGCGACGCGAAAATCTCGATCAATGGCAAACCAATCGGCAATTAGAGCGTATTACTTAATGCACCACCAGCAACATCTCTGCCGAAAGCGAAACTGCAACCATCTTAACAACCATCTGAAATACCGAGCAATACCGCCAAACAAAGAAATCGAAACAAAAAATAAGCAGCTCGCAGGTAATGTAGAAATTAGCTACAGTGTCGGTCAGACGGTCGGAAATTAGCCGTAATTGTAATAACACAAATATGATTTAATAGCGGTGGTCGGTTTCGCATGGCAACGACGGTCCTTAGGCCCGGGGGAAGTCCTGCCTCGGTATCGGTTCTATCAGCTCTGCTTACGACATTACGCAATGTATGGCCTCGGAAATTTTGTACCGTCAGCAGTTTCGATTCCGATTGCCCTACAAGCTGCCTCGCAAATGGTGTGATGGGCAAATTGGAACAAGCCTTTGTGCAATGCCAACTTAAGAGTTTAGCTGCAGTGCAACTAGCTTCGCACTACTAATTGAAGTACCTACCTAGAGAGTGTTAAATACCAGAAGCCAGCGAAGCATGACTGCCGTTCCGAAGGCACGCAAAACAAACGTTGTGCAGCCAATCGGTGAGCATGCGCCTTGGTTCTGATTTCTGAATCGAACTTATTGCAGCTTTTGCCCAACGTTTGCCGCTACGGGAAAGATTGCTAGCAAAGGTTGATCCGGTTAGAAGAACCCATTCGAGGACTCAGCTGATGGCCGAACGGATTCCCATACTGAGCGGGTCGATCTTGAACTTGAATGGGGGTTTTACGACGACACATGAGACACATTCTACAAACGTGTAACTTTCCACAACGACGACGACGACGACGATGGGATTCCCGAGTGAGATGTTCCCACGCATATAAGTGGCAAAACATGCAATATATCGAAATTGATATACGATGAGAACTTACACGCAAGTACGTTGTAAGTAAGTTGAGTAAGTCGCTAGCACACAGCAGGGTGTTGTCGAAACTTGTTGGGAAGTGCTCGGTAGCATTTCATAAAACTTTTTCACTTACTACCTTAGCCTCTTTTTACCGTTTGAAATTTCCATCACGCCCCAGTGAGCACCGCTCTAGCTACGCTACCGATCATTACCGGCTAAATTAGCGGAAAATTTCACTTCGACTGACAAGATCGACCCAGTGTAGAACAGAGGTTGCACGCAAATTACCTGCAATCGGAAACGTCCGATACTCATACTCGCTTAGAACACTCTCTGCTTTACGACTCGAAACTAGGTAATCATCCGCTGGCAACCGACCGACCGACCGACTGACCGGACATGAGCAGCATTGCTTTCCAGCGCAGCTTCATCATCCTGAACTGTTTAGCAGCGTGTGTTTTGTTGAACCGAATAAATTAGCGCCATCACACCTTATCTCCTCAACCAGCCAGGAAACAGCGCGAACGAACCCTCAAACTTGTCACGTTGTTCGTCTTGCTTATACCGACCGCAGCGCAGACACCAACCAGCGCCACCCCCGTTCCCGTTCGCCTCCGGCGATTATCGGTAAACCGGTCCCTTCACGGGTGAACTTGACTTGCGCGCCTCCAAACGATCGACGATCGATCGAAGGGACTATCACAACATATAGTATCGGTAGGTACCGTGCTGTGCCGCGCTCAAGCGATTATGACATCGAACATGACTGGGCGGATCGATCGCGAATTAACTGGCAGTCGTTGTCGTCCATCTCGATACCGGTGTCATGGAGATAGATAAGTAGATAGATAGATGGATAGATAGGCAACGTTGTGCATCTTCAACATCTATCACTCACTCGGTTCTACTGAACCTGTTTCCATACTGCACGGCGCGACTGTGCTAAACAACTTTAGCGGCGTCTCCGATTGGAAAGAATTTTTCACCAACACGCGAACTGGCGTAGGAAAGTTATGTAATAATCTGGCTGCGCATCATGTCTGGGGAGCTTTTGAAATTTATGGTTGATTTGTTGATCGTAATTTTTAAATACTATTTTTAGTAAATTTCTAGAAGAATCTTAGAATGTTGATTTCAACTCTATCTTTCAAATCGCTGCCATTCGAAACCGGTCTCACCGATGTCAGAGAACGTAGTAGCGCTCCTAGAACTGGACCAAGCTGGTTCAGTGGTTGATTGAATAAACAACCATTACAGCTGGCCAGTATACGTAAAGGTTGTTCAACTCTCGGGCAAGGGCGTTATCTATCGGTGGACATTGATCGAAACTCAAAATTAATGCGTGAGTGCAGTGCCTTTGGCGCCGTGATATTCAATGTTCGATCGACACTAGTTTACATACTGAATGAGGCGGGTTGAAATGATTGATTCGGTATGAAATTACGTTCATTATGGGTTGGACCGTTTCTCAACCGGTAACCTTGAACACTGGTGAAACAGAATTGGATGACATTTTTAAATATGCGAATTGTATTTTTAAACACAGGATCTTAAATATATAATTTATTTCTCCAAGCAACAATAACGTACAAAAACACATATCTTAAGTTATGATTATTGCGACTTCAAAAAATTGAATTAATTTTAAATTAATAATTCCGAACAGAAGGTCTAAGTTCAACAACTGTTCGCCTAAACAAATGGAAATATGAAACATTGGTAATGGTCATTGAATATTGCCTTTAAATTTTCATAACTGACGACTTCACCTTTGCCTAAAAGTCACACTCTTATGAAGCGGAATAGAACAGTTTTAACAATACACTATAATGAAGCATATTTCAACTTATTACTGCATTTCAAAGGAGATCCGGCACAAGTTGAAAGACTGTAAAATATTAATTCTAATTTATTAACATATAAAATATATTCAGCATACTAAGTACGTGAACTTCCACTTAAATTAAAAAAAAAATGGAAAAATTAAATCCCCCGTTTTTTTAGACAGGAAAAATAGGCGAGCTCACAAGTTAACCTTGGGGGACCTCCAAAATTGTTTGAGTTAGTTACGCAAAACGCGTTTTTAAATGAAAATTGTTTCAACTGTTAGTAATTTTCTATAGCTTTGGTTGTATATTTGTTGAGTTTGGAATGTAGTGGAATCAAATCGAATTGCAGCTTTCAATCTCGTTTCACTTGTATAACACGCTAATAGTGTTGTCACCGCGTTTACGATGTTAATAGAAAGATTTTCATTTTTAACGCTGGAAATCATGCTCAGTAACACAGTTACCAAACATTTATCATACATAGTAGCTGAATTCGGATCCGTATAATCTCTACGGATTTTTTCAGTTCCCATGGACCATTGGTTAGGCGAAAATTAAGAGGGCATAGTACCTTTTACACCATTTTTTTACCTCAATTCAAATAGTTTTCTCTTGATAACGCGCAAGACGATTCGATTCGGGTTTTTTGCATTCTAAGCATTGCACTTTAGACGATTATTAACAACTAGCTGTAACCTGCGCGCGGCTCCTCGCGTCTAATTGAGAGCAAATTGGAGGTAAGTTATGTAACGCTAACGTTATGTAACTCTATGAGGTGCAACTACGTTACTATTACTCATCTTGATGGCACTCTGGTATGATTGGTTTGAATCTTTGCTTAATGTGGGCGATTATTACCACGAAAATACATATCGCGCCCCTCGTTTTGGCTACAGACAAGGCTCTTATATATAGATAGATTTTGTTTTCATATGGAAACCTCTTCCTCCCTCCCCTCCGGTTCCTCAAAGAACGTCATTCAGAAAAAACATGAATTGCGGTACCATGGATTGGCGTTCGCGGGCTTATCCGAAATGAAAAAAATCGGAAAGAGGATGGGTCAAACACTAGTAAATTTTATGAGCTTTGAAACAAAAAAAGAATCAGTTGCTTTGTTCTAGCCGTTCTTAAGATATTTATGGTACCGAATTTGAAAACCTGGTTTCGAGAAAAACGGCATTGAAGTTTTTATTCGCAGTGCAATCGTTCCAGATATGCGCCGTACAAATAGCAATAACATTGTCAATTTTCGGTCAATTTTCAATTGCGAAAAAAACAAAGAGAATTTTTTAATCGAGCAAAAAAAATATGGATTTTGGGTATTTTTATTTGCAGTTTAAACGTGAAAACCAAATCTATTCTTGATTTTAATATATACGTTGTTAATTTCCATGCAAAAATCTACGAAAAAAAAAGACAAAAACGAAAGATAATTTTTTTGGACGATTTTCGGAAATTCCGCTGTTTGAATTTCCATTTTTATTTCATGCTAGAAGCGTTAACTCAACTCGTACACTCATTTTTCAAGTTTTTCATGCTGTAGGGTCCACAGTCAATTGATTTTATAAAAAAATTCAACTCATATCCTACAAATTATTTTTTTGCCCTCCGATTTTTCAAACCAATTTCCAAGGGGGGGAGGTGACAAAAACTTTCAAATGATTTGCAATGGCCTTATTAATAAAAGAAATCGATTTTTTGGATTTGAAAAAGTACTCTGTCCCTTAAAGTAACCGGTCTCCCTAGAATGGGTCACAATGATTCACTTTTTTAAAGGCTCCTAAACTAGAAGAATCAAAATTATTGTATAGTACCTTAATATGTAATAAAATCAATCAAAAATTATGCAAAAATAGCACAAAAATTATAAAAAAATCATGAAAATATTTAAAAAAAAAGACAAAATTTTATACAAGTAGGACCAACAAATAACACTAGAACACTAGAAAACAAATAACACTAGAAACATAAAAAATCAGTGTAATAAAGAAGCAAACATGCCATGAAAACGACACAAAATACAGAAAAAATTAAATTTATGTTTTGTAAATATGACTACAAAACGGCACACCAAATTAATAAAAAATGACACAACTTTTCTTGGGTTTATTTCCTTTCTCTTTCTCGTGTTCATGTTCATGTTTCCTCTTACTTTTCTTTTTTGGTTCATTCTTCGCCTCTTTCCTTTCTTGTTTTCCTCTTTGCGTTTCTTTTTTCCTTTTTCCTTTTCGTTTTTTGTTCTTTTTTGCTTTTTCGTTCTATTCCTTTTTTCCTTCTTCTTTTTCTTTGTCTTTTTGTTTTTTTCTTTTTCCTTCTGTTTTTTTTTATTCTATATTAGAGAGGTTTTCAGCCTGCGGCTGGTTCGCCCCTGTTTTCCTTCTGTTTTTTATCAGTTTGAATTTTTAATTTTACTTCGGTTTTGCCTGTGCCACTGCACCTTTTTAATCATTTCTTTTCTTTCTTTTTTTCTTTAACATTTTCGTTTTCTTTTTTTGTTTTCGTTTCTCACTTTCTTTTGTTTTTTTTCTTTTTTTCTCTCTTTGCTTTTGTTTATTTTGCTTTTTTTTTGTTTCTCATTTTTTTTAGTCTTGTATTTTTTTCTTTATCATTGTATTTTTTTTTATTTTTATTTATTAATTTTACCTTTGCATTTGCCTTTGCCTTTATCTTTGCCTTTGCATTTACCTTTACCTTTGCTTTTACCTCTGCCATTGCTTTTACCTTGCAAAACATTTTCGTTTATATTTTTTTGCTCATTTCGATAGTTTCCAATATGATTTCTGTAGTGCGATGGAACTTCTTATACTGCTGTCAAGCGAACAAGTTTGTTCTTTGATTATAGCTGGAATCCTCGTCGTATTTGTATTATTTAGCACTACTCTTTTTTAACGCTATAATTAAAAACTGTTGAATATCTAAGTCCTTAGAAAACCTATTAAAAAGGCTATGACAATATCACTAAAATACAGAAAATACAACAAAAAGACGACGAAAAGACGACGAAAAGACTTTGACAATGCGATGAGAAGATAACGAAAGTGATGAAGAAATGGGGAAAGTGACAGTAACAAGAATAACGAAAGAAGTAACATGAGAGACACCAAAATAGCGAAGAAAAAAACATAAAATACGGTAAAAACAATGAAAAGGCGTTTAAAAAGCGTCAAGAAGGCGGAAAACATAATAAAAGGACAAAGGCGAACCAGCCACAGGCTGAAAACCTCTCAAATATAGAATTTAAAAACAAATGATAAAAAGACGGCGAAAAAATTATGGATAAACGACAGTAAAACGACGGAAGAATAATGAGCAGACAGTAAAGTACAAAAAGAAACAGCAAAAATGGCGAAACTAGGACAAACTAGGTGTAAACATGACAAAAAACGAATAAAATACAACAAACTGATAACGAAGTGAAGCCAAACCAGCAACATGGCACATGGGAAAAAAGCGACAAAAATAGCAAAAACAGACGTCAAAATTTGATGAACAAACAATAAAAACGGGAAAAATAGACTATGAAAAGACAATAAAAATATGACAGAGAAATGATGAAAACGAAGAAAAGAATGTAAAGAGGTAATAAAAAGACAGAGTAAGGGCATTGAACAGACAATAATAATACGACGAAAATAGACAGCACATAGATGACAAAAGGATGAAATGACGACGAAAAGAAAACGGAGAGGTAGTGACAAGTCGCCGAAAATACGATAAAAAGATGTCGAAAAGCGCAAAAGAAGGGACAAAACATGGCAACAAAAACACTATGAATAGGCGATTAAGAGGCGCTAAAAGAGATGGCAAAATAGCGACTATAAATTACCCCATTCTACTCTATTGGGGGCAAAAGTGCGATTCAATGATTTATCAGTGCAGATTCCGGGTAAATTGACAACATTGGCATGGATGGGTGACTACTTTGATAGCTTAAATCTATCGTAAACATTTGTTATTTACGAAGCATAGTTGTTGAATTATGGGTAAATGTTATTGATGTAATATTTTGCAAATACGAATATCAACAGGATGATATTACTTGTTGACAAATTGTAGCAGCCTTTAACATCACTCAGTAGAGATGGGAAAACTATCATTAACTACTGATAGTTATCAGTAAGAAAGAATATCACTAATTATCAGTATGGTTTCGCTGTTATTGATATTTACTGATACAGTTACGTCGTCCCGTTAGAAAAATCGGTTAGATTAAACTTATTGGTCGGTAGTTGTGCACAATAGATGAGGATGACACAATATATCGTCGTCATCGTCAGCAGCCTAGAGCCGAGACGGCTCGTACTGTTTCCAGTCGTTCCCTGTTTCTGCCGGTGGGATTGTTCAAGACAGCTGTTTTCGTCGCACTGGCGTCAGGCATCCTTACGACGTGTCTAGCC
Source organism: Sabethes cyaneus (assembly GCF_943734655.1). Lineage (NCBI taxonomy): Eukaryota > Metazoa > Arthropoda > Insecta > Diptera > Culicidae > Sabethes > Sabethes cyaneus. The sequence continues at coordinate 232,536,731 of NC_071354.1, forward strand.
TACAGTAGCCTATTGTCTCTCGCCGGGTGTACGATGGGAATCTCTTCAAACAATGCCTGTAGCTCGTGATTCCTATGTCTGCGCCACTTTCCGCTTTCAGATTGTACTCCGCATAATATCGTCGGCAGTATTTTCCGCTCGAACACGGTACGGGCGCGTATATGCTCCGTGAGCAGCCTCACGACTTCAAGTCCATAAAGAACCAGTGGCCTAATAAGAGCTTTATACATTATCAGCTTCATAGGCGGCGTATGCTTCTTGATCGTAGCGATTTACAAAGGGTAAAGCAAGCCCGATTTCCCGCTATTCAAGCATTCAGCGCCGCTGGATCTCCTTACTAGTGTTGTTATCCGCGCTCCCAGCGGTTCCAAATACGCGAACTTATCGTAGTCAACGGTTACTATTCGTGAGAAGCACGCGTTTGTTTCCTTTCATGTATTCTTTATTTCATGTATCTGATCTTCGACGCATTTGTTTTTAACTCGATCCTCCTAGACTCCGCTATAAGAGTGGTGTCCGCCTCCGCCGTTGCAAGGTTCTCGGCTATGATATCATAGTCATTTTGTCACCTCGTTTGAATCCTTGCCGCGTCTTGAAGAGACCCGAGTGTGTCCCCGAGACGCGCACGAAACACATCACTCGATTCAATGTAGCTCTGAACAGTCGCGTCAGTTTATCAGGGAAGCCGTGTTCGTGCATTATGTGTCATAGTTGGTCTTGATCGACTGTATCGTATGCTGCTTTGAAATCAAAATGTGATGCGTGGGCACGTTGTACTCCCCTCATTTCTGCCGAGTGGCAAAAATGTGGTCTACAGTTCCGCGAGCCCCCTGAAACCGGCTTGGTAAATTTCAAAGTAAACTTGCAATGAATAACGCAGTAATAATATTACAATTGCCTTGTTTTTTGCTTTAATGCCGCGATGGGTAAAATTACTGATATTTACTGAGAGTTATCAGTAACGTACTGGAAACTACTGATAGCTATCAGTAACGATTTTTAATGATAGTTCCCATCCCTATCACTCAGATATCTCTCTTGAAATTGCGGTGAGAAGAATTTACAAAATATATTTCGCTTTTCCGTAATTTGATCAAACCCCGTGAAGCGCCTAGCGGGGCAAAAGTGCGATTCACGGACGGGGCAAAAGTGCGATTCATGGACCGAGAATCTAACTCGTTTTACTGACGGGACGACAACACTATACAGGACCTTGCGACTTACAAGGTACTGCGCGTTACGCTGTTCGTCTGTCAGCGATACTCAACGCGGATGCTCGGGCAAAGGTTCCGATCCTATGGAATAGACAAGTGATGGCTAAACTGCGGCCCGCGGACTGGTTTGATGGATGGTGGACGGGAACTATAGGTTGAATTTATCAATGTCAGAAGTCTGGACGCGGATCTATTGAGGAGATCTGATTTAGCCTGCATTATGCTTATACCGTGGCCACCACTGGAATAGACTAACCGTCGGTGGTTTGAACAGTAGACGGACAAAGAGTCACGATTTGTGTCTAAAATTAACGCAACCTGCCAAGTGTTGGTAGAGTCTGCAATACGTCGCACGTTTAATAAGCGGGTTGTGGAGTCTCTCGTTTGTCCAGCGCCTCTGTGGTTCAAAGGATCATTACCACCGGCGAGCTACATGGTGGGAGGTGTGGGTTCGAATCCGGCTCCGTAATGCTCCGATTATAGTTTGGTTCGATCCATGGAATCCCTTTTTGGTCATTTTCATCCAAACAAGTACAAAAGTTTCAATATTTGAAGATTTTGTGTCAGCAGTGGTTCCATTTTAAAAAGAATTAGGCCACTGCAAATTATTTTTTAACTTTTTGTCCCCCCGCCCTTCAAAATTTGCTCTTAAAATCGGGGGGCAATTTGTTAAAATTGAGCCTAAAGATCTCGAAAAAAGAGTGTAACGTTTGTAGCACGAAACAAAAATGGAAGTACAAATGATGTAATTTCCAAAAATCGGCATTTTTTTTCTCAGTTTTGACTCTATTTTGGAAGGCTTTTGCATGGAAAAAATAACGTATATATCAAAAGCAAGGATCCATTCGGGTTTCACGATTAAACTTCAAGTAAAAATTGCTAAAAACCTTATTTTTTGCATTATTTGTATTTTGAACGAAGCGTCGTAAAACAAACGTTGTTGTATAAAAATGCAAAAAAAATCTCATCAATTCCGAAAACAATTCAGTTGTCAGGGTTTTGATTATAAAATTTGATAGATATCCGATACTAAAAGTCTATGGATTAGCCTTGGAAAAAATGTTGAAAATTTTTCAAAGAATTTGTATATACTTTTTGAATATAACTTTTGAAAAAAGCTTCAAAATCTAGTTTTCCGGCCATCTCTGGAATAACAAAAAGCACTATCGTCACTTCGGAGCTATTTTGGAAAGGGAGGAAGTGTCTGAAGCGAATAATGATTAATTGAATGAACTGGAAAATTTCGATATAGACCAAAAATATATCGGAGCCATGGCAGACGGGGTTCGCATCCATGTGTTTTGGTGGTTGGTTTGTTGGTAGGTACCCGAATGTTTTACTAACTAAACTACTGCCACCCTTTATATTAGGTTTTATTCTCCCAATTTTATCACTCCCCCTATACACGTCACACACTGCTGTAAGCTGTTAAAGTACAAGATAGTTGCGGGCCTATAGTGCTACAGTCTCTCCCAATCGCGATGTAATATTTTAAAAACATTCTAAGAATTAGTACACAGTTTTTCACAATACACTTTTTTTTGGAGTTTTGCTCCGTCGTTGAAAATTTCTTTAAAAAAATCCTTCTGATAATTTTCCTGAATTGCTGAGAAAATTTTCTTACATTTTTATACAAAAATGTTTATTCTACAATGCTTGGTTTAAAAGTTATGAGTTTTTAAAATAAGTGATGTCTGAGAAAATCAAGTCAAACATTTTCAAAAGAAATTTTCCAGAAAAGAGCAAATGGCGGGGTTGTAACGGGCGAATATGATACTATGTGACCGCAATATGGCTTAACTCCATTTGAATACTTTCTAAGGAGCTACATTTTCCTTGAATTTTTTTGATTGAGTAGGTGCTGTCATTTTACCCGTTTGGCCTATTATGCTGTTATATCAGAATTTTTAATATTTGCCCTAGTTCTTTGCTTTAGTATCCTCAAAAGATAATCAATCTACTTTTCACATCTCCAGTAGAGGGCTCGCCTTCGAAGCATCGCGCTCGCCAGTTAGTCTACCATTTCGTTCCCGGATATATGGTGCGATGCTATAAAACCTAAATTCAAAATAATCCGGTTTGCTGATATCTTTTATGTTGCTCGTCTATGTTGCCTTAATCGACGGATGGCAAGCGATAAACAACGGCACTCAATGTGTCACCCAAAGCTGGCGATCGGTCGGCCGGAGGAAATCAAATTCCACCTGATTGTTAGAATTACGACTTCAGCATAATGATGAAATTCTTTTTCTGCCTATATTTTAATATTCTAGCTAGAGTTTTATTAGTGCGGAAAAAGCTTACGCTGGGATCCATCCAGTGATCTTCATGGTCTTGTGGATTTTTTTGAAAGGCAGACCAGTTAGCTGGCTCAAAATATTTCAAATTAAGCATAAATTAGGTGAGTTCTTTTGTTGAGCATATCAGAAGTAGTTTTTGTATTAGCACCTTGCCCATATTTTGTAACAGGTTGGGTGGATAAATAATAACTAGAAATTACCACTTCAGATTTCCGGAGGAGAAGTTTTATGCAATCAAAACTTCACGAAGACTTTGGCACTTGTGTTACTAACAAGTGTAACTGAACATCCGCTAGTAGAGGGCCGGTCCGTTATTATTTTTCACAACAAAACTTTCAATTTGTACCAGCTGCTGCTCCGATTTCGAACAGGTTTTTCTTTCTTTGCACCAACACCTTGAATTCGATGCATCAATAATTTATTTATGCACTTACCGCCACAGACCGAGTCACCCACTACGCAACCGATAATAACATATGCTGTGTTCTTACACAGTAAAACACTGAATATTTACATAGACGCGACTTGTGCACTGTGTGCCCGACTGCCAACCGACCGGGCAGCAATTTCTATAATTCACCCTAATTTAGCATCACCCACCCCACCGGGCGGCGAGACAGTCACGGCGCGGCGCGCCGAGGAGATCAGCCGACAAGGTCAGACCGGGCCTGCTGGCTGCAACGATTCGCAAATCTCATAAGTCCATTATTATCATTTCACTCTCGTCATCTTCGGTTTTTCTTTTCAGCTATCTTTTCACACTCACTTGATGCTGCGCCGCTCGCTCGATTGATTCTTCATCGATCACGGCTTATGTGCGTAACGTAGCGATCGACGATCAGCTGCAAAGCATTAGAGCTGGCGGACAGTACAAGCACACCGCATGTTTTGGGGTCTACACCGTTCCAAAGCTTGCAAGTATTGCTAAGTATTGCTTATCTTCAATTGTTATGTACAAATAGTTAAATGGCATTGGGTCAGGTTCGTCACTTATTGACTCACTCAGATTGTTCGTGTGCGCAAGTGGCAAGTGCTAGAAAAAAAATTTTTTGACTTACCTATGAGAAGTCTGACTTAGGCAGGTCCACAGAAATCCAGTCGACAGGCAAGGACGAAAAGGAACAGAAATGTTTCAGCTGGAGAACTAATAGTAGCGAGTAGTAGCAGCAGCAGCTTGTTAGCTTTCAAATAATTTTTGCAAACTGGAAATTCGTCCCCGATCGTAAAAGGCACACTCGGTTCACTTCTGTTTCTGTAAAGGATTCTTCCGTCGAATACGTTTTAACTGACATTATCAGTTTGCATCCAATGGTTCGATCATTGATTGTAACACGCAGAAAAAATTCTTCGAAAGTTTTCCTCTGGGTGATGATTTTTCACTTTAGAACTTTTCACTTTGCACCAAAATTTTTCACAAACAATCGTAAAATGCTCAATTCACTGAAATTATCCGAAAACAATTTGCATTATTCCCGTTGCATAGACACAGAACTTTTTTTTTTTTCAAATAAGAAAAAACGCTTTCACCGTACGGATCCTTTCACTGTCACTATTAGAATGACCGCCTTCACGGGTGGAAACGGTTGTTTTTATATCCCCACTCTCCGTACCCACCAGCAGAACTGCACAACTGCCTGTCGCTGTCGTGCCTCCGGGAAGGCAAACAAATTCGTCTTCCAGAAATTCAGCCAGCTAGAACCGATGACCGACGACGATGCGATTCGAAACGCGGAAAAATCAGAAGCGAAAACACCGGACACGTCCGCGACTCGCGAAAATCAACCAACAAATGACACTGCTGACCGCTGGCTGGTTGCGCACGAAGCCAAGAACTGCGAGTCCTGCCTGAGTGGTTCTAGTACTACTGTTGCTCCTATTACTACTACTACTATTATTACTACCACCGACACAGTCGGAGAATATTACCGCTACTAGAGCCGTTGCGCCGAGAGCTGCAAGTTGAACGATCCGATCGTGCTAAGATTCAACGATTTACTACTACCCATCGCTGCTGCTTGGTGCTGAGCCTTTGGCCGGCGATGTTTAAGCCGATCGCAGGCGGCACCGCGAGCAAGCACTGACAATGCAGTGCAGGCAGGCAGGTACACTAAGGCTAAAGCGCGCGCACCGCGTAAGTGAACTCTCGGTGAACAACAACAACGACAAGTGAGTGACGGGGATCTGTGCGATGTAAGTACCTAGGTAGGTACCTAGAGACACCTTCTTCCATTTACGCTTGTGATTCGATGCACTGAGAATGGCGTCAACACGGTGGCGTGAGTTCCCTCCGCTTGCCGGTGTGTCGGTACCGGTGAATAAACAATCTTACATTGTATTCTATTTCCTGTTGAGAAAGTTTGCTTAGTTTTCTTGGGGTTGGAATGGAAAACATGTTGTTTACTAAATGATGTGTAAATTAGTAACCACTGCGTATGATTAACCACTTTCTGGGATTTTTATGAGTAATAATAAGATGATCAAGCCGGATTATAATATTTGTGATGCATTCTTGAGAGGAAAATTTTAAAAACAAACAATAAACCTTTGTAACCTATAATAATTATATCTTATGTAACATGCTAGTGCGGCCTGTTAACTGGAGCTAATTTTAATCGAAGCAAAGTGCAAACAAGCAACAAAACAAATTAGCGTACAATCGCACAGAATAATGGTAAACGGAAGAACAATATCCCATTAACCCTTGGAACCCCCTGGTAAATAACAATACGTAACAGATACAACTTTGTATGCCCTTTCTGAATTCACGTGTATGGGCACGACGACGCATCGTCCCTTCTGCCATCCGAAACGGAAAGTGCACGCAAAGTATGCCACCGCAAAGTATATGCACATAAAAATTACATTTGATGTAATTCCTGAACAGTAACAGAATAAACATTTCCATTTTCTTCACGAATCACACACAGTTCGGTGGACATCATCAGTTTGGGACTGGCAAACCGGTCCCATTTCGCGAATTGCACATACCTGATGCATTCATCATGTTGCCGGTGCAAACACTGAAAGGTCAGGTTTGTAACTCAGAGCGTGATGCAAATACCTACGGCATGTACGTCAAACAACACGACATTTCCGTGAACTTGATTCGGCGGTGTGAAGCTCCCGTCTCGGGCTGGGAAGCTAACATTTCTATGAAATTATTCCGCACGGTTCTGCTGTCGTTGCTGCTGCTGAACAAGCTATGTAGCGCCTCCACGAGTGCCAGCCATGCTTTGCCTTGGTTCACCAACATCGACCAGCAGCGGGGTGGGTTGTTGTCATGCTCTGCCTACCTCATGCCGGTTAGTGAATTGCCAGTTGTTCTTGTTCTTATTCACCACCGAGCTGCGAAGCATGTAGCTTAAGACGGGGGTTAGCAAATTCACCACTGACAATTTGTTGCTATGCTACCGCGAAAAACGCCTATACTACGCATGATTTTCGGATTGTTTTTTAAGATAATTGTTTGTGATCAGGGATGGGAAAAATCGCTTCTAGCAAAGAAGAACAGTGATCGAACCTTATATCAAATCATGTTCATTGCTTGATTGCGTTAAGAAATATAACCGATACAGACGATCAGTTGTGTGCAGTGCGTGAATCTCAATACAAAAAAAATAAGTAACCTTTTTTCTCGCAACTGGGTAAAATGTAACACTATGATCGACTGCTGAGAATTAATGAGAGGTTAAAATTTAGTGATTAAAGCTAAAGATTCACTGTTTTTCATCATCTGTACAGATCATGATCTGTGCGTGTGGAGATTTGGTGATGTGGTGATGGAAAAATACAAAGGAACAGAATGGAATTGATGTGATATCGAGACAAATTTATTTCAAAATAAAAATAAGGTAGACGTTTCAGTAGTTGTAGTATTACCAGTACGGCTAGTACGGCTAGATAATGCGCAATATAGACCATTTAGTGGTTTTCAACCTCTTATCCAGCAACTCTCATATTTCCTCATGATATCAGCCAGAATACGAGCAACCTTAGCGGAGATCGGGTAAGCAATCCCGGTGTAAACTAAGGTCGTACACTGTGTTGTCTTGACACTATAAGATGGTAACCCCATCACGAGATTCGGTAGCAAGGCTCTAGAAGGACAACCTAAAGTCAAAGACTAGGAAAATTTGTCATGGACAAGGTCTACGAAATAAGGACACGGAATGGAAACTTGGTACCTGGCAACTGCAGATCGCTAAATTTCGTGGGTGGCGACCGGGTGCTGCTCGATCAGTTGGAATCCCGAAAGTTCGGCATTGTGGCACTGCAAGAGATTTGTCGCAATGGCGAGAAGATGTGGAGGGTCCGTGAGGGCAGGGCCTAGAGCGGTGGAGCAACCAAACAAGCTGCTGACAATGATGGGCAGATTGCAGGATCGCGTAATGGACTGGAAGGCGATCAACAATAGGATGTGTGTGTTGGGGATAGAAGGCAGTTTCTTCAACTACATCATCGTAAAGGTGCACTGTCGACAGGAAGGAAGACCGGACGACGTGAAGGAACGGGATATCAAGTTCGCCATTGGGGATATGAATGCCCGGATCGGCAGGGAAGAAATTTATAGCACTTTCTTTTCGCGAATAGCTCACAAGAGTTGAAGATTGAACTTCATTCCAGAGCCGGCGTTACAGCACACGAGGCCCTGTGCAGATTAAAAGTGTGGCCTTATTTGTGTGTCAAAAGGGCATTGGGTTAAAGGCCACTGTGTACTCTGGCCTCTCTTCAATTGTCGAGTAAATCATTCGCGTTTTACTAAAAGGCCACTGTGATAGTCTTAATGATCGTCTTTTGGAGCAGACTTCGATTTCTGTACTGAGTTTACGAACTGTTTATACCCTATGATGAAATTGAGCTAGATAGTTAGAGTAGGGCGGGTCATAAGTGCGATGTTTGAAGTTGTCATCAATTTTCGTGAGATATAAAGAAGGACAACAACATAATATATTTTATAGTGATGCAGTAACTCAATGTCTTCACATTCAACTATAAATCATCTGCGTTAATAGTGTTTTGCAAAATAAATTCTTCTTTCTTCCGATCAAGTGCAGATTCGCACTTTTACCCCACTAGCGGGGCAAAAGTGCGAATACTGCGGGGCAAAAGTTCGAAGCTCGAATCCATGAAATTGGCCCAGCAGTAGCTAACAAAACCATATTATCTTCAATCTGCGTTATGTTTCGGTAAGGAATATTCTCAATTTGCACCTTTTCTATTTTGCACTGGTGTATTGCAGCCTCCGCTAGATCGAAACTTTTCCAACCGTTTGTTTTTTGTTTCAACAGCGGGAACACATTGTTTTTCTTCGGCCAACATCTGGCACACAGTTTTCTGCAGATCTTTCATTTCTAGTATCTGTAATATAGTGCCTAAAGCTGTATATAATTAGCTATACATTGTTGCCTTGTCCATGAATCGCACTTTTGCCCCGTCCGTGAATCGAACTTTTACCCCGCTAGGCGCTTGTCGGGGTTAGATTAAATTACGTAAAAGCGAAATATATTTTGTAAATTATTTTCGCCGTATTTTCAAAACAGATATGTGAATTGATGTAAAACACTGCTACAAATTTTCAAGAAGTAATATCCTCCTGTTGATATCGTATTTGTCGTGTAACGAAAAATTACATCAAAACCGCCCTAAAATAACATTTGCGCGTAGCTCAGCAACAATGCTTCGTAAGCAACCAAAGTTTACGTTAGATTCAAGCTGTCAAAGTAGTCACCCATCCATGCCAATGTAGTTAATTCACTCGGAATCTGCACCGATAAATCATCGAATCGCACTTTTACCCCTCCTTACTCTATAATCCTGTGCCTCAATTCTACATGGATAATAAAATCAATGTCCTTTTAGGATTTGGGTTCTATACCTGATATGCAGTAAGTACGAAACTTCCGAAGAAGTTATGCCTAGATATAGCGAGAGCCCTGCAATTACAGAGCAGAAGCGCTGAACTTTCAAGTTCAGAATTTCAAAAACGACAAGTGTCTGTATCACCCATTGTTCTTTGAATGATGAAGAGTGTTGTCCTTAGCAGTCCTCTTATTATGGGCAGCCCACTGTTCAACTGTTTACTCTACAACCCTGTATTTTTGATGAGATGCTTTCTTAAATAGCATAAACTAGGTGAGTAGCTAAGTTCAGATTTTTTTGCAGAATTATTTTTTCAAATAGTTTTATTTCATTACTGATGCTCAGTCTGACTCCAATCAGTATAAAGGAAGTAACAGTAGGTGTTACTCGCCTAGTAAATGGTCGAATGATTTGTGGGATTTATAATAAGCCCCTCTAGTAAACATCACAACGTGTTACTTAAATTCTCTCAATTTTTTTTAAAATAGTCTCGTAACAAGCTGCGATAGCTTGTGAAAGAATGCGTCGCCCACCAGTAGTAGGAAGGGGGGGGAGGGGGGTGAATTCCTTGTGGACGTGCTTTCATCATCGAAATCGTATCTCCCAACCTGTGATTTTTCTCCTTGTAAGAATGGCTTGTTTTGAAAGAGAGCCGCAAAAATTGAAGCAAAGGACGCGTTATTGAAAGCGCCTTCAATATCAAGGAAAACACAAAGTGCCATCTTTTAATATTTGAACGATTTCTTAATTAACGTCACGACCCAGTGCAGTGCAGTTTCCGTAGATTTGCCATGTTGATATCCCAAGTAACCAAGAGTTCGAATAATGGTGTCTAACGAGGGTTAAACAGCTTTATGTATATTAATCTATAGCTTGCTAAGCAGCGTCACCTTTAAGTAATTAACCAAACTTTCAAGCTGTCTTGGGTTCGCTGCATAGAACGCTAAGCAGCTTCGAAATAAACTGTCAAAAACTAAGAAAAAAACTAAAATTTACCAGCACTTCTATGTTGTATTTTTATACTTCTACCTAACTTTTATATTCGTTGCATTTGCCTGCTGTTGGGATTGAACCCGATACACTGCGTCAACTTTGTCGTATACAAGCGATGTGAATTTTTCCAATGAGTTGTTCTTAAGTAAAAGCTCGTTTTAGAACTTGCAACTGCTTTATGCAGCGCGAGTTAATTATATATAGGACATAAAGTTTCGAGCCAGATAATTAACTAATAGTGAGATACCGAGAGCAAATGCTACACAACACAACAGAATAATGAAGAGCATATTGCATTCTACTTTATATATGTAATTAGAAATGTGCGAGGATTAAATTTATTCGAGTGAAATAAAAATAATTAATCTCAAATAGTTTTAGGTTCTGCTGGTTTGTTCACTAGTAATGTAAACAAAAAGCAGCACGCAGAACTTGTTAGCAACTAAAGTTACTTCAGAACTTCATGTAGCATCCTAATAGCTTTGAATTATCTATGAAGTACTCTCAACACTTCTTAAAGCATTTAGTTCCACGTATACTTGATATACACTACTAATCAGCAAGAAAGTCCCACGGAACTGAATTTGAACTAATTGTGAACTTTCGAGTTCGCGTGTCAAGTAATATTCGAACTTCTGGTTGCTTGGGATGCACGTTGATTTCCATGCGACGGAGCGTTCTTTAAAACTCAACTTGAGACACGTTGATGCCAGACTTATTGGTCTGAAAACCTTGCATTGTTTTCTCTTTTTTATCACCCTTAGGTATGCCTTTAGGTGTCTGCATACTTTTCGCCAATTCTCCGGAATATATCTCAAAGTGAAACTGGCTCGAAAAATGTTGATAAGCTCGCACATTATAACGCTATCCATTTTCTATAAGAAAACGGGTAGAATACCATCCGGATTTTGGTTCAAAAGATCCAAATGCCCATTTGATTGAAGCCTCCGTAAACAAGGCTTAATTTCATTGATGTTTTCTTAACACTTTACACTCTTCATTTAAATAAAAGAGGAAAGGAACCAATGGAAATCATGCCAATATTTCTGAACAGCCAATTGTGTTGTGTCGCCAGGGATTGTCGACTAAGATTTTTAACATTTTTCTCTAGTCATCACCAAGCGCGAGGCCCTCTTGAAGCGGGAGGCTCTGTTCTACCGCACGGGTTTGCCGGCCTAAACGCCGGCTCTGCTTCATTCATTATCATCGAAGTATACGTTGGACGAACCAGAAGAGCATTTCTTTTTGGAGTTGATGAAGGTCCAAAATTTTTTCGGTTGTCGGTGAATTTCAAACAATTGGGAGCAAGAGAAACTACCGGAGGAATGGCTGGAAGGTGTGGTCCCATCTATAAAAAGGGCGATCGGCTATATGACTATAATTACCATGGCATTACGCTAATCCTGGAATCTACACGCCTACAAGGTGCTCTCCCATTTGTTTGTCGTCTATCCTCAATAGCAAGAGTATTCGTCGGGCAGTATCAGCCGGGCTTTATGGGGTGCTACTACATGCTATTACGGATCAAATTTCCACTCACCAAACAATTCTGCAGAAATATCGGGAGTACATCATGCCGGCGCATCCTATTTTCGTGGATTTCAGGGCAGCATACGATATAGTCCAGCGCGAACAGCTACGGCAGATAATGCACGAGAACGGTTTTCTGGATAAACTGACGCGGTTGGTCAAAGCTACTCTGGAGCGAAAGATGTACCGTTCTGATTCAAACTTAAAACAAATTCGTCTCAAATTTCGAACACTTACAAAAAAATGCTCATTTTGTACCAGCGGATAGAGGACATCCCTAGGGGAGAAGATTGAATAAACTAACTTTGCATAAACAAAGCTAATATGTGTTTATTTTATCCCTTGAGAGTTTCAAAAATATCTATCCTAAAATGAATTTTTGATGATCATTTTTATCTGTTGCATTTTTTTCGAGTAGTCTTTCCCAAGTAATACACAAAACAAGTTAGAAAATAATATTCACGGAAAGTAGTCGTTTAAGAGTACTATAAACGTACTTTGAAAACATATATTGTTTTTATTAAGGTTTTGAGATGTTTTGTTATAACATGAATTTATTTGACAGCTCGTATCAAATGAATATTGTTTGTTTTTGTCAACATGTCAATACGAAGTTTTTATTATGTATACATTACTAAATATAAACTACTGGAAGAACAAGTTGTAGCTCATGCTTTAATAACGTTTGAAATTGGTATGAAATAACCTGATACATACTTCTTTCAATTGTTGTTTCATTAGACTTCAATTTTTTGCGCTTTTTTGGTAATAGAGAAGTTCTAATATATTTGATGTTATACTTAGATTTCAATCCTTAGATTTCAATTATTTTAGTATTAATATTTTTTTGAAACGATGGTTCTACAATTGTTGGAGGGACGATAGAGGAAAGTAATGAATGGAAATGGAGGGGAAAGAGTGGTACGGAAGGAGGAAGGTTGGGGGGGGGGTGGTCGTTAATTGGTAGCTACGCTTAACAAGTTGTCGCTGTGACTCCTACCTTTTATCCAATGCTGGAAGGTGCATGGGTCGAACCAAGCTATAATCAGAGATTATAACCGGATTTGAACCCACAACACCCGCTAGGGCCACAGCTCGCTGGTACCCGTGTACCTTTGAACTATAGAGGTGCTGGACAAAAGTAGACTGGTTTGGGTTATTTTTAGACACACAAATTGTGCCTCTTCCTCCTTCTACTGTAGAAACCACCGCCACGGACCGAGAAGTTTTAGTCTACCTTGTTTTTACTATCAGGACGACGACACTATGCAGGTCCTTATGACTTGCAAGGTACTGCACGTGGCGCTGTTCGTCTGTCAGCGTGTTCGCCGCGATTCTCAGCGCGGGGTTTCGGAGAAAGGCTCCGTTCCTATGAAATTGACCATACTCGTGTTTTTAGTCTTTGACTTTGAAATGCCAAGGTCCCAATTGTTGAACCATCGTTTTCAAAAATATATTAATTTTAATACCTGACCGCAATTCAAGATCAAAGACTAAAAATCCCAACCCCGCAGAAGTCACGAATGACCCAAAACTGGTTAAAGTGACTATAATCTAAAAAAAATATTTTAGTATCAAACGAGAAGCTTCAATGCTCTGAACTTATCTACTGAATTTGATAAGATAATTAGCCTCCTGGAAATTAAAAAAATGCTTTTTTCTACTTCAAAAGGCAGAGTCACCCCTTAGTATCAATTCTGCTTAATAACTGTGCACACGATTTATATAGTTGTTTTCAAACATTCTACAAATTTATTCAGTATATTAAATACTAATGCATATTGATGAAAACTTACTCTTTCAAACAGGTAAATTATGTCCGAAAACATGTTGAATTCTATCTCAAATTACAAATAAAATGGTATAACAAAGGTTCCTTTTACTAATAGATGAATTAAATCGGTTTTTTTCTAGGCAGCTGCGGTTTTTTCACATAACATAGTGTACGGGAGGGTATATTCTAAATTCGGCCTATTTTCCTTTTCTTTCACTTTGCCGATATACAACATTAATATGTTACAACTATTTTCTCAAGAATGCAAGTAATCTACTGCTTTTTAGCCCTAGTCCGAAAAAAAAACAATCGCATACTGGGCCGAAAATACTATCATGTGCCCTATTAAAACTATGTAAAATGATGTAAAATATCTCAGCTTTCTGGAAATAATATAAAAAATTTATATCACTGTGGTCTTGAAATCCAAAAATCTGAAAAACCCAATATTTTTTATATAGAATCATGAAGTTTGTAAGTCGAAGCAAAATATGTATTTGTCTGAATAATTAGTAAATAGTAAAACTAAAAGGAACAGTTTAATCTTTTTCAATATACAAATTCTATTATTATACCCCAAAAATAAAATATTGTAATCTAATTCTGCTGAGATTAAAATGTTGACCTTTCATTTGTAAAATGAACTGGTATTTCCAACAATTGCTCTCTTTCGGTTGTAAAACTTCATTCTAGTTTATCTTCCTTATGTCGGCCTATCCTTAGAAGGCAACACTCAATTATTATTTCAATCAAAATGATTTGAATATCCCCATTGAGCAAACCGCCTGCAAATTAGACAGACATATGTAGACTTCTTCGGAAACTTCCCACTACCTGTGATCTGCCTGCATTGCCTGGTACCAGCTGCCGATGCTAGATTTCGGCAAATGCAAATCTCGAAGGTGTCAAAAACTAAGCCAAGCAAATCCGTTACCGGCAGCAGCAGCGGCGCAGTGGGAAGCGCTCAGCTCATCGTCGTCGCAGTTGTCCGGAATGAAATGTTGACATTTTTGTTCTGCGCTCAAGGTCCAAGTTATTATTACTGTGCAAATATAATAAATCTGGTAGGTAATCTGTCCAATCTGGCATTGTTAGGTTAATATTGGCCCGCTGCTGTCTGGCCAATGAGGTGGGGCTCGTTTATTCTTCGCAGGTTTAGATTCGTGATTTTAATTGAATTAAATAATAGGATTTAATATTTGTTTTTTTTTTGGGGAATTGTTACTTCTTACGGCGAAGCAGAATATTACAGTTTAGTTTTATGTCAATTACACTGCTGGTCTGTAGGTCAATGGTCATTGAACACTGGTAGAACATAACCAGAATTAACCAGCTTTTTATGCTTGCTAACGATTCGCTCTAGTTCATTCACAAGTCGTTACAAAATCATCATCTTTCGCTGCTGACAAACGGTTTCGTTGCAACGCGTTGGTTTGATGAATGACGCACAAATATTCCGTCGCTTCATTCATAAAGTCAACCAACCAGTAGTCATCGTGCGAGAGAAAAAACGATGACATAGACTCACTCCATAAATCCCTTAGAAGCTGCCACAACGTACAACCTGTCTTTCGTCGAATTTCACACCTTCTTGACGTTAGTTAGTTTCCGCTTCGCAGAACTGCTTGGCTGCTATTCAAATAAGCCTGTACCTACCGACTTGTTGACTATGAATGTTCTGGGAAACAGTTTGCAACGCCCATTTGTGGACGCTCGAGGGACCCAAAAGCGAAACTGTTGTCCAGACCGTAATCAAACAAACGTGACCAGGATACTGCCTATCAGCGAGCGTCGCCAAGTTGAATACTTACCTTGAAAGATTAGCTCAATTGAAGGTTCTTCCCATCCATTATCGGGTGTGATTTTATATCTCAAATTACCAAGTCGAACGCAAAAGGGATATTTATTCTAACACACCATCAACCTATTCAACAATTATTACTGGTTATTCAGTTTGTTTTATTATGCAAAAATTAATGACTTTCGCAGCAAACTTCGAAGAAACCTTTTTCCGTTTTCGAATCAACTTGTAAATATTTAGAAAATTTATTGAGACGCCGCCCGCCGCCTGTATCACGGTTATTTCCTGAACTCCGTAGGCGGCACGAACCTCCTTCACTCTGGAAATTTCAACTTTCGAACCATCTGTCACTGGCACTGGAACTGGTTTTCTAACATTCATCTAATAACTGGGGGGACGACCATGATAAAGGTCGTTAATTCAGTCGGCATTTTGATTTCGGGGTACCCTAAATCATTGTTGGGACCAGCTGGGCCAGTTTCGCAAATTTCGGCTTCAAGCAGCAGGTTCTGGTTCCGAGCGAACAGTTAGAGCCGGCTTTCCGGTGAATGTCAATCATATCAGCTCACCACACAAGGAAGTGAGGGTGATACGATAAGACGCATATCGATCGGTAGCGGTTAGTTGGACGTTTTTCGATAAAAAAATAGAACGTTTAGAGTGGGTAGAGGAAGCAGTGAACTTTTATTTGACCGTGATTTTGTCTAGAACATTTGCTTCTATGGAACAGAATTTATATTAATCAATCAATAAAATTCTCCAACAATAAAAAAAAAACGAGTTGATTTTCTAGTTTCTGGTTCTTGAGGCTAATCAGGTGTCCTTTAGTGCCATGCTGCTATTCATTTGCTATTTGCAATTTATCTTTCAATTGAATTGAAACAAAGAAATTGGCAGGTGCACTTGCGATTAAACGTACAACTTTTAACAATAATTCAGTTCAATGTCAACTAACGACAATCCGCTCAACCTAGCCTAGCGGCCAGCCCATTCCGAGCCAATGCGGATTTAGCTGAATGACGAATGTAAGCAAACAGATCGTTGGTCGTTGTTGAATTGGAAGTAAAGACGACCGCGTCGACACACCGGGGGGTTTACGAGTTAGCGGATCTTCGAAAAACTAGTTTTTTTTATTTTTAATTTTAATGTTAACGCGTTTACAGTTGGGAACATAGAAAACGGACCGGGCCGGGTCGGTCCCCGTTGTTGGCGAGGGGGTACAGAGACTTTCAATAGAAGGTCATGCAATACACCTTTACTTTGAATCCGCGCGTGCAAACACGAGCCAAAAACTGACGTGCCACCAACAGAAATTTTTTTTAACAGCCGTGGGTTGTTGGTTCATGGTTTTCAAGGATCGGTCCAGCACGCGTTTTTGTCTTCAATTGTGATAAATGGTATATTTCAGATTAGAAGCGTTTGAAGCATGTTGATGCAAAGAGGTGAAAAGCGAAAATAAAACATGAAACGAAATAAAATTGCAAGCAATTGCCGAGCAGTGTTTTGGGCAAGCATTTAATGCGCCGCGAAAGATGAAGACGGCCAGATGTGGCACGACGACGGCGACGGTGCCGATGGTAGGGTTGTGTAATGTAAATGTTGCTAAGTGTGCACAATTCGAATTTCATCGTGTTGTTCTACTGCTGCGCACGCGGTTCGAAGCTGAGGTTAATTTTTCAAATGCACACGCCCTTGGCTTTTGCTCTGGCGATGCAACAAAATGAAGAAAAAAACGACTATTTATTTAGCAGTAAAGCTGCCTGGGCATGAGCTGTTGAAATGTAATTGAACCATCAGCGGGGACTTAGGTTTTTGTGAGTAAAATTAAGTACATCTAATAGCGTTAATGTTAAAGATCGGTAAGGTTGCCTTGATCTGCTTTCGGTATGAAATTAAAGAAATCTGTTAGGTCAACTTTTATAAAAAATGATAAAACTTGATGAAAGATTATAACCAAGGATGCAAGCGAAAGCTTTGAAATAATTCAATTGTCTTTCGATGATGACCCCGTTTGAAGTTTGACTGGCCGGTACAGCTAAAAAATGGGGCAACAATTTAGGTAGGAGTCAAAATGACTACTTGTCAAGCGAAGCTACCAATAACCCCCCCCCCTCCCTTTCTTTCCGCTGTTCCCCTCCTTCGCCAAAAAAATTTTCATTTCTTTCCCCTACCGTCACTTCATCAATTGTAGAACCATCGTTTAAAAAAATATTAATATATATGTATGACCGCATTTCAAGGTCAAAACTAAAAACTTGAGATTAGTCTACCATTCTTTGATTGTTCTATGTGTTTATAATTAAAATGGTAATTGCAATAAAACATATATATATATATATATATACATATTTATAACAAGAACAAGAACAAGAACAAGAACAAGAACAAGAACAAGAACAAGAACAAGAACAAGAACAAGAACAAGAACAAGAACAAGAACAAGAACAAGAACAAGAACAAGAACAAGAACAAGAACAAGAACAAGAACAAGAACAAGAACAAGAACAAGAACAAGAACAAGAACAAGAACAAGAACAAGAACAAGAACAAGAACAAGAACAAGAACAAGAACAAGAACAAGAACAAGAACAAGAACAAGAACAAGAACAAGAACAAGAACAAGAACAAGAACAAGAACAAGAACAAGAACAAGAACAAGAACAAGAACAAGAACAAGAACAAGAACAAGAACAAGAACAAGAACAAGAACAAGAACAAGAACAAGAACAAGAACAAGAACAAGAACAAGAACAAGAACAAGAACAAGAACAAGAACAAGAACAAGAACAAGAACAAGAACAAGAACAAGAACAAGAACAAGAACAAGAACAAGAACAAGAACAAGAACAAGAACAAGAACAAGAACAAGAACAAGAACAAGAACAAGAACAAGAACAAGAACAAGAACAAGAACAAGAACAAGAACAAGAACAAGAACAAGAACAAGAACAAGAACAAGAACAAGAACAAGAACAAGAACAAGAACAAGAACAAGAACAAGAACAAGAACAAGAACAAGAACAAGAACAAGAACAAGAACAAGAACAAGAACAAGAACAAGAACAAGAACAAGAACAAGAACAAGAACAAGAACAAGAACAAGAACAAGAACAAGAACAAGAACAAGAACAAGAACAAGAACAAGAACAAGAACAAGAACAAGAACAAGAACAAGAACAAGAACAAGAACAAGAACAAGAACAAGAACAAGAACAAGAACAAGAACAAGAACAAGAACAAGAACAAGAACAAGAACAAGAACAAGAACAAGAACAAGAACAAGAACAAGAACAAGAACAAGAACAAGAACAAGAACAAGAACAAGAACAAGAACAAGAACAAGAACAAGAACAAGAACAAGAACAAGAACAAGAACAAGAACAAGAACAAGAACAAGAACAAGAACAAGAACAAGAACAAGAACAAGAACAAGAACAAGAACAAGAACAAGAACAAGAACAAGAACAAGAACAAGAACAAGAACAAGAACAAGAACAAGAACAAGAACAAGAACAAGAACAAGAACAAGAACAAGAACAAGCGCAGGGACTACTACTATTACTCCTACTACTATGATCGACAGTCCGACGATCTTCAGTCCGACGATCGACAGCCCGACGATCGACAGACCGACGATCGACAATCCGGTGATCCACAGTTCGACGATCCACATTCTGACGACCGAAAGCCTGATGACTAACAGTCCGAAGATCTATAGTCTGACCATTCACAGTCCGACGATCGACAGCCTGACGATGGACTTGGACAGTCCGGCGGTCGACAGCCCGACGATCGTTAGACCGACGATCGACAGTCCTTCGATCCACATTCTGACGATCCACAGTTCGACGATCTACAGTCCAACGATCCAAAGCCTGATCATCCACAGTCTGATCATCCACAGTCCGACGATCTACAGTTTGACCAACCACGGTCTGTAGATCCGCAGTCCAACGAACAAAAGTCTGACGATTCTCAGTCCGATAAATCACAATATTCCGACAATCCACAGTCCGTCAATCCACAGTCAGACGGTCCACTATCCGACGACCCGCTTTCCGCGATCAGCACAATGCGACATCAGTATGGTCCGACATAGGCACTGTCTGATGATCGACATTTTACAATAGGTACAATTTGCTTTACATACTGTAATGTTTAGATTAATTATTATGTCAATGTGTGTATTTTTAACGTTGTAATCATAAGATTTTTTAAGAATAAAACGAAAGTAACACTATATTTTACGACAAAAACTAATTTTATCTTATGTTAGGTTTTGAACTTTTTCAAATATCGTTTTTTGTTATGCGCACTAGTTGCCCGGTCTATTGTTAAGAGTTTGTTAATATCCTGTTTAGGGTTTATTTCTAATTCCCGTCGTAGTAAGACATGCCACTCTAATTTTCATCATTTCTAAGGTAGATTTAATAAATACTCCAAAAGTTCTTGTGTAGATTTGACTCAGACACACTTAGCTTCCGACCCGTGCACTTTGAATTCACTAAAAAGCGATTATTAAAGCATTTTATTGAAATTACGCAACTGACTTCATTACTTAAATTCGTCGTACCGTTTTAAAATCCATCCATCAAAATTTTTCATCGTCCGAACTAAAAATCACAATAATGTTTACACAGCTAACGCGCATGTATTTGTATAGGACGGCATGACAAATGTTATTCTGCAAGATTTCTGCTGGTCATGCAAGGTTTCCCGGCTGGAGAATAACGACAATGCGTTACGTAAGTTGTTTTCATTTTATGAATGACGGAAATAGAAACGATTAGTATTCGACGCACGAAAAAATGTACGAAATTTGGCTGCTAGGAATTCTTTAATGAAAAAAAGCATTTAAATAGACCTCAGCTCACTTTGATTGATCGCATGTGATAGTCAATAAACTAAAATCGTTTGGAAAAACTAATGTTGCATTGTGTGTTATAAAAATCGCTGATAGGGTATGTTGCTGCTTCGTCGTAATTGCCTATTCCCATCCTATTCAACACAAATTATTAAAAATATCAACATTTTTATGACACACAATGCAAAACTAGTTATTCCCAAATATTTTAGTTTGTTGTCTATCATACGCGATCAATCAAAGTGAGCTGAGATGTACTTAAATGCTTTTTATCATTAAAGAAGTCCTACCAGCCGAATTTCCTACGTTTTTTCGTGCGACGAAGTAGAGAGTGTCGATTAATCGTTTTAATTTCCGTCATTCATAAATGAAAATAACTCACGCAAGGCATTGTTGTTATTCTACAGCCAGGAAAACTTGCCTGACCTGCAGAAATTTTGCAGAATAACATTTGTCATGCCGTCCTACACAAATAGATGCACGTTAACTTCATAAACATTGTTGTGATTTTTAGTTCGGACGATGTAAAATTTTGATGGACGGATTTTAAAACGGTACGACGAATTTTAGAAATAAAGTCTGTTGAGTAATTTCAATAATATGCTTTAATAATCGCTTTTCAGTGAATTCAAAGTTCACGGATCGGAAGGTAAATGTGTCTGAGTCAAATCAGCACAAGAACTTTTGAAATATTCATTAAATCCATCCAACAAATGATGAAAATTAGAATGGCTTTACTTAGTACGACGGGAATTAGAAAAAACCCTCAGTCAGTCCTCAGTCACGATTTTTGGTCAGACGGCTCCATCTACTCTTCATCTGGTTAGTATCGCTGAATGCTGCTCCTTTCATCTTCAGCGTCCACTTCATTATTGCTTAATACTTGTACGCAACCAGGTACAATTTGGTTAGATCTGGTCAAAACGTATACTTCCTAAACCCCTTGGCAATTGACTTTTTTGTGATCTAATCTACGAAACAGACTTGTTGTATCAGATAGGAACCTTGACATCCAGGATTTAGTTGAAATCAACTTACGCAAGTATAATGCATGTCATAGTTATTTTGCCCCCTCACTGCGTTGGTGCTCTTTGTTCGAAAACTCGCCAACTACCTAAGTAAATATAGTATGACTCTCGTTGTGAAATTTAAGCGCTCCGATTCCATGGTAAATTTTTAAGTCTGTTTAAAACATTCCTTTTGTAGCCAAAGTTAAAATATGAATTAGCTAACGTCCTCTGCATCTTACTAATTCCTTTCGATACTCTACAGTTGTTTGCGTACTTGACAGAAATATAATTGGAACTATGTAGAGAATTGCAAGTAACTAACTGACGCAAAGCAGCAAATGAAACGCTCGAAAACTATTCGCAGATTAGACAGTCCCTGACTTTCCTCGCTTTGAGTATTGCTGCGTGACGTCACGGGCACAATTATTCTTTCGGCCTTGTTTCCGTGCAAGACAACAATTCCGAACAAATTCTTGCAGCATATGGATGCAATCTGGCAAAAGGAAAGGACGACGGCTTACTTTTCTTTGGCATTTCACTTTCAGGACATCAAATTTATTGATTTATTGTTTAAACGATAAAATCGGCTGAAGAAAAGGGGTGGTTTTGCACTTTGGCGTAAATCCCACGATCCCAAAGATATCAAATTAGTATAGGTTTAAACGTCCGTCGTAAATAATCTTCGAGCTGCTGAGGCGGGGGGCTTGTTACTTTTTTTTGTAAAAGGTAACCACACTAAACAGATAGTGTGTTTAACTTTCGTTCCTGCCTGTGAAGCAAGGTAGTCAGTCACGAAGAAAATGTATGGGAAAATTTAACCATAAAACTTTTGACGTAGGCTACGTCTTACGGCAAGTTTTGAGATAGGGTGTCATTCCAAAAAATCGAAAAATGCGAGCGTCACGAAAAATGAAAGGTTTTGAGAGCTAATAGCTTAGCGGTTTTCCGATCGGTTTTTAATATTCTTACACCAATCGATCGGAAAATCTTCTAAGAATTGACCCAAATGAAGAAAGTATGGATTCTTGATGTTAAACTATTAAAAAATTGAAAATAATGAACCTATGTTTAACCAGAATTCTCGCTTCGTGATTGGTTGGAAGATTCTTTACGATGATCTAAACCTATACCAATTTGATATCTGTGCTTGGGAAGTAAGCCAAAACAAGTGACAAAGCCCCCTCGTTTCAACAAGATTTCTTAACACCGCGGTTAAACCTAGACCATTTTGATGTCCTTGCTTGGGAAGTACGCCAGAGAGAGTGACAAAGCCCCCTCGTACCAACAGATTTCTTACGAACGCGATTAAACCTAGTCCAATCTGATGTCTGTGTTAGGGAAGTGTGCCAGAAAAAATGACACAAGTTCGTTGTCCCAACAGATCGCAAATTCTTTACTGCGAGACGATTAAACCTAGGCGAATTTGATATCTGTGTTGGAAAAATGTGCTATAGCTGTAGTGTTCGGTTATAATACGACTCTGTATGAATACGCATGCTTGCCGTTTCATTAGAAGTGTAGTGGAAAGATGTGCTGTTGATAAAATAGGATTGAATTGGTAAAATCCCTTCAACGTGGGAAACCATGGATAATAAAAACAATCTTTAGTTCAGTAAGGTAGCAGGAAAGCAATAGTTTGTGTTCTTGATTTTGTTGAATTGTTTTCAAATGCACAATCTTTTAAAATTGGACGTATGCAATGCTACTACTTTGATAAATGTTACATACAACGCATGTAGCATGTATATATGTTGCATATAGCATGTATACAAGAAGAATCGAATGATTACAAGCACACAGCATGAATACATACTACTATCACTACAAAGAGACTTAAGTAGTCCTGCGTCACCTATATATGCGGTCGTGTCTTGTACACAACCCCTCTGATTTTTAATTTTATTTTTTTTGTGACGGTCGCATTTTTTGATTTTTTGGAATGGCACCCTACGCCATTATCATTATTAGTTCGAACAATATCAAAAATGGTAACAGAGTCTGTTTCGATTTTGTCTTTCTTTTGGAAGGTTTTCACAAAGAAAGGTGTAACAGCAATATAAGCAGAACGCTCACTGTCTACAACCGCTGTATGCTTTCATATGTTTTCGAGTGTATTCATTCGTGTGTATTCATTCGTGTGTTTTCGTAGAAAAAAAATCGTTACCGCCAGCATCGCAAGTATTAGCCAGACTGCTGTCGGTAAGATTAGGAGGATTTTCTATTCTATTAATTCTATTAATCTACTTCGATTTGAAAGTTAAACTGATTTTAATTAGTCTCTAATTTCTGGATGTTCAGTTTGACATGTATATACTCGAACAAAAACATAAGTCATATACAGTCAGTCCACAATCATGCGTCATACACAATTATGTGTTATTTTAGCTTTATCTGCTGATTAATGTGGGAAAATTATACTAATTTGTTGAAACCGGTACCGCCGAGATGGTCACCCTAGATCAACCGATTCAACCGCTTGACTGATAAGCGCAGCCAACATCGAAGAAAACGGTCTGCATTGTGATAAAGCCATAACGAGCGAACACATACGGAAAACCAATTATCAATAGCACGAGTGCATTAAAATTATTTATTAAAGTAATTAAAATTATCGATTGTTATACTACAAACAGGTAAAGATAAAATAATTAGATAAAATTTATTAGAAGTCGAGATTAGAATTTGTACCTACAACTAAAGCTATTCTACTATTATACGAACTACTTAGGGACTAACGCTAACCTAAAAGTTGGACAGTAGAACGGAAAACTTATTGCTAAAAAGGATCACTGAAATGTGAGTGTTTAATCCTAAACTAAATGCTAATATTAACGCTAAACTAAAACTAAAATGTTGCTTACAGTTTGAAGCAGTCGAATAAATATCTTGCTATCAAAAACAGTGCATCTATTTCGTTTGCTGTCGCAACATAATTAGTTAATGAAATTGTTCCTCATAAGTAGCACTAAAAGCTTGATCAACCATTAAGTGTTATTTAAACGAAAATTAGCAGCTAAAGCTAAAATGACCCAAAATTGTGTATGACCCATGATTGTGGACTGACTGTATTTCTGTAAATAAAGGCTTTATTTTGAATTTTAGTTTTAGAAGTTGTTGACCCATAGATACAGAACGCAACAAACAATCATTGCTCTATTGAATCGCCTTTTGCCTGGATAACACGCTTCAAATGCTTTTTGAAGTCGTTACATGCGGCACGCACTAATTCCATCGGAACGTCATCCTATATCTTGCTGATAACTAGTCTAAATTCATCCAAATTGTGATATTTATAATCCTTGAGTTTCTGCTGCATGTATCCTCATATAAAAAAATCCAGCGGTTCAAATCAGGGGAACTTGGAGGTCATTCCTTTTTCGATATGAAATCCGTCAGATTGGCTCTCCACCACGTCTTCACAAGACGAGTGCAGGACGGGAATGAAGCTACTTCCTGTTGAAAGTAGTAATATTCTTCACCATACATTCCCTGAACGAAAGACATCAAATTTTGTTCTAAAACCATTTCTAGATAGTATTTTGCATTAACTTTCACACCCTTTTCAATAAATACAAGAGGAAGTTTCCCTTTCTTTGAAATACCTCCCCATACCATGACCGCTGATGAATCTTGGTATCGTGGTACATTCCGTTTGTACTTTGGAACGTCGATAATCGAAACCGACCACAACCGATCATTTTGAGCATGATGCGTGCGGGGTTTGAAGAATAAAGAATTTCTCATCAGAAAAGATCACTTCGGGATCGCACTTCGTGCCGACGGAGCAGCAGTTTGCATCTTTCCTGCCCTTTTTATTTTGAAGCTTCAGATAATCCATGGATTTTACGTTTTTTGAATGCTTTCACATCCAGATCCATTTTCAAAATTCGACGAAGAGATTCCCTCTTGATATTCAGCTCACCTATCATTTTCCGTGTGGACTTTTTGACCTCTGCAGTTCTAACACTTCGTTTTCTTCCGGGTCTTTTACGGTTTCAACAGATCCTATCTCAACAAATATTTTTACTGTATAGCATGCAACTCCTCTTTTTATGCCGAGATGTTTGAGGTCACGAAAAATAGTGCTGCATGCAGCACCGTTTCAGGATTTATTTATTATCAACGACCGTAACTCGAACATTGATACGTGTACACTAAACGAGACACAATACGAAGATGAAACTGCGTCAAGTAAAGACTTAAGTCATGATGATACACATATGGTACTAGTTTGATTGCATTAATTATATATGCCGTCACAAGCATAAAATGATTTTTGCTCGAATATATGTGTGTCACACTGTAGACATTGGCTAATATCGGTCAATTGATTGAAGCTTCGGGAAATTTTTACTGATTGATGTCATAGCAGCAAAACAATATGTTATGACCTTTATGATAGTAGCTAGTAAGTAGCGATAACTCGTCAAATCAGACCAAAATTATGTTTCAAAGCAATATATATCTAGTTTCAGTAGGGGTAACAACTAATGTTTGATACTGATGTGATATATGATTGACTGGATTTCTGGCGTATAGAGAAGGAAGACTAGGCAAAATGCTTTTGCATTTCGCATTTATCTGTTTATTTCATATGTTTCATGTTTATGGACATTGAATTTCTTTACATATTATGTTTTAGAATAGCTGTGATATTATGTTATCATAAATCAAATATCTCAAAGTTGTAGGCTGGAGATAGCAACATAATAAATCTCTTTCTACTAAATAAATCTTTAGCCTCAATCAAATATTTTTCATCTGGATTGCATGTTTTCTATCAGATAGCAGAAATAAATCCGATCGAGTTCATTAGAGGATACCCTCAACTTCAACTTGACTCGTTCTCCTGCCGCCGCCGCTGCTGCCACCACCACCAGCACCATCGTTAGTTAATCAAATCAACCGTTTTGCACGTATTCACAGTGCAATCTGTAACCGTTTTTCGGGGCGGGTGTAGTCGTCTGGATGCCATTAATGCGCTCAACCAACTGCTACCGCAGCAGACACGACCTGTGCCCGAAAGTCCGACCGAAAATGCCAATGACTGTAATGGATGAAGCTAATCTAGTGGAACGGCGAAATAAAAATGTTCCTCTCGTGAATCAAACAAACGTACTGGGGTAGGTGGGCTTACATCGGGAATTAAGCGCGCTGGTTTGAAAATATACAGTTAGTTCGCCAATGTCGTGTTAAATTATCAAACTAAGGCGAGAACATAATTAAATCAAAAACTTGGTGTTTCAACTTTTCCAATGAGAGTCCTTAGGCAAAAAAACTTTTGCATTGTTAACTGAGTCAAAATCATTTAAATGTCTAAAATAATGTTCTGGTAAACTTAACTGAACTGAATCAATCACAGTTTATTAAATGTAATAACTCGCTGAGCCTTTATTTGGACTCAATCACCCTACACCGGGCGCCTATCGTGGCAAACAGCAAGATTCAACAACGGCCGCAGCAGCAACAGCAGCGGAATCACGACCCTTTGCCGGCGGAAGAGGAGGAAAAAAAATCTACACACGCGTCACAGCCTCCAGTCAGTGATGTCGGTGTGGTCGGAGTCGGAGGCATCGGTATATATCGTCGAGTTTGTAAAGAAAGGAAATTTCACAGAAGGCACAGGCAACACAGGCATGGGCAAAAAATCACATACAAGTGCTACTGACAGTTTCATCGTCTGAATAATTGTATGCTTTTTATTGCTCCCGGTTTTTTTTCGGCTCCTTGATAGACGCGGGAGATTTCCCTTTTTTCCGCACCGTTGGCGTTGCCGCGCAGAAGTTGGCGATGAAGTTATTGATTAAAAAAATTTAACTTTTAAATTGCTTTCGGAAAAGTGAATGGGTCATTTGACGAAGCCAAACTGAATTTTGTATTGTCTGTCTAAAAAAGAAAAATTTTACTTTTGATATGGGTACTGGAATTAGAACCCTGGCAAAGTGAGACCTCTTCACATCAGCCTGAAAATGGTCTCTACCCCTTCTATTAGCTTACCTTTGTCGACGACCGACAAAAACAAGCCCAGCTACAACACGTCCGTTAACAATGTTTTGACAAATTAAACTTCGATTTCATTCATCTCAAAGTGTCATAAAATTTTAAATTTATGACTTTACTTTAAAACGGTCTATTCAACTGGATACAACGGCGATAAAAAAGGGCAAGTCAACACAGTCCCGACCAGGTACTCGCGCAGCGTAGATTGATTTCTCGGGACCGATGTTACAGTAGTGTGTCCTTTTCAAGTGAACAAATTGCTTTACCGAAAGTCAAGCCTTCACCGCTTCCCCCTGTGATGCCTATAACATAGTTCGGGTTCAATCCGGTGGTAGTCGATTATGGTCGTAATTGTTGTCGTTTTGCTGTGCTACAATGTGTTTCTGGCGATGCCGGTTTGGCGCTAGGAAAAGGGTTACTTTTAATAAGTTGCAACCCCGTTGGAAGGTTGGTTGGAGGAAAGGACGGAGGAGGTGGGTAAATTAATAAATGAATTTAGTTTTTGGCATTTAGAGCATAATGGGAAGTAGTTTCTGTTGCACATTTTCATCCACATGAAGAGGGTATCCGGGGATTTTGTGAAATAAAGCCACCTAAAAGTTGTAAACGGTTGAATTGATAAGTGGAGATTGTTAAACACACAAAGTTATTATAGGATAGAAGAAAGATTTACTTATATCTCGATTATTTGGTGTAATTTATTGCCACTTAAAATTCAATTCTCATTTTATTTGAAATTATGATCATAAAAAATGCATTCAGAGTCTCGAGTGCCATTAAATTTTATTGAGTTTCATAATGTTAATGTTTTTTCAAGGCACCAGTGCGCGCTGCAAGACCATTTAGAATATCAATAAATTTTCTTGGTGTTGAACTTAACCCCAAAAAAATCGAAACCGTAGAAAAATACCCACATCCGTCTAGTTTTAAGGAACTACGTGGTTTTCTTGGATTATTCATTAATCCAAAAATTTTCAAGATCATCGAAGCCTTGTAAATTTTTTTTTCGGAAAACCACCGAATCCTTGACAAAACTTGTAAAAGCGGACGAAAAAGTCCAATTCAAGAAAACAGTAGCTACTAAATGGCAGTGAGACAGAATGTTTTGAACAGATGAAGTGGGTTTTAGATAGCAAAAAAAACAAAGTCTTGGGTTATAAACGTCTTTGAGACTGGACCCTTCTTAATCGACAGACTTAGCAGCCGGTTGATTAGAGTATAGGACAATTATGGGGCTACAGCAACGATCCCACTAACTCTAGCAACATCGCTCAGCCGAGATTCGAACATACGACTGGCTTGTTAGATCAGAGTACTACCTCCTGTTATATTTGGTCCCTAATAACCCCTTTTAATTACAAAAGGTGTATCCAACAACGCTATCGGAGCCATTCTTAGCGTAATTCAAATAGCAAAAGCCACTTTGCGTCTTGGGTAGAGATGGTCGGGTAGCGGAAAATTTACCCGAAACCCGCACCCGTACCCGTACCCGCCGGGTTCGGGTCGGGTTCGGGTATTGAAAAAAAATAATTTGCGGGTTCGGGTCGGGTAAGGGTACTTAATTCTTGTTTTTGAAACCGGGTACGGGTCGGGTCGGGTATCTCTATTGACCACATTTAACACTAAAGATGGTCGGGTACCCGGGCCCGTCCCGTACCCGTCGGGTTGCGGTCGGGTTCGGGTTTCAAAAATAGCAAACTTGCGGGCTCGGGTCGGGTACGGGTCTTTAATTTTTTTCTTAATCGGGTACGGGTCGGGTTCGGGTATTCAAATTTTCATACCCGACCATCTCTAGTCTTGGGCTTAAAATAAATCTGAAAAAAAAACTCTGCTGC
Organism: Sabethes cyaneus; assembly: GCF_943734655.1. Taxonomy (NCBI): domain Eukaryota; kingdom Metazoa; phylum Arthropoda; class Insecta; order Diptera; family Culicidae; genus Sabethes; species Sabethes cyaneus. Next base: position 232,565,911 of record NC_071354.1, read on the forward strand.
GAAAAAAAGCTTGCAATTTACTGAGCATTAAAAGTATTTAGGACGGATTTACGGTCACTCACAACACACCACCAACTTCTTCACCGCATCATATAAAGCCAAATTAAAAAGATGGGAATTAGTTTGTGGAGGGCAGATTATCAAATAACATACAAACCTATATAGCTATTTTTGGGGTTCGTCACCATGAAATTCCGTATGCTATTCTATTCGTATGGCACTCTATTCGTGATTACATCTGTATCTACACACTTAAAAAACTCAGCAAAATTTGCCGTGATTTGGACAGCCGAGCGTTCGGTGAAAATTTTATGTTTTGCAAATCGACGTTTACGGATCTTCACTAACGTTTGGCATCATAAAAAATTTTACCGAACGCTCGGCTGTCCAAATCTCGGCAAAATTTTGCTGACTTCGGCACTTTTTTTAAGTGTGTACACAGCGCTGCACTACATTACACTGAATCTCACTGTTTAAAAAACACGCGATTTAATTTAGAGTATTCGCGACTGCAACCGCACTCTCTGAAATCTCTCACTCCTGTGCAAGAATAAAGTGGACTGATTTCAGCGTTTTCACATGCGATTACCCTGTAATCTGGTTATAAAACCACCAGTTGCGAAGCCCACACTCGTGTGGTCTAATTTTTTCACACACGCGTACTCATTCTAACGAGTAGAATCGGTGGCGAAGATGAAGAAGAAAGAAAAAGTAATGCAAAATCTGTATCCCAGTGCGCCACTAGCTCTCACGGACAACTGATTTCTTACGAGTTGTCTGACTCGCAAGTAAATATAGAAAAACGATATGAGGCTGTGCTTTCGCGAGTGTGGAGGTAGCAGAATGTCTGCACACAGCTGTGGCGGCTGTTTGTTTTACGCTTGCGTGAGCGGCCTAAGCGTTGAACGCTATGCTTCTCGTACTCACTCACTTGAGAGTAGGCATCGTTGACTTCTTGCTCGATTCGCAACATTGGAAACCACCTATATATCGCCAATTGTACCGAAAAAAAATTGCATCAGCCATGGCGGAAACGGATAAGCAACTGTACGCTCGATGCTTTGTTCGTACTACCAGCTTCACCCCGGAGCAAAGAAGTAGGACATCCTGAGGCACTTCGTGTCCGCTGAATATAGCAGATTCGGCATTTACAACATCTCCTCCTCTCTGAAGAAGACGAGTAGCGCAAGTGTCGGAGCAGGCAACCACCCAGAACGAGTGGCTGAAGGTCCGGAGAAGTACAACGTCACGGTCATAATGGATGACGTGACCCCTGCCGGTGTCTACCGGAAGTTGCCGTCTTTATCCAGAAGTACCACGTGAAGGGGGATCTTGTCTTTTGGCCGGACATGGTCTCAGTCCATTATGGCTAGACATCTCTGGAGGTGATAGACTGCCCAGCTAGCACCAACTCGTATATCAATGTACGAAAGCTATCGTAAATATCTCCTAACAAACTCGAAATCGTAACTAAAGCTGGATAAAGTGGGATCAAGTTGATTTACTGTCGTATATAATGATAATGACTGACATACATACGATTTTCAGTACAAAATCGTAGAGTAGTACGGAACGACTCGCGCTTAATCGGATATTATCGTATATAAATACTTATATAGTCGTAACGCTCAAAATTATTCGTAATCACGTATATCGCCTCCAAAATAGTACGGATATGCCAATTTTGCACATGAAATACGATTTATTTGGCATGTATATCTGTACGTAATGCTGATTTTTACCTTTTTTATACATATGAAAATGCTAACTGGGTGGCTGCTGATAAACGTTGTACCGTATATCGCCAGCGTTCTAAACTTCCTCCAGTTGCGACCAATAGAATTATTTTCAGCGAACCTCAAACGAAGGATCTACTCCAATAATTTCGCGACCAAAACGGAGAAGCAACTAATTGTCAAGGTCACGAAAAGGCTGAAGAATAGGCCGAATAGCTGAAGAATTCTATCGTGTCATCGGCCATGGTTAAGGTTCCGGTCAATTGCCGTAAGGGCAAAATTGAGGGTAGTTAGGTGGATTGATGTCTTTTTCGAACATATCCGTTGTCTCAATACCACTGTAGTATTTCTCCGTTGTAGTCGCAGTTTACCAAATCAAGTTAAAACTTTACAGGTGCATTATGAGCTTTAATGTATGGAAAGATACCTTTTTCAGGCACTCCTGCTCGTACATTTTAAAATCCACAGTCTTATGTGTTACGAAAACCTGCGAAAAGATCCTTCTTTTCGAAATCCTTCTTGCAGATGAATCTTTCTGACGGTGCTTTGATTGCCATTGAATTTCGTGGCGATATTATAATCCGTCAGCCCTAGGATTGCGGTCATTTTCAGAAAAGCGGAAGTAGCCATCTTTGATTCCAAAATGGCGTCAGAAAACGATATTCCATGGCATTTCGTCACTCTTTCTTTCACTACTCTTTTACTAATACCTATTTTATACGAGACTAGCTGCCCCGACAAACTTCGTTTGCTTTAAGCTGTTGTATAAGCTTATATATTATAAATTAAGCTGTGTTGTACATAAATCATGAATCTCGGATGATCTTTGTCACAATCTCGAGTTTTGCAAGCCCCCCAGTGGGCGGCGCTTCCGACGGCTGGTCACCGGCAACACTCGCGACTGTCTCGTCCTGAATGATCTAGTGTTACTATAGATAGTTTTTGTGGTCTTGTTATTGACTAATGTTTTATGGAAGAGTCTCGAATTTCTCGAGTTCGATTAGTTGTTGAGTTTCGCAAAAATTTCTGTTTTATTTGTATGAGAGTCCATATCCCTCTACTACAGGGGTGAGAGGTCTCTAACTATCATAAAATAAATTCAAGACTCCAATTCTCCCACATGCCAAATTTGGTTCCATTTGCTTGATTAGTTCTCGAGTTATGAGGAAATTTGTATATCATTTGTATGGAAGCCCCCCGTCTTAAAGGGAAGAGTAGTCATAATTCCTTTTCTAAAGAGCCTCTACATGCAAATTTTCACGCCGATTGGTTCAGTAGTTTTCGATTCTATAAGGAACATCCCGACAGACAGAAATCCATTTTTATATATAAGACTAGCTGACCCGACAAACTTCGTATTGCCACAAATTAAACTGTGTTGTACATAAATCGTGAATCTCGGATGATCTTTCTCACAATCTTGAGTTTCGCAAGTTTCTGGGGGGTTCATGGGTGTTTTAATATTCCTCACAGTAAAGTAGAAAACAACTCCCCCCCCCATTGCTTAGCCTGATAAAATAAAGCGGATAGCATTTAAATATTCGCCATCATTACGAACCATTTCGCCGAATACCATTTTGCGGAACACCAATTCTCGGTTGACCATAACGCGGAATATAAAGTTTCGCAGAATACCATTTCGCGAAAAACCTTACGCGGGATGTATCATTTCAAGGAAAATGTTTTCGTAGAAAGTACCATTTCGCAGGGGTGACCCAACTGAAGGAAAGTAATAGAGGTCAGTAGATCTAGGAAAATAAATAAACCTAGATAGAGGTGATCTCTACGGGGGGCTGTCTCCCCGCAGTGGCTGGCGAATCCGACGGCACATCGCCGGCAACACCCGCGGCCTGTGGCCGTCTCGCGCTGAATTATCTAATGTTACTATTGATAGTTTTAGGTGGTCTTGTTATTGATTAATGTTTTATGAAAAAGTCTAAAATTTCTCGAGTTCGATTAGTTTTTTGAGTTACGCAAAAATTTCTGTTTTATTTGTATGATAGTCTGATAGTCCTTATCCCCCTACTACAGGGGTAAGGGGTCTCAAACCATCATTAAAAAAATTTCTGCCTCCAAAACCCCCCACATGCCAAATTTGGTTCCATTTGCTTGATTACTTTTCGAGTTACGAGGAAATTTGTATTTCCTTTGTATGGGAGCCCCCCCCTCCTAAAAAGGGAGAGGGGTCCTAATTTGTCATAGAAAAAATTCATGCCTCCAAAAACACTCACATGCAAAATATGGTTCCATTTGATTAATTAATTCTCGAGTTATGAGGAAATTTGTATTTCATTTGTATGGAAGCCCCCCCTCCTAAAGTGGGGAGGGGTTTCAATTCACCATAGAAAAAATTCTTGTCTCTAAAAACACCCACATGTAAAATTTTGTTCCATTTGCTTGATTATTTCTCGAGTTATGCAGAAATTTGTGTTTCATTTGTATGGGAGCCCCCCTCTTAGGGGGGAACCTTCCCTGGCCCCAAAAACCCCTATATGCAAATTTTCACGCCGATCGGTTCAGTAGTTTTCGATTGCATAAGGAACATTCGGGCAGACAGACAGACAGAAATCCTTTTTTGACGTAGGACTACGTCTTTGTTTACTATACTGGGACTGGGTAGCACTTTGTGAAAATGAAAATAGAAGTGTAACATTTGAATGAAAGATTTCAAATGCTAATAACTACTAAACTATTGAACGGAGCTGTACAATTTATATGTCGTTGGATAGATAAAATGATTAGCAATTTTATGGAGAGGGTAAGGGAACAATTTTATGAAGGGCGTAAGAGGGGGAGGGGCTCCTATACAAATAAAACACAAATTTCCTCAAAACTCGAAAACTAATCAAGCGAATGGAACCAAATTTCGCATTAGGGGTTTTCTGAAGGTAGTATTTTTTTCTATGGTGTACTGAGACCCCTTCCACTTCTAAGAGGGGGGGGGGGGGCTCCCATACAAATGAAATACAAATTTCCTCATAAATCTCGAACTAATCAAGCAAATGGAACCAAATTTGGCATATCCCCTATGAAACCCCCTTTCAGAAGGCAAACATTTATTCTATGGTGAATTGAGACCACTCTCCTCTTTAGGAAGGGCGGTTCTCATACAAATTATAAACAAATTTCCACAAAACTCGAAAACTAATCAAGCAAAAAGAACCAAATTTGGCATGTGAGGGTTTTCGGAGGTAAGAATTTTTTCTATGGTGTACTAAGACTCCTTTCCCTTTTAGGAGGGGAGGGGGGTTCCATACTAATGAAACAAATTTTCTCAAAACTCGTGAACTAATTAAACAAATGGAATCAAATTTGGCATGTGGGGGTTTTAGAGGCAAGAATTTCTATAATGAATTAGGACCTTCGTCTTTTTATGAAGGGGGATGCCATACAAATGAAGTACAAATTTCCTCATAACTCGAGATCTAATCAAGCAAATGAAACGAAATTTGGCATGTGAGGGTTTTTGGAGGTATGAATTTATTTTATGATGGATTGAGATTCTTTACCCCTGTGATAAGAAGACAAGGACTTTCGTACAAATAAAACAGAAATTTTTGCGTATGTGTCATATTTTCTGCTAGTGTAACAAGACAGTGAAACGACGCTGCTAACTTACTTGCCTGTTGCCATTCATGTCAAAAAAGAAGCACATTCGGATGGCACGTCGTATTTGCGATGAACGTGCTTTGACTTTAATGTTATTTGTAACCAATAGCCCTTTTAAAGGCCACAAACGAGTTAAAGTAAGATTATTGAAACATGTAATGCTACGCATAATCATATTTAATACAATAATCTGTGGGCTGGTCATTCTTTACTATTTCAACCTTTATGATCCACACAAGTGATTTTTAAAAGAAATCTCTATGTCTCAATGGTTGCGGACGTTGTACTTATGAACCCGTTCACGTATTTTCAAAGCCACCATTGCTTTCAATGAAGAATTGCATCTGATTATTTCGCTCTTCTCTTTTAAACATTCACTTGAAGAATGGTACTCACAGATTCTTATAAAAATACATATGCCAGAAATGCAGTTGACATTAGTCTTTGATCTAATGATCTGATACAGTCCTACGTCACCCTTTCGTACAACCCTTAGGGCTGTATATCTTGTAGTTTTATAGGTATAGATTTAGTATCATTTATTGACGTTTATAAATCCCATGGACCACTCTGTTTCGGAGCATTTTGGAAATTGGTCTATGTACCTTGGTATGAACAAAAAAACTGAACTACAAGGTATACAGCCCTAAGGGCTGTACGAAAGGGTGACGTAGGACTATACCAGATCATTAGATCATAGAATAAACTAAACTGCATTTCTAGCATATGTATGTTTATAAGAATCTGTGAGTGCCATTGTTTAAGTGAATGTTTAAAAGAGAAGAGCGAAACATTCAGATTCAATTCTTCATTGTATGCAATAGTGGCTTTGAAAATACATGAACGGAGGTTCATAAGTACAACGCCTGCAACCATTGAGACATAGAGATTTCTTTTAAAAATCGCTTGTGTGCATCATTAATGTTGAAATAGTAATGAATGAGAATGACCAGCCCACAGATTATTGTATTAAATATGATTATGCGTAGCTTGACATGTTTCGATAATCTTAACTCGCTTGTGGCATTTAAAAGGGCCATTCGTTACAAATAACATTGAAGCCAAACTCAAGTTTTGACGTAAGACTACGTCTTTCAGGAAGGTAGCTGGTATAGGGGGTAATTCCAAAAAATCGTTCTCGAAAAGTGGTCAGGTTTCGAACACTAATAGCTTAGTGGTTTCTCGATCGATTTTCAATATTCTTATACCAATCGATTGGAAAATCTTCTAAGAATTGGTCCAAATTAAGAAAAGTATGGATTCTTGATGTTGAACTATTGAAAATAATGAATCTATGTTTAACCAGAATTCTCGTTTCGTGATTGGTTGTTGGAAATGACGTCATCAAAGTGGAAATGCGTTTTCACGCTTCGGCTTATAAGTCAGTCAATTTTGAATATATTTCCATGATATTTACACCAATTGATCGGAAAATCGATTTGGAACATATTGATAATATAGAAAACTGTTGATTTTCAATGCGCGTCATTGGAAAATTGAATTATTTTCATATTTTTGCCTTCCCTTGTCAGTGCTTCCCTAGCACGGATGACAGAAATACATACGACATGAGCTATGGGTTCAGCTTCCTTGTGATAGTATTTAATTTACGCTCTATAGACTCCGATCGAAAATTGTTGAGCTTCAGCTGTTGCTGCTTCCCCGGATAAGGCAACGAAGATATCCAAATTCACCAAGCGAGACGCCAACAAACCGGAGAATCCATCGACTCATCCGCCAGTGAACGATATGGTTTTGGCTGCTATGCCTCTTACTGCGCATCGTTATTCGGTCAGCGGCTTTCGTTGGCGACACATCGGCAAGCAGCTAGCTTACGATACATCGGACAGGCAGCTTTCGAGTCACATCCGTGGCATAATTTTAAAGGTTGTATTTGAAACATTGTTTGCCTTACGGTGCACATCGTCGTCAGTTCGTTGTGTTCATCGGCTGTTGAGGAAAGGAAAGTGTGCTGAGCGTGTTGAAGCTGGATCACTCGTCTCGCTGCCGTGATGGAATATCTGGCTGCTGAAGTTCTGGAATTGGCAGGAAATATGTTGCTCGCGACAACAAAACAACCAGAATTATGCCTTGACACTTGCAGTTGGCCACCTGGCCTGGACTGGTATTTCATCGTGACTCATAACCATACATGAACGGCTTCGTCGATCGCATTGCTGCTGAGGCTTTCTAGCTGGTCCGTTGCAACAAGCCGTGCCTGGTTAGCGGTTATCGATGGTACTTCAATTTACCGAAAAGAGAATTACATTAGGTGCGTTAGTGCAAGTTTATTGCAAGCTAGAGTTATGATAATCAATCAATCGGCCCTTTAAGTGATCACACAACGATTGAAGAGTTTATTATATTTTCTTGCCCAGTTAATACCATAATAACACAGGCAACGAGGGAAAAGTTGAGCTTTTCGCCGTTGCGGACGACCAACAAATGGCGGGAAGAAGTTTACTGGTCACGGGCGACATTCTCTGCCACTTCCAAAACGTCTGCAACTTGTAAATGCTTTATTATCAGTGTTCTTCTTTTGTAAACTGCAGAAAAGTTTTGCGCAAATTTTTCAGCTTATTGAAAACTCTGATTTATTTACTATTTGGTTTAATGTGACTTCGATTCGATATAATAAAATAGATACAATCAATTCATGGATATATGTAACTCCAAAACCGGTTGAGGATTGAACGTATACAATGTTACTACTTTGAAAACTGTGCGTATGTAGGTTGTATACATGAAGAATAGTATTATTACATACATGGATACATCCTGCTATCGCTATAAACAGACTTACGTAGTCCTACGTCACCACGTGACGTACGTGGTCGTGTCTTGTGCACAACCCCTCAAATTTCTTTGAAGCATCTTAGTAGAATACGAAACCTGAAATTAAATTAAAAAGAAAACTTGCCAATAAAATTCTAGTGCATCTTTGCATCTTTCATTCAAACGTTACACTTCTATTTTCGTTTTCATAAAGCGCTACCCAGTTCCAGTAAACAAAGACGTAGTCTTACGTCAAAAAGCAAAGCCTTGGGCTTGAACGTCTTTTTAAGACTGGACCATTTTTTATCGACAGGCTTCGCAGCCGGCTGTTAAACTACAAGATAATTACTGGGATAGTACAACTGCTAGTAGCCGAGATTCGAACATACGATGACTGGCTTTTTAGACCATCACCATCTTATCTCGAGGACCAGTATCGAACATGAACATGAAGATGAACAAGAAGTTTTTAAATTCTAGTGTAATTTGAGGTACCACATGATAAGTTATTGTTCATGTTTGATACTGGCCATTTCCCACAGCGGTAATTTAATCCGGAACATTTCGGTTTAATCCCAATAGAGAGGAAAATGCCTAAAATGGTCGCCAATGGGTATATGTTGCATAAAAAATCTATACCGGCTGTGATTTACGTTCATTGTGGAAGTGTCACTGAAGATTTTTATCTGTTTTATATGCGCAATTTGCCCTTTAAAACTTCAAAAAAGGGTAGCTCAAAAATTCGTCGAACGATTTGTTTTTAAAATTGGCTTAGACGTGGAGGATAGCAATACAAACCAACTGGCATTTGCCGTTTTAATTGGTTATTTTATTTTTTAATAACGGTCCTTTGAGCACCGTGACTATGGAATGAAACAAATGTCCTTTGCATATCTCTGACTCCATTCTTTTATTCCGAAACTGCAAACTAGAATTATTAAATAAGATTTACAGTTTATTGCATCGTTTTTGTTTTCTCATTTAGAAGAGCTGAATTTTGCTCAGGATTGTTTTAGTGCTTGAAAAAAGTCTTTAAATGTTATAGTTATAATTTCAAACTAATTAAAAATATTATAACAAAAATCTCCATTATAATACGTTTGTAAAATAAAAGCAATGCTTACGAAAAGTTGTGGTACTTTTCATAAATAGTTCACCATAAGATAAACGAAGGTGCATCAATTATGGGTGTGACACTACTCTACATTTCGCGACTTTATTAATTAATCACCATTCAGTGGCAGACAACATTTCACAAGAATCTCAATTTGTCATCAATCATAGAAAACTATTCATTCTCGCCGATTTCGAACATCATACGAACTTCACCGTCCGAATAAGCACGGACATTGCACAAGATTCTCCGCATCGTGGCGCAAACCTATCGAGCTTTGCGATTGACCACTTCAATTATCCTCTCTAATAGCGCAGCCCGTCTGGCAGAAATCGGCCCGAGGGGAAAAGTGTTTACCAAGCAGCCACCATGCCACCAGGGCGAGCGCGCGCGACGGTAGCGGTGATCATCATCAGGTGATTCTGCTGGTTTGTTGCTGGTAATTGCAGAAAACGGCCTGAATGTGCGTAAATTTCAGTACAGACTCTGAACGATTGGTCGTCGCTTTAGTGAAAACATCAACCCCCAAGATGCCACCTGGCGCATGGTATGGCAGTTGGCAGCATACAACTAGCATCAAATTGCAACACGCACGCCGAGTCCAAATCTGACAGAAACATTGCCCACCAAACCACACCATCGCATCGTCGGCCGCTCCTAATTACAATTAGATGCATCTATGTATGTGCGGATTTATGTATGTAATTCGAAATATAGGTACGCGATGTGTGCGGCTTTTCTGCTCGTTCGGGTTCACAGCCGCAGCGTAAATGTTTAGTGCATGCGCGACCCTGTATGACCAATTTATTAGTTGAAGAAATGAGTAAAAGCTCTCGATCTAACCTAAATTTGCGACGTTAAATTGCGAAATTTTGCTCTTATCTAACACTGCAAAATAACTTCTTTTTCGAACTCGCTTCGTCCACACGGTGGCACCTACCGGCGCACGAGGCACGGTGCAATTGCCTACCGAGGAGAGTGAGAAACTGCAATAAAATGCAGTTAGATTGCTTTGCAGTTGGTCTTTGGCATGGTTGCGGTCAGCTGATCTGTGACCGGTTGCCGTCGTTGCCGGCTGAACCAACAACCATGCGGTTAGGCATAGACATGCACATACACATTCAGAACGAACGACGACGAACCGGTTAGGGTTAGGAGATGGGCTTAAGGACTGGGGGATTTGAACCAAAACATATGCTCGTGAAATGCTGCGAAATGCAAATTATCTCTGTTGCTCTATTCGATGATTGGAAATTGAGCATTTGCGTTGAGCAACGGCCATTTGAATCTTGATGACCAATTGTAATAATAGCCACGCCAGTCAGGCGCCAAGGTCGTCCGTAATAGTTTCATGAGACGGCTTGTAAAAGCATTGTGTGCGCTGCTTTCTTTGGGCCATCGGTTTGAAAGTCATTTTCGGTAAACTGCTGAAATGGCGCTATTAGACTACTGAACAGGTGCTTATTACAAGTTGTGGCTTTACATTAATGCAGTTTCATAATTAATTTTTGGTGAATTGCTTCAAGGTACGATGCAAATCTAACAAACCATTCAGGTTTATCTTTTTTGTGGAATAGCTGTTTTCCATGTCGTTGAAACTCAAATCTAAAATATTTTTTACATCAAAATAAAGTACTGAATACACATGAAAGCTGAAACCCGTTTATTCCAAGCTGATCAACCTCGTTTCATAGCGCGACGACGTTATTGGTCGCACATGTCGCTTCTAAAGCACAAAACAGCTGCCAGCCATTCCTGGAATCGCACAAGCCCCAATTACTACACGCCGGAACGACTATTATTTTACTGTGCAGATGACTGAATTGATTTGTCGACTTATCCGGAATGATTTTTTTCTCCCTCAGCTTCGCCCGCTCTAACAATCCGTTCGAACCGCGCCGAGATTGCCGTTGCCGTGCACTTTTGGTTTGGCGCCGTCGTCGGTCGGTTTAGGTCAAAATGGAAAAACGTCCAACGGCGTCAGCGGACATCACACGCGAGTGAGTTGGCAATCAAAAGGGGCGGCGGCGTACGTAATATTTTACGACACTTTTCCTCCTTCCTGTCCAGAAGGACGGGGGGAGGCAAGCGCCGATCAAAAGCAAAAGGTTCCCCGGTTCAGTTCAGTTCGGTTCGGACTGACATGAAAAAATATTTTTTACAAAACATTCACGCGGCCGTTGCCCATTGGCTCCTCGGGCTAGATTTCACACTGCTGGACGGTGCGTCCAGTGGAAAAGTGACCGAAAAAGTGCCATACCGTTTTCACGCTCCACATCAAGAACACATATTCGGGAAGTTCAAACGTGACGACAGTCCGCTAGAGGTGTTAAAATTGTTGAATGTGATTCTGAACCGTACTCTATTGTATCGAACGTTGTGGACACCCCAATTAAATAGCAGTTGGTGTTTGTCCCCACGTTTCACCGAAATCAAAACTCATGTGGCTCCGCTTCGCTACGGAGGCAGTAAATTATACGGAGGGAGTGAACCAAACTAGCACCTTTCGAGGAAAACCTAACGATGGCGTCATTGGACTTTGTTCAAAGCCATTTGCGGAGATGGATTTGGCATACTTCAGGCTACCTTACCCTTAACGCTTACATATGTATGCTATAAGCCAGGATGCCAGGATGTGCCGGATTTTCTCCTCGCATGCGTGAAAATTTTTGCTCACTGACGGAAAAATTGCCGTTGGGTGATTTCTGACAAAGGGGTGGCAGCTAGCCTAGTGTGGACCACCAAAACGAAATTAATTCTCACTTGACAAATTTTCACTCCATTCGTGTCCATGTGTGGTTGGGTGCGTTTTGGTAAGACACCAACAAGCCAAATGGGGAGAACGATAAATGCGGATGTGATTTCAGTGTTTTGAGTCGGAATGGTTGTTATTTGTACATCCGTTAGTATTCATTGTATTTAGATAATATTGATTTAACTGTTTATTTGCTTTATGTTACTTAAATTTAACGCGAACTCTTAATTGGACTTTTAAAACAGAAATATAACACGATTGAGGGTATAAGTCTGTGCAACTTTTTAACATAACTACCATCGGAAGACTAAAATATTCATCTTGCAAGTTGAAAAAGCCTTCTACAGTTCTTACTGGACCTCTTTCACCATTTTTGGAAAGGAAGGAAGTGTTTGATGTGAAGAATGATGACACATTTCGATATTCACTATTATTCGATGCCAGTTGTGTAAAATTTAGTTATATTCCATGTAAACAAGAAAGGTAATAAGCGCAACGTTTAAAACTGTCGTGAGATTACATCTTTCCGCTCCAGCTCTAAAGTGCTCGAGAAGAAGGCTTTGCTCGCTAGCTGCTAACACTATATTTCTTCAGACCTGCAGGGAGTTTTCCCAAAACTTCCACTTTCTACGAATCTGGGTGATTTTGTCTCACTCTGTCTGCGTAGCATCTCAATCTTCATTAAATGTGCAAATTGATGCAGCGTACATGGATCTGAAAGCAGCATTTGGTACGGTAACGGTAACCTCCTTACAAGGCTTGAGAAACGCCATTCTGCATATGCTTACACATCGCCGGCTGAGTGCGAAAATCGGGTCGCCACTTCTCTGGCGTACCACAGGCGAGCAACCTTGGACCACTGCTCTTTTCTCTGGTTGTAAATAAGCTCTCAGTTGGCCCGCCACTTGGCTATCGGTAAAAATGGTTGAGGTAATTAAAACGTACTCTAACTGCATTGAACTGCAGAGCCTAGTAGCCAGACATAAGCAAAAGGTGGGGGCATCCGACCTTTCAAGAGTCTGGATCTTTTGGCCTAGTAAAACGAAGTAATCGTAGGATGGCCGATACTATTTTCATTTATCACAAAAATACCGGCCGATTAGGTAGAAAACTCCGGACTTTCAGGTAGGTGCAACTGGGTTTGAAATCAAAGTTGAAATAGAATTTAGACTTGGAACTGGATTAGAAATTGTAATTGAAATTGGAATTGACATAGGGCATTTAATTAGATATGGATTTGAACTAATTTGAGCTTGAAGCTTTACTTCAAATTGACTCAGAAATTGGATTTGAAATTGTATTTGAAGTTAGACTTAAATTTGGAGCAAATTGGACTGAAAGTTTTATTTGGAATCAGACATGAAATCGATCCTAAAACATTTGTAATTAGAACCTGAAATTTGATTTTTTTAAATTTAAAGCTGAAATTTAACTAAAATTAAGGTCTAAATTGCACTTGTAATTGAAATTGTATTAGAAATTGGGCATAAATTGGATATATATTAGACTTGAAATTGAACCTTAACTTGACTTGGAAATTAAACTTGACTCATTTTACTTTTTCGGCACCAATCCGTTTATCGAATCCGTGCCGACTTCAGTAGCCGTCACCACATTTCTCGGTCTTGGGCTACCGCTCTCCAATCGCTCCTAACATCCGCGGCTCTAGCATACTCGGCAACAGCGCTCGTCCAGCAGGTACGGGGTCTGCCTCGAAGTCCTCGGCCTCTGTCGGGTTCTCTGATAAAAATACGGCATCCTTGCTACGTGGTCAGCCCGTTGCAGCCTGCCGTGTTTTAGCCACCTCACATTAAACTTCACGTTGGACATTAAATCAAATTTGACTTTGGACTAATTTGAACTTGAAATTTTGCGTCAAGCTTCAATGGATACGACGTTTCACTTGAAATTAAAATTGACATTTTTGGCCTCGGTATACCTCTTTTCTGTTACGTTTTTTCACTTTTCCAGTTTCATCTTTCATTTTTCCTATTTTTGTTCTGTTTTTTTCACATTTTCTGTACCGTTTTTTCTTGTATTTTGTTCCCACTTTCCGTTTGTTTTTTCTCTTTTGCTATCGTTTACCATTTTTCTGTCCCGTGTTTCTGTTTCATTGTTCCGCTTATCTTCATTTTCTGTTCCATTTATTTTTATTATCAGTCTTGCTTTTCTTCATACTCTTCTCACGTTATTTGTAATTCTCTTCTTTCTTTTTTTTCCAATTTCCATCTTTTTAAATTTTTTATTTGTTTTATCTCTTTTCCGTCAGTTCCGTTTTCTGTCTTTTTATTCTGTTTTGGGCTTCCATCTTTCCATTTCCTCTTCGGTTTCCCGTTTTTTTACGTTTTTCTTTAGCCCGTTTTCCTGTTTTTTCTCCCATTTCCCCTTTTTGTCCCATATTTCTCCATTTATTTCCCGTTTGACCTCTTTTTTAATTTTTCTCGTTACTTCTATCGATTTTTTCCCTTTCGTTACTCTTCTTTTCCTGTGTTCTGTACATATTCTCTTTCTCGTCTCGTTTTGCTTCTTTTTCTCTCGCGTTTTTCCTTTTTTCTGCTCACTGTTTCCTCTTTCTCTGTTCCTTTTGTTTTCTCCTCCTGTCCCGTTTTTCTTCCTTTTCATGAGTTTAAAAATTTTCTCAGTACCGTTTTTTCGCCTTTCTTCTTCAGATTTTCCCCGTTTTCAGGTTCGTTTCTCCACTTTTCCTATCTAATTTTTTTCGTCATTTTCTGTAACATTCAGAATTTTTTCCTTTTTCTCTCCTGGTTTTTGTATTTTATAGCTTTTATTTTAATACCGTTCTATGTCTGTCCCCCTTGTTTTGTCCTGGTTTTCCTCTTTTCAGTCACATTCTGTTCCCTGTCTATTCTATTTTATTCCTTTTGTTATCAGTTTTCACTATTCTTCCCATTTTATTTGTGTTTATGGCTTGTTTTCTCTCTTTTTTGCTTACTTTGTTCGCTTTTCTCCATTTGCCTACTCCCGTATATTCTACTTTTCTTTTCCCCGTTTGCTATCCAAGTTTTCTTCCTTTTTCACGGTTATTCATTTTTACCTTTCAATTTTCTTATTTTCTAATTTGTTACCTTTTTTTTCTGTCCAGTCTTCGCGTTTTTTGCTTCGTTTGCTCTCTTGTTTACTTCTTTTTTACTTTTTTTTCTTTTTACATCCCGTTTTCTTTCTTATTCCGTCACGTTTCGGTTGGGTTTTGTGAATTATATGCCAGCTTTTATTCTTTTTTCTCTCTCTCGCCTTTTTCCTCTTTTTCTAACCCGTTGTCCAGTTTTTGTCAGCTTTTGCCTCGCACTCTTTTCCGTTTTATCTCCTTCTGTTTTATTTTTCCTTTCTTGCTTCTTTTCCTGGAGAGTAGCAGGGCATGGACCGCCTTAACATTCATCGGTAATCCATCTGTGAAAATGCTACACTCGAGTCTTTTTTTACACGGTTTGTTTTTTAGCGATTACTCAAGAACGGTGCAATTTAGGGACCATTTACAAAATACGTGACGAATGTCGAGCCTCTCCCAAACGTATTGAGAAATAAATGAATGGTTCCTAAATAGCCCCGTTCTCAATATTCGAAAATCAGAGGGGTTGTGTATAAGACACGACTTATGAGAAAATTGATTGCTAATGGAAATCATAATACTTTTCATTGACAGTTATGATGGTTCTGAAAAGAACCATTTTGAAAGTTTAAAATTGGCTGAAACGATTGGATTGGCTACTTTGTGCTGTAGAGAAAAAGCATGGTGTTAGCATTACAAAAGCATTATATTACATTACATATTGCAGAACTTCGCATCGTGTTAATTATAAGCAATCTGGCACATGCTAAACCATTATTTAGAGCAGCGTGGGGTCGAAGTCAGACATCATGATAATGCTGATAATTTAAGTTTTCTGTTTGACACTGTGAATTAAAGTAATGTATGGTATAATCATAAATGACATTCTTTTTTCTTACATCTGATTTCCAGTGGCAACATTATCGAGTTGATATCGCTTGTCCGAATATTTCAACTGGATTGTTTAAAGGGTTCAAGGGAAGAAATCAAATTGTCTCTGGTTAAGATAGTGGTGAATTAACACTACAGAGTAACAATTATTAAAAAAATTGATTTGGCTAATCAGAAACTTACTAGCCGTTAAAATCAGGTACATGGTGTAATTTCCTTACCGGTTGGTAAGGAAAAGCTCCTGGCACTAATGTCGATATGGAAATAACTTCATCACTGTCCATCCATGTTTCGCTGAGCGCAAGGATATCTGCCTGTCTGACAACCGCATCGGTTGATATATGTGCTGAATGTGCGTGCGTTTAGACTCTGTACATTCAGGCTCAGCAGTACAGCAAAATGGCAAAAGTTCAGTACCTAAAGTAACCAATTTGTGGTTTTCCAGGCGCCTAAGTATATCCATAAACAAGCCGAAAATGTTTGATGACTGATCCCGTATCCTACATTTTTACACCTTTTCGACTTCTATAGGACTCACCTGTTACGTTAGGTGATACGCTGGCCTCTACGTGCGCCGGAGCGGTCACCTCACGCAACACTTCAACGTTGGAGGGACCAGCTATTTCGTGCGATGCACTATCTAACGATGTATTGCCCACTTCAGAATACATTGATTCACTACGATTTCCTTTTCTTCTCAAATGGTAGAATTTACAGTGCTCTGCCACCGTCAACGCTGGCCTCTTGCTGTTCAGTCCAGTTAATAATGCCTGCTCACGGACTCGCTTGCGGTATTTACGCATATATTTTGCTTGAAGCAATTGAGACATTGTCGAATCAGATGCACAAAATGATTCACTTCTCACTTAAATTGATTGTATGTTATTAATAACAATTTCATATGGTAACTATGGCGACGATTGAACGAATACTGTAGGGAATTTGAAAAAATTGTTCAACTTTACGTGGAAATTTCAGAAGTTACATACAAAATATAATCTTCTAATAAAAACTATACAAAAGGCTGATATTTTGTGATTCGAATGGTATGCAAACCATAAAAATATATTCAGAATTGGCTGAACTATAAGCGTTCAAAACCTATCACTTTGTCGTGTCGCGGTCATTTTTGCTTCTCCAACGCGCCACCCTATTAAAGTAAGACGTAGTCCTACGTCAAAAAACAAACCGTGTAAAAAAGTACTTGAGTGTAATTAAATTTACTAACATTTTCATAAGAAACTGTTGTTAGGTTTATGAATTTTTGAATCAGGTCAATACTTAGTTAAATGTAAAATGAACAATGTAAAATGAACACTGAACATTTTATCACCTATAGATTTTAAATCGATAAACAAGAAATAAAATGTTTCAAAAACAAAATCAAATGTGCTTAGATTAAGCCTAAAAAGTGGGTCACGTCGAATTTATGGCTCTCCCGTGGTGAACTCTCTCTAGTGGTCGAATCCAACATGATAATCAGGATGTGGAGGATGAATGCCGAATGTGCCACCAACCACAAGAAACCATCGACCCCATTATAGCTGGCTGCCTAGTACTAGCAAATGCAGCCTATACAGAACGTCACAACACCGTACCAAAGATATTACACCAGAAGTTGGCGCTGTAATGTGGTTTGTTGGAGGAAGACGTGCCAAATTACCGCTACAAACCAGATCCCGTCTTAGAAAACGACCGTTTTAAGCTGTATTGGGACCGCACCGTTCTGACGGACCTTTTTATTTACCTCAACCGACCGGACATTATGGTTTACGATAAGGGTAGACGAATAGTAACCATTATTGATGTTACCATTCCACTGAGCCGTAATTTAGAGTCAACACACAACCAGAAAATGTAAAATATCGTCCGCTGGTAGTGGATGGGTATGAAATGGGGAAGGCAAATGAGGAGCGCCCAATATAGCTCTAGCCTTCCCAAGCCCCTACCTAGTGCCTCCACGTGGCCATGCCCGGTAATGCTCTATTGAGTAGCCAAGCTAGGAGGTGCGATACTGGGTGGTTCCCGGCTGCCTGATCTGAAAATCGAGGTTTTGGGCATACGGCGGAGCCACACGACCTTGTTAATAGGTAAGCATAAAATAAGTTATTTTAATTATTTTTTTCGTTTTAGCTTATGAAGCAGTTCCTGCTATATAGTGAAAACTTTGGCCAATACGAGTGTTAATACTGCACATGGATATTGGATACCAGAAGAAACAATTAAATTAATTATTAGAAGCACTTATGGAAACCAAAAGGACGCAACTCTATTCCATTGCAAAAACTGCTGGTGAGATTGTTCTATTTTTACTCATATATACCACATTTCATAAATAAACTAGAATCGGGAAGAGGGAGGGACCATCAGAGCACTTGTTTGAAGCGGTGGGCCTAGGGAAAGTGAAACAGTCAACTTTCTAGGGTTAATCTTGGCCCGATTAACGACACATCTTGGACAATGAGCGGGCTCTTCTCCCCACCTGCTGGAGTCATTCTGCATTAAGACGGTTTATTCAACGATTGACTCAGGCGACTTAGCCCTTGCAAGGAGATTCTCTAAATTCCTGGTACGTGTAAGTGATGTTGCTTATCGACCAATTCCCTTTTGACCCTTCATACAAGTTGGGAAACATGACCAATCGTTGAATATTTTTAACTCTTTTTGACATGATAGGCTCATTGCTATGAACGGATGTTCTGCTAATGCAGGTGGTAGTACCATATATTCATTCATATATTCAATATCGTCCGCTGGGTGGAGTTGAAAGAGTTGTGGAAATTAGAAGAGGCCCCAAGAAGAGTTCCGATAGTGCTTTCCGGAACCGGGGTGGTTCCGAAAGTATTGCTGGAACACTTAAAGGAAAGGTGCTGAGGTTAGATCGTAAGCTAGCTGCGTTGCAGAAATCAGCGATACTTAGCACCTGCAATTGTCCATCAGTTCCTGGATCAAGACGACAGATATACTCCAGATGATCACAAGTAACAATTTTAAAGCCACTTGGTTTTACTTGAGTTTTATATGGGTATTATTGCGGTATTATCGTCTGATTTTATTGTGGTATTACGCAATACCAAGAGGATACGAGTCAAAATACACATGTAGCTAGCTATAAAACCATAATAAAACTGTTTATAAAGCAAATTTCTTGTGGTTGCTTATATTGCCACAATAAAACTAATAGGCTGTACCACGTCTCTTATAAACTTACCATAAGTGGGGCGTAGCATTATAACATGGCGCACCAATCGAAATTGAACCTATTGCGGTTGCTTGTCAAACCTCAATAAATCTGTTAGTTATATAGAGCTATTAAAACGGTAACACCATGACCAATCAGATTTATTGCTGCTATTATGAAGAATATTGCAGGTCAACATCGAAATAATTTTTTTAGCGACGCTATATTGCCATATTCTAATATTCTGTTTTACCTCACAAAGAAATATTTATCAAAACAAAGTGTTTTGCACAAAAGAAAGATATTATCACTCGGTTTTCCTGTCACAGGAAGCAACTAAAATGATTTTGCTAGAAATTGAGATTGACTAACTGAATATATTTATTTTGTTAAAACGACCAGTTTTCGAAAATTGCTTAATTTCGATGGCGCGTTGATTTTATCCACGTATCATATCAATATGCACGATAAAATTTAATGCGCATGTGCTGCAAGCCAATGTAAACTGCTAAAGTTTATTAATTATTCTATGGGATATTTTATCATGGTCGCTGCAAACCAAATCGTTCAGGATGATCTGACAGTTAAACTTTAACTTTTCTGCTCACGGATATATAAGGTTCGGACTAACATTCTTTTCGCTTCCTAATTGATCTGCATTGGACGTGGTCAGCTTTGCTATTGATCGCCAGAAAATGAATATTGAGGATAATCTGCTACTTGCAAGCATTATTCTGATGGTTCTTTGTGCAATTTTTTCTGATCTAGATCAATCGCGGGCAACTCACCGGCGGCCAAATTATGCTATGCTATGCTATGCATATCTCAGGAACAAAATGTTATCATGAAAATTTTATCTTCAAAAGATTTGAAATTGGCAAACAAGAAAAAAGTATTTAAAAAAATCCAAGTGGGTACAAAATTATAATTGAATTTGAACTTAAGTTTAGATTAGGCTTGGAACGAAACTTGAAATTTAATTAATGACTGGAATTGAAATTGGATTTGAAACTGGAACTATTTTTCGAACAATTAATTTATTTACTTCTGGGTTACAGAAACTATTTAGTTTTACATTAAATTTTACAGAGAAGGTGTGGCACGTGCCCCAGTGCGCCTCAGCCTGGGCTCGCCAGTGCTGCTGGACTCTGGCCTTGCCGAGATTCGGACATACGATAACTGGCTTGTCAGACGAGCATCATACCTCGCAGCTAACTGGATGATTTGCTTGGGTACTTAATTGGACTGGAAACTAGATTTGAAGTTTGATATCAAATTGACTTTGCCATTAGATTAGAATTTGGATATAATTTTGAACTTGGATAGGGACTTGAAATTGTAATTGAAATCTGGATTCCACTTCAGATTGATATGAATTTGAACCAATTTAAATTTGAAGGTTAATTAAAGTGGATAATGGGATTTCAATTGAACTCAAAATTCCAATTGAAATCAGGCAGGAAACAGGACTTGAAAACGGACATGAAATTGGATGAGAAGGCGTAGCAATACAAATGGAATCTTACTGTGGTTGCTTATCAAATCGCAATAAATTTGTTAGTTAGTTTGTGCTATTAAAATGGTAGTACTCTGACCAAGTAAATTTTTGCTGCTATTAAAAAGCAAAGCCATGGGTATAAATGTCCTTAACAACTTGACTTTTATTTATGGACAGGCTTCGCAGCCGGTTATTAGAGTACAGGATAATCACGGAGCTGGTGCAACGATTCTACTCACTCTATAGCAGGCACCACCCAGACGAGACTCGAACATACGACGATTGGATTGTCAGGCCAGGATCGACCCCGATCCTGCTATTATGAAGTGTAAATAACGTTTATCACAAAATTCTTTCGAAATGTTCTATACCAGGAGTTGGCTGGGAAAACAAGGGATCGGAAAATCTTTGAATATTACAATTTTCATTTATAAGTCCATAAATTATTGCCATCTACAAAATTTCATAAAATTTTGAGACGGTCGAAGGCCAAATCTGTACGACTATTTTGAAAAATGCCTATATCTCTAAAGAGATGCATCATATCCAGAACAATTCAAACCGTCTGCTTTACTTTTTGACAAAAGCGCATAATTTTTCAACTTGTTGTTCAATATTTTACCTAGGCTTAACCGGGTACCCCATTAGTTGCAACGAAAACAATAAGAACAAAACTTGCGGAAAGACTTTCATCACTTTTATGTTCATACCGGAGCGAAAACCGTACCCGCAGCTGCTATTTTCCGAGTCGATTACGAGCACCACAAAATCTGCAATTTGGTGCACCACAATGGAAACCGCACACCCGCACCCGCGCACGATTGCATCGATTGTTTTTGCATTGGTTTCGGTCAGCAAAAAATCGCAAAGCATCGCGGCAAAAAAGTCCGAATAACTGAGAATTCATTTCCCATCCGAACAACGCCCAAAAACGTCCATCTACTACACCGCTTTGCAGTGCCCGAAAAAAACGGCAACCCACCCGCCAAACCGGAAGCGCATTCCAATTTCAAGCCAACAACGGTAGTGGCTGCCATTATGAAGACTCGTTCTTTATCAGTTTGCGGAAAGAATCGGCCGAAAAACAGATTGCACTTCCACCAGGTCGAATCGAAATGCCGGTGCACACTCACATACCTACCTGCCAACATCCACCTCGTCCGGACCGGTAAAATATGAAGAAATGAACAGCACCCACCAGGAGATGCAACAAGGATCCACCGAAAGCCAACGTGCCTGGCCTGGTCTCCTGGCCTGGCCCGGCCGGTTCTAGAGGGGAAAATATGCTGGTTAAATAGAGCCATAAAACAACAAACATTGCACAAAAGAATGATTCCCAGTTTTTTTTTGTTTCTGTTCTACCACAATCAGAATTTTGTTTTCACATCTACGCTACGGTCGGGCGGTGGTGCCTCTGCTGTCCGGAGCTTTTTTTGTTCTACCTTTCGCGCATCCTCCCGGTTGGCTGCCAACCAAAGCAATACCTACGTAGAATCGACTGTCGAATTTTTATTTCGCGAATCCGTCCAGGTGCATTGCGCGAGAGATTCTGCTTGCCGTACCGTACGGTGACTTTGGGCGGACACTTAATCCAGAGTCACGTTCGCCTTAAAATATTCATTTTGAGAGTTTCAACCTACTCAGAAAATTAGTGTATTATAAAACCCAAAATTGACGGAATGAAGAGCGCTGAAAAAAGCTTCATTTTACGGTGATTTTTTCGACTAATTTTACCATGCGGGTGAATACAGGAATATGCCATTGCCGACGCTTTATTTTCCAATTTAACAGTCGAAAAAATCACTTCCAATGTATTTTTTGGCAGTAAACTGGCTTTATTTTTGGATGTAGATTTTTTGGCTGGTTTGGGTTTGTTGTCTGAACATGTCGGGACTTTTATGTGCCCGGGATGGATTTTGTTTAGAAATATAAATCGACCTTATTCGCAATCGATTGATTGCGAAATAAACTGCCCATAAATGGAAGACAGTCACATCTGCAAAAACGTGCAACTGCGAAAAACGCTGTTGAAGCCACGACAATTTTTGTTTAATATTGAATCGATTTTGGAAACAAATCGTCCAAATCGTCATAAAATCACTTGAATGTACATAACAGAATACTTTTACAAGCAATTTGTTCACAAGTGACCTAAAATTTGTTCCAAAACTTAGAAAAACTGCCGAAGTTACTGATATGCGTTTATTTGTGCTTGAATAAGCAAGAATAAACGCATAACAGTCACAGGCACAGTAAGCCCTGATCCTTGCGTTGTCGGTGACTCGGCAGTATTTTCAAGACCACGTGTGGTTGTTGTTTTATTGTATTGTAATTTGTTATCTTGAGATCTCAGAAGCTGGTCGCTTTCCTGTGTGTCCGGAACACTCCCAGAACGTGTCCGAGTATGAGCAATATGATCCTGGACACTATATGTGACAACAAATGAACTATTTCAAACTAGTTTTGCAATTTCGAGTACCGACTTAGAGATGTTACATGTTGTATTTTAGTTAAATTCAGAAACTGATCCCCGTAGAGGTATCTGGAACATTCACGGATATGTTTAGATGTGGCCAATGATGTCTTGAACACTTTATACGACTACCAATAGTCTAGATTTGCATATGCGTGTATTTATATGTGTCACATGATGGGTTTGTTCATGGTTCATGGGTTCATGGTGCTTCTATGTTCAAGTCCCATATATTCCGGAACTTGTTCCTACTGTAACTTCGGAATCGTACATCCGATCCAAATTCTCCTCAATAGTGTTCTTCTAGGCCATAAAATCTTCCGTTTGGTTGCTGCAGGCGAATCGGTCCAGGCATTTCCCAAAAACAGATGCTTATTGATATGTTTTTACTACTGTGACTGTTATGCGTTTATTTGTAATATGGGACTGACATAGTTTGATATTTTTTTCAACATCTTGGGAACAAACATAACTTTTTTGTTTGAAATATTGAAAGAACAGTTAATTTAAAGATGATTCCCAGGTTTATCTCAAAAGTGGTGAAAAGTCAGATGGGACTGTTATGCATTTATGGGCAGTAAAGTCCATGAAAGTGAAAACGATCGTTTTAGTGGTCATTTTAAGGATAGATAAACTGAATAAAAAAACGACCAAAATCGAATGCAGGAATAAACCAATAATCATACATCAATCATCGCGTTATTAAAGTACTCCTCCGACAGGCAATATCTTTTCTCGAATTTTTTCCGCCACATCGTATGTTCGTTCATATCGTGCAATTAGGGTCACAGGTTAGTGCTTATTGATTTATTGACCCCACGACTAACAGCAGACGGTGGCAACAATGGCTAGAACAAAACACAAAAAAAAAGGTTCAGCCTCACCCTAGCAACGCCGGATCGCTGCGAAGATAACCGTTTTGCATTTACCCCAGGCACGGTCGGTCGTAGAGCAAACAGCACTCGCCCGTTCGGCGGTTTTGTTTGCAGTCGTAAACAGAGTCATTAGCAGCATCAGTCGTCATCTATCGGGCGGCTGAGATCACGACATCCTGGAACAATACTCTCGGAGGAACGAATTTCTTATTGAAACTGTGCGCTCGAACAACAACGGTGGGAGAGCGGGAAAATCCAGAACCCGGCGTTCAGCTATCATTATAAAAATCGTCTGCTCGAGCAAAATAATAAAATCACCCGATTCCGGATGGTGTAAGTACGTGTGTCTGGAAGTGCCGCTACCGGGCAATTATACGCGAGCAGCTCGTTATCAGTTCTACCCGATTTCAATGGAAAGTCTTTGATAATCTTTCCTGAGAAATTCTAGATCAATTATGGGCCACAAAAGCAATTTCCATCTATTTTATTATAGATTTATTTTAATTTCGTTGCAGCATTTCGAACGTCATAGCATCAGAGGCATCCATAAAACTCTATTTCAATCTGAACTGAACTGAATACTTTGTGATTTTTACATTCCTGTACTGTATTTCGAACGTAGCGGATGGTATTCTTCATTCCGCCAGCAAAATCAAGTAGGTAAGAGAATTCGTTCAAAACAACTCAAACGAAATAAAAGTCCGTTCGAAATAAAGAATTGGGGTTGTTAAGTAGGTATGTACTTATTTAATCGAGTATGCTTCATGTTTTGACACTGTTTCGTGGCTTGTGCAAATGATACACCACTAATTCCGAGTTTCCACGCATAACCTGTTCATTGGTTTTAAAGCCGCATATGATACTGTAAACCGACAAGAGCTATGGAAAATTCTAGACGAAAACGGTTTTCTGGGTAAGCTTGCCAGATTTATCATGACTACAATGCACAGTGGTCAAATTTTGAAAAAAAAAAACCCGAATTAATCCACCTAGCAGCGTGACCTGGCCTTTGTACTAGATCATTTGTTAATTGAATTTGAATTGAATATGTGTCTATACTTCAGTTAGCCATATTTTTAAACTTCAATTTACTGCGAGCAACTATTGTATTTTCATTACTAGACTCCAGAATGAATATATGTAGTAAATCAATAATTTAAAAACCGAGCTGGAATGCAAAAAATACTGCAAACGCAGCGTCACAAACATTTCCTATTACGATCGAAATGTTTCAGAGCACTTCTTGCTTAACCCTTTATAAGGCAGTGGCAACTATATTGCCACCAACAAAAATTTGTTATTTTGCTTCTATAATTATACTGATGTCATTATAGACGCAAAACAAATATTTTTCGTTGGTGGCAAAATAATTGCCACGGCCTTTTAAAGGGTTAAAACGCTGGAAAAAGAGCTAGTTTTGTTTTGACTATTTTCAATTGAAATGAAATTTTGCTGATGTGTTGGATACCACGTAAGGATTCATTTTCCATGAAAGTTAATTTTTTTCGTCAAGCATAACTGTTCAAAAGGGCGTATTTAGAAATGAAGTCAATATTTGAAAACAAACCAGATCTCAAAAACTACTTATTTGTTCAAAATGACGTCAAAGAAAAAGTTGCCGGAAATTAACTGCATGTTCAATAAAAAATTACACTGACAGAAAAACCTTCAAGATTTCATGAAAAATCACGATAAAGATCATAAAATGTGAATTATCTCAAAGCATGTCCCCTCAGATTTTTTTAAGACAGCCTAAATTATGCTCTAAAATCTGGTGAAGTGTTATCGATGGACATTCCTTCAAATTTAAAAAAAAAATCTTTAAAATTTGACAAATTTTTCAAAAATACCTAAATTATACTTTCTTTCAATAAAACTCAAACAAAATTATACGAACGAAATATGTCATATAAACTTTTTTCTTAGGTCTAGCCGTTCTCTAGTTATTGTTAATCCAAGTTAATGTTAAAATAACATACTTAAAAAAGTACCGAATTCGGCAACATTTTACCGAATTTTCAACAGCCAAGCGTTCGACAAAAAAGTCGATGGTGCAAATCGACGTTTACGGATCTTTAGTAACGTTTGATAACATAAAAAAATTTGCCGAACGGTCAGCTGTTGAGATTTCGGCAAAATTTTGCCGAACTCAGTACTTTTTTTAAGTGTGTATGTCCTAGTAGGGTAATTATACGCGAGGTATCCGAGAACCATGTAATCGAACTTTACGGATTTAAAGCAAATTTTGTCAGACTATTCGTTTTAAGTCAAAAAGTAAAAACCCAAAATTGGCACCTGTTGGTCCTCCCCACGATTAATGGGAGCACCTCTTTTTTACAGAAAAGAGGTTTTTGTTAAACACTCTTATTTTCTTTTGCTTATATCTCCGGAAATATTTGGTTTAAGAAAAAATCACCTTCACATTTCCAAAGAAAATTGACCAAGAAATCCTAAAAAAATATTATTTTATTTAACCGTTATGTGTGCGACAAAAAAAACTCGTATTAATTTTGCCTTAAATCATCACATTTTACGTGACTGACATTCTCTAGCGATTATTGCGCTTTAAATTATGGTGGCCCAACCATGACTACTCAAGTGGCCCGACCTTTACAATTCGCGCTTTTCTAGTATTTCACCTTAGCCTTCCCAAACTCCGTACTGGAGAAGATTTTTCTATAATCTTCGTGTGCAGCACAACACACTTCATACATTTTCAAAGTTTATCTCGATAATTGCATTTCATGAATCATTTCTTGAAGAAAAGTTTATTGCGCCTGGAAAACTTTTTTTGTAAGATTTAGTCACTGAATTCAGTACGGGTGTTTTGAATACACGATTGAAACTCACAATATTGTGAGAAGTTAGCTATCAGTAAGAAGTTTTACAATGGTTGTATCATAGATATCAAGAGTTACTAAAACTGTAAAATCGTGATGGCCCGACCATAACAATGGCCTGACGATAACGACAATACCGTAGTAGAAAGGCAAAACGCGGACATGGGTAAAAATGCGTAATTTTTCAAGGGTGGTGTCTTCGGAGAAGTTTAATAATAAAATATATCGCATCTTTCTGCACTATTAGGGTGACCGTGATTTGACCTATTAGGGTGACACGACCTTTTGTTTTTTTTAATAACTCCAAAAATTTTTTTTTCTTCAAAAAGTTACAGAATATACTAAAATAAGCAATTTTGCTGAATGCATTAACTATCCACCTCTAACCGGTTGTGTAATATGTGTTAAAAAGGAGCGCTTAAAAATAAATTATGCTCAACAACTTTGCACACGATTATTTTACTGCTTTCGAGTGTTCTACAAAGTTATTTAGTATGCTAAAATACACATTTTCACTGAAGACTGTTTGTCGCTAAGACGCATATTTGCGCATATAATATTTTATAAAGTTTTTGTCCTTCCGGTGTTGGGCCACTGAAGGGGGGGAGGGGAAATCAGGGATTTTCTCAATCGACCAAAAAAAATATAGATTTGAGGTATTTTTACTTAAAGTTTAAACATGAAAACCAAATCTATTCTTGCTTTTAATATATACGTTATTATTTTCCATGCGAAAATCTACGAAAAAAGACAAAAACGAAAGAAAAATTTTTCGGCCGATTTTCGGAAATTCCGTTGTTTGAATTTTCATTTCTGTTTCGTGCTAGAGGCATTAACTCAACTCGTACACTCATTTTCCGAGTTTTTCAGGTTGTAGAACCTACAGACAATTGATTTTATGAAAAAAAATTAACTCATATCCTACAAATTATTTTTTTGCCCCTCGATTTTTAAGCCAATTTCCAAGGGGGGGGGGGTTGACAAAAACTTTTGAAATTATTTGCAATGGCCTAAATGAAAAAAACTTGCAATATTCAAATTTTTTTTGATAATTTCGGGCAACTTCGCACAAAACAGACATCCGTTAGGTGAAAGTGCTATATATTTATCTATAAAAAAATATTTCCATTAGACGCACTCTGAAGAAATCTATACCTATAAAAATGGATTTCTGTCTGTCTGTGTGTCAGTATGTTCCCTATAGAACCGAAAACTACTGAACCGATCGGCGTGAAAATTTGCATATAGGGGTTTTTTGGGGCCAGGGAAGGTTCATATGATTGTTAGAGACCCCTCCCAACACTAAGAGGGGGGGGGGGGGCTTCCATACAACTGAAATACAAATTTCCTCATAACTCGAGAACGAATCAAGCAACTGGAACCAAATTTGACATGTGGGTGTTATTGGAGACAAGAATTTTTTCTATGGCGAAATGAGACCCCTCCTCACTTTAGGAGGAGGGGCTCCTATACAAATGAAATACAAATTTTCTCATAACTCCAGAACTAATCAAGCAAATGGAACCAAATTTAGCATGTGGGTGTTTTTATAGGTAATTTTTTCTATGGTGAATTGAGACTCCTCCCCTCTTTAGGGGGGGAACTATGACCTCTCCCCCTTCAATAGTGGGGCAGCTCCTATACAAATGAAATACAAATATCCTCATAATTCGAGAACTACCCGTAAAAAATTTACATTAAATTTTGTAGTAGAAACAATGCGTCTACAACGCTTTTTATTGCGGACATTGAAACTTATGGTAAATTTATTGTAAAAGTGTCTCAAATTCATATTTTATCAAGAATTTTATTCATATCTTTGTTTCTTAATGTTTTATGCAATAGGATTGGCCATATTTCGTCTCAAATTTACTGTCTCCTTTAATTATATTTTATTTTGTCGTTTAAAGAAAAAGGATACTTAAAAACCCGTCATTTTACGGTAGAATCTTTCAAAACCATGAAAGTTATGGTAGACTACAATAATTTTTTTTTATGATGGTTTGAGACCCCTTACCCCTGTCAGTGCGAGACGGCCACAGGCCGCGAGTGATGCCGACGACCTTGCGTCGGAAGCGCCGGCCACTGCAGGGAGGCAGCCCCCCATAGAGATCACCTCTATCTAGGTTTATTGATTTTCCTAGATCTACTGACCTCTGTCACTTTCCTTCATTTGGGTCACCCCTGCGAAATGGTACTTTCTACATTTTCCGTGAAATGGTACATCCGCGAAATGGTATTCTGCGAAACTCTATATTCCGCGTTATGGTCAACCGAGAATTGGTGTTCCGCAAAATGACGAATATTTAAATGCTATCCGCTTTATTTTATCAGGCTACGCAATGGGGGGAGTTGTTTTCTGTTTTACTCTGAGGAAAATTTGTATTTTAAAACACCCACGAACTGCTCAGAAACTTGTAAAATCTACCAGGTTATTCAAAGCTACGATGATTGCTTCCGACTCCAAGCGTTAATTGTTTTGTTCGCTGAATGGTGCCACCGCAACCTTTTGACATTAAGCATCACCAAATGCACTGCCATGAGCTTTCACCGCAAAAACAGCCTATGTTGTTTGATTATCACGTTGATAGAATATCCCTATTACGCAAGGAAGTTGTTACGAATCTAGGTGTTATTCTGGATGCTCAATTGACATTCAGACAACATTACTTCATGATCATTAACAAGGCGAATCGGCAACATGGCTTAATTTTGAGAAGTGGAAAAGAATTTGAGGATCATGGAACCTTGCTGACCCTCTATTACTCGCTGGTACGCTCAATTCTGGAGTCTGCCTGCGTTATTTGGGGCCCGTATTACGACATCTGGGTGAAACGTATTGAACGTATTCAAAAATGTTTTATTCGTCGTTTTTGCCGCACCCTGCCATGGAGAAATCCCGAGAGCTTACCACCGTATAATGACCTCTGCATTCTTTTTGGAATAAAACCCCTCGAACAGCAACGCAAGAATATAATATCTCGAATGACCAACAAAATCCTGACCGGTAGCTACGATTGTCTCAGCATCCTCGCTATGCTACAGATATATTGTCCTCTGCTCCCGCAACGTCATTTACGTCTTCTACGGGTAAATGTTCATCGCACGAATTATGGTCAACACGAACCCATCTGTCGACTTGCTTTGGCATATAACGAAAATGACAGTAATTTTAATTTTTAGTGTTAGTGCCTCCTACTGTTTTCTGTTCATTCAAATCATTGTAAAGTGTGTTTAGTTGGTAAGCGTTATATCAATGTGACTATGAGCATAAAAGTTACTGGGTTTTTGCGCCGCTTTGAAAACTGCATTTTCAAGGTGGCTTTTCCCAGCCATATTCTTTATTCATTAAGACTATGATAAGTCGGATGAAATTATCAATAAATAACAAATAACAAAAACTCAAGATTGTGACAAAAGTCATCCGAGATTCACGATTAATGTACAACACAGTTTAATTTGTGGCAATACGAAGTTTCTCGAGTCAGCTAATATATTTAAATAGTAGAAAGGCAAAACGGAACAGATGAAAATTAAAACTCAGGAAGGAGACGAAAATCGGGACAGTAAAGAGAAAAAAAAGAAAAGTGAAAAAGGAAACAGCAAGAGAGAAAAAAGAAAAGAAAACAGGGAATATGGAACAGAAAACAAGCGAAATAAAAAAATAGAGGATAGAGGAAACGAGAAAAACGGCAAAAAGGGAGCAAGTGGGATATAAAAGGAGAATGTTGAGACATAAAATGAGAAGAAAAAGAAGTAAAAACAGACTGAAGGAAAGTTGAAGAAAACTAAAGAAAAAAACGGCAAACGGTAGATAAAAGGAATAAATAAATAACTAAACTAAACTAAAAAACCCGATTTAATCCACCTAGTGGTGAAAGGAACCTTTGTTATACGGTCTTACTTGCTCTTTGAGATAGAAATCGACACGTCTTCGGAGCATAATTCATCTTTTGGTTAACGTTGCGTAGTACGTTGGTTTTCATAAACATTTTGGAAATTGAATAAGTTTACAAAATTTGAACAAAATAGCAGCACCTATAAATTTTGATAGATCTTTTTTTTCATGAAATTACTGAGTAAGGGTAAGTTGGTTGTTACTAATTTGAGTAAGTGCCAGTAAAAGCAAATTGTAAGAGGAAATATTATTCTTTAACATATACATTGCGTAGTAAAAGTCTAGTTTATAGGTTTTTGAACTACGCATAAATTTCTATAAAGCCATTCTTTTTGATTGACATCAATAAAGTTTTCTTGAATAAATTTCATCAATTTTTATTAACCTTCGGTTACTCACGCTGTTGCATTTTGTACAACACGTGTAGGTTTTTGAATGCCATATTGTTATAAAGTTACAAATCGCTGTTTAACTAACGTATATTCTGCAATTAACTTGTTATGGGCAAAACGTCATAATCATTCAATGCATTAATACTTTAAATTGTTGGGAAAATGGATTAGCATAAACTGACATCACAGAAACGAAGCAATCAGCATGTGAGGTGTACCGCGATTGGCCCTGGAATTTTCTCTCGTTTCTTCACGAAAAAATGGTGTCTGTATGCAGCAAAACTATCAGCAAATATAAAATGTTCAAAATGTATCTGTTGGTGGTCGAGTCATTCGGGGTCAAAATTAAGGCACTTTTTTAATCAAAGTTCTACAGTACCTAAACAAACAAACATAGAGGTATACTGTATTAATCAAAGTTGTGTATTTTTACTATTTATATAATTTTGTAATACATGAAAAAGTCATACAACAATTACAAAAAGAGCTAAATAGAAAAAACTGATTTTACAAATTCATATACAATGAATAAGATTTTTATATCTTTGCTGAATAGATAGAAGGTTACTGTATTCAACAAAATTTCTTGTAATAATATGTTCTAAAACTTTGCAGAACACATCAATGTGTTATATTGAAACTGAAGAAAAATAATTTTTTTATTTCACTTTTAGGGGGATTAATCAAAATTTAAATTGCACCAGACGATAGAACTTTCAATTTCAAGAAATTCTTCCAAAGGTTCCATAAACCTAAAACCAAGTTTTCCCAGTCAAAATTCTAGTGCGCACGTCTTTTTGATTTTGGGCCATTGTGCGCGCGACTAATCGTATTACAAAAGTTGGCGCGAGTGTTCGAGGGTTAATATCTTTTGATCGGCAAAATCGATTCTTCTGAAATTTTGCAAACATATTTACAGCATTAAAATCTCTAATTTGATACCAAAATAATTCAAACTAGATAAATTATCTTAGATGATCTCGTTATATATTATTGTAAATTTTAATGTGTTGTATTCAATTGCTCATAACTTTCAAATTAAACGTCCAATCAAAAAACAAATCAATAGTGATCTATTAGGTTATGTTACCTTTCAAATGAGACTAATAGCACCTAAATCGGTTTAGTCATCTCTAAGAAACAGGCGATAATTATTACCTTGTCAAAACAGGTTTTTTAAGCATAACTTTTAAACTACTTGTTTGTTTTCAATAAAATTTACCCGAAAAATTTGGCGTTAACAAGAGCTTTCATTTGGTACTAAGATCGTTGAAATCGGTCATGTAGTTCTGGAGAAAATCGTGTCACGTAATTTTTACATTTTTACTTATAACTTTCAAACGAAATGTCGGACCGCGAAACAATTCAATAGTGATATACTAGGCAATAATACCTTTCAAACAAAAGTAATAGCGAACAAATCGGTTTAGCCATCTCCGAGAAGCAGGCGATAGAAAAGTTGCGTCGCGCACATACACACACACACACATACACACATACACACACACACACAGACATTGCTCAGTTCGTCGAACCCTGTCGACTGGTATATGTGGCTCGGCCCTCCGGGCCTCGGATCGATTTCGTGTTTTTCGACCAATTTTTAAACCTTTGTTATAGTATAACAAAGGTAAAACCTGATTTAATCCACCTAGTGGTGAAAGGAACCTTTGTTATACGGTATTACTTGCTATTTGAGATAGAAATCGACACGTTTGGTTTACATGAAATTTTTGGAAATTGAATAAGTTTACAAAATTTGAACCAAATAGAAGCACTTATAAATTTTGATAGTTCCTTTTCTCATGAAATTGCTGTGTAAGTTGTTACTAATGAGGGTAAGTTCAAGTAAAAGTAAGTTGTAAGATGAAATATTATTCTTTAACATATACATTGCGTAATAAAGGACTAGTTTATAGGTTTTTGAACTATGCATAATTTCCTGTATTGCCATTCTATTTGATTCACAACAATAAAGTTTTCTCGAATAAATTTCATCAATTTTTATTAACCTGCGGTTGCTCACGTTGTTGTATTTTGTACACCATGTGTAAGTTTTTGAATGCCATAATGTTATATAGTTACAAATCGTATATTACGTATATACTAACGTATATTCTTCAATAAACTTGTTATGAGCAAAATGTGAGAATTATTCAATGCATTATTACTTTAAATTGTTAGGAAAATAGATTAGCATAAACCGACATCACAGAAACGAAGCAAGTAGCATGTGAGGTGTACCGCAATTGGCCCCAACTGGAATTTTCTTTCGTTTCTTCATATGGAAAAATGGTGTCTGTGTGCAGCCAAACTACCAGCAAATGTAAAATGTTTAAAATGTATCCGTCTGTTGGTAGTCGAGTAATTTGGGGTCAAAATCAGGGTATTTTTTATAATCAAAGTTCTACAGTTCGTAAACAAGGAAACATAGAGGTATACTATGTTCAGCAAAGTTGTGTATTTTTATTATTTATACAACTTTGTAATACATGAAAAAGTCATACAACAATTACAAAAAGAGCTAAAATAGAAAAACTGATTTTTCAAATTCATATACAATAAATAAGATCTCTTCGTTGAAGAGATAGAAGGTTACTGTCTTCAGCAAAATTTCTTGTAATAATATGCTCTAAAACTTTGCAGAACACATCAATGTGTTATATTGAAACTGAAGGTAAATAATTTTTTTATTTCACTTTTAGGGGGATTAATCAAAATTCAAATTCTAACAGACGATAGAGCTTTCAATTTCAAGAAACTCTTCCAAAGGTTCGATAAACTTAAAACCAAGTTTTCCTAGTCAAAACTCTAGTGCGCACGTTTTCTTTGGTTTTGGGCTATTGTGCGCGCGAGTAACTGTGTTATAAAAGTTGGCGCGAGTGTTCGAAGGTTAATATCTTTTGACCGGTAAAACCAATTCTTATGAAATTTTGCATATATATTCGTAGTGTGAAAACCTCTCGTTTGATATTAAAACAATTGAAATTAGGTTATTTTTCTTGGTTAAAATCATTATAAATTATTGTTAATTTTGGTGTGGTGTATTGAATTACTCATAACTTTCAAATTAAACATCCAATCAAAAAACCATTCAATAGTGATCTATCCGGCTATATTACCTGCCAAATGAAACTAATAGCACGTAAATCGGTTTGGCCATCTCTGAGAAACAGGCGATCATTTGAACCTTGTCAAAACTGGTTTTTTAAGCATAACTTTTAAACCACTTGTTTGTTTTCAATAAAAATTGGTGTGAAGTTTAGCAATAGTAAGAGCTTTTATTTGGTGCTAAGTTCGATGAAATCGGTTATGTGGTTCCGGAGAAAATTGTGTCACGTAATTTTCACATTTTTGCTTATAACTTTCAAACTAAAAGTCAGACCACGAAACCATTTAATAGTGATATACTAGGTAAAAATACCTTTCAAATAAAAGTTATAGCAGACGAATCGGTTCGGTCATCTCCGAGAAATAGGCGATTGAAAATTGAAGCGCACACACATACACACATACACACACACACACACACAGACATTGCTCATTCGTCGAACCTGATCGATTGGTATATGTGACACGGCCCTCCGGGCCTCAGATCGACTTCGTGTTTTTCGACCAATTCCTAAACCTTTGTTATATTCTATAACAAAGGTAAAAAGGGAAACCGGAGACGACAAAGAATCCAATTCCAAACCTAAAACAATGTCATGTTTTTATTTATTTATTTACTAGTCCTCGATGGTATCGCACAGACAGTTCCTAATTCTAATACATACCTATTCTAAATTTAAAAGTCATTCTACTAACATTAAAATCATAAGAGTCAGACACTACATTGAATTCACGACAACATACGTCAATAGGATTGTTCTGGCCAAATAGAGTCCAGTTCAAGTCCAATTTCAAAGTTATTAAACTTCAATTTCTTTTTTAAGTCCTATTTTATTTATAACATAGTCATAGTCAATTATTGGTAGCAAGTGGCCAAAATCTGTTAAATTTTTTATTCAAAACTGAAGCTTGTACACTTTCGGCATTTTTAAAAGTTTTAAACCAGTTTTAGCTAAATCCAACTTATTTACTGGTAAATTCATTCAATTTAATTCAACAGTGTCGAATTAAAATATATTTATCGTCATGTACCAGTACTCGATAATAATACAATACAGTACCTCTGCAGAAGACCTATTATTATTTGCTGATATTTGTTCTGTTAAAACCTAGAATAAACGTCAAACGCAGTCCTCTGATTTGCCGGCTGACACGTGACTCTCTTTCTCCGTCCCGAGTGTGTCCACCTCCTCCGTAGTCAGTCCGTTTATTATTGTCATCAAATGCGGAAGTTTGTCCTAAAAAGTGTGACGCTTGCATGTGACATCTGATCGCCGCGCCGGTACTGGGGTGACACACACACGTGGTGGCGGTGGTGGTGATCTGGTTCGAGGAGCACCCAGAGCACTCTAATCACATTACATATTTTTAATTCTCATTTCACGCGCGCATGAAATTGGATCGAATAAAAAGAGTTCCTCTGCATTTTATTGCCATTTTTCCGGTTCGCCAGACTCGCTAACTGGCAGCAGCGTTGCGGTCGACGAAAAGGGATAACCGTAAACGAAGTTTCTCTGACTTTCAGGCCAATAAAACACATTTTGGATTTTTTTTCGCTCTCTCTCTCTTTTTGTCGAGTAACCCGAGTTAATTTCGATTGCAATCCATTCAACAATAATAACCGACTCTAATGCCATTCGGTTTGGAACGGTCGCCTAAGACCGTGGACCTGGAATTTTATCGCAATATCTGGCGCTGATTGTTCCTAGAAAGTTTATTAGCTACTGGAAAACTTGTCCTCACCGTCCAATAAAAATTTCATTGAGGGTAATTTAATCGGCGTGCATCATAAATTTTCCTCTCTAATAGGTGGAAAATCGTAGCCGGAGTTTCCCCTTTTGCCGAAAGCCACGCCGGCCGTGATCGAGGCTGCGGCGGAAGGGGGTTTCCCTAAAACAGTTCCAATATAAACAAATCAGTTATGGTCACGTGTCAACTGCAAGCGAAGCTCGCATGAAAATTTCGGTTATTCATGCTAATGTGGTCCACCGGCCGGCCAGGGGGTTCGGCCGTGATCTTTACGGCGCAGTGAACCGAGAGGACCGAGTGATAAAATGTGTTTATCCTGTTTTATCATTTTTCATTAATTTATGTTTCTCCGTTTTTCTCCGGATCGGCTCGGTTCGAGTCTGCGGGCATCTCTCGACTCGACTCGACTCGGCAGGCTGTCTTCACTTCCACCGAGGCAATTGGTCCGCATGCAAATAATTAATTAATTTTTGTTTTGACTTTTCCGACACGATGCCCGGATATTTTCGGCAGGAAATTTTAATAATTTTTCGTGTGTTGCTGCTGCTGCTGCTTCTGGTTTTACCCTCCGCGCCATGCCGAGCCAGGGAGCGTGAAGTTGTTGGTGATGTGGTTGCAAAGCAAGGATTGGATCGGACAAGGGACAACAACCAGAAAAAAATGTGAAAAGGGTGACTGCTGTATAAATTATGCACAAGGTGGTGTAATAATCGGTTGTATTGGAAAGTTTCAGTTCAATGTAAAGTTAGATGAACAATTACAATCTTTAATTGCATCGGAGAACTTTAAATGTTTTTCTAATGGCTGAATTTGAACGGTAATTAACACTTGATCGTTGCTCCTCTCGCGGTCGTTAGTTTGACCCCAGCCAGCATTCCACGGATGGAGTCAACGCGCCATTGTTTCCGAGCTGTTTGTAAATATAGCCTGCGCGTTGCTTGGGGGGTTTTCAGCTAGAAAATTAATGTAAGTGCTCGTTGTCGTGCAAAAAGTGCTGACGCATTGCCTGTGGCCGGTCGACGGACGGGTTAATTCCATGCAGCAATAATTGTAGATCTCTTTCTCTTGTGACGCAAACTGCCGGTGGCCGAGCGATCAGTATCGGTAGATTGATTTCTTACCTACTTTAGCGATCAAATATAATAATATTTTTTTTTAGAAAAATTCTTTCACAACCGAAACGACCTCAACCACTGTCACCCGTAGCAAGTATGATATAATCGAAAACATGTTGCAAATACCGGTAAAACGACTTGATTATTTAGAGCGTTTAATCCAGCTTTTGCACTTCTATTTCTGTGTGCCCACCACGAACTGCCACGAAGTGGAGGGAAGCGATTACCATTATTGTTATTGCACACATTTGCTCATTACCATTACTAAGTGTTTGCTGCGTTGCAAGCCTAGGAAAGTCGGTGCTTTTTTGGTTGGTTGGAAACCACCACACACATTCACAAATCGGATTTTTATTGCAATTCTACATTCTCCGCTGGTGGACGACCTAATAGAAAACTGATCAGTTTATGATCAAGCAATATTGACTGCCTCACTTCGTCTTTCTATCTTTCACCCATCGATAGACATTGCGCTAAGCTAAACTCTGTGTACTTAGAAATCCTACGATTCGCAAGCTCGGCTCGTGGTCGGCGCTTTGCTCAAGCGGACAGCTTTGACAGTCGTGGGTAATAAACCAGCACATTATTGCAGCACTGGTCCTGCTCAGCCGAGATAAATGAGGCCATCATGCGCTCGGCATGCTGGACATTGAGCAATGAACTTCATTTACTAAGAGAGTAAGTATGGTGTGAAGATTGTTTTGAGACCACTTATGTACTAACCGCAAATTGGTCCCTGCATGAGATGGAGTGCATAAAAACGTAACGGCTGATTGTCCAAATTTCAAGGCTACACACTAGCTGGCAACCATTATGCATTATCTTTAGTTTCGAATACCGTTACTGTCGATGCTTGTGAATGACTTGTTGAAGGTATAGTAATAGAAGGCAGACCAGTCACGATTTCCTGCCATTTATTGCATTGAGAGAAGCAGTTTTAGTTTATAAATGCAAAGACAAAGCTAAGTATGGTTAACAGAAAAATAATAATTTTTCA
The DNA here is from genome assembly GCF_943734655.1 of Sabethes cyaneus. NCBI lineage: Eukaryota > Metazoa > Arthropoda > Insecta > Diptera > Culicidae > Sabethes > Sabethes cyaneus. The sequence continues at coordinate 232,603,987 of NC_071354.1, forward strand.
TCTTTGGTATTGAGACAGTATTTCGACGATACTTGTTTGAAATATGGATGCACATAAAAAAGAAAATGTGCTGGGTCAAGTTAAAAGAGAGGAAAATTTATTAATTTTCAGATACAGTTTATATTCAATACAACATTGTCAGGTGCACTGGTCTGCCCAACCACAAACAGGAAGTGGGGAACATATCTGTTAGTAGCTTGTTTTGCTTTTTATGGATCTGTTTTTGCGCGATTAATTAATTTGTTGCAAAAATATTGGCCGATCAGAATAAATCTGCGGATCTCTGGGTTATACCAAGATCATTTTATTTATATTAAACTTCGTAGAGAAGACGGGACTGCTGCTTAGGTACCATAATGGACTTGAAACTAGATTTGGAATTAGACATCAAATTGCACTTGAATTCGAACTTGAACTTGGACTTGAAATTGGCATTGAATTTGAACGTCAAAATTATACAAAATTACACTTAAATTTGAATCCTGAAGGCCAACCTCAAATTAAACTGTAAATTGTAATTTTAAATTAAAAATTGGTCCGAAATTTGGATTTCGAATTCGAATTAAAATCAAACACGATTTGAAATAGGACTTTAATTGGACTTAAAATTGGACTTGACAAATCGCATTTGAAGTGATCTTGTAATCGGAGCTGAAGTTGGGCTTGCAATCATATACGAAATTTCATATAAAATTGAACTAAAAATTGAAATTATAGGGTATGTTGCTACATCATCATAATTGCCTATTCCCGTCCTATCCAACACAAATTATTAAAAATATCAGCATTTTTATGGCACAGAATGTAAAATTAGTTATTCCCTAATATTTTAGTTTGTTGTCTATCATACTCAATCAATCAAAGTGAGCTGAGATTTATTTAAATGCTTTTTATCATTAAAGAAGTCCTACCAGCAAATTTCCTACGTTTTTTCGTGCGACGAAGAAGACAATGTCGACTAATCGTTTTAATTTCCGTCATTCATAAATGAAAATAACTCACGCAAGGCATTGTCGTTATTATTCAGCCAGGAAAACTTGCCTGACCTGCAGAAATTTTGCAGAATAACATTTGGCATGCCGTTCTACACAAATACATGCGCGTTAGCTTCGTAAACATTGTTGTGATTTTTAGTTCGGACGATGAAAAATTTTGATGGATGGATTTTAAAACGGTACGACGAATTTTAGCAATGAAGTCAGTCGCGTAATTTGAATAATATGCTTTAATAGTCCCTTTTCAGTGATTTCAAAGTTCCCGGATCGGAAGGTAAGTGTGTTTTAGTCAACTCAGCACAAGAACTTTTGGAGTATTCATCAAATCCATCCAACAAATGATGAAAATTAGAATGGCTTTACTTATTACGACGGGAATTAGAAAAAAACCCTACTACAAAACGGTATGAAGAGATGCTTCCTGTACAGCTTCCCTGTGAGAGTTTTGGTCCCCGTGTTTTTTTTTGTTTTTATTCTTTATCTATTAAAAGAGGATAGAGTAAGTGATGGGAATAAAAGGTAAAGATGGACGAGACAGGAATGAGAGAGAGAGAAAGAGATAGCAAAAGATAGAAAGAAATAATGAGAGAGAATAAGATATAACGAGAAAGTAGAAGATACCGAGAGAGAGAAAGAGAGAGAGAGAGAGAGAGAGAGAGAGAGAGGGAGAGAGAGGGAGAGAGAGAGGGAGAGAGAGAGAGTGAATGGATGAGAGGTATAATGGTGTCCACAGTAAAAGGAAGCACAATTCCTAGCGGTTTATTTGATATGTGGCACAGAAAAACCCTTGTTCAAGAACTTTTAATAAACGGCTTACATACATTCATAATAAATTAATATCTACTGAAAGTCCAGTTGATCAGACAGACTCTGCCTGCTCGGTTTCTGAAGTTATTCCATTCACTTTTAAAATAATAAAACCTTACAGAATTTTATTATCAACACATCCTTGATGTCTTTAAAAATATTACAAATTCATTTGATGTTAAATCACGAATAGTGCGGTTAATTTTTGCAATTTTTTCGGTACAGTAATTCAACAGCAGCCAAGACTGGCACTGCGACGATTTCTTCGTTCTTCATGAAGTCCTCATCGCTTAAATAGAGCTTGTGCTTGCTTCTTAGATTGGACAGATACGTTCGAAGTGATGATTGGAGCTCGTAGAATTGGTTCAGCCCTGTCAACAGGCTATTCTAACCAATCAAAAAGTTATTCCTATACCAGTTTGTACTAGCAATCGAACCAATTCCTCTTCCGTGGTGTGTTCTGACATTTCTCTACCCCGTTAATTTTCACTGAAGTTTTCTGAACATTTCTTTTGTTGCGCAATATTCTTAATTAATTGGCGCATTCAAGCGGTAAATCGGACCTACTTTGCCCTTGGCAAAATGCTATGATAAAGAATCTTACGCCACCGTACGAGGCTGACAATGTATAATACCCTTATTCAACCGGTAGTTCTTTACGGACCTGAAGCTATGACGTCGCTCACGGTGAAATTACACACCCTTGTCGTGTTTGACTGGAAGATGCTTCGGATGATATTTGGCGGAGTACAAACTAAAAGCGGAGAATGGCAGGGACGTTTTATGAATCACGAGTTACATACACTTTTTGGAGCAGGGATGGAAGATCAGTGATTTTGATAAAATCTGTGAGTTATCGCCACACGCACAGATCACGATCCGTACAGATCATCACAAACAGTGAATCTTTAGCGTTGATCACAAGATTTTCTTCCCTAAACAGTCTCAGCAGTCGATCTCATTCCGTAAGGATGCCGAATGACAGTGCGACAAAAGCAGTTCTCTTCAACAGCCTCATCGGCACCCGTTGGAATCGACATGCGCGTTGGCTCGATCAGATCAAAAGCGACTTTTGGCTTCTGAGACGCCTAGAAAAGTTATCGCTATTGGCTCGTGAAGTTAACGTAAAATAAAATTAAATAAGCGATAACTTCGTAAGAAAAGGTCCTAAAGATTTGCAACCTTCCACAAAAGCGTGTGTTTTAGGTTCTTCAATAATCGCCTAAAACCATATATTCTTGAAAAATGCAACCAACATACGCTAATTATGAAAAACTTATTTTTACAAAATTTCCAAAGAAAATGCTCATTAGCTCTGCACTCGATAGAGATAGAAATGTCATTTCTTTAGCAAAGTTGTCTGTTTTTATATTCTCTACAACTCTGCCGAAGAAACCATGTGTCCATCTACTAACACAAAAAAGTGGACGAGTATCGAACCTATAGCAAACGCGAAACACATAAAGCGTATGCTTGCCGTACTCTCATTAGGGTGGATGGGGACAAGCGGCACCTATACAAGTTTCTAGTATTAGACCTAAGCTTTAAGGTGAAATACTGATTTCTTAAATTCGCTTGCCCCATTTTACCCCACAGGCTCGTGAAGCTATGGAAATTCAAATCTTGAATATGCGATAACTTAGAAAGTAAAGGTCCAACAGATTTGCGGTCTTCTGCAAAAATGTGTGTTTTAAGTGCTTCGATCCATCCACAACGGATATTTAATTATTTACACTACGGTAAATCCTCCAAAAGGGCCGTGAATACAGAGTTAACACACATTATTTGTTCGTTGACTTCAAAGCCGCATGTGATACCATCGACCGGAAAGAGCTAAGAAAAATCATGGACGAGAACAGCTTCCCCAGGAAGCTCATCAAACTGATTGAATCTACGATCGATGGTACACAGTTCGGATTTGGGGTGGAGTGTCAAGTTCATTCGAATCACACAGAGGGCTTCGTCAAGGTTATGGTCTTTCATGCCTGCTGTTTAACATAGCGCGTTATGAACCGAGCGGATATCAACACGTGGGGCACGATATTCAACAAATCTAGTCAATTTGTCTGCTTTGCCGATGACATAGATATTATCGGCAGAACATCTGTGTCGGTGACTGAACAGTACACCAGACTATAGCGCGAAGCAGAAAAGATTAGGTTAAAGGTAAATACGTTTAAAACAAAGTACATGCTGGCCAGCGGAACCGAGGCTGAACGACATCGCATGGGCAGTAGTATATTGTGAGTTTGAGGTAGTTGACGAATTTGTCTACCTTGGCTTACTGGTAGCGGCGGTCAGTGATACCAGTCGTGAAATTCGGAGACGTATTATCAGCGGAAGTCGTGCTTACTATGGACTTCACAAGTAATTGCGGTCGAGCAGACTAAGTCCCCGTACAAAGTGCACCCTGTACAATACGCTTATTAGACCGGTTGTTCTCTATGGGCATGAAACATGGACAATGCTCGAGGAGGACCTGCGAGTGCTCGGAGTTTTCGAACGACGAGTACTAAAAATGATCTTCGGCGGCCTAGAGGAGAATGGAGTCTGGAGGCGGAGGATGAACCATGAACTCGCACAGCGCTATGCCGAATCCAGTATCCAGAAGGTGGCTATAGCTGGACGGATACGATGGGCAGGGAATGTTGCGAGAATGCCGGGCAACTACCCTGTAAAGATAGTGTTCGCCTCAAATCCGGTAGGAACAAGACGATCAGGAGCGCAGCGAGCAAGATGGTTCGATCAGGTGAAGCGAGATCTGGCAGAGAGTACTCGGTGTCTCTCAACCGAGTTTCATGGAGAAACTTTGTTCAACAGGCTTTGTCTTAGGACGGCAAGCCACCTAAGTAGTAAGTGCTTCGATAATTGCTAAGAACAATGTATTCTTGTAAAATGCAACTAACAAAAGCTAAGTACGAAAAACTAACTTTTAAAGAAGTTTCAATGAATATGTTCTATAGTTCAGCACTCGATAAAGATAGAAATTTTATTTCTTCAGCAAAGTTGCTTGTTTTTACATTATTTACAACTTTTCCGAACTATATTCCTTAATACAAAAAAAGTTATTTTTATGTTTTCATGATAGTAAGCGATGATTAACTTTCGACACTTTTAAATTAAGAGGAATATTCATACGAACAAAAGTGTTGAAGACGAAAAATAAAAAAATGAAAGCAAAAGAAACTAGGAAAGAAGTTCCACTTTTCGACCTTTTGGACTACTGTGCGCCGCACAATGGTGACGTTGTACAAAACGTTAATCAGACCGGTAGTCCTCTACGGACTTGAGACAGTAACTTTACTTACGGAAAATACACGTGGTTTTGCCATATTGGAACGAAGGGTATTGTGTACTATTTGTAGTGGTGTACAAACGGAAAGCGAGGAGTTGCGCAGGCGTACGAACCATCAGCTGCGGGCATTACATGGAGAGACTCTCTTCGTATACCGGGCGAAAATCGGGAAACTGGCCACATCGCAAAAATGCCGGACAACTGTGCAATGAAATCTGTTCTCTTCAAGAACCTCACCAGGCACCACGAATAGAGGGGCTTAACGCGGTAGATGGTTCAACCAGGTTGAAACCAATATGGGTGTGTCGATTGCGTGTGTCGCTCAACGTCGCACAGTGGGACGGCTTCAAAAATAGGCGGACATCAGCTTTTGCGGCGAAACTATTAAGTTTTCCGCATTAGTGTCTTCGCAAAAGTTTCTTGGTTTTTAATGTATTTTTTTTGTTAGATAAAAAAAATTACATTAAGGGGGTGGGTCAATATATAGAGAAATTAACTTTTTTATTTTTGGACCAAAATAAACAGTCTCTAAAGAAAAGTGGTAGAGGACGTTATTTAAAGAATATTTGGTGAAGGAAGAACGTTTCTATCTCTTAAGGGAAAAAAGATATTGAGCTGCACAATAACAAACCCCCTTAATACCAGTTTTCCTAATTTTACTTGCTTATTTCCATTTTAACATAATTTTGATGTTCAGTAAAGTTTAAGATATAGTAAAAATACATCTTTTTGCTGAATAGAGCGAAGCTCTAACCTTATGGGATTTTGAGCTGTTACAGTTTTCATATAATTTTATAGTCAATTTTAAACTGATTTATTTCAAAAAGGCGCAAGTATGCGCAGCCAACCTCAACGACTTTAAGTGTTGTGATGTAGTGCCTTTCATTTCATGTATATGTCACGGTGGAACACGGTGGAACATTTGAGCAAACTGCGACTAAAATATCACGTTTTACGCCTGAAAAATTACATAAAATAGCATAACAGACCAATACAAATGGTATAAACCCGTTTAAAATAAAAATAAATTTATTAATATATGATTTAAAAGTTCAATGATGCTATATTTCTAAATAACTGTTCATTTCTTCATCGTTAGCTTCGGAAGAGTACGCAATAACTTCAGTGCTGCTTCACTAAATGGCATTTTCTTCCGTTTTGTGTTATTACCCACTGTTGAAATTATCGGATCAAATGACAGCATTGAGCGGTTAAATATATCTTGATTTGTAGATACTCTGTGAACATAAGCTAATGCAATTAGGAACAAAATACAACATATATGATGACTAATATGCACCTTGAACATTTTGAAACAACAAACGGGAAGCGGTTTTGTATCTTTTTTCCCTTAAGAGATAGAAACGTTCTTCCTTCACCAAATACTCTTTAAATAACGTCCTCTACCACTTTTCTTTAGAGACTGTTTATTTTGGTCCTAAAATAAAGAAGTTAATTTCTCTATATATTGACCCACCCCCTTAAAGTAATTTTTTTTATCTAACAAAAAAAATATATTAAAAACCAAGAAACTTTTGCGAAGACACTAATGCGGAAAACTTAATAGTTTCACCGCAAAAGCTGATGTCCGCCTATTTTTAAAGCCGTCCCACTGTGCGTTGCCGAGCTGGCGTCGAGTTGCTTGGGACCGAATGTAGTGGAGAGGCCATCATGATGCCGAAAACGCTGAGAGATGCTATCAGATGGATGCCTCGGACACTGCGGGGGAACAACCTTCTGGTAATCTGCCTAGGATTATTAACTGTCCGTCTGTTCGACGTCGTGCGACAAATTCTTATTGGGTATCCATTCCTGCATCATAGCATATTTGGGACTGTCTTTCTCCTTAGTGTTGGTTTAGGGCTGTCTCCCCGGTAGTACTGAAACGGGTAATACCGACCAATTTTTAGAAATCGAAAAGAGGAAAGGCAAAAACTGGTATACTCTAATATCCTAGTTTTTTAAACTACTTTAAAATTTTGCTATAATATGTCTGCTCCGCTATCGAACTAAATTTGATAGAAGATTGTAAAACTCATAGAAAAACAACTTAGTGTTAATGCTGAATAGATTTTTCGTCTACTAGCAAAGAAGAGGGTGAAACTATGGGTCGAATAATCAAAGCTTTCGAACTCGTTTGAGACACAGTAGAGCATTTTTGCATCATTGTAACGGGTGGCAACTAAAATTTTGGAATTTTTTTTCAAGCTGTCAAAAAAAGACAAAGATACATGAAGAAGATCTGATTTACCGAAATTAAATGCATCTCTTGATTCTACCAATCAACTGTTTGCAATTCGTGGCTCTCCAGTTATTGTTGTACACCAAGGAACTCAAAATCCCGAAGAAATCTTCGACTAGGCGCATTGAGACAGCTTTTCTCGGGTCGTGGTTTTTGGGTAAAAATGGGATCGAATGGGTATTCAGGAACGATTGTGTTTTTTGGCGTAATGCGATGATGCTCTATCCGGCCAAACACGTATTGTCCATCTGCATGATGTTTTTGAAGAAACGGGATCAAAATTTTCTTCAAACATTCGTCTGGTGCATCTTAATTGATAGCCAAACCAGAGGGCTTGTTGTTGAAGAAACGAGAAAGAGAACGATGTCCTTCTGCGTCCATAATTTTGGCTGGTCTTCCACTACCTTGCTTGTGAATAGTTGTTGGGAATTTGAGGATATGGTAAATAGTCGAAGCCGAAACATATTTGCTTTTTAAATGTTGTACCATATACTTTTTGCCGAGATTTCTGTTGCAGTTCGTAGAAATGTTTAACGCGCTCCCGAACTGCTTCTAGGTTCGACGCCATTTTTAACAAAACTGGGCAAGCATAAACAAAACAAAATATATTAATAAAAAGAGGAGAGAGAGAGAGAGCTATCACATACATACTCTTATTTCTCTCTGAGCTCCTTTGTTGTTGAACATAAGGGCTGCGGAAAAAATTCCAAAATTTTAGTTGCCACCCGTTATGAGCGAGATGTCGTGTTTTAATTTATTTTTGAACAACTTGATATTCAAAGAAACCAAATTATTCGAAGCTCTCAAATAACAAATTTAGGAAATAAGATCAGAATACGTGATACATTGATTAAACAAGTAGATGAAATCTCCAAACCACTATCGGCGAATACTGGGATTAATAACAGAGAAGAGAAGGTGAACGGTGATGATGAGGATGATGCTATGCAGAGGTATTCCGGTTCGGGGATGGAGATTCTGGAAGCTACCATGACGGGATTTTTGAAAATAGCTTAAAATGAGTTTCCCTACTACCAATTTGAAGAATTGAAAGGAAAATTCATTATGCAGGTTCGTCAGATTTCGATGGAAGTGGAAATTTTTTGAAAGCGTTGGTAACAAAATCTGTTCTAGCAAGGGAGAGTAATTGCTAAGTATTTTATTATCCGGTTAAATTCTGCTGTGCTAAGCAACAATACTGAAGCTAAAGTTTGAAAAATAAACACATTTACTGCAAAATGTCAACGTCATCCAACATCAAAGTGGCGTAGGATGTGAAAACGGTGTCTGGAGGAGAAGGATGAACCACGAGCTGACGCTGCTCTTCGGCGAACCCAGTTTCCATAAAGTTACGAAAGCTGAAAGGGTACACTGGGCGGGACATGTTGTGAGAATGTCGAACAACTACCCCGCAAAGATGGTGTTTGTCTCGAATCCGGTTGGCAGCAGAAGCCGAAGTTGATCTGAAGTCCGAAAGGCCGAGTCATACACACCAATCGATAAGGTTCGAAGAACTGAGCAATGTTTGTGTAAGTGTGTATGTATGTGTGTGTATGAGTGTGTGTCGTTACACTTTAGTGGTCTGTTTCTCGGAGATGAGCGAACCGATTTGTTCGCTAATACTTTCATTACATTTCAAGGTGTAATTATCTTAATTATAGATCACGATTGAATTGTTTTGTGATCCGAATTTACGTTTAACAATTATAAGCTAAATATGAAAATACGTGACACGATTTTCTCCGGAACCATTCAACCGATTTCAATCATTTTAGTATCAAATGACAGGTCTTGCAGCCTCAAAAATTATTGGAGAGTTTTTTTTGTAAGCAAGCAAGTAGTTTAAAGATTATGCTTAAATATGTCAATTAGATTAGTCGAACGTTTCTCAGAGATGGCCAAACCAATTTTTATGCGGCATTAGTCTTGTTTGAAGATACACTTGTGTGCAAAATAATTAGGCTTCATTTTGGGTTTTTTGCTCAATAGATATTCATTTGTGTTGTGCTAAAATAATAGCAGTACTCACAATACCATTAGAATTGCCGTACCATCAATTGCCGAGAGATACCAAGGCGGGTCAACAATTATCTTCGAAGCAAGATTGAATAAATTCATGATAATCAGCAACATTCAGCGAATTTTTGCTTTCCAGCAGATGAAACATTCCTCACTAGGGAGAGAATTGCTTAAGACTGCTCATTGTGGAACAGTACATATCGGCACCAACAGATCACTATGGTTACGTTTTCTTGTCTAATCGTTGATTGCCAACGGAAGTTAAAGTTATATCCTGTTATTAAAATAAATACACTATTGCAGTTACCTTTGGAAAAGGCCAAAACCAAAAGCCGAAACGTCGGGCAGTATAAAGAAGCCGTTTTTAATATGCAACTGACTGCAAAGCCAAAAATCCGCAATACAATATATGTACCTCAGTCGATCTTAACAGCATAGTTAATAAAATTATCTTGACAGTATGAAAAAAATAATAATTATTGGATTTGCTAAGAACTAAAGTAAAAAAAATCTAGCAGATTTTAACAGACCGTACAAAAAAGCCTGTTGCGTCCCACAATACATTAATATGCATTACACATCGCAGTCAGTATGTTAATGGCGCGAAACATATTGTTCGACAAACGATAAACTGATATGTACTCCCATTTAAATATCCGCGCCAATCCGGAGTGGGTGGCCGCAAGCGCAACCAACAGCACAGCCAGCAGCAGCGCCACGGCACGGCGACCGGAAGCTCATTATAATTGTTGCCTGTAAAATCGGTTGTCGAACGTGTGTGAAAGTGTGTGCATGTGTAACACATTACACCCGGCCCGGCCTCCGCCGCCGGCTGCCCGGCATAATTTCACAAAGCGAACCGATCCGACGGCGGCGGCGGCATGTGGCATGAGAACCATTTAATTTACATCGACCGACGCTGACAGTCCGGGTAGAGCGGAGAAAAAAGAAAAACATCACCCCGACTCCCAACCGAAACGGTAATATTATAATTATTTTTAATGAATGAAATTATGTTTAAATCTGATTTTATTAAAATATGGTTGTTGGAACCGGGGTGGCAGGGAATATTTACATTGACGTTCGATGTCCGGGTTGATTGGCTGGGCCGGGCGGTGCGCGCTTGCAGCCAGCTGCGCGCTGCTCGGGTATCGCTTTCGCCGGCGAGAACATTTGAGACCCGCACGGCATTGTGCGCGGTGTGATTGAAATGTTTACGGAATGTCTTTTTATTTACTTTTGCGATGACATGGAATATTCATATTTGGCGGTTGATTGCAATCTGGAAGGGTTTTCCCGTGTGCCCTTCCTGAGCTGGATGGCTCGTTCCGGCGGAGCCGGTATTGAATGCGGAAGAAGTCAAAACATGTCTCTTTCAATTGAAGCGCACGCTAATTGAATTCAGACATTTGAATATCAAATGAAGGTTTTTAATTTTAACCCTTTATTTTGAGCAGTCGATTTACGTCGTTTTTGTCGGTACGTCGTTTTTGTAGGAAATTTAAGTTTGTGCTTTATGACAATTTCAATCACAGAACTGTAAATAATTACAATTATTGATTTGTCAAATAACTGTTATTTTGCCTCAAACGTGCCATAAGAGGGTACCATTCTCACGACCAACAAATGTGCAAATTGACTTCCAAGCGGCGACACTATCGTTTCCGGAAAACTGAATAAGATAAAACGATTAGCCAATCTGATTCTCGTCTCCCCTGTTTGAGTCCTGTTCGAACAGATGCTGGCCGCCGAGAAATGCGTGCAATTTTTCCTTTTTCACGTGGAACCACATTGAACCGTACCGATAGCGAGCAGGACGCTGTTTTTCCCCTTCGCGTTTGCGGAGCTGCGAAGACAAAGATACCGACGACGCCATGCCAGGTTCGACGATTAGCTACGGTTTTATTGCGATTGGATAGCTCTTCATTTTTCATCATATTGCAATTATGAGTCTGGCATAAGTGTGGTGAAAAAAAAACGCGATTTTCATCACACTTGGTCTGTACGACTACGATGATGGCGCAATATCCGAGTACTCCGACTGAGAGATGATACCTTTTTCTTCATCAGTCATGGCTCGGATGATGGTGAAAGTGTGAAATGCAACAATGAATGACGACATGCTAGCGCAGTGGGACGTATTAGTTGCAATACTAAATTTTGATAAATTGTACTTTTTTTTCCTAGCAGACTTGAAGTTTTGTGGAAGACAATTATACACAACTAAGTTCAGATAATCATTTTTTTAATAAGTGATGTCAGGCTCTTCTGTAACTAAATTATGTCGATTTAGTGCATCCTGCAAGTCAGACCGTAGGAAGCTTACTTGGTTCCGGATCGGTTTCGAACAATAAAAATTTCATTTCATATTTCACGCAATCGTCACAACTGTTGGGAAGCCAGCCCGAAACGAATCAACCGTTTCCATAAGGGCGTAATAATGCTAAAAAGGGGCAAAGTGACAGCTTGGAAGATCCCAAAATTGAAAAGCTCCTGAAGCTGAAGAGACAATCCATGGCATGGCGGCAGTAAGAGTGAGACGAGCACGAAAATATGCTGGCACAATTCTATAATTCAATTATCGTACAAGCGCAAAACTTTTGCGGCGATGCTTGATTCATAAACTCGCTCGACTCGATTCGACTCAACTCCGGAGTCGGGACCGGGGAAATGCAGATGATGTATGATGAATAATTAGATTGATGATGTTACGGTCGTCAAATTAGTGTTCTGTTCGGTTGGTTGGTTGCGAAGAGAGCGCACTGAATTCTGGAGTTAATTTCCAGTTTTGCACTGACAACTGTCGTCGCTACTTCGCCGGGCAGCAGAGGGCTCATACGGGTGCAAATTGCGACAGCTTCGAGCTGAATGCGGCGACCAAGTAAGTTGTTCATAATGAGGCGTAAAATTGCAAAAGATTGATTGTTTTGCATTGTTTCGGCTCGATGGCTGGCTCGATTGCAGGTTTAGATACGAAGAGGTGCTAATGGATCGTAGCGTCGTTATTAGCAATCATTTTATAACGTGCAGTATATGTGACAGTGAATTAACTTTTTAATTTTTTAACGGTTGGTTGATTATAGGTGTTTAATCTGAACTTAATTGAACAAACTCATTTTTGGGGCAAAACAATACCCTTTCCTCCGAAAAGCAATCAAAACTGACTTGTAATAATATGTCACCAGCATATGACACCGCCGAAATACTCAACTAATAACCGAAGCGAACGCCGCTTCTGTGAATCTTTATCCGATCCGATCCTTTTCACACCCTTCGCACTCACTCTCCTCCCTCACTAGAAGTAAATCCTCCACTCCAGCAACCATGTGTCCATTCACAATTCATAGCCAAATCGTCTTATTGCTTGTTCCATCGCACCCACCCACACCATAATCGGCTTGACTTGGCATGGCCAGTTCTGTTGATTTTCTTGGACAAAACTTTTCCGCCTCGCCCCCGCGCTGCGCTCGCTTACACGAAACATAACCGTTCGTTCCCCATTTATGCTGGCTGACCGGCAAACTCGAATGTATTTATTTCGTTCTGTCGACTGTCATCATCATTGCCTCGAATATCCTCGTCATATTATTATTGTTATCGTTTATTTCTTGCTTACGATGAGCGCCGACGACCAGGCGCAGTTTGTACACTGCAACATCAGCCGCGCCGGTTATTATTATTTCAACTTTTGTAATAATAATATATTTTATCATCCCTCTTAAATAGCAATAAAAATGAAAATTTTATTAAAAGATGTCTAGAGCAGATGTCGCCAAGTAATCTTTCCTGCTTCTCCTCTCGCCGTCATCGGTTGTTGATTTCTTCTTTTCCCCTCTCGGTTCCTCTCGGAACGGAACGGAACGGAAACGTCACGCATTTCACAATCGGATTTTCTCCTTCTGCAGCCCATCGCAACCGGTGTGGGTGGGGAAATTCAATGCTATCCAAGGCTTGTAGGCTTGGATCGGCTGGATGCGGTTGGGTGGTTACCTTTTTCCTCGGCGCCCGGCTCGCATATGATTTCCTTTGCAGTTCCCACCGCGCGCTCTGCGCCGCTCAAGCCCTTTTGTTTCCATGCTGCTTTTTATTTCAACTCAATATGGAGCCTTCCGGTGGAAGTTAATACTCGAATGGAGCGAACTGGCAGGATAAAAAAACTTCTCGAAACGACAGGCTTGCCTGCGAAACATAATTTGATTTCGTTTTTCACCATTCTTTTATTTTCCATCTTATTATACATGCGTTGCCTCGGTTGAGTGGGACGATCTCGATTGCTACGACTGGAAGGCACACTCCTTGGGTACCCCTTGGAGGTGTGACTTAATTTTGTTTTCTCTGCGGATGTAAATTTTAATTGGTTAACTTTGTCTCTTGATGCAAATTTGCACCGAGACTTTAGATCGAATTTTTTGAATCGAAGAGAAGCTAGATTGGCAATTAACTCACAAATAATTGTTTTCTTTTGAAAATCTATTTAAGTAAAAACGGAATCTGGTAACAACAAATTTCGTTTTTACTTAGGATTGACTAGAATTATTGGCTACATCATATCCGTAAAGATAGAAAACCATGAATCACAAAGTTTTACCAACAGCTGGGGTGTACCACAAGGGAGTAACCTGGGGCCTCTACTATTTTCATTATTCTTTTGACGACATCTGCTTTGTAATACCATCAAGTCGATTTCCAATCAATGCTGACCAGGGCCCAGTATCATCGAAAAAAATAAATGAAATTGACTTCCTCTCACTTTCGCTTCATACAGGATTTTAATTTATTAATCTTCGACATAAAGAACATCGCACAGACATAAAACTTATCTAACTAATTATATATTACAGATTCTTAGCCTAAATACATGTTTTGACAATCCAAAATCGAACAAGTAATAAATATCATTAAAACTGTTGAGCTCCGATCCGTAAGATAAGACAGGATCCATTGTGTTATCCATTCGGGTAACCCTATTCTTTTGAACTTCTCAACCGCCAGAATATGTGCAACCTTGTCAAAAGCTTTGGCGAAATCGACATACACCGCGTCGATCTGTTGTCGTTTTTCCATTTTGTCCACAAGAGTCGAAACGTAACTTAGCAAGTTTGTTGTGGTCGAGCGTTTTTTCATAAAACCATGTTGATCCGTAGCAATTATGGATTTAACAGATTGGTACAGTTCATCGTGCACCATACTTTCAAACACTTTAGGTAAACAGCTAAGAATGGAAATCCCACGGTAGTTCTCCACCTCGTTAAGAGAACCAGATTTGTGAATCGGTGTGATTGAGGCAGATTTCCAAATGGTTGGAAAGTACCCCTCTGCGATCGAACGGTTAAATATGATACTGACAGGGTACGCTAGAGCACCAGCACAATTTTTTACGAAGAACGGTGGCAGCTCATCAAGACCGGATCCTTTTGATCCATCGATGGATTGCAGCTTAAGCAGGACATCGTGGGGCGAAAAATTCATTCGAAGCATATTTACATCATACTGCGGAATACTGTCCAAGTACGCTTCAGACAAAGGTGGTGAGTTATTACTTGACACACTTTGAAAGAAAGACGAGAACATATTCACGGACTCCTGTAGCGTGGTCGCATCGATTCCCTGGTAACGCATGTTTTCCGGTATCCCTTTTGTAGATTGACGGTCTTTAACGTAGCTCCAGAACGATTTTGGGTCAGCTTTTACATTTCCTTCTATGCGACGAAAGGATGCTACTTGTATCATTACTGTTGAACAGAACGTTTCAACAAATATACTATATTAACAATATAGTTCACTCCTCTATAATCCTCAAGGCACGACTACTAGCGCCATTGCGGCATAAAAGGTTACCAAAGTAAACCGTAAATTCGACACGTCTATCGGAAACAACTCAACTTTCAGTATAGGGTTTAGCCATTTCTGGATAGAATTAACAAAATGGCGAATGTCGTAAATGTAAACCAAACGAATGAGTTATTTTCTGCTGTACTAGTATAAGAAAATCAGCTCTCGCTCGGTTTGTTCACATTTGCCACAATCTCTGGTTCGCTGGTTCTATCTTCAATTCGATTCAACTCTCCATCATCCCTTTTACACTCATGGAATTGCGCACATGAAGATATAATCAACAAAAGGGCGAATGCCACAAGCGTAAAAAACCATTTGAGAGTTGATTTTGCTGGGCTCGTCCAGCAAAAAATAACTCACGTGTTTTGTTTACACCTCCGGCATTCGCCCTTTTGTTAACTCTATTGAGATATGTGAGTGTAAATGAAGAATTATTGTCAAAAATCTTTCTGTTCCTCACACTCTTTAATGATTTCCTGACCTTGCTTGTTTTGAAGACTAAACATTTACTGGTGGCAGCACCTTATTTTCGTAGCCGCGTATTAAGTGAAAATTTACTAGACGGTTTAAAATAAAAACGTTGCTACAATTTAAACATTTGGTTGGATCGCTAAAACCAAGACTTTTGTCAATTTTTCGTATAACGTTGTTCGTTCATTGTTCAAGTGCTGAATTTGTAAAATGGGTCGCATATACTGTGCAGTTTCTGGATGTTCCAGTTAAAAAGAAGGTCCCTCCAGTGTTTCCTTTTTCCGAATTAATTCTATCAAAAGGTAAACTATTTCTGGAATATTTAGATTTTCAGTTATGTTCCTATTTTATTATATCTTTTGTCAAACGGATACGTGGGCAAACTTTTGTCGCAAACCGTCAATCAGCAAAAGTAGTCTGATTTGTTCCCTACATTTTCATGAATCCGATTTTTTCAATCCTGATAACAAACGTTAAGAGTTAATACAACAGAGCATAACTGAAAAACTATGACAATTATAAATTAATTGTTTTTAGTTTATTCCTGCACGCTACTGAAATGTCAAAAATGTTGTTCAGATATTAGGTACACGTCCGACATTTTGGTTCGTAAAAAGCTGGATGGTTTCTACTATTCACAATTAATTTCTATATCTAATGTTACAATCTAGAAGAATGACGCCATAGGGTTAGAGATAGCATATTCAATCTACCGCACCTTTTACTTATGCACTGGTTGCACGCTTAAAAATTTTTGTTACAAAAAGCTTTTAGTCACCTTTTTGTCCGCAAGAGGGTGTTACTTTTGCGTTTTTTCGGATATATGAGATTTTGCGAAGTGAACTATATAGATCATTACACGGGAGCTCCTAACCACACTTTTTTGACAGCACTTGGTGGTTTGTTTACGTGGTATTAAATTTTGAATTGAGTTTTCTATCTTTGTCCGGCAGATAATGATAGAAATTTATAGTTTGTATTGAAGAGAAAGTGCCTTACGTGCATTTTACAGAAATTGATGCAGTAATCCTTCACGAAATTTCAAATCGAAACTGCTGGATGTGACAAAAAACATGTAAACAAACCACCAAGTGGTGTCATTTGACGGCAAAATGACGTCATCGCAAAATGATCTATTGTTAATATAGTATATTTGCCGAGGTTGGAGACTGTTTCAAGTGACGACGACTGAAAGTCAGGCGCGGTTTGTCGATGTTCACTAGGTTAATTATAATATGCACTAATTTGCAGAAAATGTTACTCAAATTTAATTCATTAGCATTCAAAGTTACTGACCTTCTACTGAATATTTGATAGAAAAGTGCAAATGAAACTTTGAAACCGATTGTCAAGATGAAGTGAAACCGGTTCAACTAACCCTGATTGAAGCCAGCTTTGACGCGAAGCGATGCTGCTTCAGTTGAAACAGAAGCTTCATTGCTTCATTGTTGAGTGACGATTTGAAATTGACGGTGACGTTGTCGGGCCCTGATGCTGACGATTCCAAAGTTTACCTTATTGTAAGTTCAACAGCTGAGTACAGAGACTTTTATGTTTGAAAATGTGCATAACAAATGCACACAAACCTAAAAAGATGGGTCAAACACGAGATAATTTATTATACCTTCGAAGCCAATCCATGCCGCAAGCTCCAATCCATGGTTCCGCGTTTATTTTATGTTCAACCTCTTGGAACCGTAGAAGAAGGGGGAAGAGGTCCCCACATGACAGCAAATTTTCAATGTTAGTCTGAAGTGCAATGTTTGCAATGCATAAAAACCGGAATCAATTCGTCCTTCGGAGCTAAAGAAAATCAAGATCACAAAGCGGTTGTAGCGTACACTCACTCACACTCACTGTGGGTCTCGTAATGAACCCCATCATGCATACGGACGTTAAGAATGATGGACGTTAGGCATAATTGACGTTAGACCTAATGGAAGGATAGAAGGTATAATATGTGGTAGGCATAGCGGACCTAAGACAATTTGCCGTTAGCTTGCAAGCGGTCTAATTGACTTAGTTTTTAAATGCATTGCATATGGTGTGAGTGTGAGTAGATCTAATGGTGGAATCAAAATGGCCGAATCACAAATCGCCGAAACACACCGTATGTGTGTCTTGTTCTCAGAATGATGTGCCAGTATTTTATGACACGCTTATTTTCCTTCATTGGTTGATATATTTCTAAAACGCCTGCAGCTATCTTTTAATTATTTTGATAATAGCTTAACGAGCTTAACATTGACCTTCAAAACATTATTTTTATCAATATTAGTCGAGAAAAGAGTTTCGGGGAGATTCGGCCACATAGAAGTTCGGCCTTTCATGATACGGTCAAATACAATCTCGGTCTTCTGTGACGGTTATTGAAATTCGGCCTTTTGTTTTTCGGTCATTCAGTACCAGCAATTCGCCGAGTCGATGCGAGGGCTAAGTAAAACTAACAAAAGTCAGCAGACCTAGGAAAACGAATAAACCTACACAGATGTGATTTCTGCAATGGGAGGAGCGAGACTGTCCTCTCAGTGATCGGCAGCCCTCGCAATTTGCGTCCGTTTCGCCCTGAATCGTCGGTAGAAAGCCGTAAAATAACTTTCACGCTTTTATACCAAAAGGCCATTATGCCAAATGTATTTCTACCCTTTATGTTTATGCCGATATTTTTATGGTAAACGATGTTATTCCAACCACCGATATGCCAAATAAATTTTTGTTAAATGGGCTGTTCCGGTTCTCATTGTATTGTGATCACAGCGATGATTAACTCAAGTGCGTATTCATAGGAAAGCGAAATTTTGTAAAATATGTCTCTCGTCCATTATGCCTACCATCAATTATGCTTATCGTCCGTTATGCCTATCGTCTGTTATGCCTAACGTCTGTTATGTCTAATATCAGTACGCCTAACGTCGCGCACCCGTTGTATACAGCTTTCCACAAATTCAACTACCGATACTTCTAACCACTGGAAAGTGAATAGCGTTTTATTGCCCGGAATCGCTTCTCCGGGGTCTGACCTGATACCTACAGAATGTGGCGTCACTGCAACAATTGGGTAACGACACCATCGCCACTTTTCAGACAGCAAACAAGAAAACCGAGATTCATTACCCTATAGCTCTATATCGATGCACAATGTTTGGCCTACATTAAACAGAAACATTTTTGCTACGTTTTCAGTATAAATATTAAGACTAAATACTTGAAAAAGTCTTTGTAAATGTAAAATTAGTGATGCATGTTGTGGCACCAGTTTTCGCCACCCCCAGAAGCATCGTTTGCTACTTGTTCTAGTCTGAAAATTCATTTATATTTATATTTTTTCCAAATAATAGAATCTATTTTCAGTTGAATAGTGAAAACCGAATGGATTACAGTTGAGAAACAACCGCATCACTGGATCCCGTAATGTGCACAGAAGCGGTTCATTAAAATTTGTCAATGGCGAAAAATGGATCACGCTCCTACCATCTCGATTTGACGACACCAACTAAAAGTAATGCCAACTTGTGTTAAATAACCGTTAGGAGTATGTTAAAATAGTTGAATATGTTATGCCCTAAATATCAATAAAACATTTGTGAACCGCTAAAGTGGTGAAAACTGGTGCCCTGGCGAAAACTGGTGCCGTTGCTTTATTTGTAACCGAAGTAAAATGGAGGTCTTTTCAGTATTTTGCAATTTCGAATCCAGTATGCACCGCTCAAGGATAATTCTGCCAAAAATGACAATAGAAAAAGAAACCTACCAAATGAATCGTCCTTCGGCAGGCATCCACCTCGATTTTCGAGCTTCCGTTATGCGAAACGAATTCAATTCATAAGACTATTTTCACTTTGGGCTTGTTCTTTACCAAGAAACACTACTAAATTAACGGGAAATTAGCAGTCATTAACCGTTATGTGTTCGACAGGGTACCCGGGTACCTTTTCAGATTTCAAAGTAAGAAATTTTAAAGTTTTCTTCGACCCAGGATACTGAAACTCCGTGACATCTCAGAACTCGCTAAATTACAACTTTTTATAAAATAAGTTTTCATGTAGCACTTAAGGGGGAGGAAAGGGGGAGCTTCGAAATTTTTTACCCTTTAAGTGCTCGACAAGGGTACCCGGGTACCCACAAATTGAAATGCTTGTAACTTTGGCAATATTTGACCGATTTGGACCAACTTACCACCTAAAGATTCAGAAACTTATCCACTTCCAGTGGGGTTACAACAGAACCGGAAGTGGTTCATCTGGTTTCCGGAAATCCGGTATTCCGAGGATGTGTTCCGGAATTAAAGCTAAAAAGTGCTGAAAAGGATTTTTCTATCTTCGCTAAAGAGATAGAAGGTTACTGTCTTCTGGAAAAATTCTTGTAATAATATGCTCTAAAACCTTGCAGAACCCGTAAATGTGTTATATTGAAACTGAAGGAAATAAAATTTTTATTTCACTTTTAGGGGGATTAATCAAAATTTGAATTCCATCAAACGATAGAACTTTTAATTTCAAGAAACTCTTCCAAAGCCTTCATAAACCTAAAATCAAGTTTTCCCACTCAAAACTGTAATGCGCACGTTTATGTGGTTTTGGACCACTGTGAAGACCCACTGGAATATGTTCCGGAATGGCCATGCCGGGGCAAAATCATCAGATAGAGTCAAAACAATGAGAAACGACCTTCCGGAGTAATTTCATGAATATAGATACTCAAATTGCCAGTGTTGCAAGCCAAACAGTTCTGTGGCCACAGGAGGTCCCACGGGAACTTGTCCTAGAATGGCCATTCCGAGGATAAATCATTATACGGTTTTAAAACTATGAAAAATGACCTTTCGGAGTCATTTGAGGAATTTTGGATACCCATATTACTATGATTACATCAAAAATCTTAAAAAGTGCCTTAATTCCGGAACACACTCTCGGAATACCGGATTTCCGGGAACCAGATGAACCACTTCCGGTTCTGTCGCAACCCCACTGAAAGTGGATAAGTTCCTAAATCTTTAGGTGGTAAGATGGTCCAAATCGGTCAAATATTGCCAAAGTTACAAGCGTTTCAATTTGTGGGTACCCGGGTACCCTTGTCGAGCACTTAAAGGTGTTTTTTTTGTCGAACACATAACGGTTAACTTTTCGTCGGAGAGCACTTTTTCGTGAGCAGTTTTTGGGCTCAAAAGCGGGAGTTTGTTTATAAAAATGTATTCACTGCATTCTTCTTGTCAATCTGAACGCAGCAAATATATTTTCATGAACAGAATTTTCGTTTCAAATAAAAAAACTGCTTTTGAAATTTGCAGAATCGATGATGACTAATTTCACCTTGAAGTGTAACAAAAACTCGATCGTGAGTAATTCTCGCTGAAACGGGGCCACTACTGACACGAGGTCTTCAAATATTGGAACTTTTACGCTTAATTGGTTGAAAATGGTTAAAGAATAAGAACTACCCTTTTGATACCTCGAAATAGTGGATCCCTCGTTCGCCAAGGGGCCTAACTGGTTCAAAACAAGTTGAATTTTGAGCAAATCTTGAGATCTATATCATGTTTACCATGTTTACCATGATTTACCATGAAACAACTAACAAATAGCTCGGTTCAGAAAAGAAGAAGAACAGGGATTTCAAACGAAGTGAAAAAAAATTTGGCGGCCATCTTGGATTTGGTAGCCATATTGGATTTTATCAAACAATCGCCGTTTTCACCATGAGTCCTCCAGCCGATTTTCATTTTAGGACCACCGTTGGAAACCTGAGAAAAAATGCTACAAGAAACATTCATAAAATTAGGTGTGTAATGGCATTAACTGAACAAAACAACCAGTTATTTGTAGCAAGGTTCACAATTATGATATGATTATTGTGATATTTCCAAAATTTGCTATGAAACAAACTACAAACGACACGGATAAATAGGCGAGCTAGGGTTTATAAACAATGTGAAGAAAAATCGACGGCCATCTTGGATTTGGTCGCCAGGTTGGATTATATAAAAAATCGCCGTTTTCGCCATTATCCCCCAATCGATTTTAGTTTTAAGACCACCATCGGAAAGCTGAGAAAAAATGCTATTAGGAACACTATGGCGAAAGCGGCGATTTTTTGATAAAATCCAACATGGCGATATAGTGAAGGTAGTACAACGTGGCCGGTTGCGATAGGCTGGGCACGTGGCCAGAATTCCCTAGGAAAGAGTCGCCAAAACTATTTTCAGCAGTGAACCAGGAAGTGGCCGTAGACTTCGAGGCAGCTCCCGCACCCGATGGGTATGCGCTGTCGAAGACGATGCACGTTCAGCTGGTGTTCGTAGGTATTAGAGAATGGAAGCCCAGGACCGACAGTACTGGAGGACCATAATTCGTTCGGCGCTGGAACGGTAACGGACCGTTGCCACTAAAGTAAGTAAGTTAATGTCCCCGATCACGCCCACTACCGACGTCAGGTCCAATTTCAACTGCAATTACTGCAAAATCCAAATGAGGTCTAATTTCAGTTCGAATTAGGTGATACCATTTTAAAGCACATCTAAATCTAAGTCTAATTCAATCGCAATTTCGACATGCGAAAATCTAATTGAAAGTCCCAATTTAAGTCTAATTATAAGTCCAATTTAAGTCAAATCATGGTTTATGGTTTAATTTCCAATCCAATTTTATGTCCAATTTAAGTTCAATTTTATGTTTAATTTCGTGTCCCATTTTAGGTAAAATTTCAATTCTGATTTAATTACAATTCGAATATAACGTCCTATTTTAAGTCCAGTTTCATGGCCAGTTTAAGTGCAATCTGATATCCAATTGAGGTCCAGTTTCAAATCCCATTTAATGTCCTATTTTGAAACTGAGTTAAATCCAAGTCATGTCTAATTTGATGTTTAATTTAAAGTAAAAATTCAAATTCAATTATAAGTCCAAATCGGAGTCAAATTTGTTGTCTGATTTCAAGAACAGTCTTAAGTCAAATTTCAATTCTAATTTGAAGTTTAATATCAAGTCCAATTTTAAATCTGATTTCAGGCTCTCCCAGTTCGTCTCGAGGCTGGTCTAACATGCCATTCATCATATGTTCGAATTTTTACTGGGAAATGTTTTTAGATTCAATAGAATCGTAGCACCAGCCTCCCAATTGTCCTGTGCTCTAACAACTGGCCGAAGTCTGCCGAATAAAAATATAAATTGAATAAAAGGTTAACCCTATCAAATAACATTGAAAGCATTAAAATCAGCCGATGGAGATGAATGAATTAAAAATTTAAAATACTTTTAATCAATAAAAAAAATTAGGACCGGTCGAAAATAAACGGAGAAAATTAAACATTTGAAAGAAACGGGTTTATACGTATTTTTGTAGATTAGTTTTTGAAACCGAGTCGATTGGTCTATGAAGTATATTTTCAACTGGAACATATTCTTTGAAACAAAAGTGGTCAATTTTAGTCAGGAAGGCGAAATAGCACAAAGCTTTGAATCTAGATTTGGTTTGCTTTACGTTGATCATATTGAGATATCTTAACTAACAGGATCTTTTTATGATTAATTGGATTCAGCGATTTCATTAACAAACATTCAAACAAATTCCGAAAACTTATTGCCGCAATGTTAATTAACTCCCTGTTCAATTGTGGCTAAATTAATTCAATCTGAATAATTCATCTCTTTATTCCGGCCCGAATCCATCTCTCGGGGCAATAAAATCAAATGAACAAATAACAAGTCATCGCAGTCGACCGCAAATAATACAACGACATAATATGCGTTTCTATCATGAATTTATTCAATATATATCAAACGTTCCAAAAATACATCCACCAACACAGGGACGGAACCACTGCGCCGGGGCGAACGCTGCTGCACTTGCTATAGCAATATCAATAAAACGACATAACAAACATATCAGCAGATAGCAAAGCGCACAAACGATGATCTCGAATTACCTCCCACAGCACTCCCAAGTCGTTGGTGCGGTGGGTGGAGGAAGAATAAGACCATCACAGCACAAGATGGCAGGTCGTAGAAGGACGCAAACGAAATAAACCGAAAACCCGCAACAAAAAATATTATCACAGAGGAAAAGTTAAATGAGATTATGCAAAACCCTGTCTCGGTCGGTCGGGGAGAAAAAAAAAGACACGCCAGAGATGCTGCCGCTCTAGAGATGACCTAGGAAAAAGGATAAATTTTTATTGGAAAATATATATGGATGGGAGTGCTTTTTTTCGTCTTCTTCTTCCCCCATTGCCATCATTATCAGTTCTCACACACTCTCTCGGTCGCCCCTTTTCGGTGTAGGATCCTTATTTATTGAAGTGGAGTTTGTTAGTTCGCGCACTCTTCCGCGGCGCCGCCGGCCACCGGCCACCAACCGACGTTGAAAGCGTGCTTCGCTCGCAACGTGCAGCCAAGCACACCCGGAGTGGGGTGTGGTGTGCTATTGTGTAAGTTGGAAAATAAAAATGAAATCCTTAAAACGATATCGCACCGTTTCGTTTGTACATAAATAGGAAGGACCGGCGAAGCTAGGGTGGGACGCAGGGGCAACGAAATAGGCTCCGCCTATTTTCGTCCTTCCTGAGCATGTATATTGCGGGCTGTGAGAGACTTGCGGAGAGAGCGAAAGGATGGAAGTTTGTGCTCTCTGGGTTTCTTTTACGTTTGAGTCTGTATTTGTTTTTGATCCTTTCGATTTTTTCGTCAATCTCCGGCAAAGAGCATATTGGTGAAGAGATTCGCGTGGAAAAAAGAGGTGGTAAAATGTGCGGCTGATGATTGTCGCGATGACTGTAGGGCGACCTTATGTTTCTTGTTTGCAATAAGCGTTTGACACGGCAAATAAGAATGCATCAAAGCTTGTTGTTATTTTTTTAATTGAATGTTATGAATATATGTACTGTTGTTTACTAACAAGTGTTTTAGTTAAACCAAGTTTCTTTGCAGTCGCAATGACAATTCAAGTGTATTACAATCCGGCAACCCTGCTGGTCGCTAGCGAATGAATACTTAAGAATCCTAATCAAATCGAATCACCACAGTCATCCCAATCATCGTCATCACCATCATCATCATTATCATCCTCAAATTTGTAACACTCTTCATGGGCTTCCGCTCTACAGAGGGGAAGGCGTAGACAAAGTGGAAAGCGCACCCCTTGCGTAGTGAAATTGAGGTGCGTACGGGGAGGTTTGGCGAACTTTCGGTATCGCTTTTCCATACAGCACAGGTCAGAAGCTGCTCCTATGTTCTATATGCTGCTGCTGCTGCTGGTACACGCGGTGAAACCTCCTTGTTTCGGAGGCAAACTAGGCAACAGCAGCATCGGTCGGTGTGGCAATATGTTCCGTTCGACTTTCGACCCTCGCCAGTAGGGTGAATGCAACCAGTGCGAGATCAGCAATTCCAGGGACTAGATCTAATCGAATTCTCAGCAAGAGATGACAAGGGATGCAGTTCTGAATAACATTTATTATTATCGTTATTAGATTTTATTGATGCGTGATTGGTGACGACGAAAAGGGGGGATCCGCGGATGACAAAAAGCGACAAGTGCTGCAAAGTGCCATTTGCGCGCTGGTTATGAGCCTGTTATTAGGAAGGGAAGTTTCTTGTGGAAAATTAGTTTGAATAATTTTGAAGTGCGGTTCAGAATGTCCACTGCGTTTATGGTCGACAGTATCCTGCAGGAAAAGGATGTAGAGCATTGTAGCATTAATCGGTTGCATTCGTCCAGCCGAGTCAGTGCCGGCGGTGACTCGTCCGTGGCGTCGGTGTCCGGTTCGGATAGTGAGTTCGATGAACACGTGTCCGATCTGAAAGATTCCAACAGCTTGTGTGATTCACCGAAGAGTTTCCACAGCTACCACCATGTGAACAATTCGTCCTTCTCGGACGACGAGCTTGGACCGGCGACGGTTATTCGTCCCTACAATGGTTCCAGTGCGAACGATGAAAACAATATGCTGATGGATTATTGCTGTGGCAAATGTGGCCACTATCAGCCGGAACCGATGGTCCGGCATGGGGCGGACGAGAAGGGTTTCTGCAGCGGCGAGAGTGATTATGAGTTTCGGTGTCAAAAGTGTGGTTTTAGTGAATTTATTGCCTCCAAACGGACCATCCTGAAGGAGGCAACCAAACCGGTACTGAAGTTCAGTGTATCGGCAATTCTGGGTGATAAAAAGGAGTGTGTGAAAGTGCGAAACGGTAAGTTGAGGTCGAGAATAATCATGGTTGTGGTATGAAGTCATGATTTCTGACGAATGTCTTCTGAAATTGTTTCAATAATAATATTTATACAACATAGGTTTTGGTCCGCTTACAACTCAAAAGCCATAAGTGTCGTTAATTTTATATACGAAAAAATCGGGGTTATTATAGAATTGGATCAATTACACTAAAACTGTAATAACATAGCTTATTTTGCTTTTCAAACTCTTGCACACGATGGGAATTGAAATATAATGAGTATTTTAAATTTCATAACTCAGCTTTTGGGTCAAATGGTTGGGTGACTTTTTTACGTACAGCAAACCCGTTTATTTTTTGCCAGTTTGCCTTTTCCACATGATGAGGAACGTGCTGCTCGAGCCAAAGTTACTGATACCTGATACCAGTACCATAGTTAACAATGATTTAATTTAATTTATATAGGCGCTATTGAATATTGACGGTTAAATTTCGAAATCGAAGGAAATTCGTATTAAAGGAAGGAAATGTATTAAAGACTGTTTTGAATCAAGATAAAATCATTGAAGGGAAATTTGGAAAGTAGTCAGGCAAATAAACCAACAAAGTCAAAAAAAAATTAGTAAACCAGGACAATCGTGTTGAAGAAATATTCAAAATTTCTGACGAGCTGTTGAGGACGTGCGTAATTTGAATCAGTCCTACCGCCATGAACTTCATTTCTGTTGTTTTACTTAAAAAAAGTTATAAAGCTGTAAAATTGTCACTAACTTTAATTAATAATCATGCTTTGCAATGCCAACCATTTACTTGTAACTGGAATGAGTCTGATATGTTCGTGGTGTTGGAGAAGGATGACAAACGTAATGTGGAGCAGTAACGTGGAATATTCTGTTTGTGTTCGGTATTAACAATGATATTTCTACTGCATATGCAACATGCTTTTATACCTGGCAGTTCCGAAACAACTAATTTATTAGAACTACCTTATTTTGGCTTGCGTGGTCATCAAATTGACGGCATCCACACTGAGCATGGGACATTAATTGCGATAAAATCGGAATATCTGTCACGATGGTTGATTGGTTAGACACGACACCGACGGGACTCTGTTGAGAAAACTGGTATGTCACAATGCAGCTAGCTTAGTAACAATTCCATCGTCCCCCAGGGCAGTATCTTGGGACCCGTACTCTTTTTGTTATTTACCTCATTGCACACAATTGTTATATGCGAATGACACAAAAATCTATCAGCTTATTCAACTAGCAATGATTGGTCTAGACTTCAAGCATTAATTGATTTGTTCGTTGGTTGGCGCGCTGTAGTTAAGCATTTTTAAATGCACTGCGATGTGCTTTCACTGCAAAAAAACAGCATGTGGTCGACGGCAGTGACGTTGCCAGGATTTTAGTTTGGGGGGAGGACTAGCAATTTTTTTTATTAGAGAAGTTTTAAACAAAAGAGGTTCACTCGTCTCTGGATGGGGATGGAGGGGGGGGGGGGGATAAGCAATTATGCAGAAAACCATTTGTTTAAGAAATATATTTCGTGATTATGTTACAAGTTTTTCTTTCGAATTAATTAATTAATTTATAAATTTATTTAACTATTTAAGTATTCATGTTACACAAATAACCATCTAATGGTTTTCAAAAGTTTGCGTACAATTTGATTTCTGCTAATTAGTTTGCTGTTGAGAAGAATGTTTTAAAAGATTTTTTAAAGACTGCATAGCTTCTGGTACTTTTATACATATTCGGCAGGTTTCACAGACATATACTACGGTGACGAAAGGCTTTTTCCGCCAACATCAGTTACACAAATGGTTAGCAAAAAAGTGTTTGTTCAATTCGATTGAGAGAATAAGTAGAAGTTTGAAAAATAAAGGCATAAATAAGGTATAAATGGAAATCGTCAGCATCAGCGTATAGGTGAAGTTTACAGTATAGTAGTTACTCAGAAAGATCATGAACACCGAAAACAAAAGCGGTCTTGAAATTGACTTGCATGTTACGTTAGACAAGTCTGATTTTATGACTCATTGAACTCAATATATTGACTGAAGTTTTTGGAGCGTCTTAGTAGAATACGAAACCTAAAAATAAAAAAGAATAAAACTTATCCAATTTTATTCTACTATGTGTATTTTATTCACGACAGATACGTATTTCGCCTACGACTTGCAGGCTTCCTCAGTGTCTGTTTTCGAATTTTTAGGTCAATATATTGTGTCGGCCAGACAGTTATGAACGAATGAGATTAATAGCACATTTTTGAAGTGAAAATGAACGCTTTAGCTTTATACAAGGTAAGGCATAGTTGATTGAGTCAAAAGCTTTGCTAAAATCAAAGAGTACCATAACTGTAGCAAACTTTCGATCTAATGCGCAACGTATAAAATTTTCAATTTTGATGAGCGCAGAGGTAGTGCTACCGTATTTACGGAATCCTGATTGGTGAGGACAGAGTAGACTATTTGGAAGAAATAGTTATTTAGTTGTTAAGCTATTGGACCTTCAAATAAATAAATAAATAAAATAATTTGAACGATGATGAACAAACGGAGAGCTCTGAATTAAATTTGTTTTTAAAGTGCAAGCCAAAAAATTTCGGAGGTGGCTGCGATTATTCTACTATGCTCTCTATGTTACAAATGCATTATCCTCTGTTCCTGCAATGTCATCAACGTCTTTCACTGGTAAAGTTCAAACTCGCATCACTGATTTTTGGGATTTCAAGAGCAGTTTTTATGGTGAAAACAAATATTATGTTCACGAAAATATATTCATTGCGCTTCGAAAGACGGGAAGAATAGAGCGAGAACAGTTTCATGAACATAACTATTATTTTAAGCATGAAAACTGCTGTTAAAATTCCTGAATTCAAATTTGGCTTATAATTGAAGTGACAAAAACTGTAATTTTTAATATTTGTTAACTGTTGTTTTCTGTTTTTTTAAGTAACTATGAAAAGTGAAAAGTTTTCTCAAACAGGCATAAAACCTCAACATCTTTGTATCAACAAATAACAAAAATCCAAATGACACATATATGAAACTAAGACTAACAGCTTAACTACACAACTTAATATCAACGAAGATGTTATTTATAAAGAAAGTGCACTTAGGGGAATTGTGGGTAAGACGAACAGGTAAGACGAAAAAAAAAGACGAACAGGTTAAGAAGAACATCTAATATAATACAGAGAGCTTATTATTTATAAAACCTAAATACAGTTTACTTCAGTTCAATATATTGTTTTCAAAAGCGGCTAGTGAAATATTTAACAAAAAATATTTTTCAATGTGTATTTTGAATATTAAAAATGGTCCGAAAAACTAAACTTTTTTAGTGCTGTGAGTGAAACGGACAATATGTGGGGGTAAGATGGACAGGTATTCTAAATCGCCCCAACTGAGTAAGTCTCTTTGTAGCGATAGTAGGATGTATTCATGTATGTAATAATACGATTCTTGATGTAGGTATACATGCTACATACGTAACGTTTATCAAAGTAGCAGCATTGTATACGTTCAATCCTCAACCGATTTCGGAGTTATTTCTACGAATTGATTGAATCTATTTTATTAAAACGAATCGAAGTCACACTGAACCAAACAGTAAATAAATTTTCATGATCTGCTTCTACGCTGGATAGTCCTTTTTCTCTGGTAATCGGTAGACGGTACGCGCAAGTTTTCAAAAAGCTGAAAATTTTGCGCAAAACTTTTCTGCGGCTTACAAAAGAACACTGATTATAAAGCACTCTGGTTCTGGTCACCCGTGACCAGAAAACTTCTTCCCGCAACAGCGCAACGTCTGCAATGGCGAAAAACTCAACTTTTCTCTCGTTGCCGTAATGAACTGTTCAATCGTTGTGTGGCCCTTAAAAGGACCGACTGTTTGATTATCATAATTCTGGTTTGCAATAAACTTGCACTAACGCACTTAAGGGGACATAAACGACTGAAACTTTTGAAACTTATTTATTTTTGTTTTGTTGGTAGTAGCTTGACAAAGACTTTTATAACTTTTGAGCTTTGTAAACGAAACACAACCAGAGAAAAAAGAAAAAGAAGGGAATCTTATTTTTGGCCATCTTTTCTTCTTCTTTTTCGTTTTTCTCAAGATGTATTTCGTTTACAAAGCTCAAAAGTTATAAAAGTCTTTGCTAAGCTACTACCAACAAAACAAAAAAAAAAGTTTGTTTCAATACGTTGTGTAGTTTTTGAGAAAAAGGAACATAAAGTTTGAAAATCGTGGTTTTTCAGGAGCTGCGTTTTATTCCGTCGAGGTTGTTCCACGCCGCACTGGCATGCTTATGTGTATGATCGCTTTTCGGCTACTTCCCGTGGTCGGATCATTGCAAAATTAGTATCAAAATAAGCGGAAAAGACAGCAGAATCAAAATCTGAAATAAAAAAATTATGAATTTTTCAAAAATTTTTGTCGTTTATGTCTCTTTAACGTAATTTTCTTTTCGACTTGTTGCAACGGACCAACCGGAAAGCCTCAGCAGCTATGCAATCGACGAAGCCATTCGTGTATGGTCATGAGTCACGATGAAATACCAGTCCAGGTGGCCAGCTGCAAGTGACGTGGGATAATGCTGATCTTTTTGTTGTCGCGAGCAGCATATTTCCTGCCAATTTCAGAACATAAGCAGCCAGCTATACCATCACGGCAGCGAGACGAGTGTTTCAGCTCCAACACGCTCAGCATACTTTCCTTTCCTCAGCAGCCGATGAACAAGATCGACTGGGAACTGCAGACGTGCACGACTCGAGCGTGACTTTCGCTTACCCTTGATGCTTCCTCCTTTGCGCGTCCAGACATACCAATGAGATGATGGCAGTAGCTCAGCTAGCGTTTGAATAATGCTGTTCGCCGGCTTACCTCGTGTTATGTACCAAAGCAAGCGACAATAATCGATCCCGTCTATTTTTCATGGTCCATCATTCCATCATCTACGTTGAACAAACTGGAGAATTTAAATTTTAGTCTGTACAGAAGAGCAAAGTTACCAGTGAGCCAAAGAAAACTTACGCTACGTATTACTGTAGTATTGGTGATGGATAGATTTGTGTTGTTAAAGAAAACCGAGTGAAAAGCCCTAAGTTTCAAGTTTCTTAAGTTTCATTAATTACCGAAATCCGTTCTTTTAAGAACGAACAAATTCTTATATGAAGATGCAAAAGATGTCACTAAAACTGCTAATACTAATACTGCTTAGATGAAGATATAAAAGATTGTCGTTCTCCGCTGATCACGATAAAGTTTATTGGGCCAGCAATAATTAGGGTAAGTTAACCTATGGTGGACCTCGGGTACCGTTTCGGCGTTTATTAGCTTGTGCTTCTTATTTCCGAGGAGATATGACATGAACTAGAAAGTACTAAAAATACTACACAGTTCAGTTTTTTATTTTTAAATTTTAGCTGAATTTAACGATTATTGCTTTGAAATCGACATTTTCAACAAGCTAGGGTCCATTTTATGGTTAACAATGCGAAATGTCGCCATTGGTGGACCCACTTCATGCAAAATACAATAAAATTTCTATAATGGACCCGGTCGCTAACCTATTGTAAACCACAAGATCCATAAAAGGAAAACAGACATTCCAGCCTGTTTTAAAAAATGTGTAAAATATAGAGATTTGCAACATAAATTGATATTTTTTTAGGCTTAATCGAAAGTTACTCGTATTATAAGAGCCATCGGTTGCATGTTTAGCGTATTGAAATTAAACTAACTGCGGCACCGCTCGTGTTGTCGTTGGTGGTACAGGGATACCTCGATATAAGACAATTTATAATTTCAAAAAGTTGTCTTATATCGAAATTGTCTTATATCGAAACATGATTTTTTTCAAAAAAATTTGCCTTAGCGGTCGCCAATTTTGCTCTGTGTTGTGTGTTTACATTTTTTGAACTATTTATTATTGTTTGAACTATTACATTTTTACAATTTTTAGAGTTATTTTGAAATAATGAACATCCTCATGACGCTGATTTTGAAATGAAAAATTAGCTCTGGCATCGTTACCAGCTATGTCAAAGGGATTTGTTTCGATATAAGACAAAAATTGTCTTATATCGAATTGTCTTATATCGAGGTTGTTTTATAACGAGGCTGTCTTATATCGAGGTATACCTGTACAGCACAATAAGGAATTATCAAGGCAAATAGCAATCAAGGAGAAATAGTAGGATTTAATTTAGTTCTCTTGTAACTTTGTTATAGTAGAATTAAATGGAATTTTCCATCGATTTGCTCGTCGATTACTAAATTGTACCAATACATGTTCGATAATAATTGGAAATTATTCCAACCAATCACAAAGCGACAATTTCTAGTACGACCGAGTTTCAATTTTTCAATGACGCGCATTGTAAATCAATAGTTTTCTATATTTTCCAATTCGACTTTCCGATCAATTGGTGTGAAATGTAAATATATTGGAAATCTACTGAAAATTGACTGAATTATAAGCCGAAGCGTGAAAACGCGTTACCACTTTGATGCCGTCATTTCCAACAACCATTAAACATAGGTTCATTATTTTCAATTTTTCAATAGTTCATTTGGGCTAATTTTTCGAAGATTTTCCGATCGATTAGTGTAAGAATATTGAAAATCGATTGGGAAACCGCTGAGCTATTAGCGTTCAAAACCTGACCGCTTTTCGAGAAAGATTTTTTGGAATGACACCCTATCCCAAACCTTGCCGTAAGACGTAGTCCTACATCAAAAGTTTTTGTATTTGTATTTATGATTGATTCATCTGACAACTTTGATATTATCTACATGAATATGAAACTTAAGTCTAGAACAAAACTATTGCAGCTTTTTAGACCATGCTAGGCTTCTACTAAAGGCACAAGAAGAAACCCGTCGAAAGTCGAATATTTCTACTATCAACGTGAATATGTGGATATATGACGTTAGTGGTTCATAAAAACTGTACATGGTCCGATGGAATCTGGTTGTCAGTGAATTCGATGAACGAAGCTGTCTATGTAATGTTCGAAAATCAATACGTGACAGCAGAGCCGGCGAATCAATTTCAGTGTTATGGAGTTTTGCTGCAAAAGTTGCTTGAATCCTTCGAGGTCTCTCTAATGCCTCCAAATCCAATAGGTGGTATCGGTCTACGTAGCGGGAAAAGTTGTTAGGTAGACGCCGATGTCCCAGGGCGATACGAACAAATCTTCGTTGAACACGTTCTAACCTGGCTTTCCAACAGAGGCTATGAGGATTCCAGATGATACAAGCATTCTCAAGTATTGGGCGCACCAACGCGCAATACAAAGTCTTCAAGCAATGAGGATCTGTGAAGTCTCGATGGGTAAGGTTGGGAAAAATTAATTTTTTTAGATCTTTAACTCAGAACCGGTCAAAAAATATGGGCTTAAAATTTTACAGAAAGGAACAAGTGTACTAACTTTCTAATAAAGTCGGAGCAATTTCTGTGATACTAGTTTCTGTTGAATTGTTAAATAGTTTGAACACAAGGCTAGCCTAATCTCATCTTAAATTTATATTAATTTTTATTTTGGTAGGACTTGTAACTTTGTAACTAGAGCCCAGGTAACATTTTAATTGTATAATAGCTTATTAAACTATTGTGCAGCTAATTCCCGTGGAATAGGTGCTAGATAAGCTATTATACACTAAACATGTTACTTGGGGTAGTATGGAAATTGATTTGTTAATAGTTTTTGCAATAAATAAACCAACTTTGTAAAAATAGTTCCAGTCTCAAATCAAATTTCAAGTTTAATTTCAATTCCAATTCAATACAAAGTCTAATGTCCAGTTTAATTTGAGGTCAGGCTTCAAGGCTAAATTGGGCCAAATTTTAGTTCAGCTTCACACCAATCTACAATTTCATTTCCAATTCCATGCCAATTATAAATCGAAGTTTAAGTTTAATTTTGAGCCAAATTACAATTCTACGTTCAAATCCTCCGGGGTGCTCCGGCTGGATCACGTTTCCCACCTGTCCTATGAAATTCAATGTAAAAAATCCTCATGGTGCAATCTGGAATTCCGTTCAGTTTTTCATTCACTACTCGAAGCAATAGTTGGAGGAGATCGAGCGGCTGAATAACGAAGTCGGCGAACCTGCCCAACGTCCCAGCTGTGTTCCATCGAGAATTTTTGGGCAAACCAGAAACCTAAGATCTACACCAACAATTTTGTCGCGAAAACTGAGGAGGAACTGATAAATAAAATGAAGAAAGAACTCAAAAACATGTCTACACGCATGTTTTCGTCTGTCATGGCGAATATTCGCAAGGGCGCAGGATTTTTTTGCGAGTAAGTTAATATAATTCCGTTCTATGGGTAATTTATCAAACTCAACCAAATTGTCTTAGTTTTTTTTCACCATCCGAAAAAAGTCAATTTTTTAAGGCATACGTTAGGCTTACATCTCTCGTTAAACAGATGCACTATTACAACCAGGAAGTCGTAGAATAGTATAAGCAGGATCATATTAATTCTATTGATGTATGAATCCCCTAAATATTCCAGATTTTCGTCTTATCGAATTAATCCATTTTTTGACGGCGACGGCCTCTTGAAGGCTAAATGAATTTATAAAACATTTATTTCTACTTAGTTTTAAGCGCTAACTGGAGGGTCCTGCAAAAGTTGTTCCTTTCCGGGTTTCATTCAGCTTTAGTCAGCTCAGTTCACCTAGTTTTAAAGTTCCATTTTCCCATGAAATATCACAAGAACACTCCAGCATATTGAAAATGTCACCTCCCACATTGCGGTGCAACGCAATGTGGTTTGCCTGGTTTCGGGTTGCTTTAAAATCACGTCTGTTGTGCAATGAGCAATGAGCTTATCACCGAAAAATTACGAATCCATAATCAGAGACCAGCGAACATCAGAAATTTGATTTATTTCCATCCACAGTCGGCATCCTATTCATCTGCCATATTATTTAATAGCACCCTGAAAAGCGCCACTCAACCAACCATTGAACAAACCATTTAACAAGCGCTTACCGAGAACAGAAAAAAATGGAGCACACGAACATGAATTTCATTCAATTCTCCCGGGGCTGGCACTATTTTACAGTGCAACAGAAAAAGCCATGTCGCGAAAACGATAAATTGTTTCATTTTTGTCCACTTTACTTGTACACAAGAGTTGTGTCGTTTTTCGCGCGTTGTTAAACATAAATCGATTTCATCGGCCTCCAGGACTTTCCGGGCTTGCTGGCTGTCGGGTGGGTGGGTGGCGGTAATTTTCCCACCATAAAACATAACGGGTTTCGCAGTTGGAATTGTTTCAAAAACTGGCAAAAATGATTATAATTACAGGCCGTTTGGCAGTGTCGACTGGAGTTATTGCCGTTGTTGTTTTTGTTGTTGTTGTTGCCTCTGCTGTTATTGTTTTTCTGCAGCATCGAAGTGCTGCTACTGCAAGTGGCGAGTTTTAATATGTGCGTGTGTTTTTGTTGGCCGACCGCGTAAAACAACAACGACCGCGACGCGGCACAAATTGTTATGCACTCTCTGGTGAAATTGTTTATGATGTGAATAATAAATTTTCTACCAAATTTAGGGATGAATAGCTGCATCCGGCAGTGCGGTTTGGGCATCAAAAGAGGTGGCAACTGTGGTGTGGCTGCAGGGAACAGGAAAACATTGTTCTAGGAAAAAATACTGCTCGCGTGCTCAGAAATGTGGGAGGTTTGGACTCATTTCCGAGCGTTTAACGTTGAAATGGGCTGCGGGGGTGAGCATAATTATGTGCACATTATGTTGCTCCTCACGCAATCGTGATAGCCGACGGATTGGGGAGTGAGGCTGAGCATATATTAAATTAATTGTTTATTAATTGTGTTTTAATGCATGTTAAATTATGTCGCGTTGACAGCGAGCTCTTGTTTTATATTTTGCGGAGTATCGTAAGTCAGTTCAGTTTATGGAACCCATGTATTACTTCATTTTATTTTGTTGCAGAAAAATTATGATAATGCCGTGTCGATTGGGTTGATAATATTTTCAAAATTGTTTTTCTGGCTTGGTTTAAAGTGATTAAATCAATTAAAATAGTTGAATTTTAGAATCGCACAATCTGGAAAGCAACAGCATCGCTGACAACGGCAAGCGTAATTCCGCCCGATAGTCGTTGCATGTCGGCTCGGTGGTTGTGTTCTGACCGACCGTTCTAAACGACAAAATACCGTGAGCTTGTTATTGTTATGATCAGATTGTGTCCGCCACATAATTACCCGCGAGTACATTCGTAGTTTATCATATTGCACTTGCACGTTTCACCCATCCTTTCGTCCGCCGATGCCGCCGCTCCGCTGAACCGCCGCCGTGGTTTGGACGAGAGGTCTTAAGCGGATATGAGTAAATTCCTACACAGTAGTGTAGGATGACTGCCTGTCGGTCGCTCATGTTGGTCTTCGCCAGCAACATCGCCGTCAATGAGGTTCGCCGTTTGCGTTGTCCGGTCCTGTCTCGGTCGATGTTAGCGGCAACTAGAACGAATGGACGTCCGTTGCATCACTGCACTCGAGAGGGAGTCGGTGCAGAAATAATTTATATGCAATTAACACCTCATTTGATGCAAACAAATGAACATCGTGCTCTCGATTATCGAGACAAGATAAGATAGAGTCACCGCGTGTCGGTGCTTGGGTGCCGGGCTGAGGGCGGCGAAGCAGAAAATCCACAGTAACAACACTGATCGCTTCTCGCCGCTAAAATGATGGCAATGCCGGCGATGATGGCGAAGTAGGTGACGGTGACGCTGATAATAAGGCTTATGGGCACGTGGGTGTTGGAAATAATCGGCTGCCCTGCGGGGTGGC
This sequence comes from Sabethes cyaneus, assembly GCF_943734655.1. Lineage (NCBI taxonomy): Eukaryota > Metazoa > Arthropoda > Insecta > Diptera > Culicidae > Sabethes > Sabethes cyaneus. Next base: position 232,640,665 of record NC_071354.1, read on the forward strand.
TTCGGTCGAACAATTATTGGCCACCGACCGCTAATTAAGCTGTTGTGGTCGGTTAATTGTATCTTATTTCGTTGACAGTGTGATAATTGTTGCACGAGAAACGGTGCCTGAAAATATATTTATCTATTGCGGAACTATTTAGTCGTACGATTTCGAGGAATTGGTGGCGTATGAAGTGGATTAACGAGTTCTATTATTAACTTCAGTGAGCTGAGTGTCAGTCTACTTTAATTTCAATGGGAGCAATGTGTCGTCTAAAGTGCACGCGGGATACGTTGCTATGCTTCGAAACGATCACAAGCACAGTAAATATAATCAACTTAGAAAACCAGAAATTGATATTCTACGAAATTACGAGAAACCAAAAAAAAAGTAGACTACCTCATATAGCGGGTGGCGGCAGTTTAGTTAGTAAAACACTCGGGTACCAGCGGAGAGAGTGTGGACGCGGGCCCCACCTGCCATTGTCTCGATATATTTATGGTTTATGTAGAATTTTTCATCCAATTAATCATTCTTCGCATCAGACACTGCCTCCCTTTTCAACAAAAAAAGTAGACAATTTCGAAAAGTCCTAATAAATTAAATGGATTTTGAAAACCGACATTGGCATGGAATAATTTTGTTTTGAGTCAAATCAATTAAAAATCTACCGAAATAATCCAACTTTAGTGACAAATTGACCATGATTTGCTATACCCCAAGCGGTGAAAGTTTTATGATTTATTGCTTACTTACGCCTGGATGGTACAGAAAAGTCAATGAGTGTGTTACCATTCAGGCACACCGCTCATATGTCCATATTGAATTTGTAAATATGTATTGTCATCTTGTTTATGAAATAATTGTATAAGTGTATAAATTGGAATCTAAATAAATATATGTTATTATAAGTAGGGAAAATTCGATATTAGCTGAGGGAAATACAAAAATGCACTCCAGTCAGAAGTCGACTTTAGAAGATTAAAATGGTATCGCATGGTATACAACCCTGCTACTGAGGAGGATCGATCTGAGTTGCCCGATTAAATGATTAAGTCGATCGATAAGAGAGGAAATTTTGCTGAATTAGAGAGGTACCTGGGAAAGCTACTGGGTTGAGCAAATCACAAAGGTCTTTTCCACTTTAACTACCGTCGTTGAAACATCGAATAGTGAGTGCTAAGAGCTATTTAGCCAGATATATCGAAGAATCGGATATCGAACCGATAGTGAATTTGATACTATAAATTATAGAAAGTGGATCAGAAGTGTACCCATAATTTGGAGCTTTGATTGATCAGGTATGCTTCGCTTTGGTTGGTGGAATTCAACGCTCCCAAGACTTATAACCCAGTAGCTCTAACCTCCCCATTTTCCGACAATGCTTCTTATTCAGGACCCGTGAGTTTTACTGCAAGTTTTCCACGTGGTCGTTCGGACACACATCAATTACTGGAAAACGGCCAACTTTTGCCTCTAGACCGTCCAGTGGTACCTTTTGGCGGGATTTCACCTGTACCACGTGTCGATGAAGTAACCAATAGTACGCGGTGAAGGAGTTCAACGCCTGTACGAAGGCTCGGAAGCATCCCGAGATCGTCAATTGTCCACCGATTATCGTCCTCGTGGCTAGCAGCAAACCCGATAGCCGTCAATACGGGCTTGGCAGCAAAGATCCCCATAATATCGACGCAGGAGAGAATATCGTACGGAAAAGTAGCAGCAGACGGAGCCGGCCGGCCCAATACGACATTGCGATTGAGTAGGTGAGGTTTAGGTAATAAACGGTAATTGTAATCGATAAGGAAATTTAGTGCCTGCACCAAACGAAAGTTAATCTAGAAATGCCCATGGAAGGTAGCAGTACCCGATTAAATGAAAACAACAAAATTATAACAGGATGAGTTATAAATAACAATTTTTTTATTTAAAAACCTCCTTTGCGTTTTGTTATAAATTAGGTCTCGTTAGTAGTTAAAATATCAAAAATTGTAACAAAAATCGCTCTAGGTATATCGCATACATATCAAAGAATGATACAATTCGATTTAGTTTATATCAAGAAGTATCACAAAAACCAGAATTCTGGCCTGCTTTAGAACAAAAATGTAACAAAGCGTGTAATGTGTAACAAAGTAAGTAACAGAACGAGACAGAATCTTTGTAAAACATTTTGCGTGTCGCAAGTTTTTCTATCACGTTTATAACAAACTTTGATAGAAATATCAACTGGAGCTATAATTCTGTAATATTTTTGTTAGAATTATTTGATCGGGTGTACAGCACCAAATCTCTAATTAAAAATCGAGTCACTGAAGACCAACAAAGCCACCGGTAAGGAATACTTACCAGTAGAGCTTTATAAACATGGCCGGTAAACACTGACAACGGCTCTACACTGGCTCTACAGCCAGAAATTTGCAGCAGATTTTCGCATAGTAAAATGTGTCTGTATAGTTAATTTTATGAATTTATCATAAGAAGTAGTTTAATGGAAAATTTTCAGACTGGGATGGACGGTTAGTTAAGTTAGGAAGGTTTTCCGTTTTATTCTACTAAGATTATACTACACGATGTTCGCATTAATGATAATTACAAAATTTCACTACACTATAATTACACTATAGTTATAACATAGTTAAACTAACCATCCGCTCACGTAAAAAATCCGCAGATTTCGTAATTCACGCACGCGCGCGTGTGTGTGTGTGTGTGTGTGTGTGTGTGTGTGTGTGTGTGTGTGTGTGTGTGACGCTTGACTTTAGTCGTCTATTTCTCGGAGATGGCTGAATGTATTCGATCGCCGTTAAGGTGAAATTAGTGATCATTGAGATATCATCATTTTATATTTGTATTGTTTTGCGAATAGAATAGAAACTGTAAGTGACAAATAACCAAACGCATTGTGTGTGTACATGCAGTTTGACGAGCAATGTTATTAAAACACGGGAGTATTGTATAACTTATGATGAACATTTCAGCTAAAGTTACGCGAGAGCTTAGGGGCCGTGCATTAATTACGTAAGGTCTTTTTCCTCATTTTTGAACCCCCCCTCCCCCCTATATAAGATTTTGTAAGATTTTGGCCAATCCCCCCTCCCCCCTTAAAAATCTTAGTAAGATTTTTTGAAACATCAAAATTCAAGTTTTATTTAAAAAGCTAGACATTGAAAGAATATTGAAACAGCTAACAAAGTTCAAACAAATTCATAAAAACCAAAATTCAAACATATTCATAAAAAAACAAACAATATCAATTATCTGTTATAAATCCCTTTATGGCCCACTCACGAACAGAACGTATTTCACCATTGAGGTTGTCAATAAATGTTGGTGTATGCTCAGAAACTCACTAGCGTTCACTTAATTCGCATTGATCCAATCTAAACCGTCTGAACACGTGTCCTCGTCAAGTAGTGAACTTCTTTGCCTCTTCTAGATGACACGCGACATGGTCTTATGTTGGAATTGGCACTGCGTTGCGTCTAATGTACAGATCTGTAATGACCATCCGCGATTTCCTTTGAAGCAAAATACTGACCCCACTCTGGTCAGATGCGGTAGGCAAGATCTTTGGGAACAGAAGAACAATACATCCCAAGAAACATTTTTGTTGTATAGTAGCTTATCAAGCACTTGTTCCATTGGTGCAGCTATACATTAGTTGAGTAAGCTACTTTTAAACAAAATCATGATATCATAATGGATTGCGACTGCCTTGCGGGATTGGGATAGGCAATTGCAACGAAATATGTTGGAATAATTGCATAAACCGATGACAGAGGCTCTGGAACAAGTAGGCCAATTGCTGTTTGCTTGAGTGGGCAAGGCTGAAATACTCAGCAGGTTGCTACGCATTTCCTTGCAGCATGAAAGATTTCGATACTTCACAACTTAACTCATCAATTTAAAAAAAAATGTAACAAATAACATGAGTTGCTATTAAAAATGTGACTTTTTCATAATTTTTTGGCGTGTGAAAATCTTACGTAAGAAATGATTAAACCCCCCGCCCCCCCAAATAAGATTTTGTAAGATTTCGCGGAACCCCCCCTCCCCCCATTATGCCTTACGTAATTAGTGCACGGCCCCTTAACACAAAATTCGCTGGTATTCTTTACCCAACGTAATGTTCCGTTAGATTTCTTTATTTCTTTCTTAGTATTTTGTAAGGCACCACTGGCTTACTACGAGCAAGAGATAAAAGAATCGGGGGCTCCGCAGCCGCAAGGTTACCGAGTCTGCCTTGACAAGCGAGTGGTCGTGGGTTCGAATCTTAGTAGAATCAAAGCCATTCGATGCCAAAGGACTTTAGCATGGGTTTATTCTCAGACCCCTCATTTACCCTTCCTTCATGTTGAATTCTATATTTACCCTCTGAAGCCTCTCGACAGTGCAAAAGTCCCTCCTATAGTTAAGTGTACTGGTCAGAGGAACGAAGGAGACCTCGCTAGGGACGGCTATAATATGGGATAGTGCTGGCAGTGAGGAATAAGTGGGTAAAGTAGATCAAGCTTTGAAGAAAGGTTAATTCCAATACACACAACCACGCATAAAATTTAATAACCATATCGGACACTCAGTAGCGATTATAGCAAAAAGAAATGCAGTGCAGGTCATACAGCAAACACCTGGGCGATATTACAATAGATCAACTATACTGGTCGCAGTAATGAGTCCACACATGGAAAAAAAGAGATAAAAGACAGAATACGAGAATCTCCCTGCCGCATGAAAGAGATGCACTCTGAAAAATCGATACGTTCATTTACCGGTATAATTTTGGAAACATCTGGTTTGCAGTCGGCTTGCATTTCGTCTTATGTTTAAGAATAAAGTAAATAAAACTTGCCAGATATTTAGATGGAATGGTTTATATGAGTAAAAGTCGCTGAAACGCAAATTTTAAGTGAAAAGTTCGTTGGATGAAAACTGCGCAAGTTTTTACGCCAGTTGTACATACATATTTTTTTATAGTGCATGCAGAGTGTGTTTTGCATGCGCAAATGTAGATTAGGTGCTTGTGTGCTTTCATATTTTGTAAATTTCTGCCAACTGCGGAGATATATTGACGGAAAATGAGCCAGATATTGATGTGATACAATTAAATGTTTCTAACTACTGCATTTCAAGTGAAGTAATGGGCCGGTTTTCTTTAAAATATTCAGGTAAAATGCGATACGCGATGAGGTTAGTATTGTGAGTGTGTTTTATGCTGAGATGATTTTGATGTGCGTGTGCTCATAAGCAGTTTTCTCGTCAGAAAAACATTTTTGTCGATGGAACTGAGTTGGATATTGAAGATTATCGATAATGTAAGACAAATAAACATTTATCCTAGCGAAGCTACTGTACTACATTTAAAAAATTGCAACTAAAGAGCCATTAAGACCTATTTACTAACACACTCAAAGCAGTCATGGTAGTCATGAATACATGATGAGACCTAATTTCTCGTTAAGCTTGTTTGAAAGGTATTACCACATTGTAGATCACTATTGAATTGTTTTCGGTTCGACGTTTCGTTTAAAAATTATAAGCAAAATATGAAAATTACGTGACACGATTTTCGGCGGAACCACTCAACCCATTTCAACAATTTTAATATCAAATTTTTAGGGAAGTTTTGTTGAAAACAAACAATCAGTTCAAAAGTTATGTATAAAAATGTGATTTACTAGGTGCCATATAGTCGGACGTTTCTCTGAGATGGCCGAACCGATTTATGCACTATTAGTCTTGCTTTAATGGTAATACAGCCTCATAAGTCACCATTGATTTGTTTTTAGATTGGATGTTTAATTTGGAAGTTATGAGTAATCGTATATAACACAATAAAATTTACAACAATGTGAAACGATTTTAACCAGATTAATCAGATTTTAATCATTTTAGTATCAAACGAGAGGTTTTAACGCTCTGAATATATCTGCTTAAATTGATAAGAAATGGTCTTACCGGTCGAAAGTTATTTGAAAGTTATTATTAGGGTGACCGTGAATCCACCGCGACACAATGTTTAGTTTTTTAAGTGCATCCAAAAAATAAAGTGTTTTAACAAAAGTTATAGAACATAGTAAAATAAGCAACTTTCCTGAATATAGAAACTGTCTATCTCTTAGTGGTTTCGAAATATATCAATTTGTTTGAAAAAGCACTTAAGATGGAATTCTACTCTGTAAAGTCGTTGAATAATGGAATTTCGTGATTTTTATGGATTTGTTGGTATTAAAGTTAAGTGTTGGGGTAGTGTATTGTTTTTGAATATGTATTTTGCATTGTTTAGATGCAAAAATAATGATTATTATACTGTTGGCAAATGGGCGCGTGAATGCTCACTAGAAAAAACTTACTTTGTGGCGGTACGTGCCGCTGCCGAAATCCAACGGAGTATTGGAGAACCGTATTTGATTGATGATTTCGAAACATAAGGTCAATACCTAAATTGTTTCGTAGTGGTTACTAAAAATTCGAAAAATTATCAAAATAGCGGAAATTTTTTCAAAAAAATCGATTTTTTTCTACTTTCCTGAGTAGGATTCCTTCTTAAATAACAGTAACTGCTCAATAACTTTGCTCACGATTTTTTATTGCTTTCGTTAGAAAGCCACATTTCCGTTAAGCTATTCAGTATATTAAATACATATGCATAGTATACTAAATGCACATTGATAATATCTAACACAACGTTAACAAGAGTTGAATTATGTCCGAAGACTTGTCGAATTCTAACTCAAATGACAAATGAGATTGTATAACAAAGGTTTCTTTCTGGATTTAATCGGGTTTTTTACGACGATTTATGAATTACCACGTTTTTTTTAATTTTTGAATTAACGGGGAATTTTTTACATCATTTTTCGAATTAATGCGTTTTTTTTCGTAGGAAATTTGGCTGGTAGGACTTCTTTAATGATAAAAAGCATTTAATTAGATCTCAGCTCACTTTGATTGATCGCATGTAATAGACAACAAACAACAACAAAATATTAGGCAATAACTAGTTTTGCATTGTGTGTCATAAAAATGCTGATATTTTTAATAATTTGTGTTGGATAGGACGGGAATAGGCAATTACGACGTAGCAGCAATATACCCTAGTTAACATTTAGTGCAGTTTTGAGTTGACTATACTCTTCGTAGTGTTCAGTTTTTTTTATTTTACTGATTTGGTAAAGGCATGTTAGCAGTGCGATGAACCGTTCATTCTTGACCAAAAAGAATGCTGACTTGTCTGTAATGAGCTTCATTTCGTTTAAAATTGGGATGGATATAAAATTACTGGACTCTTTAGAGAGTTTGAGGGTATCACCTCAAAAAACTGTTGGGTAACATCAAAGCCCCTCTCATTGCCTATCACACTAACTTCTGCGACGACTTTGAATTCGGTTGTAGCTCCAGCTTCTTTGGTAATGTAGCTGTTTCTGACTCTACGAGCACCACCGCCACTCTACTTTTGCGGTCATGGAGGCTTCCATTCCTGGCCCTGTACGGGTTGTACTGAACAAAACCTCTAAAACGTAGACCCTAGCGAATATCAGTGTGATTATTTCCTCACCCAACCTAAGTGACCTAACCGTCGCCTCACACGTCGATCTTTGCATCAATCCTGATGAGCTACTTGATATAGCATGCCATTCTTACTTACCGAATCCTTACGGACAGTTGCGGCTGTACCGGGGTGCAAGGATTTCGGTACTATGGTAGCTTCCGACCTTCCCAGCGTAGTCAAGTCATTCCTGCCAGAGAACAACAGTTGTACCGTGCATGTCTGTAGGTGTACGAAACAAGGTTCCCAAAATTCCAGACCAAGCAAGTGCAACAACTCCTATATAAATTTTTCCGATGACAGCTCTGTGCCCGATCCGAATCTGAACTGTTCCAATTCGCTGCTGGTTTACTACCAGAACGTGCGTGGACTTCGTACCAAAATCGGTGTTTTTTTTGTTTTGCTGTAACTGTGTCGAACTTCAATATTTAACGGAAACCTGGATTGGCGAAGATTTACTCGCAACATCTATTGGGAAACACATTTCCCGTCTTTCTTTAGAAGTGATCGTAACCGGCAGAGCAACAGAAAATCCTGTTGCTGTGGTGTCACCGATTTACGAAACACTTGAGTAGCTATGGGTGAAACCCTATTGGCTGATAGTTCTCTGAACATGTAACCTATTCACCCCCCAACCGCAAGAACGACATCTGGGGTATCAGCGAACATATTGACTCAGCTGGAAGTGTGTGTTCTCCTCTAGCGTCGAATAACGTAGCGCTGTTGTTCGGTGACTACAACCAGTTCGGTTTAGTTTGGAATGTTCCTGTAAACGGTTGCCCTACCATCGATTACTAACGCTCTCACGATTTTGCCTGTTCCTGTTTCCACGATCTGACACAAATCAATCCAGAGTTAAACAGAAACAGGAATAATCGCTTTAGATCTGATACTTGCCAATGATCTCGCCATACAACTTTGTTCGGTTACTGGAGCGGCCGTGCTTGATGCCAATCACCCTGCTCTTGATGCTCCAGCTCTAAAATGCTCGAGATAATCGTGAACGACGCTTTGTTCGATTGTTTCTGAAACATTCAGTATGTACAAATCTCGTTGATTTCGTCTCATTCTGCCTGCATCACAAGGATGAAGGAGTTCAAATTATTGCAGTGTAACACGGACCTGAAAGCAGCGGCATTCTCCTTACCAGGCTTGAGAAGCATGAAGTTTCCACACCTTTCTGCAAGTGGCTACATTCGCACCTGTCACACCGTAGCCTAAATGTAAAGTTTGGGTTCGAAACATTCAACTCATTCTGCAACATCTTTGGCGTACCACAGGGGAGCAATCCTGGACCACTGCTCTATTCTCTTTTTTTAAATGTACTGTCGATCTTTTTATGCCGACGATGTAAAAATCTTTCGAGTAATTAATATGGTTTTATATTCCTGCAATAAACGGCACCAATTTCGAAAGCCAACTCTATTAAATATTCTACAAGTTTAGCTTTTGGAAATTTCGAATATCAATATAGAGTCAAAAATAATTAATCGACATTCTGTACCTAATCCTGTTCCACTCAAAACCTGCTAAAGTTGTCGTTCGGTCCAAGTTTTGAATTATTCAAAATGTGCTGGCGACATTAAACTCTCGTTAATATCGATCGCCGAAAAACCACTTTCCTCATTACCCATGAAATCTCTATTGTTCAGCACCACCCTGCTGCTGCTACTGCTGTTGCCCTGCTCTGCTGCAAATTCTATAAAAGTCTATTTCAGCAGACTCTTCCCCAAGCCCATAAAAGCTTCTCAATCTGTTCCAAACTACCTTCCCGTGCCGTCGTCGTTCCTGCTGCTGCTGCTGTCACAAATCTCCGACGATGTTCAGACACCCATTCTCCCGAACGGCAGTTGCCGGGAATCTTGTCTCTGGCAGCGGCCCGCCTAAATTGAGTTAAATGCGAAAAACACTTAGCACGTAAACTGTTCCAGATTTGGCAAGCATGGCTCGGTGTGTGGCACGTTGCAACCGAAATACCGAAGGACGACGGCCTAAGTACCCAACAACAGTCACGCCACCCGACGTCGACGTACGGTGTGTATGTGTATTTTCGTTTGTCTTTCCAAGAGAATACCCATCCACCGGAACGTCAGACATCCCGAAGTATGAGAAACCATTCACCGTATTCAACGGAGGGCGTTTTTTCTTCGCGCTGGAGTCCACCCCCCAGAGAGAATCGATTTCGCACCCTCCGACGTTCCGACGGGTCGGGACTCAAACTCAGACACAGACCGACCGTAAAGCTAAAGAGTGCGGCTTGCTCAGGCTGGCTGGCTGGCTGGATATAATATAATTTGCGTCAGCTGGCAGCTCACTTAGGGAATCATCCGGTACTTTCCCGCTCGCTGGCGTTACCTGCCAGAGCCGAGTTTTTGGCTACGAATGGAGTCGTTTCTTTGGCCCGATTCACGCAGCAGCAGACCTTGAGCCGAGCCAAGGAGGTGGCGGTCGTTAGGAAAATAAACATGTTCGAATGCAGGAAAATTTGGCACCCATTCGAACATGAGCTCATGTTTTGGCAGTTCGGTCGGTTTGGGAAGACAACATTTGATACACAACCAATAACGTTGACCCGAACCGAAATTATTTGGTGATTCTTGATGACAAGCAGAGAAGCAAAGACTTTTTGGGTTCTTACCAGACGTAAAGATAAACGGTGAAAAAATATTTAAACAGCGGAAATTCTGTTAGCTCTGCACCTTACATTCAAGAAAAAAATGACATTTTGATCAGTCCAAACGTCAGAAATAGGCTGTTTCCACAGACAATTGCGACTGAACCAAATAATGCGAACTGCACTGTACCGCTAACGAGACCCCTCCCGTTCGATGTTCGATAAAGAGTGTTTATAATTTTATGCATATGCCTCAGCACTCCACTGCACCTCAATCCACCGTACATTCCCAGCAGCCCAGGTTTCAATTTTTCATGACTATAGTGGCCGTCGTCTCCACCCCATTCCTTTGTGGGTGTTGTTAGCATACACATGTAACACATTACCGCTCTTTACCCTCCTGCCGGTGGCCTTTCTTACCATTCACCCGCGCGCGCACAAACTAACAAGGATAAAGCGAACACTTTGCTCCCCATCAGGCATCATCTCACGCCGAGATTTTCTTCGCCATCGGTTGCATCGGAACAGCCCGGCAGTGCCGGTGGAGTGCCACTGACAGACGACCATAATCATAAACGAGCTCACTTTTCTCGATTTGCTGGCTGTTCGATGGCGCAGCAGCAGCAGCAGCTCCCGGCTCCTGAAAGGAGGAGGAGGGTAGGAGACAGAAAACCATAACATCGTCGTTTTCAACGTAGTTTTTCCACCATTTCTTGTGCGGCACCATCTGTGGGATCCAATGGAGACGACGAATCAAAGCGATATAAATTGGATTTTCTTGCTGCTTGTGCTGTGCCTCCATCCCCGGTTTCTTTCGCCGAAGCGAGGCGACGGCTGCAGGATCGGTTACCGAATCGCCTAATATGTGCTACGATGGATTCAACCGAAATATTGATTCGGGGAAAAACTTTCCTCTCGGTACGTTCTTATAAAGAGCAACGAATGATTTTTTTTGTTTCGACGAGTTTCTAATAATCCCATTCGTCGTGTCGGTAAGTGTCGAATAAATTATCCGTTAGGCACATAATCAATTGGCAGCAGCTAGAATATAAGGAAACGGAATTCGTGTGAGGGCCAACGGAGAGTGTCCATTGGACTTTCATTGGCTATAAATTTTCGATTTGAGGCTATTTGAGAGGTGCATTATTTTCCGATCGATGCCGTCGTCGGTCGGTGCTGTGAGGCGGGGACCTCAATTTAGCACCACCAGTAACTTTTCCAATAAGCAAACACGCATCAACACGCTTTCACCTAACGTCTTCTGGTCTGGTGGAGGAGCAAGGTTGGGGCTAAATTATTTGCACTTAAGTGATTGTCTAATCTAAATGGAGGGAAACTTTTCATGTGCTAAACTCCTAACCGGCATTGCTGAGCCGTCGCTTCGAAAAGTCAACATACGCTGACGAGTTTTGCCTACCTGTCTTTACGTGAGTGCTCGTTTTGATGGGGTTGTGATTAAATTAAAATCTATTGTTATCTAATCTTGAACAAAGCACGACTGCGTAAAATTTCTACCGTCTTGGGAAAGGTGTTTGTAGAAGTGCTAGAAGGATATAACTATTTGGTTTAATGTTTAAATTCGATAGCACAATCTGCTTCATTTTAAAATATGCTTGAATTATCGTAAAATAAACTACATCACGCAGTCCAGTCACTTCTTTTTTGCGTTTCTCATTTAGAAAAGTTTACAGCTTTGCAACTAATGCGTTTTTTTAAACGCACACTTTAAGGGCACTGGAAGTCAGCGTTAGAGAGCTAATTCGACCGTATTCGTATGAGGACGTTTTTCCAAAAATTTGAAGACTCCATAGCTATTAAAATCAGGACTAAATATTACATCGATAATGTTTTGAAGAACCATTTGCTTCCAATCGTCAAAAGCCAATATAAGAATGAACCATACTGCTTAAAATACAATTCTGCACCGTCTCACCAGGCGAAAGCTACACAGGCTTGGTGTGAGGACATTTTTTCAGATTTTATTTCTTTAAAAGATTGTAATCGTTAGTAGCCTCTGAAAAGAGGTTATTGAGATTTCGTGTTGTAATTTGTTTAAATGTTACGTAAAGTATAAAAGCAGGATTTGTTCGTCATCGTCGATGGTTTTTCTCTCAGCGTAACACCACCCAATAAATAGCTAGCAATTAGACAATCCACCTCAGGTGCGCAGCCTGCCTTATCAATGAATCCCACCACCAGGAGGAAACGGGCGAAATTGGGGCCACCTTCATGACAGAATGAGCGAAAAGCAGATTTCTTAAGTGGCACTCAAAATTGAAATCATTTAATAAGAGGTCCTCGGGCTGAACAGTTGCGAAAAAGTAGCAGGTATATTCTCAAAGCAAACAGTTAAATGCAATTAGTATACATAGTGCAACTAGTAACTCTGCGACAACAGGCCCACCCTTGCCCTACGCCGTTTCATCATTTGACGCCCTTGCCAGTCAGCTAATGCCTTCGATGCTTCCATCAATCCCCCGGAACCTCGCAGTGTTTGTTTTAAACCTGACACGATTCACCATTGAGCCAAAACCCGGTGGCGGAGTGACTGGTAGAAAGTCCAAAAGTGAGCAATAAAATTGTGAAAAGCCAGAGCATTAGAGTTTTCCATTGGCTGTATCAGGTATTTCAGTGCTTTCTCGCGAAAACTCATGATAAGCGAGCTGACCCTGAGGCTTGTTCAGGGAGTCTCAGCACCGCTCCAGTAACTTACAAGAGTGGCCATTGAGCAGTTTCATAACACATTTATGATGGCTTTTATGACCCAAATTGGTCATGAGAACCACGATAAGAGTGCAATAAAACTCTCATTGTCACTTGAGAGGCCTTCCTCTTCGCCCGAGTTGAATCCTCTCGACTTCTATGCATGGGGTTACATAGACTCCTACCTTTTGCCCAATGCTGGAAGGTGCATGGGTCGAACCAAGCTATAATCTGAGATTATAACCGGATTTGAATCCACAATACCCGCCAGAGCATGTGCCTCGCTGGTACTTGTACCTTTGAACCATAGAGGTGCTAGGGTTTCATGCTAAGCAAAGTAAAGAGCACCAAAGGATTGATTGAGGTCGTCTGTGTCTAATAGTTTCGGAGATTTTAATTCTCTACATAGATCGTGGATGAAAAGAACGAACAGCAACGGTCCCAAGACACTGCCTTGAGGAACGTCAGAATGAATCTAGAACGGAGTATTAATCGGGCTTTATTACAAAATTTCCTTTGGGTTTTGACGTACGTCTTTGATTTTTATATTGGGATGCACTTTAGAAAAACGAAAAGCGAACATGTAACGTAAAGTGGTTATAGTTTGCACGCTTATAACTCAGTCATCCCTCAATAGATTCTAGAGATATTGGTATTTATTTATTTGACTGATAGGCTCTGCCCGTTATCGATATTTAAAATAATTACATACATAGTTATTACCTACTTATTGCAAATGACTTACATAAAATATTCTAAGATTATCTCTAATTTGCTTCTTTTTCAATTCAACACTTATAATATCACGATGATTGTTAAATGTGGCCATCATTCTATCATTCAATTTATTTAAAAATAAAAAATAAGAAAACTTATCCAATTTAATTCTACTATGTGTATTTTATTCACGACAGATACGTATTTCGCCTACGACTTACAGGCTTCCTCAGTGTCTGTTTTCGAACTACGTATCTGTCGTGAATAAAATACACATAGTAGAATTAAATTGGATAAGTTTTCTTATTTTTTATTTTTAGGTTTCGTATTCTACTAAGACGCTCCAAAAACTTCAACCAATTTATTTGTTTTTCGGGTGAATGAAACCAGATTACACTTCTTCGTATTAACTTTTAGGCCGAATGTTTTTCAAAATCCGTTGAAATGTTGTACACTATCCTGAAGAATTCGACAGTCCTTAACAGATTTCACCGGGAGAAAAACCTTCACATCATCAGCATAAATTAAGATGTAAACTCCAGGGAGAAGTTCCGGGAGCTCATTCGTGACTGTGACGAAAAGCAATGGCCCAAGATGACTTCCCTGAGGGACACCAGACCAGACCGGGAATGGAGCTGACTTGCTCTTGTCAAACTTGATATATTGCGATCGATTCTTTAAATAGTCGCTTATCCACCTCTGATTTATACCGCTTATTCCATACTTTGGCAGCTATGTTGCGATTGCATCAATATTTATTACGTCAAAAGCCTTAGACATATCTGTGTATATTGTATCTACTTGCCACCCATCCACCATCCATTGCACAGTTCTCGAAACAAATTCCGCCAAATTAGTCACCGTTGGGCGTCCTTTAAGGAATCCGTGTTGGGAAATTGAAATTTTTGGTTCAATCTCGCGATACAAACGCTTATAAACCATGGATTCGAACATTTTCGGTATTGCCGAGAGATTGGCAATTCCTCTGCCACAAAAGACGATCATTAAGACTGTCACAGTGGCCTTTTAACCCAATGCCCTTCTGGCATACAAAAAAAAAAGACATGTTGCTAAAGACACACTGAATAAACTATGTAATGGAACTAAGAAGCCATTCATACAATTTTGTAACACAGAATTTGGGATTCCAGCTGATCCACTGCTTTTAGATATATCTAGAGCACAATTTCGGACATCCGACAACGATAATTCAAATGTAGCAAAAGTTGAATCTAACGATGGAGTTGCACTGGAGTATCCTGTTCGCTGATCATTATCAAAGACATTTTTTTAAATATTCAGAGAATAATTCTGCAGCTTCAGTGGCGTTTTCAGTTTTCTTGTCCTTATACATTACATTTGTCGGAAGTCCTTTGTCTTGACGCTTTGAATTGACGTATGTATGTCCAAAAAGTCTTTGGATTTGACTGTATATCCCTTTGCAATCTGTCCACGTCCATCTGTCCAAGAGCCTATTCTTTCTAAACTTGTTATACTTAACTTGGTATCAATCGATTAACAGTATAATACGGTAGATTACATGTTTCTCTTACAAATTTTTAAATAAATGAAAAATGTTAGGTATTGTCTAACTAAAAATCCACGCTCTGTGATTGATTGGAATGATTAGTGCTGATTTGCCGAAATGCCGAGCGATAATGATGTTTCCATACCACAAACAGTACGGTTGTATATAACCGTACTTAAATTTACACCCATATTCTGTATTTCGAACGGATCTTTATTTCGTTCGTCTTGTTTCGAACGAGTTGTTCTGCCCATTTGATTTTGCTGACGGCATGAAGAATGCCAATCACTTTCGTTCGAAAACCCAATCCGTTTGAAATATAGAATTGGGGTGTTACACTCATTCCAGTTTTTACACTTGCATTTAATGGTTCTCGTTTCATTTTTCCTTTATATCCTTTTATAAAAAAAGTGACAAAACCCCCTCGTCCCAATAGGTCGAAGATTCATAACGACGTTCAGAACTATACTAATTTGATATCTGTGCTTGTGAAATATGCCAGAAAAGATGATAAAGTTCTCTCGTCCTAACAAAATTTCTTCCTTCAAAATTCAAAATTTGATATCTGTGCTTGTGAAATATGCCAGAAAAGATGATAAAGTTCTCTCGTCCTAACAAAATTTCTTCCTTCAAAATTTTTTCCGCTATAAACCTAGACCAATTTGATGTCTGTGTCCAGGAAGCGCGCAATAAAAAGTGATAAGTCTACTCATCCCAGCAAGATTTCTTAGAACTGCGATAAACCTAGTCCAATTTGATGTCCTGAAAGTGAACAGTTATTAAAAAGTCAGCGGCCAACCCAATCTTTCGCCCGAGTATCTTATCATCTTATCATAAATATAAGAGGCTTATGTCTGTCGCCAAAACGAAGGGCGCGATATGTATTTTAGTGGTAATAATCGCCCACATTAAGCAAAGACTCAAACCAATCATACCAGATTACATTCAAGACGAGCAAAAGTAACGTAGTTGCACCTCATAGAATTACATAGCGTTAACGTTACCTAGCGTACCTCCAATTTGCTCTCAATTAGACGCGAGGCGATGCGCGGGGTTACAGCTAGTAATATATATGAGCCTTGTCTGTAACCAAAACCAGGCCCCTGGCATGACGCAATATTTTCGTGGTAAGAATCACAGCTCGCTTCTTGTCGGGATGAGGGAGTTTTGTCACTTTTTCTGGCGTACTTCCCTAACACAGATATCAAAATGATATAGGTTTAATCACAGTTGTAAAAAACCTTGTTGGGACTTGGGGGCTCTGTCACTTTTTCTGACGTGCTTCCCGGCAGAGACAACAAATTCGTCGTAAAGAGTCAACAAATCGTCAAAAAGAATCTACGACTTGTTGGGACGAGGATTTTTTGTCACTTTTATTTTCTAAAAAGAAAGTAATCGAAATCATTGTAAACACATTGTATATTTAACTTTCGTTCCTGCCTGTGACGCAAGGCGACCACGAAGAAAATGTATGGGGAAATTCCACCTTGAAACTGTTCGTCAATTTTCACTGTTTAGTGATTTGAAAGAGAAAATTACAGAAGTTTTCTTTATCTGGGTCGATGCATAGAAGATTTTTCGGTAGATTGCTGCAAAAATATTAAAAATTGATCAGGAAACCGCTAAACTATTAGCGGGCAAAACCTAACTACATTTCGTGAAAGATTTTTTTGAATGAAACCTTATCTAGTTAAACCTTCGCCGAAAGGTGTAGTCCTACGTCAAAAGGCTCCGTTTCTTATGCATCATGGGAATTTTCAGAACGAAAATGACAAAGCGGTGGGTCAATGGATGGTTGGTTAAGGTGACATGAGAGAGAAAGAGAGAGAGAGAGTAGGACAGTCCATTTGAAATTCAAAATGACTATCGCCATCCGTTTTTAACTCTACCAGCATCACTCAGCATATAAAAATGGGTTAGTTGTGTTCTTAGCCAGATCGGGCACAAAAGTACCCAGCTAGCACCAACTCGTATATCAATGTACGAAAATTACCGTAAAGCTTTCCTAACAAACTCGAAATCGTAACTAAAGGTGGATAAAGTGGGACCAAGTTGATTTTCTGTCGTATATAATGATAATAACGGACATACATACGATTTTCAGCACAAAATCGTATAGGAGTACGGAGCGACTAGCGCTTAATCGGATATTATCGTATATAAATACTTATATAGTCGCAATGCTCAAAATTATTCGTAATCATGTATATCGCCTCCAAAATAGTACGGATATGCCAATTTTGCGCGTCAAATACGATTTATTAGCATGTATATCTGTACGTAATGCTGATTTGTATCTTTTTTATACATATGAAAATGCTTGCTGGGTAGTAATAGTAATAGTAATAGTAGGATTGATCCGAAAAGTTTAACTCTGTTGGGACATTCCACTAAGGAATTTCAGTGAAATAGTATCAGATAAAAGGCTGGGGTACGACCAATTTCAAGTCGAATGTCTTAATTTCAATTCCAATTTCAAGTTTGATTTGTAGTCCAATTTCATGTCGCTTTTCAAGTTCTATTGCCGCTCAAATTCAATATAAGTTTTAAGTCCGTCTTCCAGCTCAATTTGAAGTTTAGCTGCTTATTTAAATTAGTTCAAGTTTTAGCCCAATTGCGTGCCAATTACAAATCCAACTTGAAGTAAAATTTCAAGTCTAACCTCAAATTCAATTTTAAGTCTAACTTACAGTTCAGATTAAGGTAAAGTTTCAAGCCTAAATTGGTCCAACATTATGTCCAATTTCATGTCATATTTTATGCCAACTTAAAGTTCAATTTCACGTCCAATTTCATGCTCAATTTTAAGTCCTACACACTTGAAAAATTGGGCAAAATTACGGACCTTTACTAACGTTTGGTATCAAAAAAAATTTTTAACGAACGCTTGGCTGTCCAAATCTGGGCAAAATTCTGCCGACTTCGGTGCTTTTTTTTAAGTGTGTAGTCGAATTGCATGTTTAATTTGAGGTCGAATTTGAAGTCCAAATTCAAGTCTGGCACTGAGTTTAATTTTATGTTCAATTTCAAGTCCGAAATGGCTCAAAATTTAGCCCAATTTCATGTCAAATTTTATGCCAAAGTAAAGTTTTATTTCGTGTTCAATTTTAAATGCAATTTCAAGTCTAATTTAATTTCAATGTCGAGCTCAATTATTTCTTTCAAGTACAACTTGTTGTCTAATTCTAATGTTGTCTTGTTGTCTAATAAGTGTAATTCTATATCCAGTTTCAGTTCCAATTTCAAGTTAAATTCGAGATCAATGATAAGGTTCATTTCACGTACACCTTCATGTTTAATTTTAAGTAAAATTTTCTGTCTAATTTCATGTAAAATTTAAAGTTCGATTATAAGTCCAATTCAAAGTTGTGCTTAATCCCGATTTCGAGCTCATTTAAAGACCGATTTTATGGCCTATTGAACTTCAACAATTTTCAAGTCCAGCAGCCGAATTCCGGACGTAAAAGAAAAGAAATTTTTAAGAGATTTTTAGAATTTTCTTATTTTGGAATTCCGGCAAAAAGCTTTAAGAGAATCTTTGACGTTTAAAAAAGGAAAAGAGATTTTTAATCTCTTCGAAATTTTTCGTGTAAGAGAATTAGAATCATTTTTTTACTTGCATTAAGTGTGTTTTAAATCTATTGTAAAACAATAAAAATTTATACTTAGAGTAATGATGACAGCGATTTTATCACATTTTAATCGAGATTTTAATTCTAAAAGAAGATATTACCGCAGACAAACAGACGAGACACTCGTGTTAATTTCATCGTCTATTCAAGAACTACTCATTTTTCAAAAAAGCATGTTTCGCGACATGGCCACACCGTGGTACTCGAGTTTTTAGTATGAAACACTACAAATGTAAAAACTTTACGGTATAAAACCATACAAGTAAAAGCTACTCCGTAACATGCATAACAGATGCAGTGTGCAGACCAAAAGTGTAGGACGATAGTTTTTAAAGCATTTTCTTCTATGTCATGTCAGTTCGTCAGTGATAGTCAGTGATCTTTGGAGTAGTTTATTAATCAAAAATAGTCTGTCTGTAGACGTGATAGATATCCACTCATTAGGGTGATAATAATCTAATCTTTGTTATGCTGCAAGTAATAAGCAATCGTTTGTAGATAATGCATCAATCACTATTTTTCTGTAACGGAAAATCACGGTAAAAATGGATATCAATAAGTGTCAATTTTTTCGTTTATTTTAAATAGTAGCAATTTAATATTTAACAACAATAAACTAAGGATATAAAATCATCTTGTTACCAAAATGATAAGTTTTTCACATAGTCACAATATTTATAGTCAATGCTAAAGCGTTGCAGTATTATTGAATCAACATCGGAACGAAAATTGGTCCGGTTAAAAATCGGAACGAACTTTTTTAGTCCGGCTTTATTCCGGTCTAATTTGGCTCTGTTCCGGTTCCGGACAGGAACCCGGACTTCAATTTACGTTCCGATGTCGAACACTATTATCGATGTAAAGCTATTATCGATAGCGTTGATAAATTGCGGCAATAACCTCGCTAGATAGCGGTAATGAATCACTGATTTTCAACATATATTACATAAAAAATAGACCATTTGAACGTTTGTACACAAAGTCTTCACAAAGTTGCAAAACATGCCAAAGTTATCAACTTAGTATACTGTTTAAAAATACGAGCGATTGTTTATTGAAATGTGTGTTTTTTAATATGTGATAATTCGTCTAATATACATTTTAACGATGACAGGCCTTCTTATAAAGTATATATTTCAGCATATTGAGAACATTTGAAAGCACCGAAAACGGATATCTAAAATGTGTTCTACAACTTTGTGACGCCATACTAAAGTAGGCAACTTTACATGCATTAAAAACAAAAACGAAACTTACATTGGCCTACTAGGTGGATACACAACTAGTTTTCAGAAAGATAGACTATTTTATAAACCTCACCAAGGTGGTGTCTCCGTGAAATCAGGTGTTTGCACGCTGTGCACGGCTTAGATCCCCTGTGTGATGATTATATCTCCTTTTTGCATCAAAATGACAATAAAAATATAATAAAATTGCTATCTCCATTACTCGGAGCATACATTTTTATTGTTTTATATAGATTTGATACATTTTCAATGTAAGAAAAAATTTTCTTCGGTTTCTCTGACCCAAAAATCTCGAAGAGATTAAAAATCTCTTTTTCTTTTTTAAACGTCAAAGAGTTTTCTTAAGGCACTTCACCGGAATTCCAAAATAAGAAAATTAAAAAAATCTCTTCGCAAGTTTTTGTTCGAAATTTGGCGGCAGTACAATATGTTATGAAACATATTGGTTATTATAAATGAATTCAAAAGCTGTAAAAAAGTAAGTTGGATGATTTTTTCAACGCATATTAGGAAGAAGTTAAAGAAAAGCTCTCGAAGCCATCTAGCGGAGAATAGAAAAAACTACATTTTCTCTTTCCGCAGACATCATAATTTTCTATCTCTTTAGTTGCTCGGAATACGGTTAAAAGAAAAGAGAATTATTGGAAGAGAAAGAGATTCTAAGAATTTCTTTTCGTAAAGAGATTTTTCGGAAATTTTCTTGAAGCACCGGAATTCGGCTGCAGCTTCGAGTAAAATTTCAAATTCAATTCTTTGTCCGATTGAATCAAATTTCTAAAGCTGCTAACAATGAAAATCGGTAATAATTGTTTTGGGGAATTTGCTGCTTTGTCTGGGATCCCTCAAGGTAGCCACCGCGGATCATTGATCTTCCTTATATACTTTTACGATGTGAATTTCAAACTGAGTGTTTCCCTATTGTCTTTCGCCGATGATATGAAAATCTGCGGCTAGACTAGTTCTATCGTAATTCTATGCCTGTATGCTTCAACAGCAGTTGGAAAATTTTGAAGATTGGTAATGCAAACCGTCTAAACGTACCATCATCGCTTTTTCAAGAAAGAAAGAATTTATCACATTCGAATACAAGCTTTTGAAAATCGTTATTGGTAAAAAAAATTGTGTCAAAGATTGAGTGACTGGATAGTAAATCATCATTCCATTAGCATATATCTTACGTAGTTGGTAAGACCTCTAGAAATTACACCTTCACGTTTGAATTTAATTTGTCCAGGGAAGGACTTAAACGTAATTTTAAGGCAATTTCAATCAATTTAAATATCATTGGGCCACCAAATTTGCCTGTTGATAATGTAAATATATAAGTAATAAATTTTATGTCTCACTTCTAGGCCTATTGCATGTCTGATTTCAATTCCAATTTAAAGATCAAATTCAAGTCTAGTTTTAAGTTTAATTTAAATTCTAATTTCCCTTTTTATTTGAGGCCAAGTTTAAATTGATTTAAAGTCAAATCCAATTTAGGTCCGTCTTCTCTATAAAATATAATGGAAAATTCCTCATGGTGTATATAAGCAAACAGAACAACACACAATAAAAGTTTAGCAAGTTTTCAATATTTCACATAATTTAGGTTCTGCACCCAAGAAAGGAAACAATCATGCCTTCTACTATTAGACGTCGTATCGTGAGAACAACCATTCCGAAAAGAACAGCAAGTCCGGTGAAAAACACCAAGGCTCATCGCACATAAAACCTAATATCATGAATTAAAAAAATCGCCATTCGCCAATCAGAGAGCAAGAGTGAACGCATCTAATGTTTCTAGCGCAAAAAAAAACTGGTTTCAATAGAACTGCAATCGAGTAAATTAGGCCGTAAAAGTGTAACCCGTCCGAAAAAGCCTTTATTTATTTATTTGAAAACCGCCGATCTCCTCTCACAATCTTTAGATATTTTGGTGATACATGCCGCTGTAAAACACAAGTCGTTTAGAAGATATATGAAGGTGCAAGGCATTCAATTTTGTGCGTATTCTAGAGTTAGTAATGAGTTTTTGAATTTTTTCATTGAAGTTAAAAACCAACGGCAGAGACGACCAAATCAAACCACAAGCGATTGCACACAATCTAATCCGACAGCGTTTTATCCATCGTTTCTGTTCATCCAGCTGGCGCTG
Organism: Sabethes cyaneus; assembly: GCF_943734655.1. Classification (NCBI taxonomy): domain Eukaryota; kingdom Metazoa; phylum Arthropoda; class Insecta; order Diptera; family Culicidae; genus Sabethes; species Sabethes cyaneus. Next base: position 232,662,777 of record NC_071354.1, read on the forward strand.
TGCCCAATAAAACAGTTTATTAAATTTCCTAATCCCAAATAAAAATATAAGGCGTTTCCGTCACGCCGTCAAGCCGTTTTCGGTTGGTTGTGGTTACCGGTCTTTAAATGCAGCCTATTGCATCGGCATCATCACGACGATGCCGACCATCACCGTCAGCAGCACCGATCACCCGGCATCAACATCATAAACGGGGTTGCACTCTTGAAAACAAAGCCACCATGTAACAACATTGGTCCCCGGGATCAACGAAAACATTCCTACCAGACCAGAGCAGAGAGCAGAGCAGCATAAATCCGTCAGGGAAGCGAACATTAGCGAAAGGAAAACAGTTCGTATTTTTATTTCGCCCGCGAGTACAGAGAGACAGGCTGTAAAAACAGTAATTTATAATCATGTTTAAATTATTGTCTAACTGCTGTGAGGGCTTGAGGATCACGGTGAAACTCGGCGCAGTTGGGAAATGCGCAACTGCCGGTGACCCTTTTGCCGAACGAAACAAAAAAAACTAAACTAAACTGTTGCAGCAAAGGATCATCGACTGTTTCGCCCCTCGGGACTCGGGATGGCTAATCTGCTTTTTCAGAGGGTTTGTTGTTCCTTGTACTGCCGGCGAAGAGCATTGATCATCAATTGTTATTATTATTTTATTTCATGCTTTATTGAGAGTGTTTAGGTCTATCGTCTTTTTTCGTGCTTCAATGTCCAAAGCCTTTACAAATGGCATTCAATCAAAAAATATGTGCGAGTTTTTTTATGGCTTCGACTGGAGGTCCTGCCAATTTTTCATTCGATTTTTTTTTCTGCTGACACTTTCCTGGTGGGATTGCCTGTGCGGCATGTCGAGGTGATTATCGGCTTCGGGTGAATCTTTTTTATGCCGTTTTATTGCCCATCTATTAAATGGCACTGTGTGTCTATTGAAAAGCGATAAAAGAACCGGCGAAATGTGGGATGCATAAATCCCCGGTGGGACAATCGATAAAAGCGCATTAAACAGTGCGTTTGCACACGATTGGGCTGGCCGGCCCGGGAGCGTTCCTTGCTGCTGGGGGTTGACCGACAGACAGAAGTGGGCTGGACTGGTCATATTTGAGTGATAGTTGTAGTGTTTTATTGCTGGAATATGTTTTATGGAATTGATTCCGTCGGAGGGGTGAGCTGCGAAAAGAGCATTTGACCGAGATTGACGCTGATGGCAAATAATCGATCAGATTCTATGCTGCGCTTTTTTTTACTTTGTTCGTTTCATGATGGTCATAGTATTAGGCAACCAATGGTTTTACTCTAAATAAAATCTCATGGAGACACGACACTGAATAGCTTTTCACGTTCTCGTTTCAGAATTTATACAACCTCAACACCTTTGGCCTTATATACAACAAAACCTAATCCAACAAAATCATTTAGTGAATCCTGCGTTTCTGACAAATCACCTGCCCCATCACCACCCCCAGCAGCCTTTGTCGCCGCATCACCCCCATCATCTAGTCAACGGAGTCAACGGAAGTAGTCCTTCCGTAGGCAATAACCACAACAATAACAACAATAGCAACAGCAACGGTAGTAATTGCAATAACAATAATAGCTGTAGTAATACCACTAGTGAAGCTGGCAGCTTGCCAAACAGTCCGGACCTACAAGATGAAGGTTCTCGTCTCCAGCAGCAGCAGCAGCAGCAAACACAGCAGCAGCATCAACAGCAGTCAGGAGCCTCCCAGCAGCCTCGAGATAATAAAATCATCGCGAAACCACTCCCAAGCCGGCCGATGCCTTTCCTGCAGCATGGACTAAATCATCCTCATCTTCATTCGTTGCTGGCTCACTGTCGGAATCCGTATCTGCCCGGTAAGTAGGCTTCTAACCAGTACCTACACACAGACGCACTCATTCTTACGGCATCATGCCTTGGCTTCTCACACCGCAGGTGGCCCACAAGTGTTTCCTTTGCCGCCGGGACAAGGCTTCCCATGGGCGCACTCGACTCGAGGGAAACCCCGACGGGGGATGATGCGACGGGCTGTGTTTTCAGGTAAGTTGTTATTTTTGGGCGATACAAAAGATAACTGCAGTATACTTAAATATTGAATCTTGTTAATTTTTTTGTGTTGTGAAATGTGTTCTGATCGCTAATTTCGCCCATAAATGGACTCAAATTTCTCAATAAGTGGACTCAATAAGTGAATTCTCTATTTTCTTGATAAATCCAATTATTAAATAGACTTTGCTTCATTTTCAAATGATTGTTCATAAAACGTTTTTGAAAACCGATAAATCGAGTCACGCAGTAAACGATGCTGCGAAATATCATTTTTTCAGTTTGATATTTGCGTTGTTAATAGGAAGTTTTATTCACTCGTAAAATGAGTTTGTGGTGCCCGCCGCCGCCTTTTGGCGGCCTCCGCTGATTTAACGGAAACAATATCCGAAAATATTATTAATGGGTAGCGAATGTATGCGAATGCCTTAATTTTTGCCTTAATTTTTTTGGTAAAATACTTAAATAGTTGCCTAAAAGCATAGACCGCATAGAGGTGGGTACGAAAAAAGCCATGGTCTTCGAGCTTCAAGTAAATATTTCTCAGGAACTAAGAAACGAAAAAGAAAAAATGCAATATTTTCCTTTTTTCTCAGGTCGTGTTTTGTTTGCCAAGTTCAAAAATCAATAAAGTGTTCTTCAAACGTTTACTAAGACAACAAGAGCAAAAAATTGCTTCATTGCTACTACTATAGAAAAAAACAATTTTTTTGACGTAGGGTATTGTCGTTATCGCCGGGCCACTGTTATGGTCGGACCAGCACGATTTTACAGTTTTAGTAACTCATGATATCTATGATACAACCATTGTAAAACTTCTTACTGTGATAGCTAACTTTTCACAATATTGAGAGTTTCAATCGTGTATTCAAAACACCCGTACTGAATTTAGTGACTAAATCTTACAAAAAAAGTTTTCCAGGCGCAATGAACTTTTCTTCAAGAAATGATTCATAAAATGCAATTAACGAGATAAATTTTGAAAATGTATGAAGTGTGTTGTGCTGCACACGAAGACTATAGAAAAATCTCCTCCAGTAAGGTGTTTGGGAAGGCTAAGGTGAAATACTAGAGAAGCGCTATTTGTAAAGGTCGAGCCACTTGAGTAGTCATGGTGGGGCCACCATAATTTTAAGCGCAGAAGCACAATAATCGCTAGAGAATGTCAGTTACGTAAAATGTGATGAAATAAAGCAAAATTAATACGATAAAACCCTATATTTTTGTTATTTTTTTCATTGGAGTTGTACACTTTGGAAAAGGCGATTGTAGCAATATGGATTGTACAAAATCGCCAAAATTTCGCAAAAATGCTATTAGAAATAGGGTATTTGTACCTATATGAGTCGTTGTTCTCGGAATTCTTTCTTTTCATGTCTCTATATAGAATTTCAATACGTATGTCTGAGATTTTCTGCGGTGGCCCAACCTGTACAACATGGCCCGACTATGACAACATTTTTTGTCTTCACGTAAATGCCTATAACTTTTTTATTTTTCAAGCAATCAGTTCAAAACTTTCCGGAAATATACCTTATTCTTAGGCCTTTGCAACGAGATATTTAGATTTCCAAAATTCCTTTTGGAACGAAAGTTATGGGCGAATTCTAAAACGTGGCCCAACCACGACGACACTCCCCTAATTGCCTAAGACTGCCTTTTTGCGGACTCCATTTTTTCGTGAAAATAAGTCATATTTTTCAAAATAGGGAGTTTTTATCAACAAATTCGGATACTTACTTTAGTTTATTGGCGACGTCAGTAATAAATCCTACACCGCACGAATTATGTTTCTTCAGTACTGCCGGTCCTGGGCTGCCGTTCTCCAATCCCCTCGAACACCAGCTGACCGTGCGTTGTTCTCGACAGCGCACATCCATCGGGTGCGGGGACTGACTCGAAGTCTACGGCCTTTTTCTGGGTCTCTGCTGAAAATAGTTTTGGCTACTCTTTTGCCGGGCATTCTGGTCACGTGTCCAGTCCACCCAAGCCTGCCACATTGTACTACCTGCACTATATCAGCATATTTGTATGCTTGACACAGCTCGTGGCTAATGCGTCTTTGCCGCACTGCATTTCCCATTTTACCGCCAAGTACGTTTGCTCCTTGTATTACACTTTCTAAGGAAATGTTGAGTGCATCCCCTTGCTTCGGTCCATCCAACGTCACGAAAGTGGCTAACGTCTCACCCGCAATTCTGATGCATGATCTTGACTCATCCAGCGTCGCACGAATCAGCAGAAATAGTTGCATCGGAAAACCATGTTCTAGCTTTATCTGCTGCGGTTCATTTCATTTCACTAAATCGTACGCCGCCTTAAAGCCCACAAACAGAACTTGAGAACAGAGCTTGGTACTCGCCGTTAAAGTACTCCGCTAACGGTCTCAGTCTACAGAACAGGATACGGGAGAACACTTTATAGGCAGAATTGAGCAATGTAATGCCTCGTCAGTTTTAATACTCGAGTCGATGACCTTTCTCGAAAATATCGCAAATGAGGTCACCCAAGAACTCCTCCGGCATTTGCTTTTTCTTCCAAATCCTGACAATGATCCGGTGGATTGCTTCCCCAGCTAGCATTTTCATACGTATAAAACCCGAATTAATCCACCTAGCGGCGTGACCTAGCCTTTCTACTGCCACAATAATCATTATTTAATTTCTCAGGAACATCTATTTATAATTAACTTGACTATATTTTTAAATATCCGTTCCGTATTCCTCAAAATCCTTATTTGCCAGTAAAATTCCCAACGTATTGCGTAGAATAATTAAATTTTCTTTCCTTGGGTGCGTAAATACTTGTAACACCTTATTTAGTTTTATAATCGGTCGGCGTTAACTTTCGGGCTTCAGAGCCACATATGAAACTTGTTTTGAATTGACTATATAAAATATGTGTTCACAGCAGATTTTTTGATATTTTGATATTAATACCATGCGTTCAAAAGCTAGCATCTTTGAAAAACAAGAGTTCAGAAAAATTATTATTATACTTCGCTTTTGAAGAAAAAGGATATCGACAACAAAATGATTAATCTAAAAATTTTACTATTAGTTTGCTTCGCTTCAATTTTGCAATATATCTGAATTAGAAAAAATAACTGAATAGATATGCATCAGATTAGAAATGCATTAGATATGAAAAAGAGAAATTGAACTTTTTCTTAGCTGGCGCTCATTCAGATAATTATTTTTGCATGAAAATCAAAACTTAAGCTTCTTTTGAATGTACTTTCATGCAAAGATAATCATTAGCTTGATCGCATCGTTTTTACAATGTTAGAGGGTTGGGAAAACAAGATGAGGTCGAAAAATAGTGCAAAAGCTGCGTCACAAACATGCTTGAGAATGGGAAATATGATCGATATGATTTCCAGTGCTTGTCATTTTTGATTTATTTAAACATGATAAAACATGATACATGACATAAGACATCTGTCCTTTAAAATGTCACTAACGGAAACAAATCTTACAAAATTACTACCGTGCAACGTTTACTTCCTATTTTTCATATAACATTTCTAAGCTCTAGTATCTATGGATTGAAAAGAGCATCTATTAATGCGCAAAGTTTGTTTGAAATTTGAATAAATTTATTTGGACAAATCAACTCACTAGTATTTTTAATCCTATATACCACTATACCTACATGCTTAATTTAACTTCTTTTCTTCGCTTTTTGCTTTTCTTGTACTATTGTGTGTAACAGCAAGTGAACAAAATGACAATTGAAATCTGAAATCAAAGAAAAGAAAAAACTTTTCGATTGAATCCCACTATTTAATATTTATTTGCAACAGATACGTAGTTCGCCTACGACGTGCAGGCTTCATCAGTGTCTTATTTCAAAGCGTATACGTATCTGTCGCGAATAAATATTAAATAGTGGAATTTAGTCGGTAAAAGTTTTTTCTTTTCTTTAATTTCAAAGTTCGTATTCCACTAAGAGGCTTCAAAAACTTCAGACAATTGACATGTTTCTTACTTTTCTTGAATTTAAATGCAAATTTAAAAATTGCGAATTGTCACCACATACACACACATACATACATACATACATACATACATACATACATACATACATACATACAGACATACATACATACATACATACATACATACATACATACATACATACATACATACATACATACACACATACATACATACATACATACATACATACATACATACATACATACACTCATATATCACACACATTGAATACTATCAACATTTGTTTTGATTTCACACGTTTTAACGGTTTAATATACGGTGCTTAAATGTTAAAGTTTAAATAACTTTTGAATGAACCGTCCGATTTTCAATAACTCGGTTTTGTTTGATAGATCTCAGCAGTAATTTTCAAATAATAATAAAATGTGTGATGTTTTTCATTGAATTAATGCTTATATGTTACAAAAATATGTTTTAAATACTATTTTTTCACATTTCTTTATGTAACTTTCAAACTACAAGTCCAAACATCATGAAATTTGGAAGTTAAGGGTTTGCAAGGCTCCTCTTTCATATGCAATCAACTTTGTTCAAATCGGTTAAGGGACCTATGAGATAATGAAGTCCCATATTTTTCGTATTTTTATACATAACTTTTGAACTAAAAGTCCGATCAGTATGAAATTCAATAGCGACCAATGGGACACCTAGACCTTTCATTTGACACTAAGAACATTAAAATCGGTCCAGCCATCTCCGAGAAAAGTGAGTGAGATTAAAAGCGTCACATACACACACACACACATACACACACACACACACATACATACACACACACAGAAAATGCTCAGTTTTCGAAACTGAGTCGAATGGTATATAACATTCGGCCCGCAGGACCTTCTTTCCATTTCCGGTTTTCCAAGTGATTTCTATACCTTTATACTATATATTTATATAGTAGAAAGGCAAAAACCCGAATTAATCCACCTAGCGGCGTGACCTAGCCTTTCTACTGCCACAATAATCATTATTTAATTTCTCAGGAACTTAATTGTAGATGTATAGATGTTATATTAGACTATATTTTTAAATATCCGTTCCGTATTCCTCAAAATCCTTATTTGCCAGTAAAATTCACAACGTATTGTGTAGAATAATTATATTTTCTTTCCTTGGGTGCGTAAATACATGTAAGCGTCATTTATGTTACTTGATGAACAAAAGATAATTTTTACAGACTTGAATGAATATGTATAGAAAATTAGAAATTAACCCTCTAACGGGTCTACAGACGGCCTTAACTTTCGGGCTTCAGAGCCACATACGAAATTTGTTTTGAATTGACAATTGACAATTGAAGTATTTGTTCATAGCAGATTTTTTGATATTTTGATATTAATACCATGCATTCAAAAGTTAGCATCTTTGAAAAACAAGAGTTCAGAAAAATTATTATTATATTTCGCTTTTTTTCTACAACAAAATGATTGATCTCAAAATTTTACTATTGGTTTGCTTGGCTTCAATTTTGCAATATATCTGAATTAGAAAAAAATTACTGAATAGAGCATTAGATATGAAAACGAGAAATGGAACTATTTCTTAGCTAGCGCTCCTTCAAAATGTCAAAAATTCTGTTCTGAACACATTTTGCATGATGTCAATTCAAAACAAATTTCGTATGCGGCTTTTGAGCTCCAAACGCGAAGGCCGTCAACAGACCGCCTTACCCGTTAGAGGGTTTAATTAACTGCTTTTCTCCGCTTTTTGCTTTTCTTGTACAATTGTGAGTAACAGCAAGTGAAGAAAATGACAATTGAAATCTGGAATCAAAGAAAAGAAAAAACTTTTCGATCGAACCCCACTATTTAATAATTATTTGCGACAGATACGTAGTTCGCCTACGACGTGCAGGCTTCATCAGTGTCTTATTTCAAAGCGTATACGTATCTGTCGCGAAAAAATATTAAATAGTGGAATTTAGTCGGTAAAAGTTTTTTCTTTTCTTTAATTTCAGAGTTCGTATTCCACTAAGAGGCTTCAAAAACTTCAGACAATTGACATGTTTCTCACTTTTCTTGAATTTCATTGCAAATTTTAAAATTGCAAATTGTCATCACATACATACATACATACATACACACATACATACATACATACATACATACATACATACATACATACATACATACATACATACACACATACATCACACACATCTCATATATTGAATACAATCAACATTTGATTGATATGTTTTGATTTCACACGTTTAACGGTTTAATATACTGTGCTTAAATGTTAAAGTTTGAATAACTTTTGAATGAAGCGTCCGATTTTAAATAACTCGGTTTCGTTTGATAGATCTCAGCAGTAATTTTCAAATAATCATAAAATGTGTGATGTTTTTCATTAAATTAATGCTTATATGTTACATAAATATGTTTTAAATACTATTTTTTCACATTTATTTATGTAACTTTCAAACTACAAGTCCAATCGTCATGAAATTTGGAAGTTAAGGGTTTGCAAGGCTCCTCTTTCATATGCAATCAATTTTGTTCAAATCGGTTAAGAGACCTATGAGTTAATGAAGTCCCATATTTTTCGTATTTTTATACATAACTTTTGAACTAAAAGTCCGATCAGTATGAAATTCAATAGCGACCAATGGGACACCTAGACCTTTCATTTGACACTAAGAACATTAAAATCGGTCCAGCCATCTCCGAGAAAAGTGAGTGAGATTAAAAGCGTCACATACACACACACACACATACACACACACACACATACATACACACACACAGAAAATGCTCAGTTTTCGAAACTGAGTCGAATGGTATATAACATTCGGCCCGCAGGACCTTCTTTCCATTTCCGGTTTTCCAAGTGATTTCTATACCTTTATACTATATATTTATATAGTAGAAAGGCAAAAAGGTAAAAATCAGCATTACGTACAGATATACATGTTAAATAAATCGTATTTCATGCGCAAAATTGGCATATCCGTACTATTTTGGAGGCGATATACGTGATTACGAATAATTTTGAGCGTTACGACTATATAAGTATTTATATACGATAATATCCGATTAAGCGCGAGTCGCTCCGTACTACTCTACGATTTTGTGCTGAAAATCGTATGTATGTCAGTCATTATCATCATATACGACAGAAAATCAACTTGATCCCACTTTATCCTGCTTTAGTTACGATTTCGAGTTTGTTAGGAGATATTTACGATAGTTTTCGTACATTGATATACGAGTTGGTGCTAGCTGGGTCGCTCGCTCCCCGCTTTTAGAAGTTCATCCAGGTCCAGGATACTCTCCTTCCCAGCAGCCTTACCATTTTTCAGCTAATTGATTGCCATCTTAACCTCTTTCTGTGTTGGTGGTACCACAGCTTGGCTCACAATCGCTCACAATTCTTATCCTGCTTCTGCTGATCTCCGTGTTTACCTCTCCATTCAACAACATCATGCTCCTTCCACCGTTTGGTCAGTAAGCAAATCTCTCCTCTGCGCTGGCGAACATGTGCTCTTCGTACTTGTTTTTTTTAAACGGTGGGTTCTTTTCCGCAGCTCTAGTCTCCTTGTACCTTTCTCTGTTCGGACGTGTAGCCTCAGTGGATGTGCGACTCCTGACATGATTCTTCTCATCTGTCACTCTCTGGCATTCGGCATCAAACCAGCTGTTACACTGTTTTCCATGCGACGTGCCCACTACACCCTCTTGCACTTATTTCGATGGCTCCATGGAGATTCTTCCGTAGCCCATTTATATCTTCTCTTTCTTCCTGCTGTTCTGCGACTCGTCAAGCCTGGTGGCGCATTCCGCTGTCACAGCATCTGTCGCTGGATGTTGAAACGTAGAAACGTAGTGTCCTCTCAGTGCGAGCATTTGCCGCGTTCGACAGCCTTGCGCGAATCTTACACACGACGTGATAGTGATCTGAGTCGATATTTGGTCCCTGTAAAGACCGTCGACCATCGATGTCATCCGAATAGTGTCGATCCTCAATCAAGACATGATCGATCTGAGATCGATTGGGCACGGTACCGTACATAAAATTGGATTTGAAATTAAACCCTAAAATACAAATGAAATTTGACTTGAAATTGATCTTGAAATCTGACCCAATATTTTGGCTTGACATTAAATTGGACTACAAATTAGACAAGAGATCGGGGCTGATATAGAAATTAAATAAGACTTTAAAGTCGCAACAGAACATAGAACAGAACTAAACAGAACAGAGCTAAACAGAAGGTAGAGCCCCGACCTTTAAAAAGCAAATTTTGGACAGAAAATTACCAAGTAATAGTAAGATGGATCTTTTTTTACGTAATTAAATTATTTATCGCAAAAATTCCGGTCGGTTCGGTTAGCAAATCCAAAGTGTGGAGTTTAGGACTATCAAGACTTTTTTACATTAACGGGAAATTAGCAATCATTGACTTTTCGTCGGAGAGCCCAATTTCGGAAGCAGTTTTTTGGCCCAAAAGTGCGGTTCTGTTTGTAAAAATGTAAATACTGCATTCTTCTTGCCAATCTGAACATAGCGAATATATTTTTATGAACAGAATTTTTGTTTCAAACAAAAAATTGCTTTTGAAATTGGCAGAATGGATGACTGCTAATTTCACCTTAAATAGAGAAGACGGGATGTGTCTTCAGGTCTGGACCCATACGTGAGATTGGATTTGAAATCAAACGAAAAACTGAAATTTAGATTAGACAGTAGATTAGAATTGAGATTTGAATTTGGACTTGACGTTTTGTTTAATATTAAATCAACATTGATCTAAAAATTGGAATTAAATTAGACCAGATGTTTAGCTCAAATTGGGCTTGGAATAGAGGTGTGCGCCGCCGCCGCCGATGATTTAGAACCAGCGCGCCGCCTAGGTTCTTTTTCCCATGCCGCCGAAGCCATTTACCCACGCCGATGATATAGTCCAACATTGACAAAAATGCGGGTCAACATGTTGACAGCACATAGTGAACCCGTTTTGTGAATTCATTCTTATAATGTACCTTTAATTTAGATTCAATTAAACTGCTACCATGCGTCCAACTGAGTGCGAATCGAAAAACCTAACGTAAACGAACTTTAGCATGACGTTTTCTGTCAAACTTCTGTCTTGCTTCCCGGTGCTCATTTCTTTTTAAGGAGACATAAGCGACCAAAATTTTTGAAAAAGTCAAATTTTTTTTTCAGATTTTAATTCTGCAGTTTTTTTTATTAATTTTGATACTAATTTTGTAATGATCCGACCACGGGAAGTGACTGAAAAACGATCGAACACATAAGCATTCCACTGCGGCGTGGAACAACCTCGCTGGAATAAAACGCCGCTCCTGTAAAAACACGATTTTCAAGCTTTATGTACCTTTCTCTCAGAAACTACACTGGGCATTACCCCGTCGATGGGCTAGTTGCCCGAAACCGGTCGGTAAAAGGTAAATATATTTTTTATGTTTGTAAGAACGATAAGTGTTATGCCTTGTGTTAATAGTGTCGTCAGTTCTTACGTTAGTGCAAAAAGTGAAGTTAAAAGCCTACACACCGTATTGAAATTTTTTTTTGGTTTTATTAGTAGAAGCTTGGCAAAGACTTTTATAACTTTTGAGCTTTGTAAACTAATCACAGCTTGAGAAAAAGGAAAAAGAATATTTTTTGAAACTGTAATTCTTTTAGAATTGACGAAGGGACGGTAGAAGAAAGTAATGAAATTTTTAGAGTGAGGAGAAAGAGCGGAATGGTGAGAGTTAGTATTACTTTTCATTTCGCGGTTGTAAGCTGACTGGTGCCAAAATTAGGTGCCGGTCTTACCACGATACTGATTTCCAGTGTTGCAAGACCGCACTCGTGTGGTCTAATTTTCTCACACGCGCGTTTTAGTTCTAACGAACACGCCGGCATGAGTATCTCCTACGGACTCTCGCTCTTATTTTTTCATGCACTGCGACAAGTTTTTGCGAGTGTGTCTTTCTCTCGCTCGTCATTGCAATCCAAGCAGCTGAGGGCTCACAGTCTTATCCGCGTGTGTAAGTGAGGACGTAAGGTGAACAAAAAAGAAAAAAATGCAAAATAATCAGTGTTGGGCACCGCTAATTCGCTAACCGATACAATTTGCTCGATAATTGTGAAAATTTCGCTAATCACTAATCGCAAACTGCAAATTAACAGTCACTGTCTATATTTGAACATACCGCAACAACTTGCATTGTAATCTATCACTGTACAACTTATTACTAATTTGTATATATTACATGACTTTTCTTAATTTAACTAAGATCGAAACCTATTATTGCGCTTTGCAGCTGTACCTGGATTAATCCAGATTATTTTCTCTAATGCCAATGTATATGACAAAACAAAACAGCAACATTGCAATTGTCAGTCATTCTCTTTCTTACTCACAGCATTCGCATTGTCGCACTTTTTGTGCCAGTCGCCCTTTTAGACTGCGGTGTCCAGTAAGGTGCAAAATACGGGATATAATGGATAAAATGCTTTACAGTTTATTAATTTTAAAATAAACAGCGGCACTTCATTTGGTATTATGGACCAGCAACAATTCGGCTAGTCTGAGTATAAATTATAAAGTATAACTAGCGTTTCTCGATTGGTCGGTTAGCGAATTAGTGGTGCCCAACACTGAAAATAAGTATCCATATATCCTAGTATGCCGCTAGCCCACACGGGCTGTTGGCTTCTCACAAGTTGTTGGGTTTGTGAGCGGGCTATGCAGAAAGACATTTCGAGGCTGTGCGCTCGCTAGTAAGTAGGTAGCAGGAAGTATGCACACAGCATCGGTGGTTGCTTATCGTACGCTTGCGTCAGTTGCGTAAGTGCTGGATATTGCTTATACTCACTCGCATGGGCATACTTTACTTCTTGCTCGATTTGCAACATTGCCGATTTCACCCGCCTAGTTTTAGGCGCCGTCTATTATACGCAATGCATGTAATATCCCTTAATTTAAAAAAACACATTGGCAGAAAACTGAAATTTAAATTCGATCTGTAGCAATCGGAAGCTCATATGTACGGCATAAAATCGAAAGATGGGGTGCGTATCCCAATCTTCCCTGCCTTTTACCACAGAACAGAAGTGGAAGTAGAAATTCAAACACGTACATGCTACTTTCTACAGATACTAGCGAACCTGGGGTAGCGAGTCAGTTTTTTCCACGAAAACACACGAACGCATACGAAAGCATGTGAAAGCTGCTATGCGATTGGCAGCGAGCGTTCTGCTTATATTGCCGTTATTCGCTTCTATGAGAAAACCTTCCCAAAGAAAAATAAAAACAAAAAAAAACTCTGTTAGGGTAAACGCATCATTAGTGGTGGTAGTACCAGTAGTGGTGGAAACTCGAATTATTCCATTATTTTTGCAGATTTTGGTACAAGTTAGATACTTATCAAATAATACTGTTACTGGTAGTTCGATACTTACCAAACTTGTACCAAAATATGCAAAAATAATGGAATAATTCAAGTTTCCACCACTACTGGTACTACCACCACTAATGGTGCGTCTACCCTACCAGTTTTGATCGCCGAATCGTTCGGATTTCCACTTCTGTTCTGTACTTTTACATACTAGTGTCTACCATATCGCGTATTCGCAAACACACAAATAACAAATTATTTAAAGATTTAAAGGTCATTAAAAATCATTCACAAAATAAGCATTATAAGGATTTGTTTTACTTGTCAACTTTAGTTCGATTTTCAAAAGATTTTGCTTAAACTTATACGAAATGCGGTAATTTAACGGTGTAAAATACTCGCACGCCGATGCACGCCGCCGCCGCCGCCGCCGATAGTAGCGAACGGCGTCACGCCGGCGACGCCGCCGCCGCCGAATAAAAATGATTCCTGCGCCACCGCCGCCGATAATCTGACCGGCGCACACCTCTAGCTTGGAAATGGACTTGAAAGCAGACTTGAAATCAGAATTGAATTTGATATGAAGTTGGGCTAGATATTGGATTTAGAACTGGACTAGAAATTAGACTTAAACTCGTAGCTGAAATTGGAATTAAATTCGACTTGCGATTGTCTTTAAAATAGGACATTAAAGTGGGCTTGAAATCGGACCACAATTGAACTTCAAATAGCTTCTAAAATAGGGCTTGATTGAAAATAGGAATTGCTCTTTGAATTAATGTTGGTATTTCGATTTTGTTGGTATTTCGATTCGACTTCGAATCGGAGTTAAAATTGGATTTAAATTAGACATGAAATAGACTTAACATCGGACATTACATAGGACTTAAAATTAGACTTTAATTGAACTTGAAATCGGAGATGAAATTGTTATTGGATCTAAAACAAATGAATTGGACTTAAAATGGATTACTGAAAGCGTACTTAAATTGGACTTTGAAATTGAACTTGAAATCGGTGGCGAAACAGAAATTGCAATACACTAGAAATTGGTTTAAAAATGGGGCATTGAAATTAGACTTCAATTGAATTTTAGATTGCAGTTGAAATTAAAATTGTATTTGCCCTTAAAATTGGACATAAGTTGTATTTGAAATTGGACCTAAATTGGAGATGAAATTGGGACAAATTTAGACTCGAAATTAAACTTAAAATGGGACATTAAATTGGACATGAAATCAGACCTACATTGGACTTCGAAATTAAACTGAAAATTGGATTTGAAATTAAATTGGCAATTGGACATTGAAACTGAACTGGAAAATTTACTTGAATCTAAATTCCAAATGGAACTTGAAATTTGGCATGAATTGGACTCGAAATCAAAGTTAAAATTTGACTTGAAGCAGATTCTATTTTAACGTAATTAATTTTCTTATTGCTTACTATTAAAACAAAGGGATATTGAATTGACAACTCCGGACTTTCTTTGCTATACATTAGATGTGTTATAGAAGGTGGGGAACGTGACTCATTGTGCTCTAGCCTGGGCACGCCAGTGATCTCAAATCGAAGCTGAAACTGGAAATGAATTGAAATCAAACTAGATTTGAATTCGGACTTGAAGTTGGGCTTTACATGAGAGTTAAAATTGGAATTAAGATAGATTTGCAATTGAACTTAACCTGAAATTAAATAAAAAAGAAAACTTTCCAATTAAATTCTATGTATATTTACTCGCGACCGATACGTATTTCGCCTATGATTTGCAGAATTCATCAGTGTCTGTTTTCGAACTTCAGTCAATTGGACTTAAGATATAAAACTGGTATACAATTGGATTTGAAATTTGAAATTTGAGTCAAAATTAGGCTTGGACCTTTTTTATAAAGTGGAGGAGCGTTTGGTGAGAAGCATAAAAAATGCATGGTAGACTGGAAGAAACTGGGAAATTTCGATATAAGGACAAACATATATTGGGTCATTCAATGGCAAGTGTGACTCTAATCCACGCTCTTCCGGTTGGTACTCGAGTGTTTTGGAAATAAACTATCGCCGCGCCCTTCTATGAGATAGTCTCATATCTAAGTTTGTCCCCAACACGGGAAAAAAAAGTTTGTCCCTCCAGCCTAACCATTCCATACACGCACAGTGCCGTTGGTAATTATTTTTTGCATGATTATTCTTTGCTTCTATCACTAAGAAGTGTGGTAGGAGTGAGAAGTCGGGTGACCGTCTAGCAAGTGGCACGTGTTATACCACACCGGGTGTGTTTTTCTCGTTCTACTTGTCTCTGACTCTGTCGTGGTCCAACGAAACATAAATCTTCCATTCTGACATGAAACAATAAACTAATTTACATTCACTGGGGGAAAATTCATCTCATTTTTAAATCTAGCCTAATCAAACTGAGGTGCATTATTTACACTACTACAAATGTGAAGACCGAAGCGCCAAGAACGCTTCGGGTATATTGAGTAAAAAACCATACTAAATTAAATATATTGCAGATATATTGCCAGCACTTGAAAAACACCAACAGTTAAACCATCTCCCTTTTAGTCTTCTGTCCACCGAATAGGCCCTTAGGTGATGCTGTGTGTTCATCGCAACCCAGGCTCCTGACGTCGTATTTCTCAGGTTTCTTCAAATATTCAAACTGATTTTTGGTAGGCGATAAGCCTTTGATAAGCTCGAGCAATAGCAAAAAATCAGCTTTATTGTTAATAGAGCAACTAAAAAATTACTATGGCGCATATACAGTACCACCCACGAAGTTATTCTTAGGATTACTTTATTCGTGTTAGCATTGCTTAGCGCGATCCAACGTCAATGTTTACCGGTTTGAGCGTGGTATTTTCAGTCCATTTTAAAAAATTGAGAGCCTCGACGATCATTTCTCCTGACGTTGTGCTGATTTTTTTCACGTCTCTAGCGTTCCATGTTTGATAACTTTTCAACGCAGGCAAGTAAACGCGCTAAGTAAACAATCCGTTCATAGCGTTGTCGTTAGTTTCTTGGCGCGACAACAAGAAACGCCACATTGACTAGAAATAATTAAGCGACTGAAGTTTTTGGAGCGTCTTACTAGAATACAAAAGTTGAAATTCACCACCCAGTTGTCCACTTCCTGTGGATAATATAATATTTGAAAGTATCAATGTTATCAGCATTCCCAATTACGTTAGTGGGATTGAAACGGGAAAAAAATATCTATCTACAATCTAAAGTTTTCTGCTGAAACATCATCGAAGAAACATTATTCAAATTCATCGTTCAACTTGATTCCATGTTTTCGGAAAAGGTTTTAATAGAGAAAATGTTTGGAAACTTTAAACTCATTTTGCCATAGTTTAGATTTGACCATAACCTATGGTTGCGTCTTAGAGGCAGGACTGTCCTGCTTTTACGTAACACTCAGTGTAAACCGTAAATTCAAAAGATAGAGCAATGCGTTGTTGAACAGTTGTAGGTATAGATAAGTGTCCTTAACATATTTCTATCAAATTTAGCTTGACTGAAGTGGTACGGCGGAATAGGTAAAATCGGAGCACAAAGAGCTACAGCCTCGCTATTTTGATTTCTTTTTAAAGAAAATGTTATCTATTGTAATAATGATCTCAAATCTTGTATTTTCATAAATGTTTTGAATTGTAGTTAAAGATACCTAAAAAAATCCTATTATTTATCCATGGCTTATTTCATTTCAGACTCCCAGCGGAAAGGGCTCGAGAAACGGTTTCAACTGCAAAAGTACATCAGCAAACCGGACCGGAAGAAACTGGCCGAACGGCTTGGTCTGAAAGATTCTCAGGTGGGTACAGACAGAGTGTGCATGCAACGAGAGAGATTACAATACCCTCACTTTTGGTGAAACCACGGACCTCCGCCGGTGACGGCTCAGTCTGCTAATGATTTATTCATCTGTTTACACTAGTCCTGTTGTGATTTCTTGTTTTGTCATCTAATTGAATTCCGCTGTGAATAGTGTGATCCTAGTAGTGAGGTACATAAATATTGGATCACTCTCTTTGCCAGGCGAAAACCGCACCGTACTTTCTAGGTATGGTACATGGGAAAGGACATGAATTTTATGGCATAGTTATCAGCCCCTTATTGTCGAAACTACACGGGATTATGTCCAAACAACGGAGCTTATGTAAACTAAAACCAGAAAAACAGCCAACGTCTCGCTGGATGGGCGGTTAGTAACGATCGGTTTCATTCTCCGCATCCTAAGCCCTGTCGAGTCAAGCAAAAAAAAACAGGCCAAGCTGCAAAAACATAAAAGAATATTGCTCCGCCTTGCTTTTATATAGAGCCATTACCTAAATGGATGTGAGTTTACTTCCCTTCGAACATCGTACGGTTATAGTCTGGAGGTTTTTTTTTCTCCACGTTATGAGTTGTTATATTTACTGCCACTACTGGAGGAATGAATGGGAAAATATTCGACCGAAATCACTAGTGCAGAGGAGCACAGTTCGCCTCTCGGAAGCAAATCGTTTGAATAAATTCCACTCGCAAGAATGGATTTGGTTTTTTTTTATTTCGGTACTAACACTTCTTCGAAGCATACTTCTGTAGCTGTAAATGAATGAAAATGGAGTCCCCCGGAGAGATCGAGCGAACCGACGATGGAATTGAGCGCATCGAGAGTTTCCTCCCATCGGGGATAATGCGCAAGCGCTTTTCCGCTTCCCCCTGCTAGCTAGCCATCACCATCAGTGTGACGTAGAGAATGGTTGCATGCACGGCACAATGATGGTTGTTGATGATGACGATTTGCTTGGTCTCGTTGTGATCGGTGCGGCGGTGTATCCACGTTGCTTGATTCTTTTTCCGACGATGGCTGCTGTCGTGAAGCACGTGATGGGAGCTCTATGTTTTGTCGCGAGAATTGCTCATACCTACATGTGATTTTAGCTTAGGCCTTCCAAATTTGTAGGGTTGCTATCGTTATTTTAAAATAGTTTTATATGGTTTTCATTAAAGTATTTTTACTCTCACATTAATTTTACTGTTGTTGAGATCGACTGGGATGTATTTTTTGAGGATTTTAGACTGTACAGCCGCAGATCCTCAAAAGTTAATTTTACTTTTACACCAACGTTTCGATCCCCATTTTGAATCATCTTCAGGGTATTATTTCCAAAATCAGTGTATGATGGAGCATTGTCATGCAACAAAATCGTTTTGTGTTGCCTTTTTCTTTATTCTGGTCAGTGGTCGGTTTTGGCTAGATTCAAACTGATGATTTGTTATTCGTATCGTTCAGTATTAATGGTTTTGCCAGGCTTGAGTAGCACATGGTAGATCCAACCCTTGTGATGTTTTTAATCTATAGCGACTTGGCTATGCAGCCGATGCTCCGTCTTTGAAACTTAGGATTCTGGACATAATTTCACTATTCATAGCCAGCCAGACAATCCGATGTAAAAATGATTTCCTTTTGTACCTGGCAAGCAGCATTTTACATGTGATTTTTCGGTTTTCCCGCTGGTTTTCGTTCAGCTCATATGGAACCCATTTTCCGATCTTTTGGATCATTCCCATGGCAACGTATGGAAATGGTTTCTTGAGTCACACTCATGTGATCATGTGATCGCAATCGCAATGCAGCCAGATGTTGTACAGAACCTTATGAGTGTAGTTAAGCGTAAGGTGTAAATAAAATAAACATGCCCAAAACTTACTAATGGGTTATATTTTATTGTCTGAAAGTTTGAAAAGGATCGGTCAGCTAGGTAATCTTCTACAGCGTTTTGACGTAGGACTACGTCTTTGTTTACTATACTGGGACTGGGTAGCACTTTGTGAAAAAGAAAATAGAAGTGTAACGTTTGAATGAAAGATTTCAAATGCTAATAACTACTAAACTACTAAACGAAACTGAACAATTTATATGTCGTTGGATAGATAAAATGACCAGCAATTTTATGAAGGCGTAAGAGAGCAATTTTAAGGAGGGCGTAAGAAGGGGGGCTCCCATACAAATGAAACACAAATTTCCTCAAAACTCGAGAACTATTCCAGCAAATGGAACCAAATTTGGCATATGGCGGGTTCAGAACGCAGGTTTTTTTTTCTATTGTGTACTGAGATCCCTTACCCTTTTAAGTGGGGGGGGCTCTCATACAAATGAAATACAAATTTTCTCATAACTCTAGAACTTATTAAGCAAATGGAACCAAATTTGGCATGAGGGGATTTCAGAAGGCAAGAATTTTTTCTATCGTGAATTGAGACCCCTCCTCTCTTTAGGAGGGTGGGGGGGGGGGTTCTCATGCAAATAATATACAAATTTCTTCATAACTCGAGAACTAATCAAGTAAAAGGAACCAAATTTGGTATGTGGGTGTTTTTGGAGGTAAGAATTTTTTCTATGGTGTACTGAGACCCCTTCACCTTCTAAGAGGGGGGCTCCCATACAAATGAAATGATTGTCCTATTTTATGTTTGATTTCATGTCTAATTTAATTCGAATTTCCACTCCGATTTCAAACCCATTTTCTAGAGCAATTTTAAGTCCACGTTCGCATCCAAGTTAATGTCCCATTTTAAGCCCTATTCCGAATCTAATTTAATTTCAATTTCACCTCTTCACGCTGAGAACCCGGGTTCAAATGCCAACCCCGCAGAAGTCACGAATGACCCAAAACTGGTTAAAATGACTATAATCTAAGCAAAAAAAAAAAAAAAAATTTCACAACTGATTTCAAGCTGAATTTTAAATGCAATTTCAAATTTAATTGAGACCTAATTTAATGTCCCACTTTAAGGAGAAATTCAAGTCTAACATAATTCCTATTTTAACCTCAATGTGAGGTCTGATTTAATGTCCCATTTAATTCCTGTTTCAACACCGAGTTTATTTCATTTCAATTTCAAGTTTCATTTTAAGTGCAATTTCAAACCCGATTTCTAGTGTAATTTCAAGACCAATTTAATGTCACATTTTAAATTCGATTTCACGTCTAATTTAATTTAAATCTAATTTAAATTAAGTAAAATTGTAAACCCAATTTCAAGTTCAATTGCAGCACAATTGAATGTCCCACATTGAGGATAAATTCAAGTCTAACATAATTCCTATTTCAACCTCCATGTGAAGTACAATTTCGTGTCCCATTTAATTGAATCGTTTGTTTGAGAAACCCCACAAGCGCCTTTTGACTTGAGTCAATTTTCATCAGTTTTGAGTCCTCCGGGATCGGGACATCTTTTTTCAAATTCTGGAAAAAGGTTGGTTCCATAAATCCCTTTCAGTTGGGGTTGAAAATATTTCGAGAAAAGCCGTTTTTTGTTATTTTCCTACAATTGTGACAAAAGCACATGTGAGGTTTCTCAAGCAAATGCTTCAATTCCAGTTTCAACACCGAGTTTAAATCCAATTTCAAATCTGATTTAAGTGCAATTTCCAATCCCATTTCAAGAGTAATTTAAAGATCAATTTAATGTCCCATTTTAAGTCCGATTTCACGTCTAATTTAATTTAGATTTAATTTTAAGTGTAATTACAATCCCAATCTCAAGTTCAATTGAGTTCCAATTCAATGACCCACTTTAAGGACAAATTCAAGTCTAATATAGTTTCTATTTTAACCTCAACGTGAAGTCCAATTTTGTGTCCAATTTAATGTCCCATTTAATTCATGTTTCAAGACTACGTTTAAATCCAATTTCAAATCTGATTATAAGAGCAATTTCAAACCTAATTACAAGTGCAATTTTAAGACCAATTCAAGGTCCCATTTTAAGTCCGATTTCAAATCTAAATTAATTACAATTTCGCCTCCGATTTCAAATCCAATTTCAGGTCCAATTGATGTCGCATTTTAACTCCGGCATTTAAATGCGGCGTCAATTGGGCGAAACTGGAATTAAATTAGACTTAAAATCGGACCTAAAATGGGACATTAAATTGGTCTTGAAATTGCACTTGAAATTAGGTTTGAAATTACTCTTAAAATCAGATTTGAAATTGGATTTAATTCGGCTGTTTGGATTTCGGTTATTTGTCATTCGGCCATTCGGTACCACCTCGGAGAGTCGGTGCAAGGGCTAGGGAAAGCTAGCAAAAGTCGATAGACCTAGGAAAGCGAATAAACACAGATGTGATTTCTGTGTTTTTCTGGCAAATTATCCGTTATTTTTATGTGTTTATGGCAAACGACATTATGCCAAGCGGCACTATGCGAAATGTATTTATGTTAAATGGGCGGCCGTTTTCATTTTATTACTAGCTGACCCGACAAACTTCGTATTGCCACAAATTAAACTGTGTTGTACATAAATCGTGAATCTCGGATGACCTTTGTCACAAGGTGATCTCTACAGGGGGTCCGTCCGTCTCGCCCTGAATCATCTAATGTTACTATGGATAGTTTTTGGTGGTCTTGTTATGGACTAATGTTTTATGAAAGAGTCTAAAATTTCTCGCCTTCGATTAGGTTTTGAGTTACGCAAAAATTTCTGTTTTATTTGTATGAGTCCTTATCCCCCTACCACAGAGGTAAGGGGTCTTAAACCATCATAAAAAAATTCTGCCTCCAAAACCCCCCAAATGCCAAATTTGGTTCCATTTGCTTGATTAGATCTGGAGTTATGAGGAAATTTGTATTTCATTTGTATGGGAGGCCCCCCCCCCTCCTAAAGAGGTAAGGGGTCTTAATTCATCATAGAAAAAATTCTTGCCCCCAAAAAAACCCACATGCCAAATATGGTTCCAATTGATTGATTAGTTCTCGAATTATGAGGAAATTTGTATTTCATTTGTATAGGAGCCCCCCCCCTCCTAAAGTGGAGAGGGGTCCTAATTCACCATAGAAAAAAAATTCTTGACTCCAAAAAACTTCACATGCCAAATTTGGTTCCATTTGTTTGATTAGTTCTCGAGTAATGCAGAAATTTGTGCTTCATTTGTATGGGAGCCCCCCCTCTTAGCGGGGGGAGGGGTCTCTAACCATCATAAGAACCTTCCCTGGCCCCAAAAACCTCTATATGCAAATTTTCACGCCAATTGGTTCAGTAGTTTTCGATTCTATAAGGAACATCCCGACAGACAGACAGAAATCTATTTTTATATATACGATGTCGCAGTGATGATTGACTCAAGTGTGTATTCGAAGGAAAGCGAAATTTTACATTATTCATTTTGTCTATCGTTCGTTATAGCTAACGTCCATTATGTTTAATGTCCGTATGCCTATCGTTCGCACGCCTAGCATCACGCACCTTCGCTTTTCACAACAAAGCACGCAATAAATACTGCCCGCAAATCACTTCTCATTTTCGCCAAAGTTTTTATATTCAGAAACTTGAAACGGCTTTCGTATAGGGAAAGCTGTATGGATTTGCTAAAATTCTAGTGGACCAGACTTCGGTATAAGGGCTCCAAACTGCTGCAGCTGCGCAGCTGTCGAGCGCACAGACGTATAGCGTAGAGCTCTCAGGTTCATGGAACTCCTTGTCAACTCGCATAATAAAGCTATGATTTTGATACGCTTTATTGATTACGTGGCTGTAATGCACCTGAAACGTGGCTGTTATGCATCTGAGCCTCCCTGTTGGCCTCCGGGTATGATGCTGGCCTAATAAGCCAGTCGTCGTATGTTCGAATTTCGGCTGGGAGAGGCTGTTAGAGTCAATACGATCGTAGCCACTGGTCCTGCAATTGTTCTGTACCCTAACAGCTGGCTGCGAAGTCTGTCGTATAAAAACAGAAGGTCAAGTTTTGATAACGGAATGTAGCACCTAGGCTTTGCTTTTTTTTGCACCTGAAATTTATATCGTTAAGGTATCACAAACAAGAAGGCAGTGGTCCAAGATTGATTCCTTGTGAAACATCAGATGTGCTTCGAAAAGTTCGAGAATCAGTATGGCCAAGCATCTTCAGTGAAGCTGGAGACATTAACTGAGGCATTGACTAGACGAACTATTGAACATTCCAAAGTTCACAGTCATGAAGTCACATAGTTCATTTTGTTCACACCTAGAATAGCTATTCAGTCAATGAATATTGAATTGGAAGGTGAGAATGAAGATTCTCAGACACAGATACAGGATCCAAATTACTGCGCTTGCATCTGTAAGCTCAAGTTGGTTGAAATCACCAAACAGAAGGAGTAAATCACCAAAATAGTGTCGATCGGCTTTTCAATTTGGTCAATGAAATCGAATCCTCAGAGAGACACCAATGCGAACAGTTCATGAGCCACAGTCAATATTTACCTAAAGCTGTTTAATACTGATGTTCGTATCAAACACGGACGCTGTAGAATTAAATTTTAGCCTGGTTTTAGTCAAAACCACTACGACGAGTTCCGTCTCCGATGCGGAGACGAACAGCTCGTCAACCTTCGATCGGAGTCCTCTGACGTTCTGGTAGTAGATTGTGATGGCATTGACGTCGGTAGTATTCTGAAACGCTTGGATGTGGTGCAGCATCGAATGCTTCGGCAGGACATAATTATACTATTTAAATTATTTGACAGAACAGGACGATCGATTTTGTCTTATGCGAAAAGCAAAACTTTGATTGCAAATATATTCACGGCGAAAACATGAATCCGAGTAAACGATTTTCTTTATAAACAGCAGTTTGAAGCGTGTCAACCCATGTAAATAGTAATTAGAATCATCAATTTTTACAATGTAATGGTTACAATGGTGATATTCGGAACTAAACAAATTTAAACCAATGCACCTAGGATGGTGTGATGTTGCTGTGGCATTACTTGAATGAAGATTACAAAATAAAATTTATTTATTTGTATATTTTTGCAACAATAAATGATTCAAAGCAAATTAAATCACACATCAAATGATGTCAGTTATAAATCTTACCAATTGATAACCTCTGCATTTACACATTCTGTTCGATTCGAATTACACGGACACATCAGCTCATTCTAGGAAGACAACAAACTACCCCTATTTAGGATTACCCCACATCACTGGCCTGGCAAGAAGTCACAGTTTCCCCACCGCCCTTTTGAACCACCACTCTCCGGTCGTGGCAAAATCGACGCCTGTTTGTGAGTAATTGCATTCAACAGAAGGTGACAGCAGCAGAAGTGTCATTTTCCCGAACCCCTCGCTCGTTCGTGGCACTACTAAATATGTGTGGGCGATGAATGTTTCTGCCAAGAGAGCAAAGAATGTGTTGCAGCACGACACTTTCGAAAGAGTTGCTATTTTATGTCACAATTCACAATGAGTCCTGTGGCTCTGCTCCGGTTCGGTGGAAACGTTGTAAAAGTGAGACATTTTATGGCCACCGACAGGATTGCCAGAGAAAAGAGATATTATTACGATTGCAGGATTGGGATGTTGCGCTGGATTTTCTAAATGTTCCATTTTGAATATTTGAATGCCGAAAGAGTGGTAAAGTTATGACGCTGGTCTGATAAACAGATGCCAGGCAATGAGGTTGAATATTTCGTAAAACAGGATTAAGTTGTTATATCACGGACAGATATCCGAAACAGATTCCGTTTTGCTAACGGAAGGTCGGAACTAACCATCGAAATGGGATCCGATCCTATGGATGGACGTACGTACCGTACGCGTACGGTTGGATTTCCGTTCGTATCATTTCAATCATGTGCTTGCCTCGGGGTGGATTAGTTCTGTTCTGACAAGGACTGCGCTGCTCGGAATGTGTAGGAAGGAGCGATTACCGGAGAATGTTTATTCCTATTGTTCGAACAAGCAGCATACTTGTGCTGATGAATGAACATTTGCACTGGATACGAGTTTGTTTATAATAACAGTGAGAGAGTAGAGTGTGGGAACACCATCAAGAAGTATAATAATTCGAAAGTGACTTGCTAAAAGTTTTGCGACATACAAATTAATTGAATATTCTCTCGAAACTACATCACACAAACCACGGCTTTGCACTTGTCTAAAGAAAAAATCTACCATTCAATTGAATTTATACAACTCTAATTCTGCAAGCTACTTCATCAATAGAACCATTTTACCATGAAATCGGAATTTGTTCTTCCAAATCACAGTTCATTGACGGCACAAATTTTCGTCCGTTCAACCAATCGGCTGCGCTGCGCTATGCGACTGCGGCGGTCAACCATTCGAGCATTCAAACATGAGTGCATAATCAATTAGCAACGACGTGGAAGAAAAAGTGAAAAAGCTATTAGGTGCACACAAAGCGATTCCACAGCAAGTGCAGTACCAGCCAACCGGCCGGCGTTGACCTCCCATCATCGGATTGGCATAATAGAACATAAAACCGAAGTCGGTACCGCACAGGAAAAAAAATCAACGTGACCCACCTCGGTTTGACGATCTTCTGGCAGTCATTCGCTCCGTTGCAATGCTGTGCTGTGCTATGCTATGCACGCCCTTTCAAATCGAATCGAGTGAAAGCGGATTTTAACCCAACCCCACCACCAACACCAGCGAATCGGTTACCAAAACAATCAAGATTGTACGACATGACAAATAAAGAAACGATTGCCTTCCACGGTGCTTGCGCCCAACCGGAGCGCGAACAGAGGGAAAAAATCAACCAACCACCCACCCAGCGGACGCAATCCAATCCCGGGAAACGACGACGACGACGACGCCGACGTCTGCAGTTGACATTTTTCCGACTTTGATGTTTTCTCCGCTTCTGTGGACCAAGAGTTTGAAAATGATTTAATCTGATGTTATCGGGGATCGTAATGAATATTTGCCGCTTTTCCGGTCGGTCGGTCGTTCCGTCGGTTGCATGCCGTTCCCTTCGTCGTCCTCGTTGACTGGATTCGATCCGCTGGGGAGTTTTTATGGCCCGGAGGAAACGAACTGCTTATATATATATTGATGCTCATGAGCCGTGAAATCACCAGCTCTCCAGAAGGGATCATTACTTCCAGACTGCAACTGCCGCGGCGTGCGCGCGGGGCGAGGGAAAAACTTTCTCGCTGATTTGAGCTAACCGGCATGGCAGTCATGGCAGTTTGCCTTCGGAGGCGATTAATCTTCAATTAACTTATCATCGCATCTTTTCCAACCGCCTTTCGATTGGATTGGTGTGCGGGGTACGGGGTGTGCTGTGGTGCGGCGTGGTGCAAGCGAAGAGGGGAGGTTAAATTCTCATTATATCGAATCGCCATTTGCCCACCACTAAAGAGGGGACCAAAGAAGTGCTAACGAGTGTGGTTATGGGTGGTAAAATAGGGGGGAGTTTAAATTTTTATTCTTCCGTTTTCAATAAAGTTTCTATCGGCGAAGCGGTCGGGAAAAAGTTTTTCCCGAGTGCCGGATGGCCGGAAGGATGTGCGAGGCTGGATATTTTCCAGCGAAAGCAGGCAGTGTTTTATTGAATCAAAATGCAATTATTTCGAAAGTTTTCTTTTTCCACTCCACAAGTACATCGAGTGTTTCTCAAAATAAGGAAATCAATTGAACGATTGTTCTCTAAGTTTGAATGATTGAATGGCGAAACAACTATTGTTCTAGCTGGGGTAATTGTGTCCAATCCGTGAGAGAGCATGTGATTTGTTGAGAGTTGATGTGTGATTTAATTTGTTTCAAATTATTTGTTGTTGATAAGGCATACGGAAAAATTTACATGCAAATTCTCTTAACGTTACAGTCAATTGCATAGGTTCGTGTCTTCAAGAACTTGATGATCTTAAATGTTCAATATAATATTATGATTGTGTTATGTGCATTTCATAACAGCATTTAGTGGCAGAATTGAACATAGTTAGAAGTAGCTCCATTTATCATTGCCGTTTAGTTGCATGGATTATTCATCTTGGCTCAAACGGAGACTCCCAACGAAGGCAGGCATTGTGCGATTCGGTTAAACGAGTCGTCAGATTCGCATCCAACTATTAGTAATATACAAGATAATTGTAGGGTTAGTACTACGATTCTATTGACTCTTTCAGTCGAGATTCGAACACACGGCGACTGATTTTTATGATTTTTATAAATAACTGATATTTTATAACAATCGACAGAGAGGACGGTAGGAGAAAGTAATGAAGAAAAGGTGTTGATAGCGCTGACGAACTGATATGACACATAGAAAAAATCCTTTGAAAACCATCGTCCTACTTACTTTGCTTGCACATTAGCACCTTCGGTTATGCATGTTGCGAAGTAATTTATATTTGTAGGGTTTTTACATTTGAACGGTTTTATACTGAAAACTAGAAGCAACACTCGAGTAACACATGCTTTTTTGAAAAATAAGTGATTTTTGAATGGATAATGGAATTAATGCGAGTGTCTCATTTGTTTGTCTGTGTTGATAGTATCCAAACAGAATGGGACGATTTGTAATGGAAAAAGAGTGGAAAATTGGGTAAGAGAGGATAATTGAAGCAACGCTTAAGAAGTTATGTACTGTCTCTCTTTATCTTTACGTTCTGCCGAATGCTGTTCGACATTAAAAACACATCTCATAATATTCACGACTGCTGCTAATAATACTCCTACCAATCTGACGGCTGGTGTAATTGTCCACCAGCGATACCAGGTTTTGTTGGAGAAAATTCCGTCGTTAAATTTAATGAAAAATGAAGACGTTAAATTTAATCAAATTTGCAATGAGAGTTTTAATGAGAGTTTAACCGAAATTCGTGCTTCATTTAATGGTTATTTGTTTGTAAGTTTTGCTTAAAAGTGTAAATCAATTTCAATATGTATTTATTTCTGATACTACTCTAGCCTTTTAACACGAATAAATCCAGCATCTTTTCGCATAGGTATTGTTCTTGATCTATAGGAATCCCCCCAACAAGTTCATTTTTGACAGTTGACTAGGTTATACCGGATACTAACAGTGTACCAAAAATTAACTTTACTGATCAATGGACAACTAAGAAATCGCCGTGGGCTTACACCGTCTTATTCGGGGGACTGCTGTAGGAAACTAATCCCTTTTTAATTTGAATCAGCTTATGACATATTTCGAATTTTCTTTAAATTATTCAAGGACGCATACCCCTTTTTAATTTTTCATTCGTCTTTTTAATTTTTCATTGTCTTTTTGCTTTTATTCTGTTTATTTTTTTAATTTGATTATAGTTACTTCAATAGCTTAGGACGACTAGGCGATATTAGTGGAATTAGGATTTGAACCCGAATCCGCGGTGTGAGAGGCGAGATTGGCCCCTCGTTGTTTTGTTGTTTTTTTTGAGGGGGCATAGTACTTCTTCAATTATAAAAATTGAATTTTTTTATTGATTATATCGAAAGATTAACATTTTGAGCATATGTGTTTGAAACTGCTTCGATGAATTTAAAATAATGACAAAGTTATAGCTATTTGTACCGCGCATGTCTGGAGCGATTACACAGCGAATAAAATCTTCAACGCCGTTTTTCTCGAAACCAGGTCTTCAAAGTCGGTACAATAAATATCTCTAGAACGGCTCAAGCAATTCACTTGCTTCTTTTTTGTTTGAAACCTTATAAAATTATCTTGTCTTTGACTCATCCTTTTTCGATATTGCAATTGATGTATTTTTTAGAAACGTTTAAAGTCAATTTTTGGACTAAAAAACTGACTTTTATGTTTGAATGTCCGCCATTTTGTTGTGCGTTCGAATTTTAAAAAAAGGATGAGTCAAAGACAAGGTAATTTAATATACTTTCATTTTTTGGTATTTCTTATCGTGGTTTTACTTTTTGTTTATTGTTTCTTCATTTCATATTCTGCATTCATTTTTAGTCACATCGTCGTATTGTATTGTTTTTTTTCTTGGCATTTTTAATCGTTTTTTCGGCGTTTTTCGACATCTTTCTGACTTACCTATATTCGCCATCCTTTTGCCGTTGTATTTTCGCCGTCTATTCACTGCCGCTTCGTAGTCTTTTTGTTGTTAATTTACTGTCTTTTTATCGTTCTTTCGCCATCTTTTCGTCGATAAGATGTTGTTCGTTCATCAGATTATCGTTGCCTTTTCGCCGTTTTTTGTCATCCCTTTGTTGCATTTTCTCGTCGTTTTTTTGTGATCTCTTCATAGTCTTTTTCACTTGTAATTTCGTCGTTT
Organism: Sabethes cyaneus; assembly: GCF_943734655.1. Lineage (NCBI taxonomy): Eukaryota > Metazoa > Arthropoda > Insecta > Diptera > Culicidae > Sabethes > Sabethes cyaneus. The sequence goes on from NC_071354.1 coordinate 232,692,211, forward strand.
TTGATGTCTGTCTTTAGCAGTTTTGGTCGATTGTTTTTGACAGTTTCTTGTCGTGTTTTGTCATCTGTTCATCATTTTTCGTCCTGTTTATTGTCAAGATAGCGAGCATGTTGTCTTTTACTCGTCTTTTCGTTCCTCTTTCATCGTCTTTCTGACGTATAATCGCATCTATTCATCGTCCGCTTTGCATGTTCTATCGTTTGTTTGACGCATTTTAAACGTCACTTTGCCGTTTTTTGTCGCTGTTTCGGCGTCTTTTCATCGTATTTTCACATTATTTTCATCGTCTTTTCGCGTTTCACCAACTTTCTGTCGTATTTTTGCAATCTTATTATCTCTATTCCATAATCTTTTCATCACATATTTGTCATCTTACCGCTGAGTAATTATCGCTGAAACGGGGTCACTACTTAAACGAGGTCTTCAAATATTGGAACTTTTACGCTTAATTGGTTGAAAATGGTTAAAAATTAGAATTACACTTTTGATACCTCGAAATAGTGGACCCCACGTTCGCCAAGAGGCCTAACATTTTCAAAATAAGTTGAATTTTGAGCAAACCTTGAGATCTATATCATGTGATATTTCATAAATCTGCAATGAAACCACTAACGAACGGCCCGGTTCTATAAAGAAGAAGAAGAGGGCTTTCAAATGAAGTAAAAAAATTTTTGGCGGCCATCTTGGATTTGGTCGCTATATTGGATTTTATCAAAAAATTGCCGTTTTCGTCATGATCTCCCCAACCGATTTTAATTTTAAGAACACCATCAGAAAGCTGAGAAAAAATGCTACAAAAAACATTCATCAAATTACATGTGTAGTGGCATTAAATAAACGAAACAATTAATTATCTGTATCAAGGTTTACAACTCTCACATAATGGAATATCTTGCTACAGAAAATTAATTGTTTTATTCAGTTAATGCCATTGCACACCTAACTTGAAGAATGTTTCTTATAGCATTTTTTCTCTGCTTTTCGATGGTGGTTATGAAATTCAAATCGGTTGAGGGGCTCATGGTGAAAATGGTGATTTTTTCTATAAAATCCAATATGGCGACCAAATCCAAGATGGTCGCCAAAAAATTTTTACTCCATTTGAAAGCCCTGTTCTTTTTCTTTACAGAACCCGGTCATTTGTTAGTTGTTTCATGGCAAATTTATGAAATAACACATGATATAGATCTCAAGGTTTGCTCAAAGTTCAATTTTTTTTTAACCTTTTAGGCCCCTTGGTGAACGAGGGGTCCACTATTTCGAGGTAGTAAAAGTGTAATTCTTATTTTTTAACCATTTTCAACCAATTAAGCGCAATAGTTCCAATATTTGAAAACCTTGTGTCAGTAGTAGCCCTGTTTCATCGATAATTACTCCGCAGTCTTCTCGCTGTCTCTTTGTTGTCTTTTATTTGTGTTTTTGTCACATTTTTATCTCTTGCTGAAGGCTTAAACAGATGTTATTTATCGCGTAACAAAGATTTTTTTCTCTCAGAAAGAATAAAGTTAGGTTTTTCGGGATATTATTCACTGCATGTGGTTTTAGTAAGTAAATTAAACTTTCAACATTGTTTCGTAAAATTTATGAAAATCTATGAGATATTAGTCCTTAAAGCATTCCGAAATCCGTAGATCTGGTATCACTGTTGTCATCGCCATCAACCATTATACTAAATCTAACAATAAATTATACTACTGCTGAAGCGGCGTCGGTCAACCTCGGTTCCGTCGGCGTGTTTGTACTTTGTTTTGGACGTTTGGACGGCTAACGTGAGAGACCATCGCATTGACAAAGTCCTCTGCGGAATTCGAGCGAAAACGACAATCTACCCGAAATCTGACACAACACTGCGTACCGTTCAACGTAGTCTTAATCAGTTTGATCTGTTTTCTGAAAAAGCTGTTTCCAATTCCTGTCCATGATTTGCCATCTTTACGATCGACGGTATCTTATGCACACACTTAAAAAAAGCGCCGAAGTCGGCTAAATTTTGCCGAGATTTGGACAGCCGAGCGTTCGGCAAAATTTTTTATGATGCCAAACGTTAGTAAAGATCCGTAAACGTCGATTTGCAAAACCGAAATTTTTACCGAACGCTCGGCTGTCCAAATTTCGGCAAAATTTAGCCGACTACGGCGCTTTTTTTTAAGTGTGCAGCTTTGAAATCAATGGAAAAAATTGTGCATGCAACTCGTGTAGCCGAGGACTTTTTGAAGGATTTGCCGCAGAGAAAATGTTTGGTCCCTCACTGACCATCCTACAACGAAGTGATAAATTCAGACAAATTGGTGAGAATCGGCAGAAAATGATCCAAATCTAAAATGATTTGGGAGAGCCCTTTATAGACGATGTTGAGAAGGGCATTGGCGGAACTAGCGCTCATTTCTAGGGGGGCTATAGCCCCCGGCATTTTTTCGACCATTTTATTTCCTTGGCATATTCAAATTAAATGCACATTGATGCATGGGAACTTTAAGTTGTGATGCATATAAAAATTACTCCCAAGTTTTTATTATGTAAAGTTATCTAACTATAGTTTTTTCTTAAATTTAAAAATCTAGCCTAATTTTTCTAGGGGGGGCTAAATGTCTCCTAGGGGGGGGGGGCCCTAGCCCCCCCCTAGTTACGTCAATGGAGAAGGGTGATCGCGCAATCATTCTCGTAGCCCATTTTGGTGCTTTTCTTACAGATTGTGCAGATAATCCCATCCTTCCACTCCTCTGGTAGATGTTCTGTAACCAAACAGATCAACAGTTCTGTGTCCAAGTCAAGAACTGTGTTTAACAGTTCAATATTTATGAGTGAATGAAATAGATTTTTTTTTTAAATTCGCAAGCATATGCTGCTTATTTGAGCATTCTATAGAGCATGGGCACTTGTTTGTAACTTCTACCAGTAGAGAGCCTACGCCGCCAAGGACACGAATCTCTCGAAGTACCTTTCATTCAAATACGGCAAGTGCATGTATGTCTTAGCAAAGTTACAGTGTCCAGTCCGTAGAGGACTGTCGCTCCGAATAGCGTTTTGTACATCGTCAGCTTTGTGTGGCGACGTATACTTCATGATCGAATCGTCTTGTGGAGGGAAAATTAGGTTCGATTTCCAGCTTGAATGCGTCGTTGGATCTCCTTGTTCCTTACCAAAGATTTGAACTCATCAACCACTTCCAGTTCATCGCCGGCAATAGTCACTGTCCGTCGGCGGCGAACGGTATTTTCTCTGGAGCCTCTCCCTACCATATATTTGGTTATCGACGCATTCATTTGTTACCCAACTCCCCTAGCCTCCGTTTTTAATCTGCGGTAGATTGCCTTCGCCGTCCAAAGGTTTCTAATAATAATGTCGAGGTCGTCTGCAAACGCTAGGAGTTGGTTACTCTTGCTGTAGTTCGTTCCGTACTCGTTTTGATGCCCACTCGTTGGATCATACAAGACAGTCCATCCCCTTGCCGGGATACGAAAGAACTCGAGACTGCTCCCGAAATGCGCACGTAGCACTTCCACCGCTCCAAGGTAGCTTTAATCAGCCGCGTCAGTTTGTCCGGAAAACCGTAGTCGTGTGTTATCTGCCATAGCTGTTTGCGTTCAACTGTATCGTATGCTGCTCTGAAATCCACAAAAATAAGATGCGTGGGCACCTTGTACTCCCAATATTTCTGAGGATTTATCGGAGAGTAAAAATTTGATTCGTAGTAGCGCGGGTTTCCATAAAACTGGCCTTATACTGTCCTTCGAATTCCTTTGCTATTGGGGATAGACGATGCTACAAAATCTGGGAGAGCACCTTTTAGGTGTTGACCAGCGTAATGCCGCGGTTGTTACAGCAGTCTAGCCGGTCACCCTTTTTGTAGATAAGACAGATTACACCTTCCATCCACAGCTCCGTCAGTTTCGCTTCCTCCCAAATCCTTGAAATTACCCAGTGAATTTCCGGTGCTAGGGGTTCTTAGGCTTTTTTGTACATTTCTGCCGAGAGTCGGTCCTCTCCGGCGGCTTTATTATTTTTCATGCCGGATCGCTTCGAGCTCGAGAGCCGGCACGGAGTTATCGTTTGTATCGCCTAAGTCAACTTCCGATGCGTCTCCTTCTGTTATATTGCCGTTGAGATGCTCATCGAAAAATTGCTTCCACCTATCGACCACCTCATGTTCGTTTGTGACCAGGTTTTCCTCCTCGACCCTACATATATCAGTTTGTAAGCACGATATGTGTTGTGTCCCACGTTAATAGTGTAGTTGTTCTAGCTTTTCACAATCTCTGTCTTCCTTCTAGCGCTTTTTCATCCTTAGAATCGTGGTCAACTTATTCCGCGCTGGTCGATACTTGGCCAAATTGTCCCTCGAAATTCTTGAGTTGTCTAATTGCCGAATGTTTAACCGAGAAGGGCAGCTTCGGCGCTAGGTATAAACCGTCGATAGTTTTGAGCGCACAGGGACCGCACCCCGTAGGGAGCGTTGGTACTGGATACGATCTTTGAGGAAAAAAAGTGCTTCTGAGTTTTGATCACCAAGTCTCGGGAAGCTGCAAAGTTAATGCACCGCTGGCCGTTATCGTTCTTGTCGGTATGCAGGCTATGTACAATTAACTATATTTGGTCAATATTTTGCTCGCTAAGAGAAGCAATTTTAGGCAGGTGTTAAATATATTATCACCTTGCAGAACGCTGCACAAAGTATCATTGCCAAATGCCATACTGGGATGCATGAGTGCTAAATATGAAGTGAAGAAAAAAAAATCCGCAGGAATCCACACTTTCCGTTTCATTGTCAACTTCACTGGGTCCTCTGGTGGGCAGTGTGAGTACCTTTTTATTGCCACACACAGAGGAAACATCGCAACAAACTAAACACTCTCGGTCTCAGATTGCATTACGAGAGAAAACGAAAGTTCCTGCACGCCACCAGGACCAGCACCGCGTCCAACCGTCTGGTTCTGTGTTTTGTTGCCGATTACCGACGACCGTCTGTGCTGTACCTAAGCCAGCAGCCTTGCTGAGAACAAGGACGACTTTACAGGACGATAATTTAAAGCGAACAAAATTGTGACGATGCATTCCGTCTGAACAAATGGGGTGTCATCGCCAGACACGGTACGGCCACGCGTGCGACAATTATTTGTGGGAACGACCGGCAGCAAATTGTTTCCATCATCCGACTTCTGTCTGCCTGCCTGACAAAGATGTGAACTCTGCTTGTGTCATCTGAAGCGGCAATTTATAAGTCAAATCGTGTTACAATATATGTGACTGTTCATCAGCTGTAGGTGGAATCTTTAAGGGTCATAATTTTAATAGTTTCAGTTTATTCAGATTATTTTTTGACCATCTAAATTTACTAAACTTTGACCATCTTGAAATATTCATTTCAATAAAGTTCAATTTTCCCACCGAGATTTTCCGACTGTGGTTCCACTCGAGTGCTTTTCTATACTTATCATCGTCATCTAATCAGCTCTAATCCAATCGACAAAGAACATCTTTCTTCGCACCACGTTGTTTGGAATCCATAAAAGCAAATCCCTCAACGATCATTAATTTACATTCGCAAACAAATAAATAAACATGCTTCGGGCTGCTGACGGGCGGCGGCGGGCAGGGGGAATACTGAAGGTGAACCGTAGATCCACCCCCGTTCCGCCGGCATGCACCAGGATGGCAGGGTGGAAAGTCAACCCCAGGGCGTTAAACCGCATCCTTCAACGAAAGCCCGTCGTCGTACGAACGTACGCGCGTAGGATGCTCGCTGCCAAATAAATATGTTTGGCATTATTATCATTCGTCTCCCTGCCAGCCGATGCAATGGGCAAAGGGTGTGAGGTGATATGCATTTACCGTGAAGTGAAAGAATATGCTGCCTGTTAGCACGCTCATAGTTTCCTCCGGTGGGCCGGCGCGGCGGGGTGCCGATTTGCGTTTGTCGGTTCTTCAATGCAGAGAGGATTTGCTGGTGGCCTAGCGGCGGCTCGAGTGGTCGCGTGCAGAATGTTGATAACCTTAAGATGTGGAGATTTTTTTTGGCTACGCCAGGTGGCTGCTTTGTGTATGTTTTATAATCTTTTGATTGTTTATCACATTTAACAACTTGTCATATTAATCCTGTATTCGAATTTGTGGTCAAACAGAAAAATATCGGTGAATGGCAATCTGAAAACTACCATTTATAGTTAGGAATTATAATTAGTCTGAAGTATAAAGCAAGTTTTGCATTAAATTTAATAGATTAAAGTCAATTTACTTTAAGTGGCACATTATTGCTTAAAATAGTGTTGAAACAGTGATAAAAATAAATAATTCAATGTTCAACGTTTTACCACGGATGGATAATTTTAGACAAGCGTACGATTAAACCACCTTTTTTCTCAGCAGTCGCAATTAGTTTTGGTTACGAGCTGCTAACTTGGGTGAAATTGAATGCCATCGGTTTATCTCCATTCTTCGACAACAAAACATAAAATTGTGTCAAAATTCAATCCATCAACTGAACTGATTGGTTCTACCCCTAGAACGACATTTGTTACCCCTGATGCAAGAACTTCATTACACACCATGCCTAATTAGACACACCGAACAGAAAAAAGTGCAAAAAATGCAACCGTAGAATAATGAAAATTGATTGATCATTTCTTCCGACTGGCGGCTGCCGCAGGCAGCAATACCGATGAGTTGGGCCCTCAACAAGCTGTCATCGGAAACGGATTTTTCTCTTGTCCATTGTCTCCTCTCCAGTTCATTCGGCATCGATTATTGAGATGCTAATGGGTGTTCGTTGACACACAAAAACCGCCCACCAGCTTCGGAAGTCGTCGGAGCAGCGGCAGTCAAACCGTCTGGACAAACCGCGCCGATGATGATGCTGGTTTCCTATTACAGTCATCCGTCACACGCTTCGAGTCCGGTCCGGCAGTCACACCTGGATGCTGCTGCTGATGCCTCGCCGCGCCGGTCACTTAATAGAATCAATTTGCGCTAATATTTTTAGGAGATGAGCCTGACGACGCCGCCGCCGCCGCCGGTGAAGTTCTATGTGAAGTTTTTTTCTCCACTACGCCAATTTACGTCAAGAAGATGAACCGGAAACACTGAACGAAGCACCGACTGTTTGTAGGTTTAATTATCGATTCGTTTAGTCCCTTGTCGCAGCCAGACAAACAAGCGGCGGCTTAACAAACATCGTATAGAATCTGCGTAGTCCGAAGGTTTCCGATTTCGTCGAATGATTTGAGTTTGCTTTCTTGGGACATGTTTGCTTTATCGAACAATGATTTGAATGGTTAGAATGTGAATTTGCTGTGGGTGCACTTTATTGTGGCGATTCGGTGGATATTCTGGAAAGTGAGTCACAAGTGGGTTTTTCGGATGGCCAAAAATTGCCGTTCCAAAGCAGCTGACTAGTTTCGCAACCGGATCGCGTTTCGGAATGATTTGTTACTGTTTCCTTGTTCGGGTGGTTTTCGACAACATAGGAAATCAATTGTTCAAAATTGTTCGAATGTTTACTGAAGGTTATGTTTCATTCACTTAACCCCGGTACAAAACGACACAATGCAACATTCGATCTTCTAACAGAGTTGCTCGCATTACGGTTTGAGAGAAAGGGAGAAGGCTCGGCGAATGCGAACAACGTGTGAATCGGAGGACGAAGAATATCTGGCTTTTATTGATTTTTATTCTTTCAAGATATATGCCTGCTGTTAGTGGACAGGAAGAGAATGAATTGAATGATTTTATGTTTCTATGTTCTTTTTTAACGACTCAAGCTAAGAAATAGTCGTAGCAAAACTTATTAGTGACGAAAAATCTTCACTTAGTTTGACATATTATACACAGAACGAAAAAATGAATCTCACATTCTGCATAAACTGAAATGCATATAAATTAATTAACTCGTAATAAAAATCACATATATTTTTCCATTAAATAAAACATAAATAGCCAAACCATTTTTCCATTAAGTCAAATGTAATTAATAGGTCTACATGCATGCAACACACGCTACAATATTTTGTATTGTGAAATAACACGTAATTCTATACAATGTGCAATGTTCCACCTGGTCTTGCCCCCTCGCTTGCTGTCCCTCTTCGTCTTGTTCCCACCGGATTCGATGCGACAACCAATTTTGCAGGATAGTTGTCCGGCATTCTAGCAACATGTCCTGCCCAACGTATCCGTCCGGGTTTAACCACTTTCTGAATACTCGGTTCGCCGTAGAGACGCGCGAGCTCGTGGTTCATTCTTCGCCTCCGTACACCGTTTTCTTGCACTCCGCCAACGATGGTTCGTAGCACCCGCCGTTCAAAAACTCCGAGTGCTCGTAGGTTCTCTTCTAGCAGTGTCCACGTTTCGTGCCAGTAGAGGACAAGCGGTCTAATTAGCGATTTGTACAGTATTTTTCTTTATATATTTGGCCGTTGATGGTTGCCGGTCGTTATGAGTAGCTTGCTGAACTTGCCGCTCCCAAATATCGCCTGACACAACCAAATACTTCTTAGCAAATTTGACCTTCTTCTTCCGGAACTTGTCCGGAACATTCAGCCCAGGGATCTCCTTAGCGTCCGATTTAATCGTCTGCTGGACGAACTAGACGGAAGAATTGATTTACGTGGCATCGTCCCGGGCCGAGAAGTTCGGAATGTGCTCGAAGTAATCCCTCCTCTCAACTTCCTTGCCATCTCGGTGTCGGTCGTCTTCGCTTTTCTTCCGCTGCCAGCTCAGCTCGCCGCTGGATTGTCTGGGTCTTTTTGAACGATTTTATCACACAGAACACGGTCGAATGGTCGATTCCCCACTATTTCGCAACCCAACTGTGGGACTGGCCTGGATTTTCCACGACACGCCTGGATTCCATTTTTTTGTCGAAGCACTTCTTGCTTGGAAGCCGTTTCGATAACCACTGACAGATTTTGACGAAATTTTGCACATTCTAAGTTATATTCTAAACTAGCTTTACCCAAAATTTCATTAATTTTGCCCATGCAATAAACAGTTACACACAAAAGAAAGTGTAGCATTTTTTCTGAGTACAATCTCTAGATGATTTGACCACTTTCAACGATTTCACTAACTCGACTCGCAAGTAGGAGTTCAGATTTTCGCGATGCGTGTGCCTTGGTTGATGCCATTTTGTTAGCTGAAGAGCCGGTAATGTGAATTAGGCGAATTCATTTTTAATCAGACTATGTGGTAACTCTACTAATTTTCACATATGAGCAATGTGGGCACGCTATCAATCACAGACAAACAGACAAGAAATTGAAAATTTTCGTCACGCACATTTTGCCTAAGCCATAGCACCATCTATGATCGACATTCCCAACCAGTAATAAATTTGAAATGAATATGCGGAGGGAGTGCATGACTCTGTGATTTAACGAAAACAAACGTTTTAAGAACGAATTTTCAACGTCCAGATTGTAGAAAATAAAGAATTTATTCGGCAGTTTTGACTAAAACGATTAATTTAGGTTCACATAAAGTTCACATAGAAAAGAAGGTCACATTAGTGGAGGTTCACGGTCCACATTGCATTCTAATCTACAATCAACAACTTCAATTCGATTTGTTATCTAATAAAAATTCTCATTTATTTTGCAGGTTAAAATCTGGTTTCAAAATCGCCGCATGAAATGGCGCAACTCGAAGGAACGTGAGCTGCTAGCCAGTGGAGGTTCCCGCGATCAGACGCTTCCGAACAAAAACAACCCCAACCCGGACCTGTCGGATGCTCGCGGTGATCGATCTCATTCACTGTCACCGCCTACTTCTCCACCGCCGACCATATCAGACACGCAGCAACAACAGCAACAGTCACAATCTCAACAACAACAACAATCGTCTCCTCAGCTTTCGCCGCAATCGATCAAGCCACCGACTATAGTCGGAAGTATTACCGCCGCGAAAACTGCTGCGCTAATCAATTTCAAGCCAAAATTCGATCTCGTCAAAGCACCAAACATTGGGGTGGAGTTCAAATATGAGTTCGACGATGGAAGTCACCAGCAGCAGCAGCAACAGCAACAACAGCAGCACCAGCAGAACCAGCAGCAGCACCAACCCAGACCACCGATGATGAACAACTTCTACCACGGTAGTTCCGATCGTGATCGTGAGCTGCTGCTGGGCGGTGGAGGTGCCACCACAGCCGGTGGAATGACATTCAACAATCGATCGAACAGCTGTTCGTCGTCGGATAACATGTCGGCGGTCGGGATGTACTTTGACGATTACGATTCCAACTCGGACGATTCCGATGAGGAGATTAACGTTACGTGACCTGACAGCGAGGAGGACTCGGACTAGGAAACCTTGCAGCAGGGGTTTCGAACCAAACTCGATGTGTGTAAATTTTTACCCTACTCGCTAGCGCAAGAACGTTTCAATTTCTGATTTTTATATTGTAACTTATTATTATTGAATTTAATTATTACTGTTAGTTTGTAAGGAAAAAGCAAAGCAAAAAGCATGTAAATTTGTGACAACAACTCAAACGGTTTTAAAGCAACCCTAAAACGTGTAGTGCATAGGAGAACGCTATTCAGTGAGAAGCTATTCAAAACTGTACATAGAAGATAGTTATTCGGTATCCGCTGAACGGCGAAGGAATACACACAAAAACTATTAAGCTTAATCGTTCTTAACCACTTAAAAGTTTTGGTTGGTCTTATGGGTATTTCGCTCACATATTATAGGATGACTACCTACCAACTGTTTGCTGTACATATTGTCGATAGTCGTAGACAGATATCGAAATCTAAATTGAATTGAAAAACTTATCGAATTGTACTATGCATCGTAATAATAAAAAGAAGAAATGATCAACTAGCATAGAACTCTATTGAAAAGAATAAATGTAATGCTGGAAAATTGAATAACTCTTGTCTTATATTTTCTCGTGATTGAGGAGGGAGTTTTAATTGCTTAATTTAATGACAAAGACCGACAAATGTGTAACGCAGGGTAGTAATCGGGGGTCACTGTTATTCGGTATCTAAACAAACGACGCAACGTTTTAACTCAATAGAGGAGGAAAGTATTGTTCGTTGATGATTTGAAAATTTGTCTTATAATCTGGATCAGAAAAAAGCATATGAATTGATCATGAGTTGAGTAGAAGAGTATCAACTTGTTATAAGGCGATCTCATTTTCAGGAGTAGAAAATTAGATAAAGGAGGGGTCATTGCAGCTGCAAGTACTACGTCCGAAAAATGATCTGATTTTCACTTCTCCTAGAATCAATTCGTTTTTGTTTTAAACAGATTGTTTCGATGCTTTTGCAAAGTCTCTGGTTCGATTGGACTTACTTTTGACAACTCTACTAAGCTCTATATTCTATTTGCAAATGTCGTCTTCCTACCTATTACACAATCTTAAATAAGTTTACTTGGAAATAGGTTGGATTTAGTTAAAACTTGGTTAAAACTAATCAAAATGCCCCAAAAGTTTACAAAATCAAGTTTTGAGTAGATAGTTCAATCAATTTTGGCTGCTTGCTACCAATAATTGAATTATGCGATGTGGCAAATAACATAATTTTGTGTTCCTACTGCCAACCTTTTGGTTGAAAAGCTAGTCTGAGTCTGAGCTTGTTCATTTTAAGAATTTTTGCGTTGTTTTAACCAAATTTTAGCTCAATAGAATTTATTTACCCGTAAATTTATCGAAGAGTATAGAAAAGGTTACAGAGATCATTTCTTATCAATCCTCTGTGATTCAAGAGTTCCAGCGATTGCCGAAGATTATGATGATGCAAACTGGTTAAAGGATTTTTTGCGGCTGCAAATAAAAACGTCAATAATATAAACAACCAGAAACTTGAGATGATTTCAGATGTAGTCGTTGTGTGCTAATCCATCGACACTGTTGAAGGTACAAACTTTCGGAATTTCTCAACTCACTCGATCCACTTATAAATTGACTTTTTTGCTTAACGTAAGAACAACTTAACACGGATAAATAAGACACAGCACTTATCGTTCTTATAAAACATTAAAAGTACATTTTACGCTAACCGGTTAGCGCCTTGTTAGCCTTGAGCTTCAGTTCCCATGGCACAGGTCGCTCTTGATGGCTTGACGATTCTTCAACCGCTTACTTAGGTTGTACGCCAGGTTACGGTTTACGATCTATGAAACCTTGGAGTTGGCTACTTTTACTAAAAATCGTGGCTCTCGTTTCGATGCTCACTCGTCAGATCTTCTCCGCAAGTGCCATCACCTTGTCTCTACGCTCGCTGCGTCTCAAAGGGACTCGAGAGTATCCGAAATGCGCCTGAAGAGCAGCGCTCGATCCAATCCTCTGAGCAGTCGAGCCAGTTTATCCGCAAAACTATGTTTGTAAATAATCCGTCATTCCTCCGGTTGCTTCTCCTACTCCCAAATCTTGGAAATCACCCAGTGTAGAGCCATTTCCAGCGTCTTTCGGCCATGTAACCGGTTCTTACCCTGGGGATATGTTGGTCTTCAGTAATGGGCATTCCTAGGCGGTTGACTTCCGTTTAACATACTTTCGCAATTTCACTGTTGAGGTGTTCATGAATGATGAGGACGATTCTCCGATCTGCCAGAAATCCCCCTCCACTTTGCTAAAATGAGACCCTGGAGAAAGTTATACTAGGTTTTTCAAATACCTACTAAAACACGCTCATGCAGAAACACAGCAATAACTTTCATTGGCGTTCCCAGCCATAAACAGAAAGTGTGGCATCGACTTTTCAGAAGCAACTTGTCGTTGAACGGCGTTTACCTGTCGCCGATTAGATTAAAAACTGCGGGCTTCCGGGCAGCGCCGAAGCGTGCCGTTGGTCAGACTGGCCCCCGCCAAGGGCGCTAGCTCTGGAGGGCGCCAAAAAGGGCTAGCATTTCAGTAAAGCATTAGCAAAAACATAGGCATTAAAAAGTTGGACTAAGCTATTTTTCATGCCACGTTCGAGGAGCAAAACACTGTTGAAAATATATTACTTTTACCTATAGAAATATTTTTTCATCCTTAATATATTTATACCATTCCCACCATAATTTAGCATAAAGCCCTATAAAGATATACATTTATAGGGCTGTGATAGGGCCTAATATATTAATATATGATAATATTATGAAGTGTCTTACCCCTCGGCCACGTTATCAGCTGATTTTCATGTAGCAGCCATAGTGAAAACAATCAAACAAATACACTCGATGCTTTGTTCGTACTGCCAGCTGCACCACGCAGCGAAGAAGTTGGGCATGGTGAAGCACTTCGTATCCAACGAATAGAGCCAACCTAGCAATTGCAACATCCTCCCCCGTAGCGTACAGCAGAAGCTGAAGATGAAAACCGAGAGCAATGTGGTCTCATCGTTCCGTGCCTTGGACCGGGAGGTCGGAGTAATCGGCTAAACGGTGAAGAAGTCGACCATCACCAATTTTCCAACGTTCCGCATCTGCTACCAATAAACATTTTTTAGGTGAAGCTCAAACGGAGCATTTACTCCAAAAACTTTGTGGCCTAACGGAGAAAGAGCTGATTGCCAAGGTCACGAAAGAATTGAATAAAATGCCGGCGTCCATCGTCTGATAGGCCATCGCGAAGGTTTCGATGAACCGCTGTAAAGCCACCTGGCACGGTGTCAAAGCATTTTTATGAAAGGCTAAATAAAAGGGCGCACCAATGCCACGCTACGGCTCTGCTTCCGGGTTACGCTATGTAGAGTTTTTACATTATATTTCATAGAGAAGACGGTACACGTACCCCAGTCTGGATATCACAGTGGACCTGAAACTGGATTTGAAATTAGACATAAAATTCGACTTGGCAGTACATTATAATTTGCTTTTTAATTGAAACTTAGATAATGGATTTGGAACTGGATTTAACGGGTGGCAACTAAAATTTTGAAATTTATTTCTCAAGCTGTCAAAAAAAGACAAAGATATTTGAAGAAAACCTGATTTACTGAAATTAAAGATGCATTGTCCATTATTGAAAAGTGAACATTTGAATACGGACCGTAATCGGTTGTTCGACAAAGCTTCCGTTTGATGTCTTTGATCTTTGATTGGGCAATACTGAAGCAGATTTGTCGGGTTGTGGTTTTTGAGTACAAATGGGATCGAATGGGTATTCAAGAACGATTGTATTTTTGGTGTTATTGCGATGATGCTTTATCTGGCCAAAACACGTATTGTCCATCTTCATGATGTTTTTGTAGAAACGGAGTCAATATTTTCTTCAAATATTCGTTCTGGTACACGTATTAATTGATAGCCAACCTAGAGGGCTTGAACCATGGCTTATAAATACCTCTCTCGAAATTGGCAACATACGGCATCACTTTCTATTTAAACTTATGTTTAAACTTGTACTTTGTACTGGAAGATGCGGTAGAAGTATCCATGGAATAGTATCGATCATTTCCGGGAATGTGCGTCTTCGAAAGAGGAAAGTAATTTTCTTCGTCCAAAATCAATCATTTTCCGAAATATTTTTTATCAACCAGGGACATTGGGACGTCATAGTCGAAATCTGTCCCACAGGGCATTCCGGGGATCTTATCTTCCTTCGCCACTTTATTCCGACTCTTTTCAATGTTTTGCAGATGTAGTGGTAGAAACAGTTTTTTTACAGAATCCCGTTGGCTCACGGAATCGTTGTTGTTGAAGGCACGAGAAAAAGAACTAAGTACTTCTGCGTCCATAATAATAGCTGGTCTTCCACTACTTTGCTTGCGAGTAGTTGTTGTATTGTTGGTTAACTTAAGATATCCCAACAAACATTTTTGTTTAAGAATAGCTTATTAAACTATTGTACAGCTAATTCTCGTGGAACAAATGCTTGATAAGCTATCATACAACTGAAATGTTTCATGGGATGGTAAATAGTCGAAACCGCAACATTTTCGCTTTTAAAATGTTGTACGGCAGTTCGATAATATTAGCAATTAACTACATACAGAAGTATAGATTGAAACTAACTGACACATGTCAAAAAGACAATAAAAAGCAAAAGGATATAAATTCACTCAATTATTTTGAATGGCACTAAAAGCATTAATACTTACTTTAGTGGCAACGGTCCGTTACCGTGCGCTGAACGAATTATGGTCCTCCAGTACCGTCGGTCCTGGGCTGTCGTTCTCCAATCCCCACGAACACCAGCTGACCGTACATCGTCTTCGACAGCACAAACTGACTGGCTGCGGGGTCTGCCTCGGAGTCTACGGCCTCTTCCTGGTCCTCCGTGTCCTGAAAATAGTTTTGGCTACTCTTTCGTCGGGCATTCTGGCCACGTGTCCAGCCCACCGCAGCCTGCCACATTGCACTACCTTCACTATATCAGCATATTTGTATACTTGGTACAGCTCGAGATTCATGCGTCTGCGCCACACTCTATTTTCCATTTTGCCACCAAGTATAGATCGCAGAATTTTACGTTCAAAAACCCCAAGCACTCGTCGATCAGCTTCCTTTAGCGTATATGATTCATGTCCGTAAAGGGCCACCGGGAGGATTAGTGTTCTGTAGAGTGCCAGTTTTGTGCGAATTTGCAAACTATGGGACTTCAGCTGGCTACGTAATCCGTAGAAAGCCCAATTCGCGGCTGCAACTCATCGTCTCACTTCGCGGCTTACATCGTTGTCACATGTCACGATCGTACCAAGGTATATAAATTCCTCCACTACTTCATATCGTTCCCCATCTAACTCCACCTCGGCACCAACACCACTTGTGCTCCCACGTTCTCTACCAGCAACCATGTACTTCATTTTGGCGGTGTGAATTGTAAGTCCCAATCTTGCCGCTTCCCTTTTAAAAGGCCTGAAGGCCTCTTCCACTGCTCTACGGTTGGTTCCAATGATATCGACGTCATCCGCAAAACCAAGAAACATGTGAGATTTCATGATGATAGTTCCATTCCTTTCCACATCTGCCCTTCGTAATGCACCTTCCAAGGCAATGTTAAATAGCAGGTTAGAGAGTGCATCCCCTTGCTTCAGTCCATCCAACGTCACGAAAGCAGCTGAGGTCTCATCCGCTATTTTAACGCATGATTTGGATCCGTCCAGCGTCGCACGAATCAGCGTAACTAGTTTCGTCGGAAAACCATGTTCTAGCATTGTCTGCCTCAGCTCATTTCGTTCAACTGAATCGTACGCCGCTTTAAAGTTCACAAACAGATGGTGTGTCTGTAAGTTGTACTCCCGGAACTTGTCTAGCAACTGACGCAGGGTAAACATCTGATCCGTCACGAAAACCAGCTTGGTACTCACCGACGAAGAACTCCGCTAACGATCTCAGTCTGCAGAACAGGATACGTGAAAATACCTTGTAGGCAGAATTGAGCAATGTAATTCCTCGATAATTTTTACACTCCAGTCGATGTCCCTTTTTGAAAATTGGGCAAATGAGGCCATCCAACCACTCCTCCGGCATTTGTTCTTCCTCCCAGATCCTGACAATGATCCGGTGGATTGCTTCGTACAGCCGCTCGCTCCCAGCTTTTAGAAGTTCAGCCGGGATACCGTCCTTCCCAGCAGCCTTACCGTTTTTCAGCTCACTGGTGGTCTTTTTAACCTCCTCCTGGTGGCTCCACAGCTCGACCATCGTTTACAATTCCTATCCTGTCCCTGCTGATCTCCGCGTTTACCTCTCCATTCAACAGTGTGTGGAAGTGCTCCTTCCACCTGGCTGCCACCGCCGTTTTGTCGGTAAGCAGGCTGCCAGCACTATCATTGCACATCACAAGCATGGCAAAATTCGTGCATCTCACCGTTTTATAGAAACTCCGTGTCTCTGCGCCGGCGAGCACGTACTCCTTGTACTCGCGTTTCTTGAGACGATGGATTCTTTTTTCCGCAGCTCTAGTCTCTCTGTTTTGACGCGTTGCCGCAGTGAGCATGGGACTCCTAGCCTGGTTCTTTTCATCTGTCACTCTCTGGCATTCGGCATCAAACCAGCTGTTATGCTGTCTTCCACGCGTCGTGCCTACCACCTCTCTCGCTGCTGTTTCGATGGCACCATGGATATTCCTCCACAGCCCATTTATATCTTCTCCTTCTACCTGCTGTTCTGCGATTCGTTGGTCAAGCTTCCTGGCGTACTCCACTGCTACGCCGTCTGCCGTTAACCGCTGGATGTTGAAACGCAGCGTCCTCTCAGTGCGAGCTTTCGCCGTGTTCGACAGCCTTGCGCGAATCTTACTCACTACGAGATAGTGGTCAGAGTCGATATTTGGTCCACGAAAAGACCGTACATCGATGACATCCGAAAAGTGTCGACCGACAATCAAGACATGATCGATCTGAGAGCTAGAGTCTCCATTTGGATGCCTCCAGGTGTGTTTCCGAATATTCAAACGTGGAAAGTAGGTGCTCCAGATGGCCATTCCTCTGGCCGCGATGAAGGCTATGTCTTCCAATGACTGGACGGAAGAATTGCTCCCTCCCGATCTGCGCATTCGCATCTCCGATGATGATTTTCACGTCGTGTTTTGAGCACTCTCCATAGGTCCTCTCAAGCCTGTCGTAAAACTCGCCCTTAGCATAATCGGATTTATCATTTGTCGGTGCGTATAAGTTGATTACGCTGTAGTTGAAGAATTTGCTCTTAATCCTCAACACACATATATGGTCATCTACGGGCCTCCACCGGATAACTCGTTACTTTTATTTTTCCAACACTACGAAACCGACTCCATGTTCTGCTTTCTTACCGCTGCGCCACTGTAGTAGATGTGGTACTTGAAAGAAGTGTCTGCAATAGGGTCTACAGCACGGAACTCCATTTCTCCGAAATTTGGCCACCGAACTTCCTGAATAGCAGCGATCTCCACTCCGAGTTGATGCAGCTCTCGAGCAGCATTATCCCTTAATCGTTTCCTTGTCCCTTGCCGTGTCCAATACCGATTGTTCCGTCCTGAAATTCTTTCTTCGTTATTCGTGGTAATTGAGTTTTTCGGTATAGTACCTCACCGGGGTCGCGATACCTATATCCCGCTGATGGGTCTGCCATTTTAGGTCTGGCTTGCGGGATACAGCATTTCATGCAGGCGCCCGTTCAGAGACAGACGTTGTGTGAGCCGCCCCTCACCTGGCGAACAGGCGCTCTAGTTCGCACCTCCTAGCTTAGCTGCTTCAGTAAGTACATGAAGCATTTCCGGGTAAGGCCATCGACCGTCATCATTTGACATAGTTCTACGTGGAGGCGCTAGGTGGGAGCTTGAGAGAGCCAGAGCTATATTTGACGCTCCTTTCAGGTAACTCTCTCTCTATTTCATACCCAAAAAGGATTAATATTTATCAAAATAATACGTCTATTCGATGTCTGAGATAGCAATATTCCAAGTTTTAATGTCTACTAGAGAGCCTTAGAGAGTCGCCATTTTAAACCTAAAATTCCAATCGATCGGAATCAGTTGGCTAAAGTAAGTCCAATCGAACAGGAGACATGTCAAAACACCGATTAGAGAGCCTTAAAAAGAGTAGCGACTAGAGAGCCTGTTAAAGATAGAGAGACGCCATCTCAAATCTAGAACATTTTTTGAGTAGATTTTTCTAAATTTTTAGCAGCTTTTTATGAATTATTCAAAATAAAAGCTTCAGAGGAAGGTTCCTTGAGTATGTTATTATTATATGTAGCATCGAGAAACTCGACGTCTTTAATTTAAATCGCTGGTTCTCAAAAGAATTAGCAATAACAGACAACAGCAGCATAACTATTTACGGTACGACCATTAATTGTGGTAAAATTATCATGAAAAGGAATTACATATCCAGATTTTATAAAAGTTATTTATTCCAAATGTCTGTTGTTGACAGAATAATCTGTGCGTGCGGCAACACTGACATACGCAGCTGCATTGTTGCTAGATTATTTGTTTCAGATGGCGACTGTCTAAGGCTCTGTAATGTCTACCATGGAAGTGTTCGAAGTTCGAATCGGAACGGTATTTAGCGGAGGAATTTACGGAAACTCTCGAGCATTTTGGTTATGTGAAATGTGAATGGTTCCTTTGCTTCCAAGAAGCTTTTTCTAGCAAATTGTACCTTTCAAGTTTAGCTTTATGGTTTTTCTAACGTAACGATTTCAAGTGCAACGTACGATAAGTTTCGAATAACGTTAGAATAAATTGCACACAAGACTTGTATGCAACACATAGATGGCAGCAACCTTGCATGCATGAATCTGCTCGAAAACAGAGGTTAATAGCGAAATGAAGTGACAGATGGCATTGTGGTTCGAGCTTTCGTTATTCGGGAGTTATCTTCTGAAGGCTTTTCCTATTTTTCGTCACTGAACGGTGTACGAAATGATGAAAATAGCTTTCCGGTAAAAATCCTACCGGTGGGTGGCAAGCCATAGTAGGTTTACTCTGTTTTGTATTTGGGTTGAATCTAGCTAGTGTTTAGAACTTAATAGATCAATAAATAGTAACGTCGTTTGACAGTTCAGAGAACATTTGAATTACAGGTCGAACTCGATTATCCGTGTGAAAAAAATTGTAAATAGGTTTTTTGAAATGTGTTCACGTTCAAAACGTGTTTAACGTTATAAAAAAATTCTTTTCACCTGGATAATCGAGACCGACCTGTATTTGCATATTTTGAGTAGTAGTTTCGATCATTTGCAAATAGTTGACTGGCTATTTTCTGCATAAACAGTTGATGTTTTCTTTTTACAGGAGAATCAAAATCACTAGGATTGAATGTTGAATAACGAAAATCGTTTCCGTTATCTGATTCTAACATTAACCTCTAATTAAACTTCCAGTTGGCCTCGAGGTTCGACACTGGGGCCTAACAAGCCAGTCTTCGTATGTTTGACTGGGAGAGGCTTTACGAAATGATACGATTGCAAGCTGTAGCATGAAAACTTTACTTTTTACAAAAATAATTAACTACTCTTAGGTAATTGATAAAGACGTTGTGTATTTCGATATGGGTTGGTGACACTACGAATTGCAATAAAATTAATAATTATACTTATACATGATGAATTTTTTTCGCCAAGCATGTGAACAACAAGTTCAGTGCCCCCAAACGTTTTTGTTTGACCGCTAGCATTGCTAGTAAAGAAAGTATCATCATGCTGTGCCAGTATAAGTAACTCGAGCACACACTAAAGGAAAACGTAGGTGCTTCAAATGAATAGGACCGATTCTCGGCTGCGTGCAACCTCACTGCTTGCAATGTCTGCAATTATGGCCGGACTAGGATCTCGCAATGCGCACTTAATTACGATTGATAAACACCGTACGAGCGCACTTACCGACCACTACTACCGAGACCTCGTTTGTCTTGAGGCATTGTCAAGAATGGCGGCTCGCCGAGCCGGCTCTGTCGGCACCCGAGCTAGAAGCATATTTATGAAGCAAATTTCACCTAATTAAGGGTCAACTCAAGAAGGTTATCCTTGATTAGTGGGAACGTGGGGATGCGGTTTATGCACACCGAGCACGGCCGGAAGGATTCAACGAGCCTGTTTGTTTCTCATCACTAAGCAGGGATCTCCACTTCGACTTCAAACAGGAAACCACATTCATTCATTGAGCTGACAACTCTCGCAAATGCAAATATCCTTCCTTGCAAGCAGCGAACAGCGTTCGACTTGGCTGGTCCTACCACCAGCAGCAGCAGAGCGAACAGCACATTTCCATTATTTCCGAACGTAGTTTAGTTTTGTCATCAAGGAATCGCGGTGTCTAACGTCGCATGCTAAAGTGGATATAACCTGCCCGGACGAGAAATAAGACCGTGATCAGTTTCCCGCAGCCATTTGGGACGAATTTAGAAGAATTTTCATTAAATATTTTCACTTCCATCACATCGCATTAGGATTGTCACATACCATGCTACTTAGCAGGATCCGGCGGCGAGAATGCACAACAGCAGAAATCGGGCGGGGTGCCAAGTTCGCTACTCACTTGTTTTCGTTCCACATTGTTGTGCGATAAAAAGTAAAGTTTTTCTCGCAGGATAAACGCAAGATGCACTGCTAGAAGATGATCGCAGATGGCAACGCTGATTTCAGCTCCAACCTGGAGAAGGCAACTTTTTTTGGGGTATTTTGTTCGAGTCAGCTAAAGCGTTTGCGGATCACAAAGAGAAATAAAATTTCAGGACGAACAAAAGCTAATCAAACTGCCGTTTGCTCCTCTGCTGTTGCTACTGTTGCTGCTGCTAGAAAGGATGAAAAGAATTCTTAGCGAAAAAATAAACAAACACATTCTGTTCTTGGTGCTGTGCAAATTCCTTGGCCAACCAGCAGCGACCGGGACCGGGAATCGTCGGATGGAACGGCGATGCGATGTGGGGAAGCAGCTTAACAAGGCGAATGGAATCTCACGTCACTCTGGCGAATGTAATAAATCTAGATTTGGAAACTCGCACACACACACACAAACACACTCAGGATACACTCAACCGGGACGATCAGCGATTGTCGCGAGGCAGTGATGGAGTCTGTGTACCACATGCGATGCGATGCGATGCGATGCGATACTTACTAAATAACGGGTGGAAAGGGTGGAAACAATAAAGGATAAATGCGACTGAGAAGATCTCTCGAATTCCCAGGATTACGAATTGCCAGGAAGGGATGAAGGTAAGTGTTTTGGTGTTTTTTCGGGGAACTTTTCGTCAGTGCTGGAATAACATCATACTGCTCTCAATCAGTACGAGGCCTCGGGTTTGTGCAGGGGAAAACGGACGAAGGATTGGTGTCGGTGGTTTCATCAGAGAATTCCAGTACTTTGTAGTTTACTGACGATGTAAATGTTTTGGACGTCTGCCGGGATGATTAAGTTGTTATGCAAATGAATTGAACAAGTTTACATTTAAGAAGAGGAAAGCGAATTAAATAAACTACTAAAGCTGATCCTTGTATCGTCAGTGGTAGGATTTTGTTTGACAAACAGTGTAACGGAAGTTTGCCAGTTCAAATACCCATCTTGTATGAACAAAATTAGGCTGTACTGTGGGATTTCGATTTTGGCACGCCTCGATTTTGGCAACAAAAGTATCCGTTTTTGGCAACGCAAAATATTTTACTTCCAAAAATATGCTTAAATATCAGTCAGTTTTCGCATACATACTTTAAATGACGAAAAACTATTGCCCCAAGTGTGTTCATGAAAAAAAGTTTGCAGTTTCGAACAATAATATTTTTATTGCCGTAGGTCTACGTCTTACCGCAGGTCGCCAAAAACTTGCTTGCACCTCACGGATAGCTCTTGACGGATTTTGTAAACATAAAAAGGTTGCAATCGTTGATTAATAACATTTAGTCAATTTCTAACGCATTTACATTCAAATTTTTCATATTAAAAAGGGTCTCGATTTTCGCAACATAGGTGACACGCATTTGTTGCCAAATTCGAAATCCCACTGTACTTCTCACGTAAGAATTTGACTCTTACTCTGAAAAAGGAAGCCTGAAATTAGAAATCAGAAACAGAAAAACAAACAAAACTGAAAGTAAAAAAAATGAAAGACGCAGAAGTGCAGAAATACAGAAAAACATAAAATGGAGAAAATAAGAAGCAAATCAACAACAGAAAAATATCACACAAAAGCGAAAATAATACTATAGAAGGAAAAACAAACGAAAAATAGAACCTCAAAACATAAACAACAAACAAACGGCAGATTAACAAAAAAAAACGAAACAGAAAGAAAAAGAACAAAAGAACGGAAAAATAAATAAAAACAAAACAGAAAGCATAAAAAAAGCAGAAGAACAAAAGATGAAATAGAAATAAGAAAGCAGAGAAGCAGAACACACAAAAACAGAACGAAAACTTGAAACAAAAGATATGAAAAACAGAGGAAAGGAAATCAGAAATTAGCAAACAGAAAGAAGAAACAGTCAGAAACAGAAAACAAACAAAACTAAAAATAAAACAAAAATGAGAGAAGCAGAAGCGCAGCAATTCAGAGATACAGATAAAACGGCAACATAGAAAACAAAGCAAGAAGAGAATAAAATACTTAACAACAAAAAATAATAGAGAAGGCAACACAAAACACTAAGAAAAGGAACAAAAGAACAGAAAACGAGAACGGAAAACCAGATCAACGTAAAACAGAAAGGCATAAACAAATTGAAAAAAAGACAAAAGAGAAAACAGATAAACAGGAAAATTGAAACAATTTTAACGTTAAAACTAGAGAAAAACAGAGGCAAAAAAGTGACAGAGAAATAATAACGTAGAGCAACAGAAGGCACAAAAATAGAAAAAAACTATAGAAAGAAAGTTAAAAGAAATGAAAAACTAAAAACAGAAAACAGAAAACAGAAAACAGAAAACAGAAAACAGAAAACAGAAAACAGAAAACAGAAAACAGAAAACAGAAAACAGAAAACAGAAAACAGAAAACAGAAAACAGAAAACAGAAAACAGAAAACAGAAAAGAAAACAGAAAACAGAAAACAGAAAACAGAAAACAGAAAACAGAAAACAGAAAACAGAAAACAGAAAACAGAAAACAGAAAACAGAAAACAGAAAACAGAAAACAGAAAACAGAAAACAGAAAACAGAAAACAGAAAACAGAAAACAGAAAACAGAAAACAGAAAACAGAAAACAGAAAACAGAAAACAGAAAACAGAAAACAGAAAACAGAAAACAGAAAACAGAAAACAGAAAACAGAAAACAGAAAACAGAAAACAGAAAAACAGATATACTGTAAAGCAGAAAAGGTAGAACAGGAAACGGAAGAACGGAAAAACAAAAACAAATAACCAGAAAAACGTAAATCCTGCAATGAAAACAATGAAAAACAATTGAAAAAGAAATGCGGGAAAATAGAAAAACAGTGGAGTAGACAGACAGATAACAGAAGCAATAGAAAGACAAAGAAAAACAAAAAGAACAGAGAAAATATGAAACAAAAACAGTCCGTCCGAAAATCGAAAATAAAGAACACAGAAAATGCAGAAAAACTAAACAACAAAAATATAGTAAGGCCATTGCAAATTATTTTTAAAGTGTATCCCCCACCTTTGAAATTGGCTTGAAAGATCAGGGGGTGCACAAAAAATAAATTGTGGGATCTCTGTCAAAAATTGTCTGTAACCAAAACCAGGTCTCTGACAGGATCATAAGAGGCTTATCGGCAACTAAAAACAGGCCCCTGACAGGACGTTATGCTTTCGTAGCAAATGGTTTTATTCTCAGTCACCTCACTGGTCGATTGCTGGACTGCTCGATTGCTCAACTGGTCGACTAGACAGTTCAACTGAACTGCTCGACTGGACTGTTTGACTTGACTGCTTGACTAAATTGTTCAATTCGACTGCTCGACAGGACTGCTTGATTCACTTACTCGATTTAACTGCTCAGCTTGACTACCTGACTCAACTGGTAGATTCAACTGCTGGACTCGAATGCTCGACTAAACTACTCGACTCAACTATTCGAATCGGCTGCTCAATTTACTACTCGAGCAGACTATTCGATTCAATTGCATGGCTAGACTCCTAGAATTTAATACTCGACTCAATTGTTAGATTCACTTATTTGATTCAACTGCTCGACTGAACTACATAACTCAACTACTCGATTCGACTGCTCGACCAGACTACGCGGTTTAACTGCTCGATTTGACAGCTCGGCTCAGCTGCTCGACTGGAAAACTCGACTAGACTGCTTGACTGAACAACTTGATTCAACTGCTCGAATCAACTGCTCGACTAAACTACTTGACTCAACTGCTCGACTGAACTACCGTGGACCTCCGGTCGTTTGATCGTTTTTAATCTAAACACTTTTTAATTTGAACTTCGCTGGTTTGCACGACGTGCAAATTAAAAATGGTTCAAATGTCATTGTCAACATGACATCATTTGCTTATGCAGACAATGCACATAAACACGATTATTTTTTACTGACCTAGCATGATTGTTCTGATTCACGTTTCGTTTTCCCAACGATTATGATAGAAGTTCGATTGTAGAATGAAATATTCGCCGCTTGCAACTGCCAACTAAAGCGAAACACTAAACAATAGCAAAGAACAGGGCGGCCAGTTCACACAGGTTTTAGCATATTTAGGGATGCCAGTTGTTCAAATTAAAAACTAAACCCGTAAGTTTGCAGGCGGAATCGTTTAAAGGAACGGGGGTCCACGACTCGATACGGGAACTTAACCAATTTAATTCTACTATGTATATTTTATTCTTGACAGATACGTATTTCGCCTACGACTTGCAGGCTTCCTCATGTTCGAAAACAGACACTGAGGAAGCCTGCAAGTCGTAGGCGAAATACGTATCTGTCAAGAATAAAATATACATAGTAGAATTAAATTGGTTAAGTTTTCTTTTTATTTAATTTCCAGGTTTCGTATTCTACTAAGACGCTCCAAAAACTTCAGTGCTCGATACGACTTCTCGACTGAATTACTCGACTCAACTGCTTGACTAAACTGCTCGATTCGACTATTCGAATCGGCTACTCAACTAGACTACTCAATTAAACTGCTCGATTTGATAGCTCAACTCAACTGCTCTACACGACAACTCCACTCGATTGCTTGACTGAACAGCTTGATTCAACTCATCGACTACCTAACTCAACTGCTTGATCATTTGAATCGGTTGGCGGCAGAAAATGGACGGTTCAGAGCCATACAAAGGGCCATTTTGCCCACCTATACAATCAGCACAGTGGAGATAATGCTTTTATTCAGTTAAATAAAACCAAATGCGAGCACGAAAACTACTTGCTTCAGTTTCAGGCTGTGGCTCTTTTATGTACATCTTAGAACTATATTATTGTAATCGCAAGATCTTCGCATGCCGTGATACAAATAAATTTATTATAAAGCTCAAAGAATTAATACAAAGATTTAAAGTGCCTATAATGTAACAAAAAATATAATACAAAGATTAAACATTTTCGCAAACACTGGCAAAGTAAGATTCGGGCTCAACTATTTGTTATTTTTATTGACCTAAATTAGAAAAATAAAAGAAAAAGAAGTGAGAAAATAAAAAGCTAGAAAAAACACAACAGAAAAATGGATGGAAAAATCGAAAAACATTAAATTGTGAACAAAAGAGCAGAAAATCAGAGACACTGAAAACAGAGAGTAGAAAGGCAGACAAACAGAATAGAGAAAAGCAGAAATGTAGAAAGATATAATGAGAAAACTATACGTAAAATTATAGAGAAACAGAAATAGACTAAGCGAAAAGGAGGAAAACAGAACAATATACAAAAGACCGAGTAACAAAACAGCAAAAGGGAAGGGAACCAGAAAAACTATTGAATTTGTAGTTTTCGGAAGACCTGAATAAAAACCAGTCGCCCGATGCCGACTTAAAATCTGTCCCTGACAATGGAACCCCCCGAGCGAACTTCCTCGAGGTTGACCCACCATGCTGCCGCACAAATTCAATTTCTGGCAGTAAAAACTGTCACATTATCCCGAGGGGAAAAGCTCAGTTTTTCTTCTGAAAACGTTATTACCAGACAACTCCTTCCTTTATTCTGCTTCTGCCTCCATCAGCCGTGAATCAGCGCCACCTTGCGTACTATGAAAACTTTTTCACTTAATTGTATTTTCTGTTATTTTCAACCATAGTTTGTAAACTTTCACCACTTTTCCCATTTAACAACGACCGCAAAACTTTTTCCTCCCTAGTAGGGTGTCACCCACCGCTAAACCGTTGGCCTTGCGGAGCGATTTTGTGGGTACAACCATCGACCTACAGTGAACGCCACAAATTGTTTGCCTCCGCTAGATGCTTGTTAGTTTTTATTTACGGTCATTTTTTCAATTAATTAATCAGTGTTTTAATCTACTGCTGAATAGTCTGTTGCGCATGCACTACATTTACCAGTTGACAGTTACTGTATGTCCCAGAAATTACCACAGTCGGGATAGTTGGGCCACCAGCCGCAGCAGTAGCAGCAATTGCGTAACACTACTACTTGGGCCCGAGAGTCCGGAAGTTTGTTAGAACTACCGCCAAATTTATGGCACCTATTAAGATATGCAAATGCAGCAGCCCACCTCACCACGTCACGTCTCCGTGGGGCAGCCGCGCCGGGCCATCATGCCGCTCTGTGCAGTCTAATGAGGCTGACATTATAAGTAGATGCCCGCTCCTCCTCCTCCTCCTCCTCCTCCGCCTCGAGAAATGAATGAGCAGCAAGAGGCAGGCAACTAACGAGAAAAATGTGACAGGTTTATGAATGAGAGGAGTCACGAGTGCATTCTTTCACACTGTGAAGGGTCTCATTTGTTACCAGATAGTTTGGCGTTGCCCCGGGGCAAAGGGAGTTGATGAAATTGACGGCATATTTGCGTACAGCCAATTATTACACTTATCCAAAAACAGATGCAGAGAAAACTAACACTCGGTTCTAAGCAAAAGCTGACCATAAATTAACCAACAAGCAAATGCATGTGAGCATGTGGGTTTGTTCGGTATCGCTTATTCCTAAATAACAGATGGAAAGTTTCACAAAAGATGACCCATTTGGCCAGCGTGAAAACATTCAGGTTAAGTGCTCACTAGTGCATAATTTTAATCATGAATTGCATGCTGAACTAAAGCGAAAATTTTGGCCCGTAGGGTCGCTTTGTACCGCGCGCGTGGGAAGAGGCGAATCCCTTCAGCGAATCTTCCCATTCACGGATCGTGTTTCAGTGCAGTGCCAGTACAGTGCCAGTGCAGGCCGCATTCAACGGAGTCACAACACCGTATAACTAGCGACGGAATTGAAATAATCTGTCTGCTTAAAATTTCGGCTTGTGCCTCCCTATTCGCGGTACGGTGTCTCTATCCTCGTTTGCATGCGCTGCGGTTCCGAGCGAAGCGCCCTAATTAAAACATTAGCAAAAGGTGCACATTTTCCAGCTATCCAAGAGATGTTTGGCTGTTTGTTGTTTGTGAAACATGAACATTTCGTCTTCTTCCGCAGACCAAGCTAGACAACAGACCGAAACCGAGCAGCCGAGGGTTGTGACGGGAAGCGAAAAATCGTGACTCTTCAAGGACGTGACCAGCGCAGTGTGAAATTGAAATTATACTTTTGCTAGTAAAGGAGAACTAGCAGAGATGGGCTGCTATTGGACTGTGTTTATATTTTATGGCAGAAACACGGTTTGAGTGACAATAAAAATTCACAAATTTAAAACATTCGCGTATTTGTGAGATTTTTGCTTAGTCTAAAGTACATTAGGGTGCTGGATGGGTTCGTCTATGGCGGGTCTTCGTCTACTTTCCTATTTCCATTGGTTCAAACTAGGTATTTCCACTTTTTTTTATAGTAGTTGGGTAGCTCTTGCACGTGGCTCAAAGAAAATATGCATAGATTTTTAATAATTGCTGACTGTCCATAATAAACGAAAGAAATCTTGCTTATGACGAAGTGAGTTTTTGTATGACGAATGTCGAAATGTAAGTTCCGAAATACTTTTTCGGGGCAAATGGGTATACATGTACAGGCAAGATGTGTCAGGTTTATCTGTATGTATTTAGGGGGGAAATCCATCATCAGTTCAAGGTCCTGCCAGTGCATGTGAGTATACTTACATTGATTGTCAAATGAATTTTACACTAAAGCTGTTGTAGAAGGACCAAAAGGGATTGGGCGGACCCACAAACAGAAACAATTGTGCGCATTCCGGGATTATGAAAATTTCCTTCCAGCATTAGGATCCTTCCATGTAACAATCAATTTCGCTGCACCAGATTTAACCCACGTGATGGTTTGTTTATTCGAAGAGTGCAACAAAAATATTGTTTCAGGCCTTCAGGAGTTTCGTCCTAGTGATTCCGCTTGACTGCTTACTCCATCCTCCAGTCTTTAACTCATATGATGGCGCTGTATTTATGAATTTATCATATAATGCATAGGGTATGTTGCTGCTTCGTCGTAATTTCCTATTCCCGTCCTATCCAACACAAATTATTAAAAACATCAGCATTTTTATGACACACAATGCAAAACTAGTTATTCCCTAATATTTTGGTTTGTTGTCTATCATACGCGATCAATCAAAGTGAGCTGAGATATATTTAAATGCTTTTTATCATTAAAGAAGTCCTACCAGCCAAATTTCCTACGTTTTTTCGTGCGACGAAGAAGAAAATGTCGACTAATCGTTCTGATTTCCGTCATTCATAAATGAAAATGACTCACGCAAGCCATTGTCGTTATTCTACAGCCAGGAAAACTTGCCTGACCTGCAGAAATTTTGCAGAATAACATTTGTCATGCCGTTCTACACAAATACATGCGCGCTAGCTTCGTAAACATTGTTGCGGTTTTGAGTTCGGACGATGAAAAATTTTTTTGGACGGATTTTAAAACGGTACGACGGATTTACGAAATAAATTCAGTTTTGTAATTTCAATAATATGCTTTAATAATCGCTTTTCGGTTATTTCAAAATTCCCGGATCGGAAGGTAAGCGTGTTTTAGTCAAATCAGCACAAGAACTTTTGGAGTATTCAATAAATCCATCCAACAAATGATGAAAATTAGAATGGCTTTAGTAAGTAAATTAGAAATAAACCCTACAATAAATTTATCACATGATGTAAAATGAAATGAAATTAATATGGATAAAAATAGAACGAGCTCACCAGCAGTCCTTTGAATCAGATATAGTTGCATCATTTGAGTTTCCATCAGTCCTACATACATCAGCCCAACAATATCCATGTACAATATTAGTCAGTCTTACGGTCAATGTTTCCATTGTATAGTAGGTGTTTGAAGAGCTAGAACTGTTGGGACTTACCTATCAACGGGGCCGAGTGGATCGGCCGTCTGCCCAAAACCACAATTTTGATATCAGGCAGCCGGGATCCACGCAGCATCACACCTCCTAGCTTAGTTACTCAGTCTTAAGCAAAGAGCATTACCGGGTATGGCCACGTGGAGATTCTCGGTAGGAACTTGGGATAGCTAGAGCTATGTTGGGTATGAAAGGGGGAAGGCAATGAAGAAGATGTGTCAGATTTATCTGGTGTAAAAAACTTGAGTACTTGCGGATTAATTCTTATAAAAAAAACTCGCAATAAAATATGGATCATGTTTACGTATGACGAACAGAATTCGTAACCCTATCTTTGAAACAACTATTTATTTTTCAATAAAAAATATTTCTTACCTCAATGTCATGTACCTCCCAGCTAGCATTTTCATATGTATATAAAAGATAAAAATCAGCATTACGTACAGATATACATACTAATAAATCGTATTTGATGCGTGAAGTTGGCATATCCGTAATACTTTGGAGGCGATATACGTGATTAGGAATAATTAGAAGTGTTACGACTATGTAAGTATTTATATACGATAATATCCGATTAAGCGCGACTCGTTCCGTAATGCTATACGATTGAAAACCAACTTGGGCCCACTTTATCAAGCTTTAGTTACGATTTCGAATTTGTTAAGAGATATTTACGATAATTTTCGTACATATATGATATATGATATGATATATGAGTTGGTGCTAGCTGGGCTGTTGAGCACTGGCGTGTCTAGGCTGGGGCACGTACCCCCCCCCCCCCCCCTTCTCTGTAAAATTTAAGGTAAAGCAAAACAATTTCTGTAACCCATTAGTCTGCAGTTTTCCAATTAATCCAGTTCTAGTTATTCCAGTAAATTGCTTCAATTTCAAGTCCAATCATAAATCAAATTTCAAGTTTAGTTTAGCCTAATTTAATCTCAATTTTAGGTACAGATTCAATTCTAATTTCATGCCCAATTTCAACACCGATTTGCAGTCACATTTTCAGTCCAGTTTCAAGTCCAATATGAAACCAATTCATTTCTATTTTTAAGTCCAATTTAAGTAGGGTGATGATGGAAAATTCCAAAGAAAAGCCGGAAAATTATGTTTTGTTACATGGACATTTTTGGAAACATTTTTCCTGAGCTATAGCTGACGAACCAAACAGCATAGAGCAAACAGTCTCCTATGAATTTTGTGGTGAATTTTCTAAGCAAATACACATCGGATTATCGATGGATCTAGATGAGGTGTGCCTCATGCTGCTCTGCAGAAAAAGTAGCAAAATGAAAGAAAAATAAGACGGGAGGAAAAAAACGGAAAAGAGCACGAAGGAAAGCTGGGCAAACTTGATAGAAAACAGCGAAAAAGAATAAAATCTGGCATGAAAAAAAGAAGAACGAAAGATAAAACGTGACGGAATGGGAGGGAAAACGGGGAAAAAAAGAAAAACTAAAGAAAATGGGAGAGAAAAAGAGAGAACTTGAGGCAAATCCCGAGGATACTTTATAGCAAAAGAAGAAGAACTAGAAAATAAGATGAAAAATGAGAGAAATGGAGTAGAAGGCGTAAACAAAACGAGGGACGAGAAAGAAAATGAGGGTAAACTGGACAGAAAAAGAGAAAAAAAACGGGATGAAAAGTAGAAAAAAACGGAATTGAAAAGGAGAATATAGGTGTAGAAAAATAGGGAGACGAGCATAAAAAAAAACACAACGAGGAAAAACGGGACAGATGAAAAGGGAAGAAAAAGTGAAAACGGTAGATATATGAATATATATATATGAATATATGGTACTACATCCGTTCATAGCAATGAGCCTATCATGTCAAAAAGAGTTGAACATATTCAACGATTGGTCATGCTTCCCAACTCTTGTATGAAGGGCCAAAAGGGAATTGGTCGATAAGCAACATCACTTACACGTACCAGGGATTTAGAGAATCTCCTTCCAAGGGCTAAGTCACCTGAGTCAATCGTTGAATAAACCGTCTTAATGCAGAATGACTCCAGCAGGTGGGGAGAAGAGCCCGCTCATTATCCACGATGTGTTGTTAATCGGGCCAAGATTAACCCTAGAAAGTTGACTGTTTCACTCTCCCTAGGCCCACCGCTTCAAACAAGTGCTCTGATGGTCCCTCCCTCTTCCCGATTCTAGTTTATTTATGAAATGTGGTATATATGCGTAAAAATAGAACAATCTCACCAGCAGTCCTTCGAATGGAATAGAGTTGCGTCCTTTTAGTTTCCATAAATGCTTCTAATAATTAATTTGATTTTTCTTCTGGTATCCAATATCCATGTGCAGTATTAACACTCGTATTGGCCAAAGTTTTCACTATAAAGCAGTAAATGCTTCATAAGCTAAAACGAAAAAAATAATTAAAATAACTTATATTATGCTTACCAGATCGTGTGGCTCCACCTTCTGCCCAAAACCTCGATTATGAGATCAGGCAGCCGGGAACCACACAGTATCGCACCTCCTAGCTTGGCTACTCAATAGAGCATTACAGGGTATGGCCACGTGGAGGCGCTAGGTAGGGGCTTGGGATAGCTGGAGCTATATTGGACGCTCCTCATTTGCCTTCCCCATTTCATCCCTAGTGAAAACGGTAGATATAAAGGATAAAACTGAAAAGAAAAACAGAACGTGATAGAAAAGGATAAAAATGGACATGATAAAACGAAGAATGGAACAGTTGAACACGAAAAACGGAATAGAAAAGAAGTATCAAAGCGAAAAGAGACCAAACGGGACAGGGGAAAGAGGTCGAAACAGGAGCAAAGTGGAATCGGATCCGAAAATGACGAAGAACGAGACAGGAAAAGAGCGCACACGGGCCTGAAAACGAAGTAAAATGGAAAAAAGACGAAATACAGAACAGGGGATAATCAGGACACAGGAAAAGGGTTATAAAACGGAATAAGAAAATCTAGAACACCAGCGTAAAAGAGAAACGAAACAGAAAACAAGAGAAACTAAATGGGGAAAGTAGAGAGAAAAAGAAAACCGATAGAGGAATCCTGGTGCGAATCGCTCTGTACATTTTAAATAGCAAACAAACCGAGGAAAATGGGAAAAAGAGGTCAACAAGGACAAGAAGTTGGAAAATGGGACAGAAAAACGAAGAAGAAAAGAATGAAAAACGATAAAGAAAAGAAAATAAGAGAAAATTCGAGAATAGAGGGAGAAGAAAATGGAGAAAAAAATATGAAAACGGAAAACAAATGGTGTATTTTCTACTTGTTGATTTTTTAGAAAAAAATTAAAAGTGCACGGTGGCTAACTATAACAATGGAAACAAAAGGGTTAAAATGGAAGAGAAAAACAGAACGTGACATAAAAGTAGCAGGACATAAGAGGAAAAACGGAACACAATAAAACGAGAATCGGGATAGAAAAACCGCAATTAAGATCTAAGGAAAAGGAAAAAAGTTGAAGCGGGACAGAAAATGACGCAAAACGAAACAGGAAAAGAGGAAAAACGGGTCTGATGCGAGGTAAAACGGAAGAAAAAGACTAAACATTAGAACTCTGGAAAAGGATGGAAACCCGGGAACGCTAAATGAAGAGCTAAGAAAATAGGGAAAGAGGAAACAGCGGAAAAGAGGAAAATCTAAAGGAAAAAAAAAAGAAACATGAAGGGGACATGGAACGAAAAACAAGCGAAATTAAAGAAGAAACAAGGAAAATGGCAATGAGGCCGAATGGGATATCAAAAGAGAAAGATAGTACGAAAAACGGAAAAATTAGACAACAAAATAAAAAATGAAAACAGGAAAAAAGGTTTAAAACAAATGTAAAACGAGAAAAAAAGACATAAAACGGGGTCAAAGGAAAAACAAAGGAAAAAGCGAAGAGGAAAGGAAAGAAAAGGGAGCTAAAAATAGATTCTAATGTGACAGAAAAGAAGGAATAACGAAATAAAAGCTTATCGTTTAGAGTTAGAAGGAGACAAAAATTAGAAACGAAAAAAAGAAAGCGAGTATAAAGATATTTCCACATCTCATTTCCACAGCGAGAAAGAAAATATAAAAAAACGAGTGAAAAACAGGGAGAAAAACCAGATCAGAGATAAGAAAAAATGGGGTATGAAACGAAGAAATACTGAATAATGAAACAGAAAACACGGGACGGAATAAAACGACAAAAAAGAGGAAAAACGGATGGAATGCAAAAATCAAGGAAACGTAGAAATGGAGATAAAAAACGAGAGGACGAGAGGTACAACGTGTGCGAGAATCAGACGAAAAATGTCAATTCTAATTTCAAGTTAAAACTTCGTATTTAAGGGGACATAAACGATTAAAAATTTTGAAAAAATCACAATTTTTTTAATTTAGATTTTAATTCTGCAGTTTAATGATTCGACCACGGGAAGTGGCCGAAAAACGATCAAACACATAAGCATTCCAGTGCGGCGTGGAACAACTTCGGCGGAAAAAACCGCCGCTCCTGGATAACCACGGTTTTCAAACTTTATGTCCTTTTTCTCAGAAACTACACAACATATTGGAACAATTTTTTTTTGTTTTGTTAGTAGTAGCTTGGCAAAGACTTTTATAACTTTTGAGGTTTGTAAACGAAATACAGCCAGAGAAAAAAGAAAAAGAAGACAAAATTTTATTCATTCAAGCATCTTTTCTTCTTCTTTTTCGTTTTTCTCAAGCTGTGTTTTGTTTACGAAACTCAAAAGTTAAAAAAGTCTTTGCCAAGCTACTACCAACAAAACAAAAAAAGTTTGTACCAATATGTTGTGTAGTTTCTGAGAAAAAGGTACATAAAGTTTGAAAATCATGGTTTTCCAGGAGCGGCGGTTTATTTCGCCGAAGTTGTTCCACGCTGCACTGGAAAATAAGCGGAAAAGACTGCAGAGTCAAAATCTAAAATAAAAAAAATAATAATTTTTTTAAAAATTTTGGTCGATTATGTCCCTTTAATCTGGTGTATATGTCCAGTTTGAAGTAGAACTTCTAGTTTAAATTAGTCCAAATTCAAATCTAATTTAATCTAATCTTAGGTGCAATTTTAAGTCAAATTTAAACTTTGATTTCAAATCCAAGCTGAAGTAAAATTTAAATCCGATTTCTGTCCAATTTAAAATCCAATGCTGTTAAGATTAACTGAAGTACATATATTGTATTGTGGATTTTCGGCTTTCCGGTCAGTTTAATCTTTTATATCGAAAACGGCTTTTTTATACTGCCTGACGTTTCGGCCTTTGGTTTTGGTCTTTTTCAAAGGTAATATGGTTACGTTTTCTTGTCTGGTCATTGATTATCAACGAACGGAAGTTTAAATTTTAACGGCTCAAACTGCATTAGTTTTGTGCGAAAATAATGTACACACTTGAACCTTTTGACCAAAGGCCGAAACGTCAGGCAGTATAAAAAAGCCGTTTTCGATATAAAACTGACTGGAAAGCCGAAAATCCACAACACAATTTAAATCCAATTTCAAATCCAATTTTAAGTTCCATTTCGAGCATAATATTAACTCCAACTTCAAAGTTGCTAATCTAATCCCCAGTCTAATCTAATTCCAAGTAAAACATTTAGTACAAATTGCTCTAAATTTAAGTACAATTTCAAATGCAATTTCAAGTTTAATTTCAAATTCAATTTGAAGTCCAAATTTCAGTTCAATTCAATATGAAGTAAAACTTCAAGCAAAAATTAGTTTAAATTCAAGTCTAACGTGGTGTCCTATGTCAAGTCCGATTCGATTTTTAAGTCCGGTTCCGAGTCAAATTTCTAGTCAAATTTCAACTTTGATTTTAAATCCAATTGCGCCCAACAGTCCGGAAGTTTTCAACCTAGTCGGTCGCTAATTTTGTGACAAGTAATAATACATTCGTCTTCCTATAATTGCTCGGTTCTGCAACATTCTTCTGATAGGTCGGGTGCCCCACCTTTTGCTGAAGTCTGGGCAAGCTAGTGCAGTTGAGTAATTATTTTTTTCCTTGTTACGATTGTTCTTGAAGTTTAGCTAGTGGATTATATCCAGTGGAAACACAAAACGATACTTTACGTACCTTGCACAAGCCAAGGATGCCATAGCTCGTAGCTCGTACACAAAAAATGCAATTGTCAAATAATTGCAAATGAACACAGTTGGTTCATTCAGTTGTGAACGCGAATGAAAGTAAAAGATAAAAGATAATCAAATATCGCAACTTCTACTTAGATATATTTCGATTTGAAAATTCTGGTTGAGAACAGCCTAAAAGCACTAGTTTGTGCAAAAGGCTTCTCGAATCTTTTCGGATTCGTTTTGAACACTTTGTTACACGCTTGACGTGATGAACAAGTATGTTGCAAGTGACTAAGTTACGAATGGATCATTTGTGATTCCCCATGGAGCAGAAAAAAGGGCCACAATAATTAAATAAAGTTCAATTATTACTCTCCATTTGCGTTCAACAACGGTAGGTACTATTTAATAACTTTCCATTCGGTCAACCCGTCCGTAGCGGTCGTGTTCGTGTGCGCCCGGCAAACAGTGCGATACTTATGCCACCTTATATTACGTGCCATAAATCGTGTGTTGTCTCTCGAAGCCGTGAACGCGGCCATAGGTACCTCTACTCTCTGACTGCAGCGGCTCGCTCGCTAAGGGTGAAACATTTCCGGTTCATTGGTTTGCTCTGTCGCACATGCCGCCGCCACACGACACACGAAATCTCGAATTCTGCTGCTGCGAAATTGACCGCCAAGGGGGCAAAAGTCAAAGCTCAGCGAACCGCAGCGTGCCCTACCACCACCCGGTCGGCCAGTCGGTCATTGTGGGAAACCCGAACAGATTTCAGCCTCGGTGGAAAGGACCTGTAGCGCAGCAGCAGCAGCAGCAGCAGCAGTTGACCATGGAACAGCTTTCACCATTTTTATTAATAATGTGTTGAATATTGTTTCTAGCTGTGACCATCGAGGGAAAGAACCACAGCACTATTTGCTGAGTTTGGCATTTTTCCACATGTGATGCTGGGGAGAACAGCAATAACCTATGAATATATAGTTTAAATTGGAAAACTTTGGTTAGTTTTGGTTTGCTGAGAAATTGATGATGCGGAGAAATTCGTGCCAACTTTTCCAAACCAGTTTTATTAAGAACGATTGTAATAAAACTATTTCTTTCTCATCAATTAATCGGCTGAAATGAGCACCTTTCGGTTTACCGGCAGATAGAGAATATATATCTTCGTCTCTGGACAGCTGGTTTAAACATGTACGGAAAGTTTAGCACCAAGCACCAAGAGTGCTGTTTCTTCAGTTTCTTTATTTTTTTCATCGAACCGGTGAGCCAAGCTTCCCATATGCTTTACCCAATTTAAACGCTGTCAGCCGAATGGTTCTCCGGAGACCGGAGGGAAATAGAGAATTTCACTTTCCACTTCCACTGCAGTCCACAAAAAAAAAGGAAACGAACGACTCTGGTGCACTACCGGGATGTTTGAAGACGATTGCCATCGTGACACCAATTCCAATTTCGTACGAATTTCTTATGAAAAATGGATGGTAGTAAAGAATGTGCTTGCTGCATGTGGGAGTGGCACAGTTTCGACGCAAATTTGAAATTTCAATACTATCATCTACTTCATGCACGATGAATTTAAAATTCTTTTGTTCTTTAATAAACTGATTTTTAAGATTTTGACTCTTTTTTTCTCGTTTTGTAGACCTTGCTCGGTATTTCTAGTTTTCTTCTCTACTGTTCTATTTTTCTTTTCTGGTTTTCTTTCTTTTGTATTTCTGTTTTATTGCCTGAGGCTTTCAGTTATTTGTTTTCTTTTGTGTATTGTTTCTGATTTTTCTCCTATTTTTTTCATTCGATTTTTCCAAGGTAGATCGTTTAATTTACGTTTACCATTATCTGTTTCCATGTATTCTATTGTTTATATTTTCTCTATTCAACAGTATTTTTGGTTCTCTGCCCTTCCGTTTTCAATTTGCTGTTTTCATATTTACTTGTGTTACATTTTGTTGTGGGTTTTTCTGCGTTCCTGTCTTTTTATTCTTTTTTGTTTCCTCCAAATATTTTATTTTACGGTTTTCTGCTTTTCTTTGTTTTGGTTAGCCTTTTTCTGATTTTATAGTTGTTTTTAATTTTTCATTTTCCTTATTTTCAATTTTCTACTCCTCTATTATTTGCTTTACATTTTTCTGTTTTCTAATTTCTGCTTTTTGATTCTTAATTTTTGATTTCTGATTTCTGATTTCTCAGTTCTGATTGCGCATTTCTTGCGCAAGAAATCCATCTTGATAAACAGTGGAATAGTTGAGCATTCCACCAATCGACCCTGTGATTAACGTCAATTTTCTCAAGATAATCACCGTTTAAAGTGGTTCCAGGTCTCAATTCCTCTCGAAAACAAATTTGCGGCGACCGTGTTTTGGTCGGGTTACCGTCCCGTTCCGCTGGCACGTGTGTATATCAATTATGTTTGACTGAACGGGTTCCGACAGCCAGGCGTGCTCCACCGGCACGGATGTGCTAACCTAATTAGACTGTAATTAACCGACATACTCGACTGTGCCTGATGACCGCAGCACATTTCCGGCTGGCAACGTGCACACGCACCACGGTACCGGCCCGTACCGAAATCCACAAATGCTCTTTCCGCACCACAAACTGCCCCGAGAGGTTGCTCCAGGCAACTGATTAAATTATAGAAATTTATCGAATAGATAAGATTCCAACTTCAGGCAGTTTTGACTAACTCAAACAGGTTAGCCGAACGACTAATTGAGTACATGTATGTATGTATGTACGTATGTATACACACACACGATTGTTCCGTGCCAGTCACAAACACGGGAAAACAGTCAAGAAGGACTTCCCAATATGGTCTGACAGAATCCGGTAACGAAAGTCGACGGAATGGCTGCGACAATATTTTCCAGCTGCCGAAAATGACTTCCACTAGGCAGCCAGCCAGTCAGCCAGTCAGCAAGTTAAGCTCAGATGCCAATGAATGGCACCCAGACCCGGGATTGTTAATTTATTCTGAAATAATTAATTAAAAAAGTTTAGTTAATTATCTCCAAGAGCGGTGGAAGTTTGCTGAGCGGCGCGTCACACGCGACCCCATAAAACAGTCGTCGCCGCGCCGCGTCGAGAGGTACATACTGAAGCACACTCGCAAAAGTAACGGACGGGGGTAGACCGTGTGTTGATTGTGTATGTGCCACACCCTCTACCGGTAATCATAGACTAAAGCTGAGCTGTGTGGAAACTTTTTACTTTCCTTAGAATAGAGCTCAGAGTCGCGCCTTGCCCGTGGGAAAACCTCAATCGGTATGTATAACTTAAGTGCACGAAACCGTAGGAAACGGAACAATTGTGCAACTAAGGTAACTGCAGGAGCAAGTAAAAAATTCAATAAAATCGTATAGAAGAAGTACGGGGCTGTCTATAGAGGGCAAATCACTTTACAAGAGAAAGGAGGAGAAAGTCAAGAAGAAAGTGTTGAAAAAATAGAAGAAATTGTCAAACTCCCATAGACAGGTTATGAGCTTATGAACGAAAATACTAATTAAAAATTCCGGTCATATATTTTTCCAGAAATTTTTTGTGCAATCCAAAAACAATGTAGTCTGTAAGAATATTTGCATAAGATTCGCACGGTGTTGGAAAATACCCAGAAAAACGCTGGAACTGTACGCCGGAAGTGATTGTAAAGGTGCGTTAAAATTTAGCAAAAATGTAAAATGCTTTACTCCCCACAGAACCACGCGGCATCGCACCTCTTAGCTCTGCTACTCTATTTTAAAGATAGAGCATGACCAGGTATTGCTTCCTCATTTCCAGCTCCATTTCAAACGCAGCGGGAATAAGCCGCTTTGACCGCTCCCCACACATCCGAGTTGGACCATATCGTTTGGACTATGTTATCCGGAGTTCGTTCACTGCCATCATGTTGCTTCTAGCACCCGCGAAACGAGGGCATATGAAGAAAGCATGTTCTGCAGTCTCCACCACGTTGCATTGCTCCTTGAGAGCTCGTGCTAGTTCGCCCGCTTCTGTAATCTCATCCAGGTTTTTAAGCTGGTCATCTCGGGCGTTAGTGCGCGGATCTGTAAGCTTTCGTCGAGGACTTTTTCTGCCAGCACTTTGTAGGCAGAACCCTTCTCCGTGGCATTCTTTTTGAGCTCAAGCTTTTTGAGCATTCTCCACACATCCGCGCCAAGACCCTTCATCTGATCGTCCCCTCTCATGGCCTTCAAAACTTCCGAATATTTCGGTCCCTCAGTTTTGATGATAAGGGCATCGCCTTTGCTCCTCTTTTTTCTGACCACTTTCGGTGGAGCTCGATCCTCCTCTCTCTTCGAGGCCTTCTGCTTTTTGACTAATTCCCACTGATTGTCGGACGCCAACTGCGTCTCGTTACCCCCAGTGGGTTCTTCGGTTGGCTTGCGACCCTTTGCGATCAGGCGCTTCTTTGTCGTTTGGTGGATACCTTGTTGTCGTTGGACTGCTCCGTAGTCGCGAGGGCCACGGTGTGGTCAGTCATTGACGGGATGGCATCCGTTTGTGCAGACCTCGATTCAAACGCCTTCTCCTTCTCTTTCTCTGCTAAAAGTGGCAGAGTTCGCTATGCTCCTTCGTCGCAGCACGTATGGTGCCCCGAAGCATGAGCAGACTTTGTTTCAGGTCCTTCGCCAGGGTGCTGCAACCTGCCACTCTTGGTAGCATGTCTCACTTTCCTTCCACTGCTTTTATTAGCGACGGGCCTTTCATCGCTGCGTCCGGCGTAGATGCAGTTGGAGCGACAGGTGTGCCGCTTCCCTTTCCGCTTACGCTTGCGCTTCTGCTCGTATCCATCGGTGGAGATCTCTGGATACCACCTCTTGCGAACGGATTATCAAATCCGTCCACGCTCACCGAGGTTAAATTTGTTTTTGAATTACAGCAGTCCCCCCAATAACGCGGTTTCGAATAAGAACGTCTTAAATAAGGACGGTCTCGAGAGATTCCATTGACGCGGTGGAACGTCTTTATTGGAGTCTACGTAGCATATGGGAATTGACTTAATTGGTTCCAACATGGAATAACTCGTGATCCTGACCGTATAGAAGGTTGGTGTCTTCGACAAAGTTGTTCAGTACATCAACGAGTATTGATTGGATTATAATAGTATTGCGAAATTGTCTCACTACGTAGCGCTAGCGTATATGTTACACTCTTATACAGGCCATATCTTGCGCTGCTGACTACCTAGAAAGTTGCGGTCTTCGGGAAGGTTGCTCAAATGACTGTCACCTTCAAGATGGTATGGAAAATAGCGCAGAACTCACTCGTGGCGCGTATATGTAGTATTCTTATACAGGCTGTATCTTGCGATGCTGATCGCTCAACGCTCAATTTTATTCTCTAGTTACATTTACTGGCTGAAAAAAAATCTATTATGCTAATCTACCAACTATTAATGCTACTTTTTAAATGGCCAGAGAAACCCTACCAACTCACTTATTCAATTAGTCTCAGTCACGTTAACACATTTCCAGCTACTTTCTAAACATTCTTAATGGTTTATGGACAATTATATTTGCGATTTTATCACATTTTTTTTAATCGACGTTTGTAACAACGTCATTTATGTCACACAACATTAATAATGTGAAGTCAACAGCATACGTAATGGTACTTTTAGTAATTCAGCTTTCTCGTGTTGCAGTATATTTTTCATGTCCGTTGCAAGTTAAATGCGAGCAGTGAAAAAATTCTAAGGAATTTCATCGACTGCCAACGTTGCATTTTGCTGAGAATTTTTGTAAGCGACCAGAATTTTGTTGAATAACGAGCATGATAGTAACTAATTTTCCAACTAGTTAAATAACCACTGTCACTTAAATAACCTTTCCGAAGAAAGCAACCTCTTGTACATTTCCAAAATCATGAGTTATGGGAAACACAAAAAAAAAAACACAAATACACTAGCGCCGTCCGTTGAGTCAATTCTACGTTATTTTCCATACCATCTTGAAGGTGGCAGTCATTTGAGTAACCTTCCCGAAGACCGCAAGTTTCTAGATAGTCAGCAGCGTAAGATACAGCCTGTCTAAGCATATCACATATATACTAGCGCGAAGCAATGAGTTAGTTCTACGCTATTTTTCATGCCATCTTGAAGGAAGCAGTCATTTGAGCAACCTTCCCGAAGACCGCAAATTTCTAGATAGCCAGTAGTGGAAGATACAGCCTATACAAAAATATTACATATACGCTAGCACCACGTAGTGAGGCAATTCCGAAATACTACAGTCCAACGAAAAGCCCTCGATCTGCTGAAAAAACTTTGTCAAAGACGACGTTCTATATGGTCAAGATCACGAGTTATTCCATGTTGGAACCAATTAAGTCAATTCCCATATGCTACGTAGACTCCATTAACACGGTTTCGAGTAGTGTCCTTATTGGGGGGATTACTGTATTCATATAGAATCCCACGACTTGAGGGGAAAGAAGAGTCCGCCGCATCAGAGTTTGGCAAGAATGCCAAAGATTGCAAGAATGCCGGACAACTACGTTGCAAAGATAGTGTTTGCCTCAAATCCGGTAGGAACAAGACGACCAGTAACGCAGCTGGCAAGATGGTTAGACCAGGTGGTTCGAGATCTGGCGGAGAGTTCTTGGCGTCTGAGCAATTGGAGAGCGGTAGCTCACAACCGAGTTAACTGGAGAAACCTTGTTCAACAGGCTTTGTCTTAGGACGGTGGGTTTTTAAGCTATGTCTCGCTCACTTCGTTGAGTCGAAACAATTGCACCATGACGCGAAAGCTCTGGTGTCAATAAAATACTCATCTCCATTACTAAGGTTCTGCAGGCCACTGCGGCCCCCACAAAACCTGTCATCTACTGGGGGCCCTCGATGCTAAGACGCTCGAGAGACCTTTGGTAAAGGAGAAAAGGAACAGACATCTATCAAGGTTAAAAATAGAACAAATTTCTGTAAAGTCGGTGCTAGACACGCCACCTTGGGTCGCCCACAGACGACAATCCCTGGGTGCGTACTAGCAACGAACGAACATGGTCAAAAATTTCTGGCGAAACTTATCGCCATCGGAATTTCGGATAATAGTGGACTGGGGAAACCATGACAAAGTGGACAAACTTTCCTTTTCGGTAAAAGTAATGTTAGTTGGTGCAACTACATCGAGTCTTAAAGAACTAAGTTAGTACCTACTACTACTGGTGTATTTTTGCCTGCTAAACTTATTTCTAATTGGGTTTAGTATGGCTCATTTAAAATTTGTATATTTTGTAAATAGTTGCATGTAATTTATTTATTTATTTACTTGTATTTATTTTTGTTAGTTAATCTATTATGGTTTGTTAATTTATTTTGCATGTTGTGTATTATTTAGAGTTTCGAATTGATACATAAATTTGCTTAAAGCTAATTTTAGTTCTTAAGTCTAATCACTTAGAGCTAGGGTTAGTTAACTTAGTTGGTTTGAATATTATGGTTGGGTGATTTATGGGTTGAAATTTTATAGGTGACTGCTTCTTCACAGTTTATAGCGCCTCTGCAGTCCTCCTTTAATGTCCGTAGTCCGGTTGCTCTGAAACAAAATTAAAGAAAAAAAAATCAGAGGGGTTGTGTACAAGACACGACTGCATATATAGGTGACGCAGGACTACGTAAGTCTCTTTGTA
The DNA here is from genome assembly GCF_943734655.1 of Sabethes cyaneus. Lineage (NCBI taxonomy): Eukaryota > Metazoa > Arthropoda > Insecta > Diptera > Culicidae > Sabethes > Sabethes cyaneus. Next base: position 232,735,608 of record NC_071354.1, read on the forward strand.
GTGATAGTAGCATGTATTCATGCTTGTAATCATTCGATTCTTCATGTATACATGCTATATGCAACAAATATACATGCTACATGCGTTGTATGTAACATTAATCAAAGTAGTAACATTGCATACGTTCAATTCTCAAAAGATTGTACATTTCAAAACAATTTAACAAAATCAAGAACACAAACTATTGCTTTCCTGCTACCTTACTGAAATTAAAGATTGTTTTTATTACCCATGGTTCCCCACGTTGAAGGGATTTTACCAATTCAATCCTATTTTATCAACAGCACATCTTTTCAATACACTTCTAATGAAACGGTAAGCATGCGTATTCACAGGAAACTAGCAGTCATTGACTTTTCGTCGGAAAGCCCAATTTCGGAAGCAGCTTTTCGGCCCAAAAGCGGGATTGTGTTTATAAAAATGTATATACTGCATTCTTCTTGCCAATATAAACACAGCGAATATATTTTCATAAACCGAATTTTTGTTTCAAACAAAAAAACTGCTTTTGAAATTGGCAGATTCGATGATGACTAATTTCACCTTCATACAGAGTCGTATTATAACCGAACACTACAGCTGTAGCACATTTTTCCAACACAGATATCAAATTCGCCGAGGTTTAATCGTCTCGCAGTAAAGAATTTGCGATCTGTTGGGACAACGAACTTGTGTCATTTTTTCTGGCACACTTCCCTAACACAGACATCAAATTGGACTAGGTTTAATCGCGTTCGTAAGAAATCTGTTCGCACGAGGGGGCTTTGTTACTCTTTCTGGCGTACTTCCCAAACACGGACATCAAAATGGTCTAGGTTGAACCGCAGTGTTAAGAAATCTTGTTGAAATGAGGAAACTTTGTCACTTGTTTTGGATTACTTCCCAAGCACAGATATCAAATTGGTATAGGTTTAGATCATCGCAAAGAATCTTCCAACCAATCACGAAGCGAGAATTCTGGTAAAACATTGTTTCTTTATATTCAATTTTTCAATAGTTCAACATCAAGAATCCATACTTTTCTTCATTTGTGTCAATTCTTAGAAGATTTTTCGATCGATTGGTGTAAGAATATTGAAAATCGATAGGAAAACCACTGAGCTATTAGCGCTCAAAACCTTTCATTTTTTGTGACGCTCGCATTTTTCGATTTTTTGGAATGACACCATATCTCAAAACTTGCCGTAAGACGTAGTCCTACGTCAAAAGCATTAGTATTCTGTTCAAACACTCACCTGAAAATTGGAGTCAACTTTCCTGGTATGTTTATCCTGAATCCATCGGTGTTCCTGGCATCATCCTTCAATAATATAATAAGCTGCCGCACGGCCCCTCCAAGTCGTCGGCCGCCGTAGTCGCCCTGAGGGAAATGGTTCGGTGGTCCTCGGGGAGATGGTGAATTCCTCCACTGCAATATTAATACGAATTACGGGGGACTATTTACTTGTTTCACGTAAATTTGTCCCATATTTGATTTCACACACCTGTCTTTCACGAAATATTCGTTAGCAGCAAATACACAACACCGGCACTGTTTATTTACTTTCGTTTTGACATTTCTTTCGTTGCTGTTCGCGAGTACATATGTGTGCGTAATTCATACGGAGCTTTTATAGCAAGCTATAGGGTGGTTCACGATTTCGTTTGTTTCGCGGAAATCGAATGTTAACGATGTTAGAAACAAAACGTAAATTGTTAATTTATGTTTCGAGTATAGGTCATGTTTCACGTTGTCGGAATAGGTCCGGCGTTGAAACATTGATGCTAGTGTGTTGGGAATCTATGCGAATTACGTTGGCAGGTTTCTCAGTGGCCAATTATTTGGTAAAGAGTTACTGCTGGGGAAGTCAAGGTGGGAGGTTGCGTTTTGCTAATAGAAGAAATTTGTTCAGAAGTATTCTGAGGTTTTCTTCGAAAGCAAAGCTGATGGTATATTATTTTGGGATACCTTTCCAACATAGGTGTTGGAGTAATCCATGGAATGTATATGCCAAGTCGTTGTAATTATAGGGAATATGTATGGACGTTGTAGGTGGCAGATTTCTTATTGGTCGATGTGAATCGGCGCAGGAGTTACTGCTTGGGATTTCGATTTGGGGAAAATAGTATATTGGGATTTGGCTCGATTTAGAGTGAATATGAAGATGTTGAAGTGTTGATGTATGAACCGCGGCACAGCAACGAAGAAATGTCTTACTTTCAAGTACATTAATTTCTTTTGGTGAACCATTAATCCTTTGTATAACTTTGTGAATAGTAGTTTAAGTAGCTTGTAAATAATTTAGTTTAGAGCCTCTTCTAGTGTTTCTTGAGTATTTGTTCTTGTACGGTTTGCAGTTACGAAAATTTGATTGTATTCTACAATCAAATTTTCGTAAAACAGACCGGGGTGTTATGTAGCGGTCAGGGTTATTAAATCGGTTTGCTCTTGTAGTTTCGATGAGCTTAGTAATTAGAGCATGTGCCACTAGAAATTATGGCTAGTTGGCTACGCATACGCAATGCATCTTGCGTACAAGTTAGCCGAGTTTACTCTTTCCTAGAGCCGCTCATTCGCTATTCGCAAAACTCAAATTTCGAAGCACGAAGCGTAAACTGCCTTGCCATGTTCTTCTTCAAATTAGCCCGAAGAAAGTTCAATAAACTCTGGGAAATGAAATGGTTAGATGCATAAAACCAAAGGGAAAAAGAGAGATTTGTTCGCGTTTGAATTGGTCGCAGAAAATTCCGCTTTTAAATTTGAAAACCTCGTTCCTATCTGAGGGTATTTCAAATCTCGCTTCGATCATTTCTATCTGATTAGTGGAGCAAGTCAGAGTGTGTGTTTTGTGTTTCGCGACTTTAAACGAGGTTTGTGCTAATAGTGAGTTATCTTTAGGTTAGTTAGCTTTGTTAAATGTTCTTTTCATTAAATAGTTAGATAGCGCAGACAGGATTAGCTACGTGGTGGAGACTTTGCTAGCAAGTGTGGAGAACATCAAAGGTATTTCAAAATTTAAAAATTTAGCTATTCGAATAGTTGGCTCGCCGCGTCGAACAGCCGTTCGACGGCTTTTTGTGTTGGATTGTTTCAATTTTTTTTTAGCGCTCGGCGAAAAGCTACCAACCACACCGCCAGCAAAGCTCATTCCCCTTCCTGCCGCACACTCGTGATCCTCCGTCAGCTAGATTGAGCATCGCTACACTGTCCGCTGATTGGAATAATCGGCACACGCTGAGCTAGGTCACCATCGCCATTTTGTTTGGGACCAGCACATAGCCTTCCCACATTTAACATAACCGCAGAGGGCGGTGTTTGCAGTAAACGCAACGGTGGATATACCCGGATTGCAGCATCGCCGTAAGGTAGTGTGAATCTTCGCTACAACCTGTGAGTACGCTATAAAATCCCTGCGCAGGGTGATGATATAAAGTGCGATAGATCCATACATACAGCCAAATAGTGAAAGCTCGCGAGCCAAGCCGAAGAATTAGAGCAGTAGGTCAGAAGTGACGTATAAATGTAGGCGCTATAGTAGTTCTCCACCCACGCAATTATGGTACCGTAAGAAGTATTAGAGTGGTTCAAAGAAAGTCCTAGGTTAGAGAAATGTTTAGAATAAATTGTTAATATTGTAAATTACGTTTCTGTTAGTTTCTGTCTTAATGCAGTGATGTTTTAGATTAGTTTGTTTGATTTTGTTATTCAGTACTCCAGGTTGGACTGCCTGGGAAAACAGTCCCCGCACTCGGACTTTCGAAGCTGGTCAGTGATCTGTTCGTACAGAGTTTTGGCCGGTGATGAGAAATACGAGTCGGTTTCTGATAGTAGGGATTTTTAGTGAACTTCTGAGGACTTTAGAGACATTATCGTTCGTAGACTGAGTACCTTTGGCGGATTGCGTCTGCTGTTTGTTTTCCCCCCTTTTGAGTTTATTTAACTGACCCGCCCTGAGGCGGAGTTTCTGGCCGGGCAAGCCTGAACGTGGCAAGTGACCCTCTCACGAGGTGGCGCTTAAGTCACTTGCTTCAGAGATTTGGGGAGCGGATAGCGGACTGAATAGGTGGCCGTATTTCGGCAGGCTACACAAGCCATTTAAGTATCCCAAGCAACAATGTGAGTTTTATTGTACTCTTATGGCGGTTTTCATGACCAATTTTGGTCTTAAATGCCATCATAGGGGTGTAATAAAACCCGAATTGCTATCTGGGAAGTAAGTAAGCAGTTTTGCATTTCATAACTTTCACAGTTTGCAACTTATTTGCACTGAATTCCCACAATGACGAATCTAAACAGGGAGCCTCTTTATTCAGCCTTTCGTCTACCACCCGTCACTGATTGGGCAGGAGTGCCCACGAGAATTGCTTTAGCGGACGGTCAATTCTGCGGGCAAGGATCAACACGTTCACCAGCCGCCAACCGAAGTCGAGTTGCAATATTAAAAGTTGAAAACGTCACACTCCGACAATTGTTTTCATGAGGAAAACTGTAGTTCCTGAGCTGCCGCGTACATCGCCGTTAAGCTGCTGGCTAGGCTGGCTATTCAATTTCTGGTCCACTGACTGTTGAGTCCGGAAAATGGCTTCAGAATGAAAGGCTGAAGATTGAACGAGCAGGTTGAAATTAGTTTTCCTTGATTCGCAACAGAGCTTTATACATTTGGATTGACATACCGGCCGTTGAAAGCGGTTCTTCTAATTGCTTAGGAAATAGTTCGTCTATCTGGTCAGGTTTTCAACTCTTTCTCTAGTGAAAATGCACTATTCCGATTGAACTAACTTTAAGGTTTCGATTGGAGAACTTATAAATCAACACAGATTGATGATATATTTTAATTTGACTTTGTTTGAAATCCTGATGCCATCAGAACAACTCAATGAGGCTGTGGAAAATGAAAAGCTTCCACACCCTTTGAGCCTTCCATTGAACCCAAATCAATCCAGTGCTCAGTCATCCGTACGATTCCTGTGCTGCTTTGTTATCCCTTCACTTTAGCCAAAAAAACTTCCTGCCAAAATCGTATTCATTTGGGAGATTAGTGTGGTCCGATCAGCTGCCAAATGCAACAGCACCATTCTTGCACATTGAGCTCTGTCAGGCATCATCAGCTCAGCTCGCCGCCGCTGACCTATTTTTCATCCCGCAAATAAGCTGCAATTGACAGTTTGGTTGGCTAAACAATGCTGCGGGCATCGCATTGAAAATTGCCATACCATTTCCAACCCTCACCTTAACTGCGCTCGAAACTGTCTGACGGTCTGACGACTCTGGTGGGTATTACACGGACCAAAAGTGTTTAGTCGATGTGAGCTTTTCAAAAGTTTTTTTTTTGCTTTTGTGGTTTCTGAAAGAGACATCTGATCTGTTTAGCAGTTTCTTTAGGTAAATTACGTACCAAACGCAAAAGTTCTTCCTGAGATGCATTCAAAACTTTCCAAATGCCAACTTCATGTCAAGATTCCCACTAAACAAGAGAGTGTCTCGACATGATACCGAAATTTTACATTCAGCTAGATGGAAACATACTCAAGTGCAATTGTAGACTCTCCGAGCACTCTGGGAAATTAACAAAAAAAAAATCGCGCTAATTTAATGATGGATGCTGGCTTTTTAGTGCGGATAAAATGATGAAGGTGCCTCTCTAAGCACAATCTGTCCCAATTTTGTTCCCATTTCGAGCTCAAACTAGACTCGGGTTACACACTGTACCAGAAATTGTCGACCAAGAGTAACCACAATCCGCATGATGACGTGGACAAAAGTGCCAAAGCGAACCAAATTAAGTTATCAAGGGGAAAAGCGAATGCGCTCTGTGCTGCATGAAGCCAATGATGATGATGATGATGATGATGAGAATCCGGTGCGGTGCGGTAGGGTGGTAGCAAGGAAGCACTTGAAGGTGAAAAAGAGAAACTTTTCCTGGAACTGTCTGCTTCTTTTTTTTTGTCGGTGCGAATGTTTCGGGCGATGTTTGCTGACATTTTTAGAACCCCTTCGTCATCGTTGCGCCATCGTCCGTCCGTCCGTCCGTCCGTCCTTTCGTCCGTCACGGGGGTTTGGTCGAAGCTAGGTGCAAAACTTTGCAGCACAATTGTCATCTGCGATGAAGCCGGCCCGCTCCCCGTGGGAATGTTGTACAGTAAGTAATTGATGTCGGTTCAGAGTAACCATCACTGAAAGAACAATAAAGGAAAAGCAGACGCTACAAGCACTAAATATGATGGCAATTACGAGTATCGTCAAAACACGCGTAAACAATAGTATTTAAAATTCAAATGTAAATTTAGATTTATTTAGATTTAGATTAGATTTAGATTGACTATGACTATTTCTATGACTATGACTATATGACTATTTCGTCTCCAAAACACATAACACATGCTAGTCCCAAGCTAATATTTGTTGAGAATTTGCTTATTATTACCTCCTAACTCAATAACAATTACCAGTAAAAAGTGTTTCTAGGAGAAATCCAATAGAAAGGTTGAAATTACGGAAAAATTAACGAGCGTAACACAAGGTTCAAACCAATTTACTCATAGGCAGACCGGATGAATTGACTCGCCGAGAAAGGATTAAACGTAAGTCGGCTTACATCTCCCTTCGTTTAGTTCAGGAATCCTAAGTGCACACATAGAGGTAAAATAAAAATCCCTATAATTGGTGTTTAGGATACAGCTCTATGTAACAGGAAAATAATAATCCCTCTCGAGGTAAATTCAGAGTTAGGTTGAGTAAATTGAGGATTACTGTTTCGGAGATAATCCAATTGTTGATAATTTCCAACAAGTTAGGAATGAGACTGAACTGAGTTAATTTCCTAACCGAATGTAAAACTGTTTACAGATCCAATACAATTTGTAATTTGCAATTAATGCTTAAAGGGTTTTTAAACGCTCAGAGCTAGAAATTTCATAACAGTTTCAGAATCATCTGAACTTTCGATGTGTAGCTTTCAAATAAAATTTCAAATTTTGTACTTAAATTTTGAGCCCTTCAATGAATCATGCGCGCTCAACGCAATCTGACCAACCGAGTTATGTGTCGCCACTTAGTAATTTTGTAATAAGAAGTAATCCGATTTCGTTTTAACTTTGGATATTGTTTTGCCAGCTTAAATGTCATCACGCCGTTGCCGTTTTATATTTCACTCCTAAACCTTGATGAACTCACGGATTTCATCCTGGTAGATTTTTATCCAAAGTCGTGTTTTTAGTCTTTGACGTTGAAATGCGGTCAGGGATCATAAAAATATTAAGATTTTGACGTAGGACTGCCGCTTTCAGGAAGGTAGCTGGTATAGGGGGTCATTCCATAAAATTGAAAAATGCGAGCGTCACGAAAAATGAAAGATTTTGAGCGCTAATAGCTTAACGGTTTCCCGATCGATTTTAAATATTTTTGCACCAATCGATCGGAAAATCCTCTACGCATCTACACGAATAAAGAAAGCTATTGATTTTTAAGTGCGCACTATTGAAAAATTGGAAATAATGAAACCTTGTCCGTCTAGAAATCCTAGCTTCGTGATTGGTAGTTGGAAATGACGTCATCAAAGTGGTAACGTGTTTTCACGCTTCGGCTTATAATTCAGTCAATTCCTAATATATTTCCAAGCTATTTACATCAATAGATCGAAAAATCGAATTGGAAAATATAGAAAACTATTGATTCTCAATGCGAGCCACTGAAATATTGAAAATAACTCTAACTCGGTAGTTAGACAGCAGTTTGTTCATCTCTTCGTCGAGGTATAAATTCTCGCTTCGTGAATGGTTGGAATAATTTCCAATTATTATCGAACAAGTCTTGGTACAATTCAGGATGCACCGAGAAAGTTGATGGAAAGTTCCATTTAATTCTACTATAACAAAGTTACAAGAGCATTAAATGGAATCCTACACTTTCTCGTTGATTGCTAATTGGCTTGAAAATTCCTTATTGAGATGTACCACCAACGGCAACACGAGCGGTGAGTCGGTGACGCAGTCGTGCACGTCTGCGGTTCCCGGTCGGTCGTATTCATCGGCTGCTGAGGAAAGGAAAGTATGCTGAGCGTGTGTTGGAGCGGGAGCACTCGTTTCGCTGCCGTGATGAAATATCTGGCTGCTGAAGTTCTGGAATTGGCAGGAAATATGCTGCTCGCGACAATGAAACGATCAGAATTATCGTCACTTGCAGCTGGCCATCCGCAACGACGAAGAGTTGAACAACTTGCTGTCTGGTGTCACCACTGCTCAGAGAAGTGTCTTTCCGAACATCCAAGCTGTTGCTGCCCAAGAAGACGGAAAACAAGGCTTAAATTTTCAACATATCACGTCGACAAAATGTTCTTTTAAGGACGAAACATAATGCTCATGAAGATTTGAGGCATTTTCGCTCACTGATTTTAATTCTATTTAATTCGATTGATATTAATTGTTCGCTTCTTATCAAATAATGTTAACCGATTACCTCTCGCGCTTCTGTTCGCTTGTTGTTGCTGGTTGAGTTGGCCGTCTCGGAAGGTACCAAAGCAGCCAATAAATATACCAGTTCCAAGTAAAAGTTTTCGGTCAAGCGTCAAAGTACATAAAACCATGGGTTTAATAAAATGAAATAGTTTTAGTAACATCTTTTGCAGCTTCATATAAGAATTTGTTCGTTCTTTAAAAAACGGTTTTCGATAATTGATGATACCTAGGTAACTTGGAACTTAGGGCTTCTCACTCTTTAGCAACACAAATTTATCCATCACCAATGCTACAGTAATAACACTTAGCGTAATTTTTCTTTGGAAGCAAAAGGCGAACGGTTCACTAGTAACTTTGCTCTTTGTTCAGACTGAAATTGAAATGCTCCATTTTATTCAACGTAGATGATAGAATGAAGGACCACGAAAAATAGGCGGGATCGATTCTTGTCGCTTGCTCTGGTCCATAGCACGTGGTAAGCCGGCGAACAGCATTATTCAAACGTTAGCTGAGCTACTGCCAACATCTTGTCTGGCATGTCTGGACGCGACAAAGGAGAAAGCATCAAGGGCAAGCGAAAGTCACGCTCGAGTCGTGCACGTCTGCAGTTCCTGGTCAGTCGTATTCATCGGTTGCTGGGGAAAGAAAACTATTGAATCTGGAGCTGGCTGCCGTGATGGAATAATTAACTGCGGAAGTGCTGCTCACGATCAGAATTATCTCACGTCGCTTGCAGCTGGCCATCTTGACTGGTATTTCATCGTGACTCATGACTATACACGAACGGCTTCGTCGATCGCTAACTGCTGTGGCTCGCCACAATAGATCAAATTACTGGTCGCAGTGGAGAATGTACCCAACAGGGCAAAAAAAAAATTGTGTGGCTTTCCGGTTCGTTCGTTGCAACAAGCCGTGCCTGGTTTTCGGTTATCGATACTCCAATTTACCGAAAAGAAAATTACGTAGTAATTAAAGTACTTTAGTGCAAGCTGCAGTTATGATAATCAAACAATAGGTTCTTTTAAGGACCACGCAACAATTGAAGAGTTTATTATAGTTTCTTGTCCAGCTAATACGATAATAACACAGGCAACGAGGGAAAAGCTGAATTTTTTGCCGTTCCGGCACTGTAGAAGTAGGGGTAATGCAAAATAAACTCAGGATAGCTCGACCGGAAAAGAGAGAATATGCGGCAGTCTTGTGATTGATTTGATGGAAAGAGCAACGAAATCAGAAGGGATGCTCGATACATCAGAGGTACCTTCCCCCTGACACGACAGTTGTATCATTTGTATCATTTCCGTCAGCTCATCTGTATTTTGCACTAAAGGCCTGTTCTCTGCCCAAAATGCTTCAACGTAAAGATCGTCTTCCACTTCATCGTCGTCGTCGTCGTCGTCGTCGTCGTCAGCATGGAGCCGGGGTAGTTCGTACTGTTTTCATTCAACTTGATCTGAGTCCACGGACGGAGGGGTAACTCATATGGGAACACTTTTTTTTACTACACAACAAGACCTACGTCCGTAGACTTGAGTGATAATACTGCAAGTTTACATATGAAGAGGTCACCTTTACAGAATCGGCTGTACCTTGGGTTATTTTCTACAGCGTTTTTTCTGTGGTGCGGTTTTTTGATGGGACACCCTTTAATAGGAAAGGAGGGCTCTTTGAGCTTCGTTGGTCCTCCGGCAAGACAGAGGGTTGGTACCACAGGGCTTGAAAGTCATCTCGATAAAAAACATGTGACGCAAAAGGACTATGGACTAGAAAACCAGGACGTGGAGCTGTCGTTCTCTCAACTTCCAAAGAAGCACTCGAGCGCTCTCAGACGTATTGAAGAGCTGCAAGCGTGCTGGAAGGGCTCAATGGTATAAACGTTCAGAGATGGACTTACCATCTACTAGAGCTGCAGCAGTACGCACGAGCAGGATACAGCGTTCATAGTATTGGTCGAAATGTGGAAACATCCAAGATTTGAGAAGAGGGGAAGCTACCAGAAGAAAGATGGAAGAAGTTGTTTGTCACATGCTGTAGCCAGTTAGCTTCAAGATATGATGCTGGTTTAACAAGCTAGTCGCCGTATCTTGGTTGAACGGTGCTTCTTAAGTCAGCAGGATCGTTGCACCAGCCCCACCATTGTCCTTCCAATAACCGGCCTCGAAGTTTGTTGATAAAGACGGGTAATGTCTTAACATCGGGAGTAAACCGTGCCCACTCAAAACATGATTATTGATTTCAAAGCAGCATACGATACCGTTGATCGAGACTGGATAGGGTAGATTATGTACCAAGACGGTTTTGCGGCCGAATTAACCTTCCTAATGCATTAGAAAAAAGTTACACATTATGCATTGCGGTCGAAAATGACCCAAGAATTTAACTTGCTCTCATTCATCCATTTCCAATCCGAATTTCGTTTTATTTACCTCGTTTGAAAGGAATGACCTAAAGCTGGCACCCAAATGGGGTAAAATAGGGTCATTTAAAAGCCAAATGGCTGCTACATCCGGAACATTCGATAACTGGTCCCGGGGAACATTTTTTGACTGTGAAATAATTCATTTTGCGGCAAATCAAACCACATCGCCTTTATCAAATAATATAGTTAGGCCATTGCAAATCAAATCATATTTAAAGTTTTTGTCATCCCCCCCCCCCCCCTTGGAAATTGGCTTGAAAACTCGGGGGGCAAAAAATAATTTGTAAGATATGATTCAAATTTCTTTTTATAAAATCAATTGTCTGTGGGCTCTACAGTCTGAAAAACTCGAAAAATGAGTCTTCGAGTTGAATTAACGCTTCTGGCACGAAACAGAAATGGAAATTCGAACAATGGAATTTCCGAAAATCGTCCAAAAAAATTTTCCTTCGTTTATGTCTTTTTTCGTATATTTTTGCATAGAAAATAATAATGTATATATTATAAGCAAGAATAGATTCGGTTTTTACGTTTAAACCTTAAATAAAAATTCTTAAAATCCATGTTTTTTTTGCTCGATTAAAAAATTCACTTTGTTTTTTTTTCGCCCCCCCCCCCTTCAATGGCCGAACACCGGAAGGACAAAAACTTTATAAAATACTTGTAACGACCTTACAAGAGCACTGGGGAGAATTTAAAAAGCAAATGGCAATTTCATCATCGGCTCCGGAACATCCGGTGCCCGGTTTGTGAGAAAATTTTTGGATTGCAGGATAATTCATCATGCAGCACATCAACTCACAAAGCCTTGATAAAATAATACCTAGGGCAGTACAATGGAAACATTTTGGAGACAAATGGTCACTTCACCACCGGTTCCGGACTATCTGGTACCCGGGTTTTGGGGACCTTTTTGGATTGTTGGATAATTCATCTGCCCCGATTTACCCTGTTTTACGATTCATTATAAATTAAATACCGGTAATCGGATTTTATGCGACTGACGCGAAAGTGACCATTTGTACTTCCACCCCCATTGTACTTCCATCAGTGACATTTCATCAAAGTGATGTGATTAGATGTATCGCAAGATAAATTATCCAAAAATCCAAAAATGTCCCCAAAACCCGGATACCGGACGTTCCCGAACTAGGGCTGTCTAACCGGTAGTACCGGTAGTACCGAAATCTTTTAATTACTTTGGTTTGTCATCCTAAGATATAGCATGATGAACAAACTTTCTCTAATTCACTCGGTTGTGAGATACCGGTCTCCGATTCCTTGACCATTCCTTCATAGTATTCGTCTTTCGAAAACTCCGTACAAACGCAGGTCTTCCTCGAGCATTGTCCATGTTTCATGCCCGTAGAGAAGAACCTGTCTAATGAGCGTTTCGTACAGGATACAATTCACACGGGAACTTAGTCTGTTTGATCGCAATTGCTTGTGAAGCCCATAGTGCGCACGCAACTCATCGGCTTCAATCATTACACTACTGCCCAAGTGGTGTCTATCGGCCTCCGAATGATTTGAATGAACCCGACAAGCCATCTAAAATGCGAACAAAGTACTATGTACCATCCATCGTAGATTGATTCAACTTGATAAGCTTCCTAGGGAAGCCGTTCTCGTCCATGATTTTCCATAGCTTTTTCCGGTCGATGGTATCATATGCAGCTTTAAAATCAATGAAACGAACAAATGCTACGTGGGAATTCTGTATTCACAGCCTTTTTGGAGGATGAAGCGCAGTGTAAATATGTGATCCATTGTCGACCGTCGTTCAACGAAGCCGGCTTGAAAAATTCCCGCAAATCTGTTCGCAATTGGTAATTGTCGGTCCCAAATGTGGTCCCAAATTCTAACAATTAGCCGGTGCATGCAAAAGACCAGCTTTTCTGGTCCCGTTTTAATGAAGGGTGTCCCACATCAAATTGCACCACGGGAGAAACGCTGTAGAAAATTACCCATTGGGTATTTTCTCTTGAAAATTTGGGTAGAAGTAGTTTAGAGTGTATTGTTTACACTGTATTTTTATCGCTGTCAATTTTTCGGAAATTGCAAAAAATGGCGTCACCAGGAAAGGAACGTCGTGAATTGATTTTGCGCAAGCACCTAAAAAATCCTCAACAATCTTATCGGGACATAGAAAAACAACTCGGAATTGTGCACTCAACTGTGAGTCGTGTGGTTAAACATTACTACGAAACTCTGAGCATCGAACGGAAGGAGAAATGGGGTTAGAATGGATGTTCTATTTATCATCAGGATCATAAGCGTGTCGTGGAAGCGTTTAAGGAGATTCCTAATGATTCGGTCAGAGATGTGACCAAAAAGCTGAATCTGTCAAAGTGGTTTGTTCAGAAAGCCAAGGACCGAGAGGTACTGCATACATACAAAGGTCAGAAGGCTCCCAATCGTGATGAACGGCAAATACGGTGGGAAAGTCACGGGTCCGGGAGCAACACCCAGATGCTGACGAAGCCTCAATGTCTCATCATGGAAGGAGGAACGTGCTGCTCGAGCCAAAGATGCTGCTCATCATGGATGGTGAGCCTTAGGTCAAGGCGGACTCCGGCAGCTTCCGGGGCTACTATTGTTCACCGTCTAGTACAAGTTTGATGTTCCGGAGGAAGTAAGGAAGCAGAAACTCTGCTCATGTGGCAAATGGAGTGCGCTGTTCGTGGTTACAGGGACTGTAAACGGGCAGATCTACCTCAAGGAGTGTCTACAGAAGCGTCTGCTGCCTCTGTTGAAGGAGCACGAGGGCCCTACGATCTTCTGGTCGGACTTAACTTAGTGCCACTATTCAAAGGATGTCCTGGAGTGGTAAAATAAATAATAAATATGCCTAAATCTTACAAATGGGTTATATTTTATTTGCTGAAATTTGGAAAGGATCGGTCAACTAGGTAATTTTCTACTGCGCACCATTCAGAAAACCGGTCAATCAATTCTGCGAATGATCGTATAGATTTTGGCATTATCCGCATAAAGTAATCTAGTGCTGGAAGGTAACAGTCGGAATATATCGCTTATAAACAAAGAAACCAGTAGTGGTTCTAACGTGCTACCCTGAGGTACTCCCCAATTATTTTGGAGCCAACAAGGTAGGGACGTGCCAAGTTTTGCTGCCATCCTGCGGTCTCGTAGATAAGAATCAAGCCAGGCTTTTAAACCAGTTTATCATGCTTAGCCAGCAAAATTACATGGTCCATTCGATCAAATGCTGCCTTCAAATCAGTGTAGACTGCATTAACCCCATAACGCAAAACAAAAACAAAAAACCCCATAACGCTGGTTCATTGCACGCAAGCATAGAGAAATCAATCCCAAGTAGGTTAGTTGTGTAGGAGAAATAGTAGGCAGAGTGTAGAGCAGAGATATATAAAAGGTTGACGTTTGTTGTAAAATGATTCATTAACCTTCGAGAAGCGTACGAATAAACAGTTTATAAAGAATTTCCCGAAGTATTTTCTACAATTATCAGAAGTGGGATTATCTTCCATGTCCGTTCGAGTGCCATATTTACGATCAGCCACACTGCAAAATTTTTCGAGAATCGAAGGCAAATTACATTTTTTCAAAGCAATCGACAAATCAGGAAGAACTGAATTTGGAGCAATCGTATCGTTTAGTTTTTTTTTCTATGAAAAATCCAGAGCCGTTGGTGCGACTGCTGGTGTGACTGTTGGTGCAGTCAGAATCAAAACTGATGCTGTTGGAGCAGCAATTGGAGCCATTGGTGCGATTACTAGTGTGACTGTTGGAGCAGTCAGAAGTGAGACTAATACTGTTGGAGCAGCAACTATTAGAATCGTAACAACTGTTGGAGCAGTTGTTTATGACTTGACCTGGATCTGGATTGCAAATTCTGAAGCTTCTAGTACGAAATGATGAATTGTTGGTGCAACTTCCGAAGAAAATATCAAATGAAGAGCCTACAAGAAGACTTTTTTTTCATCATCCCGATGCCCGAAGTCTAGTTCCAGATTTTAAAATTATGGAAACACAGGATAATAATTTATAATAGTGTACATCGAGGACGATGTATTTTGTCAGGATGGCCGAACTGTAGGAGAAATAGTAGGCAGAGTGTAGAGCAGAGATATATAAAAGGTTGACGTTTGTTGTAAAATGATTCATTAACCTTCGAGAAGCGTACGAATAAACAGTTTATAAAGAATTTCCCGAAGTATTTTCTACAGTTGAAACGGATCCCAAACCAGAGATGCTTATAAATAATCGCCTTGAAAAGTTTTGAGTAAGCGTACAGAGCAGGTTTTTGAACACGTTGGTGTATAATTACTACATTGATGCCCAAATGCTGCAACGAAGCGGTAGGGTTACTGAGCTTGCGAGGTTCAAGCTGTTTGAGCAGCACTCGGTCGCCATCTGCGTAATTCAGCGATTTGCAGTTTCAACCAAGTACCGAGTTTCCATTCGTCGTCCGTGTTTCGTTGCCTAGGTCGATGCCGAATATTGCGAACCGTATCTGCTAGAATGTTCGTGTAACTTGCTTACTGGGGTCGTATGGCGTAGTAGTTTGCCATACTAGGGCCATACTACCGAGTCTTGTGGTGGGGCTGTCATCTTAGCTTTACTGCTGAGCCCTCACGTATCATAATTCAGGCGCTAGCTGCAGTTCACACTCTATTATAAACCGCTCCTAATTTGAAGTTCATCTGCTTACTTGGTTGAGAAATCGTCAAGCCATCAAGAGCCGATGTTTGATGGTAGGAGCAACTTGGCGACAGAAATTCATTTTGGGATATCCAGAGGCTGTTCACGAACAATATTGTCGTCGACGGTACGCTGGAACTTGACCCAGTTAGCATGCACGGTGGTAGTTTCGTTGGGCTCCACTCCATTGTTTTGGCGATGTATCATTTTCTCTCTTAGCCAAGCACAAACGCGCGAAAGTTCGCTTCGCTGTGGTAAACCAAACATTGATAATCAAGTTAAACGGTCGCGCTGCACTTGTAAAAATAATAATAAGCGTGACACGACCGTGAGCGTTTTGCTGACTGAAACCATAATAATAAAGTGATTCAATGCTGTGCGTACCGTAAAGGAGGTTAAAAGTATGTTAAAATAGGACGCACGAGGTAGGGCGCTACATCCCCCCCCTTACGAGCTGCAAGTCATCTCAGAAGGAGATTGCGAGCAACAGCTAGCTTTGGTAAAATAGGGAACAATAGATACACTTCTTCATAAAACTTTGTATTCTTACACTTTTTCATTAAACTTCCTTGTTCCTTCCCGTATCAAGGTGTGTTACAAGACAAAAACCTTGCTTTCAAATTCCAATGCAGGGTTTTCGTTTCGAAATTTGAGAAAAAGGGGCTCATCAGTTTATACTATTATCCTTAACTTTTAAGTTAATCTTTCAAATATAGGGTAAGAACCGTGCCCACTCAAAACATGTTTATTGATTTCAAAGCAGCACACGATCAGGGATGCCACATATAAAAATCTGACAATCTGTACGGCGAGGAAAAATATCTGTGCAAAAATTTGCCCAATGCAAAACAATGAGAGTGAAAGAGATAGAGAGTCATTTTACAGACTGTTTCCGTCTCTTTCACTCTCATGTCAAAGCTCAAAAATCTGTTTAATCTGTGTAATTTGGCGAAAATCTGTATTCTATGCATACAGATTCTGTACAGGCGATTTCTTTCAAATATCTGTTAAACCCAGAATAATCTGTGCATGTGGCAACCCTGCACACGATACAGTTGATCGAGACCAGCTATGGCAGATTATACATCAACACGGTTTTGCGGACAAATTGACCGAAAGAATTGTTGTTAATGTGGTGAAAGCAGTATTCAAAAGGTGGCTAAAGCTGGTCGGATATGATAGATAGGGCATGTTGGGGCACAGTGCGCAAGATGGTTAAACCAGGTGGAGCGAGATTTAGCGGATAGTACACGGTGTCCAAGGAACTGGAAAGCGGTAGCCCACAACCGAGTGAATCGGAGAAATCTTGTTCATTATGCTATGTCTTAGGATTGTAAACCAGTTAAGTATTTTTTTTGTCGAAAGGTTTGACCACTGTGACAAAATAAACCTAACTGGTAATTACTTAATTACTTAATGTACTTAATGCAGGTCGCAGTGGTCAAACCTTCCGACAAACAAACAAAAAATACTTAACTGGAAGGTGCACGGGCCGAACCAAACTATAATCTGAGATTATAACCGGAACATGAGATTAGTCTAATCCATTCCAAGCAATAATGGGAGTTTTATTGTACTCTTATTGCGGTTTTTGTGACCAATTTTGGTCTTAAATGCCATCATAAGAGTATCATAAAACCCAAATTGTTACTTGGGATAATATTTTTGCGTCACACGGGTCTATTCCGATTGTTCCAGCCTAAATTTCTTTGTTCATTGCTATTGAATTTTCATCGTGATGGCTTTCAAGGCCTGTGGTACCAACCCTCTGTTTTGCCGTAGGACCAACGAAGCTCAAAGAGCCCTCCTTTCCTGTTAGCATACGATCTTGGCTTCCACCGGGGTTGGTTGCAAACTACGATACCGAGTTTGCGGGATTCAAGCTGTTCGAGCAGCACTCGGTCGCCTTCTGTGCAATTCAGCGACTTGCAGTGTTTCAAGTACCGAGTTTCCTTCCATTCGTCGTCCTTGTTTCGTCGCCCTGGTCGAATATTGTGATCCGTATTTGCTTGAATGTTCGTAGTAATTTGGTTTAGGTGGTAGCTTACGAGGGTTATGCCACCGAGTTTTGTGATGGGGCTTAGCTTTAGTGCTAAGACACCACGTTTTTTAATTCAGCTGCCTGCTCCTGATCACACGCTATTGTAAGCCGCTCTTAACCTGGAGCTAGCTATAACCAGTTTGACCAGAGCTAGCGATCAGAAAACAGCTTCTCGAAAACTCTGCAAGTATTTATGTATCATGTTCATATGATATTTGTACATTTTTGTATCATTTTTGTCCATCGTTTGTGCCGATATTTTTTCACTTATATGTAGTCCTTTTTCGTAGCATTTTTTGTATCATTTTTGTGTTCGTTTTTAGTGTGTCTTCCGTTTCACTTTTTGTGCCTGTCTAGGGTCTCGAGAGGCTCGTACGATCTTAGTCGCTAAGTCTGCTGGGAATGGGACAAGAAAAAAGATTTTTCTCTCGTAGCCAAGCTGGACTTGCCAAAAACGACTTATTTATTTTCACATTTTCAACTAACGTGTGACCCTACCTTCTGAGTAGCGTATAGGAAACGCACGATAGCTCGCTGTGGTAAACAAAACAATTTAAACCGTCGCGCTGCACTTGTACAAATAATAATAACCGCGACACGACCATGGGCGTTTTGCTGACTGAAACTATCATGATAAACTAGGTCAATGGTGTTCGAACCGTAAAACACTACCGGTCAATATCTTCCAGGACTAAAATTTGGGTTAATATTATGTTAAAATAGGACCCACGGAGTAGAGCGCTACATCTTCCCCCCCTTACGAGCTGCAAATCATCTCAGAAGAGGATTAAAATAGGTAAAATAGATACACTTCTTTATAAAACTTTATATTATTACACTTTTTCATTAAACTTCATTGTTAGACTTCCCGCATCAAGGTGCGTTACAAGACAAAAAAAAGCTTTAAAATAAATTCCAATACAAGGTTTTCGTTTCGTTATTTAAGAAAAAGAAACTCATTAGTTAAGGTTATTATCTTAAGCTTTCAAGTAAACCTTTTTAATAAAATCTGGTTTTTCTCTAGCACAAAACTACTATTTCGGTAACTTGTCATCGTCCGATCCAGGCCACCGATTCCATGGATTCAAGTTATATTTTCGAACATATCTTAGAAGATATTGGGGAATGGCAGCAGCCGAATTGGGATTCCATTCGTATATTCTATTTATCATTACGTTATTTTTGACGTAGGACTACGTTTTTGTTTACTATCTGAAACGAAAATAGAAGTGTAACGTTGGAATGAAAGATTTCAAATGCTAATAACTACTAAACTACTGAACGAAACTGAACAATCTATATGTCGTTGGAAAGATAATATGTCCAGCAATTTTATGGAGGGGGCGAGAGAGCAATTTTAAGGACGGCGTAAGAGGGGGAGGGGGCTTCCATACAAGTGAAATACAAATGTCTTCATAAATCTAGAACTAATCAAGCAAATGAAACCAAATTTGGCACATGGGGGCTGCAGAAGGCAAGAATTTTTTCTATGGTGAATTGAGACCCCTCCTCTCTTTAGAAGGGGGGCTCTCATACAAATAATATACAAATTCATAATTCGTGAACTAATCAATCAAAAGAAACCAAATTTAGCATGTGAATGTGATTAGAATGTGATGAGAATTTTTTCTATGGCAAGCTGAGACCTCTTCCCCTTTTAAGAGGGGGGGCTTCCATACAAATGAAATACAAATTTCTTCATAACTCGAGAACTAATCAAGCGAATGGAACCAAATTTGGCATGTGGGGATTTTTGGAGGCAGGATTTTTTTCTATGGTGATCTGAGACCCCTTCCTCTTCTAAGAGGGGGGGCTCCCATACAAATGAAATACAAATTTCCTCATAAATTTAGAACTAATTAAGCAAATGGAACCAAATTTGGCATTTGGCATTATGGAGGCATGAATTTATTTTATGGTCGGATGATAAGGACTCTCATACAAATAAAACAGAAATTTTTGCGTATGTGCCATATTTTCTGCTATGTAACAAGCGGTAAGCTGTTAAAGTAAACTAGTAAAACCTTCTCGGAGCAAAAGACAGCGAATCGACGCCGTTAACGTCGACGTGCCTGTTGCCATTCATGTCAAAAGAGAAGGACATTCGAATGGCACGTCATATTTGCGATGAACGTGCTTTGGCTTTAATGTTATTTGTAACTAATGGCCCTTTTAAAGGTCACAAGCGAGTAAAAGTAAGATTATTGAAACATGTCAAGCTACGTATAATCATATTTAATACAATAATCTGTGGACTGGTCATTCATTACTATTTCAATCTTTATGATGCACACAAGTGATTTTTAATAGAAATCTTTTATTTCTCAATGGTTGCACGCGTTGTACGTATCAACCCCCGTCCACATATTTCCAAAGCCACCTTTGCATTCAATGAAGAATTGAATCTGAATGTTTCGCTCTTCTCTTTCAGACATTTACTTAAACAAGGGCACTCACAGATTCTTATGACCATACATATGCCAGAAATGCAGTTTACATTAGTCTTTGATCTAATGATCTGTTATAGTCCTACGTCACCCATTCGTACAACCCTTAGGGCTGTTTACCTTGTAGTTTTTTCATTATTTCTTTATCATTTTGTCTTCTGGTCTTTGTACCATTTTTGTACTCATTTGTTCTTTGTCGGTTTTAAAGGTATGCATTATATTAGTAAGAGATATTCAAGGAAATCTCAACTTTTCTATAAAAGTATTCTGAAAATCTCCAAGTTTTTTTTATTATCCTTAATAAATTTAGAATGTCGACGGATATAATCGTCGACAAAACTTCATTAAATTTCAAGATCCGATAATATCATTCTGTCTGAGACATTATCGTAAAAATAAACGAAAGTTTGGGGTCAATCCCGGCATTCACGCCTGTCACGCCGAGGACCCGGGTTCAAATCCCAACCCCGCAGAAGTCACAAATGACTTAAGCTGTTAAAATGACTATAATCAAACAAAAAAAAACGATAGTTCTCTGTTAAAACAACTGACAGAATTGCAAATAATCATGGACAAGTTCATCTTTAAGATGCCGCAGGGTGATTGTCATTGTTGTCGCCAAAAAACTTTCTCCAGAAAAACATTCGGGACATCGCCTGCCACAATGCTGTCGGATCGGAAATAAACCTTTTCCCGGTAGTCGCCCGGTAAGCAACACGGGGATTATGCGAATGCGGATATTGGTCGTCACATTCCGGTCCATTATAAGGCAAACAACAATATCCAGAGATGGCATACCGGCTGCTGCTGCTCGTTTCTCCTTAGTTACGTCGGTTTCAATTTCACGATAGCTCTCCGGAATATGTGCAGTCATGCGGACAAATATAATTCAGCAATAGAGGAGAAATGTTTCTTCGTGCTGCAGCTGCCGGGTGCTGCACTTTTGACCGGGGCTTCTTCCGGGGCATGAGAATGCTGGAGAACCGGCTGAAGGGTGGCTTGATTTATCCCGGAACGTAATCTGCTCTGCTCGTAGTGCATATAAAAGAACTTGGAATATTCTGTGAAACAGGAAGCAAACCGGCGGCCGGCGCGGCGCGGCTGTCGGTGGACGCTGTGGACTGGGATAACCACATCAGTTGAATCATGATGCAGATTGCACATTCTGCATATCAAGAAGGAAGTTTATGGTCAAGAACTAATATCTCGAAGCAAATCGACAGTATGCTCCCGGGCCGGTGCACTGAGAGCTCTGAGTGGATCTCCTATTTGCATATTTTGCATTGCTGCGGATTGCGGTAGGATGTTTACAGTAAACAGACTATTCCCAGACTGTGACAGCTAAAGGACTAGCCAAGCATTGTCAAAGTATTTGCCATGCAAAATATAAAAAAAATGAGATTAAGCAATGAGGTTTATAGTGATGATAGATCGAATGGCTCAGTAGTCTTATAATGTCGAATGTAGATGCACAACAGTAGAATGGATATCTGCAGCACACTTTTTGCATCCATTTGCAATAGAGCGCCTCAACATTAAATAATTGGACAATTTGATTCGGTTGCATTGTCTACTAAATTGGTTTTTCATTTAGAATTTATGCTAATGAAAAAATGCTGCATCAACTGCAGAACAGTTAATTTCACTGTGTAATCCCTCAACGCTTTTAATTGTTTGTTCACGGAACATCCACTAGTAATGGTTCACCGAAATTAAAACCGCATAACATGAATTCAATTAGTGTAAAATAATTCATGGAAAGTGCGCATCAAACAGGCCATTACCGACGCAAACCCATTCTCACATTATTATTATTATTATTATTATAACTGTACGTAGACTGGACCGTATTTCACTGAATTCTGCTACGCTAGCTGATTTGCGATGAATTATAAATTCCGTTTATAGTCAGCCACTGCACTGACTCGCGTCAAATGTAGATCTCAGAAAAGGTAGAATTAAATGCTCTAGCAGCATGACTGACATCCAATCCGTTAATGGACGAAAAGAAAACTCTGCAAAGCTGCAACATTTACAAATTTTAAGCTTCCCACACCTACCGCCGACGCCGGCCCGGCTGGGCTAGACTGGACTGGGCTGGGCCCGACTGTGGGTGCTCAACTGCGGTAGAATGTAAACGATGTGACATAATGAGGTCGAGTGCAGTTTGGTGCTAATCTTCTTTGGCTTAAAGTATTAGCAGAATTAAACAGGTATTATCGTCCTGATCCTTTGAATCTTACATTGATTTAAAGCCGAGAAATGATTTATTTTTACGAATGTTTGAAGACAGTCACAATTGAATTGTTAAATTAGATTTTCATTATTGCATCATTTTTGTTTTACAGACACGCTTTGGTCAGTGGAACCATTTTAATTAATCGCTTGCAAAATATAAATCGCTGTATCTCCTGTTCTAACGAGGGCCGGACGGTCGATTGGCAGGCGAGAGCAAACTTTGAAAATTACCGTTTCCCCCAATATAAAGCATGTACTAATTATGTTAGTACGCCGCCGGTTTTCCATTTTCCAGTTTGTTAGAACAATGAACACCGAAACGTGGTCGTGGTGCGTTATAAGGCTTAAATGATGCGTACATATAGTGTGGCGGATGCGAGCGAATCAGCGAGCCGAATAGCAGTCGACCCAACAACAGCATTGGTTGCCTAATTCGAACGGCGAAAGTATTTCATGTTTAGCTGCAATTATGGTTATGGTGAATGTGTTTCGCCATCGTTGGGGCTGTGATCTTTGGTTTTCTGTGACTGAAACGACAAACCTCCTGATGGTGCACCATTAGCTTCGGAATCGTGCTCACATTTCCAGACGATTGAACTCGCCGGGAAATGTTCAACGTTGTTGGTGATGTTTTGCATTCATAAATTGGCAATTATTTTATCAGAGTAAATCCAGCGTTTGGCCGGGTCTTCGTGACTTGGTCTTATTTTCTTGCCCACAGCGGTCATTAGGGGAGCAGGAGTTGAATAGCTCTCTATAATTATCAGAAAACAACTAAAACTGACAACCAGGCATTATTCGTGAAATTGCCAAGGTTTCACGACAGATAGATTAAGTTAAAAGTGTTGCACTGCTTCTTTGTTCGACTGATTTGAATCTACAATCACTGAAACCTCCAGAAACATTTTCTTGCCAGTTTTTTGCTTCCATATTTTCATAACGAAATAAATGGAGTATTTTATAATAGACTATGCAAAACTATCATTAAGCACACTTTGACTTCTTTATGGGTCATTCTATCTCATGTGACCGGGATATTGAAGATCTGCGTTTTCTATCGAATTTGCCATAATTGCTCGCTCCGGAGTCTACGACAGATGCTCATCGCAGCCGGTTAAATTTTCCCTGTTGCGCAGTTTGGTTCCAAATCGTATTACTGTATTCAGATAACGAATAAGCATTGCTAATGCAATGCAAACGTAAGCTAATACGAACTTAAGTCTGCTCAAATACTAGCATGCCCAGACATAAACAAAAGGTAGGGGAACCCGCCTAGCCAGCACCAACTCCTATATCAATGTATGAAAATTATCGTAAATATCTCTCAATAAATTCGGATTCGTAAATAAAGCCTAATAAACTACGCATATGTTGATATTTTATCATTTATAATGCTAGTAGCTGACAAACATACGATTAATAGCACAAAGTTGTATAACTGTATGTAGCTGGTAGCGCTTAATCGGATCCTATTGTATTGAAATACCTATATATATTGGATACATATCAGTACGTAACTCTTATTTGCAATCTAATTATACTTATGAAAATGCTGACTGGGCGATCCTAGAGAAGACTGTTTTGATCTGGAAAAACGGAGTCATCGTAGAATGGTGCATCTTTTATTACTTACTAGCTGATTACCCGATCTTACTCGGGACCCCTTTGCCTCTCAGTCACTTGTACATCTGTTATTGTAACGAAAATTCTCATAATGCAAAAAACAAAACCCTTTTTCATTTTATTGTGTCTACTCTTTTGGTCAGTTTCCCTCATTTTGTCTCCCAGCCTCATTTTGTAATTCTGACTTCTTCCCGGTAATCATTGTAAATTGACAAAAAACCGTTTCTGAACCTTCCCTATGTTAATGGCCACCCTATCCCCTCTATCAGAAATCCAGCGACTTGTGCAACTGCTATCATTCCAACTGAAAGACAAACGCGCCCCTTTACCCATTTGAACCTTTCTTTCCCCTTGTAAGGGACCATCTCCCTCATTTGCCAACCCCCCTGCGATGATTCTTTTATGCCAAAATATATGTGTTCCACAAACGACGTTTAATGAAGAACAGTCCAGAAGTTCCGGAGCTATGGCGAAACATACTTTCATACTCACGTTCTTCGTCCCCCTACTTGTCGATTCTTTTCCAGTCAGCTCTCTCTTCTGTCACGTAGCTAATTATGCATTGGTTTGCTCTATGAAAATCACTATAATGGAAACTAAACAAAGGTCTTTTTTACGATATATTCCTCTTCGGTGGAACCCCCTCTTTTCCCAAAGTTATTTGCACAACTGCAATCGGTTTGAATGCAAGAAAAACGCATCCCCGTTAGCCTTGTTGGAGCCCCCCTTTTTTGCAACCACCCAGTGCTGATTCCCTTATGTCAAGTGTGCCAAGTTTGATGAAAAGCAATCCAGGCGTTTCGGAGTTAGGACCTCCCACTGTTATGAACCCCCTCCCTTTTGTCAACTCCTTAAGTTCTGAGTCCTTTATGTCAAAGAACACATGTGCCAAGTTTGACATGTGTGCCAAATTTGATAAAGAACCGTCGAGGCATTTCGGAGTTATGGTCTCCCCCACTCCCTCTTATCAACCCCCCAGTGCTGATTCCTTAATATCAAGGAATGTGTGTGCCAAGTTTGGTGAAGAATCGTCCAGGCATTTCAAAGTTACGGCCTCCCCCCTTGTTATGATCACCCCCCCCCCCCCCCTCGCTCTTATCAACCCCCCAGTGCTGATTCTCTTATACCAAGGAACATGTGTGCCAAATTTGGTGGAGATCGGTCAAAGTGTTCTGGAGTTATGGCGGAACATAGAAACAAACTCACGCTCACTTTTATATATATAGATTACAAAAATACCAATAGGTGCTATTGGATTTTAAATTTAAAGTTGAAATCGGACTAGAAATTGGACTTGACACTAGACATTAAATTACACCTGCATTTGGATTAATTTGGGCTTGAAGTTCTATTGAACTGGAAATTAGACTTTAAATTCGGTTAGACTAAAATTTAAAGAGCTTATGACTGGAAGTTTTATTTGAAATTAAACGTAAAATCATACTTTTTATATAAACTTTCGTTTCGTTTTCGTTTGAAATTCCAATTGAAATTGTACTTGAAATTGAATATACATTGGATTTAAATTGGACTTGAACTGAGAATGGACTTGGAACTGTGATTCAAACTATACTTAAAGTTGAACTTGAAATCAAAGTTTAAGAACCTAAAATTGGAATTACATTGAAATTGAGCTGAAAATTAGACATGCAATTGAACTTGACACTGGACATTTCATTAGACTTGACATTGGACATTAAATAAGACTTGTATTCGGACTAATTAAAACTTAAAGCTTTATTTTAAACTGGACATGAACACGAAATTAGGCACAAAGTTTTACTTGAAATTAGATTTGACTTTTTTTTCTTTCACACATTTTAGTCCCGTTTTTCCCGTTTCGTTACGTTTTTGCACTCATTTCCCTCTTTTCTCTCGCTTTTCTTTTTTCTGTCCCGTATATCCTGTTTCATTGTTCCGTTTTTCTTCGTTTCCTGTCTCATTTTTTCTACACAATCCAATTTACCCTTTCATTTCTTCATTTTTCTAACTTGTTCTAATTCTTTTTGCATATCTCTTTTCCTTCACGTTTTCCGTCTTTATTTGTTCTGCTTTCCCTCTTTTTGGCGCTCCCTTTTTCCGTCTTTTTCGTCACGTTTATTCTGTTTTTGGATCCATTTTTTATTTCGGCTCTCTGGTTTTCCTTTTTTGTCCCGTTTTTCACTGCCGTTTTTGCTTTCCTCTCAACTTTTTTTCTTTAGTCCGTTTTTTTCTGTTTTTTTTTATGTTTCATTTTCCCGTTTTGTGTCATATCCCGTTTGACCTCTTTGTCCTCGGATTTTCTATCGGTTTTCTTTTTTCTCTCTCGTTATTCTTTTTCATTTTGGTTTCTCTTGTTTTCTGTTCCGTATTCCCTTTCTTGTCTCATTTTTCCTATCCTATCCTACCACTGCTTCCTCTTTCACAGTTCTTTTTCGCTGCTTTTCCCATCCCGGTCGTCACTGTTTTTTTCTTTCCGATTTTTCTCGTTTTCAGGTCCGTTTTTCCTCGTTATTGTCACGTTTTTCCTCGTATTCTGTTGGTTTCGGTTTTTCTTTTTTTTTGTGTTCGGTTTTTACCTCTTTTTCCTTTTAAGCTTTTTTTTCTATTGTGCATTTTCATTCTCCAACTTATTCATTTTTCCTATGGTGCTTTTCAACTTATCGTTCTGTTTTTCTTTGCCGTCTTATCCTATTTGTTTTCCGTTTTCATTTCTTTTTCCATCTCTTTTTTGACCAGTTTTTTCTATTTTTCTGTTCTCGTTTCTTTATTTTCCTGTCAACGAATTTTCACTTTTTCTTTCCTTTCTTTTCTATCCCGGCTTTTTTTCGTTTTTGTTCCTTTTTTTCCTTTACGGTCTAGTCTATTCGCATTTTCTTTCTCGTTTTTTCTGGTTTTTCATTCTTTTCTCTCATTTTTTTCTTTTTTCTTCCGTCCTTCTAGTTATTCTTTCAAGTATCTTCATTTTTGCGCCTTTTTTCTCTGTTTCCTTCCTGTTTTGTTCTTTTCCTGTTTCTTTCTTTTATGTTCCATTTTTCCTCTCATTCTTCACGTTTTCCATTCTTTTCGTTTTCTTTAACATTTTTTTCCTACGGTTTTTTTCATACCAGTTCTGTTTTTCTTTCTTGCGTTTTTCTTTTTTTTCTATCCCGGTTGTCTCGATTTATTATGTTTTCCTTTCTATTTTTGCCATTTTTTCTGCTTCTGTCTAATTTTTTCTTTTGCTGCTTTTTTTCTGCAAATTGGAATTACAGTCATCCCAGTATTATGGGCCAGTTAAGCATGATAATGCTATAAATTTATTGGTAGAAACACAGATTTAAATAATTTACAGTTTATTTTTAACTTAATTGGTTATAAATATTTCATAAATTGATGTCCTGTAGGCAATCTTGCTCCAAAATCCCATACTTTTTTGCAGAACAACAAAATGTAAGCATATTCCATTCCCAGTATTAAGGGCCACTTTTAAACCTGGTCAGAATTATGGGTCAATGTTCCCAGTATTATGGGTCAGTGAACCAAAATTGGTTTAATTTCGAGAAAAACGCGCGCGCTCGTGTGTGTGTGTGTGTGTGTGTGTGTGTGTGTGTGTGTGTGTGTGTGTGTGTGTATGTGTGTGTGTGTGTGTGTGTGAAATTCTCGCGATTTAGGCATCTTGTTGTATCTTGTACTGAACTCAGCAACTGTCTGAGTGAGGTAAGGTTAGATTCAATTTTAGTTCTTCTTCAGGAAGCTCATCAAACTGATTCAATCTATGATGGATGGTACTAAATTCTGTGTTCGGATTTCGAATGGATTGTCAAGTTCACAGAGGGTTTCATCAACGTGATGGTCTCTATGGCAAACCAAGTATACAAAAAGCGACAAGCTAAACGGATACGATAGGCAGGACAAGTTGCAAGAATGCCGGACAACTATTCTGTAAAGATGGTATTTTCTTCAAAACCGGTAGGAATAAGATGACCAGGGGCGCAGTGAGCAAGATGGTCAGACTAGGTGCGAGATCTGGCGGAGAGTACACGGTGTCCGAGGAATTGGAGAGCGTTGGCCCGCAACCGAATGCATTGGAGAAACTTTGTTCATCAGGCTTTGTCTTAGGACGGCTAGCCAACTAAGTAAAGTAAGTAAGTTCAGGAAGAGGAAAAGTATTTGGTCCTAGCGTATTAGTTTTGGATGGTTTCCAAAATTAACGCGAAACTGTACTGTACGGTAGATTGTGATCCCTTGCAACTTCCTGAACGTTTTCGGTTTGTCTTACTAGATCAAGAGCGTGTTGCAATATATCAGGATCATAGTGCTTCGATTTCTGTGTATTGATTTTCCTTGCACGTTTTTTCGTTTTACTGAAAACAAATTACAACAAACAGCGAGTACTGTTGATCTATATGCTTGACCCATAATACTGGGAAAAGTTAATTTTGCTCCCAGTATTATGGGCCATTGTTTAACTTCGTATATTAAAGCGGAAAATGTATTTTTCTAGGTGGTTTCACCGTAATTCAATGAATACATACCTATTCCCCCGATTCCCATCCATTTTGCGCCCAAGCATAGACATTTACGCCGCTATCCAGCTTATAATTCACTACCGACTTTTTATAACAACCGCAAAAATAACAACAAATCGACGGTCGATTGGAGCCTACTGACAATTATCGGAAAACTAGGAAAATTAGTGCATTGGAACTAAGTGTATTGCTGTCAAGCATGCAGCGGAATGTTGCTTCTGTCTATTAAACTCATACTCGATGGTTAAATATTAGTTTTCTATGTAGAAAACAAACGTAAAGTATAGATTGGCCCATAATACTGGGTGGCCCGTAATACTGGGGTAACTGTAAAACTGGATTTGAATTGAGAGTTGAACTTGAACTTGAAAGGATTTAAAATTGAACATGAAATCGGACTTGTTGGACTCAAAGTAGGGATCTAGAGGTAACTCGTTTCTTGCTGTTGCTGAAAAAAAGACGAAAGGGACCGTAAAGGGAACTGGACTAACAGGGAAAAACGCTAGATGTAGAGGAAAACTGGCATGGAAAAAGAAAAATGAAAAAATTTTTTTGACAGAACAGGAATTAAAAAGAGAAAATGTGGCTAAAAGAGAAAGAACTAAATGGAGAGGGAGAACGGAGAAAAAAAGAAGAATACCGAGAGAAAACAAGCAGAAACGAAATAGAAAATGACAAGGAAAATGACTAGAAACTGGACAGAAAAGGAAGAAAAAGGAGGAAAGAACCGAAAAGAAAAAAACACGAAATAGGAAAGGAGAAAATACGGGAATATGGAAGTTAAGAAACGAGATAAAGAAGAAAATAATGACAGAAAAATAGGGGTAAGTTCCGGCGTAGTGGTTAGCTTCACGCCTCTCACACCGAGGACCCAATCCCAACCCTGCAGTAGTCACGAATGACCCAATGCTGGTTAAGGTGACTATAATCTAACAAAAAAAAAAAAAGGGACAGAAAAGGAGGAAAAGCAGGATATAATCAAAAGAATGAGGAATGAAACAGACGGAAAGGAAAAGATAGAAAAAAGGTTAACCGGATAGAAAACGTAAACCAAGACTGGAAAGGAGGAAAAACGGAAGAAAGATACGAAAAGCGACAAATCAGGTCTAAAAGGGCGATTAACGGGACAGGAAAAGAAGGCATCCCTACTAGCACGGTTATTATAAAGTTGTTGTGGTAACCGAAGTATGACTAATTTTAGTCGTAATTCGGTTGCTTCAACTAAATGGACCTGAAGTGTGCTACTGGGGACGAGAGGGCAAACTAGACAAATTGAGGGAAGATGGGACAAAAAAGGTGAGTTAACGGGAAAGAAATAGAGGGAAAACAAGACAAGGAAGGGAAAACGGAACAGAACACCAGAGAATCCAAAAAGGAAAAGTAGAATACGAAAGAGAAAATAAAAAACCGATAGAGGAAACGATGGAAACAGGAAAAAGAGATAAAGGATTATAAAAGGAGAACGATGGAACTAAATGGGAACGGAATAGGAAAATGGGACAGATAGAATAGAAAAGAAAAACGAACCAAAGAAAAACTAAAACTAAAGAGAATAAGACGAAAGAGACGCAGAGAAATAAAGAACCCGGTGGGAAAAGGGGGGAGACTGAAAAGAAGGTGAGGCATCTAGAAGAGGGAACACGGAACAGACAAAGACGAAAAACGAGAAGGAAAGGAGGAAAAAAGAGTAACAAAAAGACAAAAACTAGAAACGAACAGGAAAATAGGAAGGAAATAGATGGCAAAATTCAAAGAAATGTGTGAAAAACAAGAGGAAAACCCAGATTTGGAATAAAAAAATGGGACAGGAGAGGTGAATAATGGAACAATGAATTAGCTAGCACGGAACAGAATAAAGAAAAACAAAAAAAGGAAAAAACAGAAGGAAAAAGAAGCTAAGTGAGAACAAAAACTAAGAAAACGATATAGAAGCGAAGAAAAAACGGAACAAAAAGCGGAAAAAAGCAACAGAAAAGAGGTGAAACGTATGAGAGAATAAGATAAATTAATTTCAAGTAAAACTGCATATCTAATTTAGTGTCCATGTGCACATTCGAGTCTAATTGGATCACAAGTTCAATTTCTAGTCCAATTACATTCCCGATGTTAAGCCCAATTTCAAGTACAATTTAATTCTAATTTCAAGTCAAATTTAAACTCTGATTTCTAATTTTTAATATATTTCCATATTTAATCAATTCCTATTTTTAATTCAATTTCGAGCTGAATATCAAATCAAAAGCGTGTCAACTTAGGGATTATATTGGTTCGTTTCATTGTACCTGATTTTTATTTTCAGGTGTAATAAATTCAAGTTTGTCACGTGGTTTTCAAGCCACGATAAATTTCGCTTGTGTATTCCGCATAAATGAAAACAGTTGTGAAAATGGTCATAATCGTATCGCAACTATAATCCTTATAATCACCATAACTTCAAAGGTTACAATACATTTCAAAAGCAGAATTTTCACCGGCGTTACCATTTATATTATGGTTCAACCATTATTATTATGTTCATCATATCCTACATTTCAAAAATATATACGGAAAATCACTCGTTTTCGCATGGTGAACATTCTTTACGAGCCATTCTTTTTATGGTTATTTGACGAATAACCATAGCTATTATACCTGATATTATACCAGGCAACAGGTTGTATATGTTGCCCAACCATTTAACAAATGGTTCTAGATTGAAAGATAGAGGATAATATTTAGGGGTCAGTTCCGGCGTAGTGGTTAGCATTCACGCCTCTCACGCCGGGGACCCGGGTTCAAATCCCAACCCCGCAGAAGTCACGACTGACCCAAAGATGGTGAAAGTGACTATAATCTTAACAAAAAAAATTCAAGGTTAGAGTATGGTTCCAATTAAGGCGGGATAGTATTTTTGAAATAAATTAACAAATTATGGTTATGGATGCAGTACCATTACCATCATATCTATACCTATAAAAATGGATTTCTGTCTGTCTGTCCTGTGTTCCTTATAGAATCAAAAACTACTGAACCAATCGGCGTGAAAATTTGCATGTAGAGGTTTTTGGGGCCAGGAAAGGTTTTAGTGATGGTTAGAGACCCCTCCCCCCACTAAGAGGGGGGGCTCCCATACAAATGAAACACAAATTTCTGCATAACTCGAGAACTAATCAAGCAAATAGAACCAAATTTGGCATGTGGGTGTTTTCGGTGACAAGAATTTATTCTAGGGTAATTTGAGACCCCTCCCCTCTTTATAAGGGGAATTATAACTCCTCTCCCCTTTAAGAGGGGGGGTTTCCATACAAATTTCCTCATAACTCGAGAACTAATCAAGCAAATGGAACCAAATTTGGCATGTGAAGGTTTTCGAGGGCAAGAAAATTTTCTATGTTGAATTAGGACCCCTCCTCACTTTAAGAGGGGGGCTCCTGTACAAATGAAATACCAATTTCCTCATAACTCGAGAACTAATCAAGCAAATGGAATCAAATTTGGCATGTAGGTGTTTTTGGAGGCAAGAATGTTTTCTATGATGAATAAGAACCTCTCTCCACTTTAGGAGGGGGGGCTCCTATACAAATGAAATACAAATTTCCTCATAACTCGAGAATTAATCAAGCAAATAGAACCAAATTTGGCATGTGGGTGTTTTCGGTGACAAGAATTTATTCTATGGTAAATTGAGACCCCTCCCTCTTTATAAGGGGAATTGTAACTCCTCTCCCCTTTAAGAGGGGGGGCTTCCATACAAATTTCCTCATAACTCGAGAATTAATCAAGCAAATGGAACCAACTTTGGCATGTGAAGGTTTTCGAGGGCAAGAAAATTTTCTACGGTGAATTAGGACCCCTCCCCACTCTAAGAGGGGGGGCTCCTGTACAAATGAAATACATATTTCCTCCTAACTCGAGAACTAATCAAGCAAATAGAACAACATTTGGCATGTGGGTGTTTTTTTTGGTGACAAGAATTTATTCTATGGTGAATTGAGACCCCTCCCCTCTTTATAAGAGGAATTATAACTCCTCTCCCCTTTAAAAGGGGGGACTTCCATACAAATTTCCTCATAACTCGAGAACTAATCAAGCAAATGGAACCAACTTTGGCATGTGAAGGTTTTCGAGGGCAAGAAAATTTTCTACGGTGAATTAGGACCCCTCCCCACTCTAAGAGGGGGGGCTCCTGTACAAATGAAATACAAATTTCCTCCTAACTCGAGAACTAATCAAGCAAATAGAACAACATTTGGCATGCGGGTGTTTTTTTTGGTGACAAGAATTTATTCTATGGTGAATTGAGACCCCTCCCCTCTTTATAAGAGGAATTATAACTCCTCTCCCCTTTAAGAGGGGGGACTTCCATACAAATTTCCTCATAACTCGAGAACTAATCAAGCGAATTGAACCAAATTTGGCATGTGTGTGTTTTTGGAGACAATTTTTTTTTCAATGATGAATTGGGACCCCTCCCCACTTTAGGAGGGGGGGTCCTATACAAACGAAATACAAATTTCCTCATAACTCGAGAACTAATCCAGCAAATGGAACCAAATTTGGCGTGTAGGTGTTTTTGGAGGCAAGAATTTTTTCTGTGATGAATTAGGACCTCTTCCCACATTAGGAGGGGGGGCTCCAATACAAATGAAATACAAATTTCCCCATAACTCGAGAACTAATCAAGCAAATAGAACCAAATTCGGCATGTGGAGGTTTTTGGAGGCAAAAATATTTTCTACGGTGAATTAGGATCCTTCCACACTTCAAGAGGGGGGGCTTCTACACAAATGAAATACAAATTTCCTCATAAGTCGAGAACTAATCAAGCAAATGGAACCATATTTGGCATGTGGGTGTTTTTGGAGGCAACCATTTTTCCCATGATGAATTAGGACTTCTTACCTTTTTAGGAGGGGGGGGGGCTCCCATTCAAACGAAATACAAATTTGCTCATAACTTTAGAACTAATCAAGCAAATGGAACCAAATTTGGCATGTGAGAGTTTTAGATGGCAGAATTTTTTTTCTGTGGTGTATTACGACCCCTTTCCCTTTTAAGAGGGTGGGCTCCCATACAAATGAAATACAAATTTCCTTATAATTTGAGTACTAATCAAGCAAATGGAACCAAATTTAGCATGTTGGAGATTTTTGAGTCTTGAATTTATTTTATGATAGTTAGAGACCTCTCACCCCTGTGGTAGGGGGATATGGACTCTCATACAAATAAAACAGAAATTTTTGCGAAACTCAAAAACTAATCCAACTCGAGAAATTCGAGACTCTTCCATAAAACATTAATCAATAACAAGACCACAAAAACTATCTATAGTAACACTAGATCATTCAGGACGAGCCGGTCGCGAGTGTTGCCGGTGACCCGCCGTCGGAAGCGCCGCCCACGCCCCGCAAAACTCGAGAAGTGACAAAGATCATCCGAGATTCATGATTTATGTACAACACAGGTTAATTTTTGGCAATACGAAGTTTGTCGGGTCAGCTAGTTAAACATATAAAAAAGGAGTATTTTTGATCTAGATTTTTGTAGTCGAATATCCAGGTTAGGCTCAAATAACCGGTATTTACATAATCAGTATAGTTTCGTATGGCATTTTAGTATCGTTTGTTTTTATGCCTCGCTCGTTGCATCTTTCCGGCAGCGATTATTTTTGGAAGTCATTTTGAATTCACTTGGTCACTCTTAGTAATGACGCTTTTACAAACCGGAACTTGTATTAAGGCGTTATAAACGTGGTATCTCGTGCATTCGAGCCGTGAAATCGGTTACCTAGGAACATAGCGCGCGTAATTTCGGATTACCTACGAATGGCTGAAACACAAATGGCCGACTCACGAATGGCTGAAACACAAATAGCATAATATATCTAATGGCCGAATCACAAAAGGCCGAAACACGAATGGCCGAACGTTACATTCGGCCGATACCGCTCGTTCGGACTTAACTAAGGGATAATCCCTACTAGCTGGTAAACCTAGGAAAATGCATGCAGCTAAATAGAAGTGATTTCTGCGGAGGGGCGCCCCCCCACAGTGGCCGGCGCTTCCAACGGCGAGTCACCGATGCACACTCGCGTCTTGCGGGAATCATCTCGAAAACAGTTGCCACTGACACGGTAAATAAGTCTCGCCCATTATGATGAACGTAAATCATTTGCGCTTAGGGGAAGAAAGAACTTTCAGTCATCTGTAGTAAATAGTTGTGTTGCTTATTTTGTTTTTTGTTTGATTATACTTATTTGTTCAACTTATTTGTTTTTTATTCAATAGTTATTTAGACATTCCGAGAAAACTCGGCTTTTCGTGATTCGGCCTTCTGTGACTGTTGTTGAAATTCGCCCATTTGTGTTTCGGCCATTCGGTACCAGCCCGTTTTTGGGTATGTTTTATGATCGGAGGATGTCAGAGGTACCTCGCGCAGTCAGGGTTTTGACGTAGGATTACGTCTTACGGCAAGTTTTGAGATAGGGTGTCATTCCAAAAAATCGAAAAATGCGAGCGTCACGAAAAATGAAAGGTTTTGAGCGCTAATAGCTCAGCGGTTTTCCGATCGATTTTAAATATTCTTACACCAATCGATCGGAAAATCTTCTAAGAATTGACCCAAATGAAGAAAAGTATGGATTCTTGATGTTGAACTATTGTAAAATTGAAAATAATGAACCTATGTTTTACCAGAATTCTCGCTTCGTGATTGGTTGGAAGATTCTTTGCGATGATCTAAACCTATACCAATTTGATATCGGTGCTTGGGAAGTAAGCCAAAACAAGTGACCAAGCTTCCTCATTTCAACAAGATTTCTTAACACCGCGATTAAACCTAGACCATTTTGATGTCCTTGCTTGGGAAATACGCCAGAAAGAGTAACAAAGCCCCCTCGTGCCAACAGGTTTCTTACGAACGCGATCCAACCTAGTCCAATTTGATGTCTGTGTTAGGAAAGTGTGCCAGAAAAAATGACACAAGTTCGCTGTACCAACAGATCGCAAATTCATTACTGCGAGACGATTAAACCTCGGCGAACTTGATATCTGTGTTGGAAAAATGTGCCACAGCTGTAGTGTTCGGTTATAATACGACTCTGTATGAATACGCATGCTTGCCGTTTCATTAGAAGTGTAGTGAAAAGATGTGCTGTTGATAAAATAGGATTGAATTGGTAAAATCCCTTCAACGTGGGGAACCATAGGTAATAAAAACAATCTTTAATTTCAGTAAGGTAGCAGGAAAGCAATATCAACTTATAAATTGACTTTTTTGCTTAACGTAAGAACAACTTAACACGAACAAACAAGACACATCATTTATGGTTCTTACAAAACAAAGGAAAGCAATAGTTTGTGTCCTTGATTTTGTTAAATTGTTTTCAAATGCACAATCTTTTGAGAATTTAACGTATGCAATGTTACTACTTTGATAAATGTTACATACAACGCATGCAGCATGTATATATGTTGCATATAGCATGTATACATGAAGAATCGAATGATTACAAGCATGAATACATGCTACTATCACTACAAAGAGACTCACGAAGTCCTGCGTCACCTATATATGCGGTCGTGTCTTGTACACAACCCCTCTGATTTTTCGATGTAATTACCAGATAGACACGTTAGTTTTATCCCGGCTTCAGCCCATAGCAACAGAAGTCTATCGGTAGCTACCCAGCTAGCACCAAATCGTACATCAATAACCGAAAATTATTATAAATAACTCTTAACAAGTTCTTTAAGTTAATAAAGTCCGTCCAAGTTAATTTTCAGTCGTATATAATGATAATAGCTGACATACATACGATATTCAGCACAGAATCGTATAGCGGTACGGAGCGGGTCTGGTTAAATCGGATATTATCGTATATAATTACTTATATTGATGAGGCGCGTATGTTTATTCCTTATCACGTATATCGCCTCCAAAATGCCCCGAATATGCCAATTTTGAGCATTAAATACGATTTATTAGCATGTGTATATGTACGTAATGCTGATTTTAACTTTTATATATATATATATATATATATATATATATATATATATATATATATATATATATATATATATATATATATATATATATATATATATAAATGCTAGCTGAATAGTAGCTGCTTGCGCGTGATTTCGAACGGATCGAATAGGTTGATTGCACATAATTTTTGGTGTCAGTAAACTGATTTCGCTTGGTTTTTTCTTACGTCGGTATTTCGGATTTCCTCTACCTGTTTCGCGGTTGCCGCGCAGCCGAATATGTTTCCAAATTGTACGAGGGTTCAAATGACGGTGGTCGTACCACCTAGCTCGGTGGAACAGGATCAATTCCTTTCCACTAACAGCAACTCTTTCCTGTGACACTTGCGGATGATACAGAGGATTCCTCGATGTCTAGTGGCAGCAAGTGTAGGACTAACATTCTTTTCCCTCCCAAATTGGCCTGCATGGACGTGGCCAATTTTGCTATTTATAATCACAAAGAAAATGCACACCGAGAATTATATGCCCCTCTCAAGCATCACTCTGATGGTTCTTTGTGCAATTTTAGCCGATCTAGATCAATCGTGGGAAACTCTCGGACAGTCAAACTATGCTATGCTATGCTACGCTTTCGAGCTTAATATCAAATGGTAGGAACGTCTTGCATGTTCAAAGTAAATAGAAGTTTTTCGGTGACAAAACGGATTCTCGACATATCGAGAACAATGTAAACTATAGCTAAGCAAAGGTCGCAGTCACTGTTGATCCACAAATGTTCTAGGGCATTGTCAATTAGAGCCTAACAGGAAAAGGAATGGAATAAATACTTAGCTGCTATTAGAACTCCACTTCCACGTGTTCTACCAAGTACTATCGGATCGCGTATCCAATCCTGTATGTAATGTAGCCGTAGTCGAATAGCTGTAAAGAGTTAATCTCGTCATTCAGCCAAGTTTCAGCTAAGATGGTGACGTTATACTCGTTGTCCTCTAACATTCTGGTAGTAAAAGTTGAGGGATACCAGACATGTCAGGAGGGCTTCGCTGAGGTATTGGGCTGGTTATTGCTATCTCCCAAACTTGTTAGACAATCGATCGGCAATCTAAGTGCAGGATAAAGGGACACCGAGATAAACTGTCAACATAATCATACTCGCATGTGGCAAGTATTATTTATAGTCCTGTTCCAAATCTAATTTCTAGTCCAAATTCAACAGCACCTGACAGTCCGGAGTTTTGAACATAATCGGTCAGTATCTTTTTACCAGAGAACCTCATCTTAAGTTCTGAATTTACCTTCAATTTAACTTAGGTTTATGATAAAGCTCTTATGAACTAGCCTGCCATTGCCAGTGATCCCCTATTCCAGCACAAACCTCACCATCAACGGTGCAATCACTGCTGCTGTTACTGAAATCACTGCAAGCATACGACGTCAGCAGCCACCGACTGTACTGGTTTGATTAAACCGTATCGATAAAGGGTGAAATTTATACGCAAGCATAAACGTCAACGCGCGACGACGACGACGACGCTAGGAATGAAGAAAGCCCGAACGCCGAACGCGTCTGCAGCTGATGTGTCGCGTAGGGGGGAAAATGAATTTATATCTACCCCTTCTTGTTTGTTGTTGGAGCTGTTGGATGGAATACCAGTAGCAATTTTGTTGCGACAGGGAACCATGTTACAGGCGATGGCTGCTCCGCAGTAATAATTTATTCGGAACGACGGTGTAATTAAATAATTATGAATGATCAATTTTAAGAGCTTTTGTTTTATGTTTAATCCCTTTCATTAGAGTAACGATAAATTATTTAGAACATCTAGTGTCAAATTAAAATATTTGTTTTTTTCTATTTTTGAAATGGGATGCCAACGCATCCCATTGGGAACGGCAAATTTTAGCCTACCGTAACCAACGGATCAACAAAGAAAATAATTATGTAATGCATTATTTATTTTATGATTATTGCTCCGGCTCGCTGCTGTGCTGGCTCTTACTGCAAACAATATCTTCGTTTCGTTTCTTACAACACTCCGCAAAGTAATGAAGCAATGGAGCATTTTCCGCCCCCGCTTTTATTTTTCGTTTGGGGAGGAAATCGCCACCGGTCGGTCGATATGGTACCGAATATAGAACCGGCTCGTAAGTAGGCTTCCCATCTACACCGCCACCGACGGCCACGACGACTCCGACGACGACGACGACGACCTTTCGAGCAACGAGCAGAGCAGGAATTCCTAATGTGAACATAAATAAAACATCACCTAGTCTGTGTGTTGTAATGTGATTGCCGTAGTGCCGAAATGTCCGTTGCAATATTATGCTGAAGTTGTGAAGCAGTGAGTGAGTGGGGCCAGCGAAAAGGCCGTGGCATTGCCGTCTTCGTGTAAGGATTCGTGATCTCAACGGTGAACGTATTGTCGAGGTCGGTTTGAGCTTTGCTTCTGTGGGATTAGGTACTGTACCCGAAAGGATATGCAAATGGCACTGAAGGTTCGCTGGTAACTGAAACGTAAATGATATTATGATTATCACTGAATTGATTCTTTAGTAAAAATTAATTTCAACAGTTTTTTTGAGTTTTTCAATTGAATACATAATGAATGAGTTAAAGTTTGACGTATAAATAAATAATACCTCGAAAAAGGTGTACATCCATTCGAGAATGTTAATTGTCACTATTATCCCTCAAATGCTTTTAACCGTGCTGTGACAAAAAAAACATGCTCCCATGTGCTGATCCATAAATAATTCCACGTGTAAATTACCTACTCCGACAAGCGGCACGGGAGATAAACATCCCAAGTGCTACGAATCATCGCATCGAACATTTTTCCACCGACTGCAAATCGCCGTCCGCTTCCGTCCGTCCTGAAATCCGGCTGAAATGATTTGGCGATTGTTCTCTCGGCACAAGTGCCTCCTTCAAAAGCACTCCGCATTGCATTCGTTAATTGTTTTCGATAAAATATTCATTGATTTCATTGAACAGCTTCCCCTAGCAAATCAACTCGCTTCATTCTGCACCTGTTTCCTGCACGTGTACCTGGTTGGGTGCTGTACCTGTACCCAGCAGAGAAACGAGAGTGTCCTTTGCATGCAGTACCGAACAACCCGTTTTTGTTATCCGCTGTCCACTCCCTGATACCCGACCTGTCCTGTGTTTCCTGTGCCGCCACCCTAATTGCCGTAGATTGGAGCATACAGCGGGAGCGTGACACACAATCGGTGACCCGGTCAAGTCAACAGTACCAATCCCCCGGGTTTGATTGTTGTGACTTTGGTATCGTGCGGTGGGACCAGGTTTTCTAGGAAGCCCCTGGAAGTGCGAGTGGTGAACATTTGTCTGCACACGGCGCGGTATCCGTCGTTTGTTTGACCGGCGAGGCGCGAGTGAACAGGCGAATCGACAGCGAGCTCACCAATTAACATGGATAAATTATATCCTACCGCAGCGAGCTGATGTATGTATGTGTGTGTGTTTGCTGGTTGGTAAGTGTGCAGTGAGATCAGCCGTATCCTCTTGTCTAGTTGAGTATGCATACGGTCAGTGGAAAGTTTCGGAATGGATTTCACGATCGCGGTGATGTGCCGACTACGGGTCAGTTCACCGGAACCGGACGTGCTTCGCAACGTTATCCTGCGGCTCCGACCGACGGTTCGTTTGATTCCAAACAACCAGTGTTGGTAGATTTTCCGGATGCGGGTGCACTGTACAATACTAACTGGTAAAACGACCAACGACAGCTCTGTTTAAGTTGTTTATACTAAAGCTTGTCACACTGCTGGCCTGATGCTAAGGTTGGTCAAGATTAAATTTAATAGAAACTCAATAATGCAAACTCTACTCCACGGGTCGTTGTGAAGTGGAGTGATGAAGCAGCTGCGCCACGTCGCTGAGGTGGAGTCAATAAAAGCCAGTCAGTGTAATTCAATCACGCCCCCAGCCAGGCCAATGAGTGCGGAGCGTGAACAAAAAGCGTTAGGACTGATTCTATTAAAGGCAATGTCCGTGTCCGTGGGTTGGCAGTTGATGTAAATAGGAGAAACCATGAAATTGGTTTAATTACGTGATTACAACTTTAAATTGATCGACCAGTTGCAGTGAGATACCTAGTCGACACGGTGCGTCTGCCGTCGAAAATATGATTAATGTTTTAGTGGTCTAAGCGTTGTTCTCATTTGGAAGGGAACCCTTTTTAAGTTGAATATTTTACACATTTATACACATTTGTACAGAAGGAAGTCCCCTCCGTTGTCAACAATCCCACTGATCCGGAACTGAGTACTGATAGTTAGTTTACAGGAAGGCAATCCATAAACACTGCTATCTTTCGATCTGAAAGATCTGAAGATGTGGAAAAGAGGAAAATTGTAACCCCCGTTATCTATACCTATAAAGAAGGATTTCTGTCTGTCTGTCTGTATGTTCCTTATAGAATCGAAAACTACTGAACCAATCGGCATGAAAGTATGCATCTAGAGGTTTTTTGGGGCCAGGAAAGGTTTTAGTGATGGTTAGAAACCCCTCCCCCCACTAAGAGGGGGGGCTCCCATACAAATGAAACACAAATTTCTGTATAACTCGACAACTAATTAAGCAAATAGAACAAAATTTGGCATGTGGGTCTTTTCGGTGACAAGAATTTATTCTATGGTAAATTGAGACCCATCCCCTCTTTATAAGGGGAATTATAATTCCTCTCCTCTTTAAAAGGGGGGGCTTCCATACAAATTTCCTCATAACTCGAGAACTAATCAAGCAAATGAAACCAAATTTGGCAGGTGAAAGTTTTCTAGGGCAAGAATATTTTCTATAGTACATTAGGACCCCTCCTCACTGTAAGAGGGGGGGCTCCTATACCAAAGAAACACAATTTTCCTCATAACTCGAGAAGTAATTAAGCAAATGGAACAAAATTTGGCATGTGGGTGTTTTTGGAGACAACAATTTTTTCTATGATGAATTGGGACCCCTCCCCGTTTTAGGAGGGGGGGATCCTATACAAATGAAATACAAATTTCCTCATAACTGAAGAACTAATCAAGCAAATGGAACAAAATTTGGCATGTGAAAGTTTTTGAGGGCAAGAATATTTTCTATGGTGAATAAGGACCCCTCCCCACTTTAAGAGGGGGGCTCCTATACAAACGAAATACAAATTTCCTCATAACTCGAGAACTAATCAAGCAAATGGAACAAAATTTGGCACGTGGGTGTTTTTGGAGACAAAATTTTTTTCTATGATGAATTGAGACCCCTCCCCACTTTAGGAAGGGGGGATCCTATACAAATGAAATACAAATTTCCTCATAGCTGAAGAACTAATCAAGCAAATGGAACAAAATTTGGCATGTGAAAGTTTTTGAGGGCATGAATATTTTATATGGTGAATAAGGACCCCTCCCCACTTTAAGAGGAGGGGCTCCTATACAAACGAAATACAAATTTCCTCATAACTTGAGAACTAATCAAGCAAATGGAATCAAATTGGGCATGTGAAACTTTTCTAGGGCATGAATATTTTCTATGGTGAATAAGAACCCCTACCCACTTTAGGAGGGGGGCTCCTATACAAATGAAATTCAAATTTCCTCATAACTCGAGAACTAATCAAGCAAATAGAACCAAATTTGGCATGTAAGTGGTTTTGGACGCAAGATTTTTTTCTATGGTGAATTGAGACCCCTCTCTTCTTTAGAAAGCGAGTTATGGTCCATCTCCTCTTTAAGAGGGTGGGCTTCCATACAAATGAAATGCAAATTTCCTCTTATCTCGAGAACTAATCAATCAAATGGAACCAAATTTGGCATGTGGGAGATTTTGGAGTCTTGAATTTATGGTAAACGGCTAGATAATGCGGAATATAGACCCCATAGTGGTCGTTAGCCTCTTATCCAGCAACTCCGATCCCGACCTCCTCGTGGTACCAGCCGGAATACGAGCAACCTTAGCGGAGATCGGGTAACCAACCCCGGTGGAAACTAAGGTCGTATACTAACCGGGAAGGAGGTAGTGAGTCTCGGCACTATAAGATGGCAGCCCCATCACGAGACTCGGTTGTGTTGCCCCAGTACGGCTACACACCTAAACAACACAAACTAACAACATTCAAGCATATTCGGAGCGGAATATTCGGCATCGACCTAGGCGACGAAATAAGGACGACGAATGGAGACTCGGGACTTGGAACTGCAGATCGCTAAATTTCGCAGGTTGCGAGCGGGTGCTGATTGAACAGCTGGAACCCCGCAAACTCGGCATCGTAGCTCTGCAGGAAATCTGTCGCAAAGGAGAGAAGGTATGGAAGATACGTGGCGGAAAGGCCCAGTTTTACCAGAGCGGTGGCGCTACCAACGAACTGGGAACGGGCTTTGTAGTGCTGGGCGGAATGCAGGATCGCGTGATAGATTGGAAGGCGATCAACGAGAGAATGTGTGTATTGAGGATAAAGGGCCGTTTCTTCAATTATAGCATCATTAACGTGCACTGCCCGCACGAAGGTAGACCCGACGATGAGAAAGAAGCGTTCTACGCGAGGCTGGAGGCTACGTACGACAGCTGCTCGTCACGGGACATCAAGATCGTCATCGGGGATATGAACGCCCAGGTCGGTAGGGAAGAAATGTATAGACCGGTGATAGGACCCCATAGCCTGCACACCGACACAAACGATAACGGCCAACGATGTATAAACTTCGCAGCTTCCCGAGGCCTGGTGATCCGAAGTACCTTTTTCCCGCGCAAGGATATCCACAAAGCCACCTGGAGATCACCTGACCAACGTACAATGAACCAAATTGACCACGTTCTCATAGAGGGCCGGTTCTTCTCTAACATCACGAACGTACGCTCCCGTCGGGGTGCGGATATTGATTCTGACCATTACCTAGTAGCAGTACATGTGCGCTCAAAGCTGTCCACCGTATACCGGACACGTCAAAGCCGCCCTCCTCGGCTGAACATCAGGCAGCTAGATAACCCACAAGCTGCCGAGAACTACGCGCGAGTACTGAATGAGGCACTGCCTTCTTCCGAGGAGTTAGGTGCTTCAAACCTCGAAGACGGTTGGGGCAGAATACGCTCGGCCATCGGAGAGGCCGCAACCGCGGCACTAGGTATTGAGCCTCGGAGTACACAAAATGATTGGTTTGATGGGGAATGCCAACAAGCGGTGGAGGAGAAAAAAAACGCTTGGAAAAATTATCTAAGTATTGCCACTAGAGAGAACCTGGCCAAGTACCGACGAGCTAGGAACCAGTTGACCACGATCCTGAGGAGAAAAAAGCGCCAAAAGGAGGACAGAGATCGTGAAGAATTAGAACAACTATTCCGAGCTAATGACACGCGCAAGTTTTATGAGAAGGTGAACCAAACTCGGAAGGGCTACACACCGAAACCTGACATGTGTAGGGACGAGGGAGGGAATCTAATTACAAACGAGCGCGAGGTGGTCGACAGGTGGAAGCAGTTCTTCGATGAACACCTCAATGGCGAAGTCGCAGAAGGAGGCGGAACGGAAATTAACCTAGGAGCGCCCATGGAAGATAGTGATGTCCTAGCACCTGATCTCCAAGAAGTCAAACGAGAAATCAGGTTGCTGAAGACCAATAAAGCCGCTGGGAAGGACCGCCTACCGGCAGAGCTTTATAAACATGGCGGGGAAACGCTAGCAAAGGCTCTACACTGGGTTATTTCGAGGATTTGGGAGGAGGAAAAGCTACCGGAGGAATGGATGGAAGGAGTGGTTTGTCCCATCTACAAAAAGGGTGATCGGCTAGACTGCTGCAACTATCGTGGTATTACGTTGGTAAACGCCGCCTACAAGGTACTCTCCCAGATCCTGTTACGCCGGCTGTCACCGATAGCACAAGGTTTCGTAGGGAATTATCAGGCGGGTTTCATGGGGGCTCGCGCAACTACGGACCAAATGTTTACTATCCGACAGATCTTGCAGAAATGTCGGGAGTACAACGTGCCCACGCATCACATCTTTATCGATTTCAAAGCAGCATACGATACAGTCGATCGAGACAAGCTATGGCAGATAATGCACGAATACGGTTTTCCGGACAAACTGACGCGACTGATCAGAGCTACATTGGATCGAGTGATGTGTTTCGTACGC
Source organism: Sabethes cyaneus (assembly GCF_943734655.1). Taxonomy (NCBI): domain Eukaryota; kingdom Metazoa; phylum Arthropoda; class Insecta; order Diptera; family Culicidae; genus Sabethes; species Sabethes cyaneus. The sequence continues at coordinate 232,780,087 of NC_071354.1, forward strand.
ATCTCTGGGACACTCTCGAGTCCCTTCGAGACGCGACGAGGGTTGAGACAAGGTGACGGTCTATCCTGCATGCTGTTCAACATCGCTCTTGAGGGGGTGATCCGACGAGCGGGCATTGAAACGAGAGGCACGATTTTTACCAAGAGTAGCCAACTTCTAGGCTTTGCAGATGACTTCGATATCATAGCCAGGAACTTTGCGACGGCGGAGGCAATCTACGCCAGACTGAAAGCGGAGTCTAGGAGAATTGGGCTAAAAATAAATGCGTCGAAGACCAAATACATGAAAGGAAGAGGCTCAAAGGAAACAAATGCGCGCCTCCCACGGACGGTAACCGTTGACGGCGACGAACTAGAAGTGGTAGAAGAGTTCGTGTATTTGGGATCGCTGGTGACCGCGGACAACAACACTAGTAAGGAGATCCAGCGGTGCATCCAAGCGGGAAATCGGGCCTACTTTGCCCTTCGTAAAACGCTACGATCAGGAAGCATACGCCGCCGCACGAAGCTAACAATGTACAAAACCATTATTAGACCGGTAGTTCTTTATGGACTTGAAGCCGTGACGCTGCTTACGGAGGACATACGCGCCCTTGCCGTGTTTGAGCGGAAAGTGCTGCGGACGATATTTGGCGGAGTACAAACTGAAAGCGGAGAGTGGCGGAGGCGTATGAATCACGAGCTACAGGCACTGCTTGGGGAGATTCCCATCGTACATCTAGCGAAAGTTAGCAGGCTACGGTGGGCCGGACACGTCGTAAGGATGCCGGACGACAGTGCGACGAAAACGGTCCTCTTCAACAACCCCACCGGCACCAGGAAAAGGGGGTTCAACGTGCACGATGGCTCGACCAGGTCGAAAGCGATTTGCGACTTCTGAGACGACTAGGAAATTGGCGACGAGTGGCCCAAGACCGAGTTGAATGGAGACGAGTGCTTGAAACAGCACGAGCCACCCCGGCTCTATGCTGCTGAAGAAGAAGAAGAATTTATTTTACGATAGTTAGAGACCTCTCACCCCTATGGTAGGGGGATATGGACTCTCATACAAATAAAACAGAAATTTTTGCGAAACTCAAAAACTAATCGAACTCGAGAAATTCGAGACTCTTCCATAAAACATTAGTCAATACAAGACCACAAAAACTATCTATAGTAACACTAGATCATTCAGGACGAGACGGTCGCGAGTGTTGCCGGTGACCCGCCGTCGGAAGCGCCTTCCACTGGGGGGCTTGCAAAACTCGAGATTGTGACAAAGATCATCTGAGATTCATGATTTATGTACAACACAGGTTAATTTGTGGCAATACGAAGTTTGTCGGGTCAGCTAGTTTACTATAAGTAAGCATGTAGCACAACTCAGAAGTGATGAAGTTCAAATTGAAATCTGCTTTCGGCACTAAGATAGTACGTTCTGAGCAATATAAAGTGGAAGAAAAATATATATAACTGTAGCCACGAGTATTATACTTGCGATTATCTAAACAGTAAATCGTAAAAAAAATGGCACAAAAACGTAGATAAACATCAGACAAGACACGACCGCGTATGTACGTGACGCAGGACTACCTCTTTGTAGTGATAGTAGCATGTAGCATAATCATGCATGTACACATGCTATGTGCAGCATATATACATGCTACATGCGTTGTATGCAACATTTATCAAAGTAGTAACACTGTATACATTCAATCCTCAAAAGATTTCGGAGTTATTTCTGTATGCATTTAGAAACAATTTTACAAAATCAAGAACACGAACTATTGCTTTCCGGCTACCTTACAGAAATTAACGACTGTTTTTATTACCAATGGTTCCCCCACATTGTAGGGATTTTATCAATTCAATCCTATTTTATCAACAGAACTTCTTTTCACTACACTTCCAGTGAAACGGCAAACATGCGCTTCCATTGGATACAGCTGCTGTAGCGCACATTTCCAACACTGATATCAAATTCGTCTAGATTGAATCGTCTCGTCGTAAACAATTTGCAATTTGTTGGGACGATGGACTTTAGTAATTTTTTCTAGCACAATTCTCTAACACATCAAATTGAACTAGGTTTATTCGCGTTTGTAAGAAATTTGTTGGCACGAGGGGGTCTTGTCACTCATTTTGGCGTACTTCCCAAGCAAGGACATCAAAATGGTCTAGGTTTAATCGCGGTGTTAAGAAATATTACTGAGACGAGGAAACTTTGTCACTTGTTATTCGCTATGTAAGCACAAATCGATCTCTTGTACTCTCATGGAACTGCCATATGGAAAGTTTGTGAAGATTTGGTGAAAAGTTTTGTCTATCCTTTTCACTCTTTAACAAACCTATGCACCGACTTCACAAATAGACCAAACTTGGGAAGATGGCAGCACCGTTTTGCGCACATAGCGAATGGCTTACTTCCCAAGCACAGATATCAAATTGGTATAGGTTTAGATCGTAAAGAATCTTCCAACCAATCACGAGACGAGGATTTCCGGTTGGACAATGCTCCGTTATTTTCAATTTTTCAATAGTACGTACTTTGAAATCAAGAGGTTGCATTATTGGATTTTTGGATTGTTTGGCGTAACAATATTTAAAATCGACTTGGAACTCACTAAGCTATTAGCGCTCAAAATCTTTCATTTCTCGTGACGCTCACATTTTTCGATTTTTTGGAATGACATCCTATCCCAAACCTTGCCGTAAGACGTAATCCTACGTCAAAATGATAAAGAGGAAATATTCTAGATTTGAGGCATGAGCCAAATTTTTTAAATATCGTACAGATAGTATACTATTGAGGCAAATTTTTGTGCTCTGCATGATTGAAGCTGAACAAAGGTAAAGTATTCGAAGTCAGTTCTATAAAAAGGGATGGAGGTCTGTGCCTACGGAAATGAACGTGGGGTTCACGTTGGACTACGAATGCAGGTACAATTCAACAATGCTTGACAATTTGAACATGTTCAGCAGTTTGTTACACAAATTTATTATAGTAAATGCCCTAAAATATTTATATACATTTGTTAAATTAAGTTTAGTTCAAATATTCCCACAATTATGCATCTTCCAATGAATGGCGACGCTTTCACATTTTGGTATTCGAACCTTCAAAATCCATTTCGAATTAGAAGAGCTGCTAGCGTTTGAAATTTTTCATTTTTGCGTGACGCTCGCATTTTTTCATTTTTTGGAATTATCCCCTGTTCCAGCTATCGTCCTGACAAACGTATTCCTACGTCGAAAACAAGCGTCACACCCTCAGTAATAAGTGTCAAGGATTCGATATTGGATGCAAAACTGTTGATTGCGAAAAGACGACGCTTACTACTACTTCTACTAGGTCCGTAGCTGTTTGGCATAACTCTTGACGGCTTTTGCTGTTTTCTCACAGGCTTAGTCCACATGGCTATTAAAGTTGACCAGATCGTCAATCATCATCGCCAGATGCTTTACTGTTCGCTTCCAGTGTTGCGATACCCGCACTGGTACGGGCCAATTTTCTGACACGCGCGCACTCTTTCTAAAGATGCTACGAGGCTGTGTGCTCATGAGTGCGTCGGCAGATTGTATGCACACAGCAACTACGGTTGTTTGTTGTACGCTTGCATTAGTGAAGTAAGCGTTGGATGCTAAGCTTCTCACACAGGGGTGAAAAAAATCGCTTTCAGCGTTCAATAACATAGGAGCGATCAGATTCAGATTCATTGACATCACTTCTGGTAAGCGACAAACACTTCGTCGCGATCTGTACAGATTATGACAAACCTCAATTCAGATGATCGGTTGTGTGCACTGCGTGAATCTTAATACAAACAACATGTGTAACCTTTTTTCTTGCAGTTAGGTCAATTTTAACACTGCGATCGACGTTAAGTTCGACGAGTTGTTAAGAGAACCCAATTTGGTGATTAAAGTCAAAGATTCACTGTTTACCATGATCTGCGCGGATTGTGATTTATGCATGTACCGGAGCTCACAGCTTTGATCAAAATCAGTGATTTTCTATCCCTGTTCCGAACACTACGGTGGTCAGCATTCGAACTTCTTTCAGCGTCTCTCTTGCTACCGATGGTACATTACCCTTATTCTGCGAGGCGAGTGACGTGACTATGTTGCAGTCACCGCGAATCAGGTGACAATTGTCACCTAGGTGACTCGCCTTGTCACTTAGGTGACAAGGGTTTCTTACCTAGGTGACACGAGTGTCACTTAGGTGACTCGACTCGCCGTGGCGAGTCACCCAAGTGACAATTGTCGTATTGAGTCATGTGACTCGCAGAATAAGGGTGAATGTACAGTGGTCCAGCAGCGAAAATTAAGTGGAAAGTTTTTCGTGGTTCAAAATAGCTCCTTACAATAGACTAATTTCATGTTTTTAGTCTTGACCATGAACTGCGGTCATACATATATATATATATTAATATTTTTTGAAACGGTGGTTCTACAATTGATGAAGGGACGGTAGAGGAAAGAAATGAAAATTTTTTGGTGAAGGAGGGGAAAGAGCGGATAGGTGAAGAGGGGGGGTATTAGTAGCTATGCTTAACAAGTAGTCGTTTTGACTCCTATCTTTTATCCAATGCTGGAAGGTGCATGGGGGTCTCACCAAACTATAATCTAAGAGTATAACAGGATTCGAACCCACAACACCCGTCAGGGCACGTGGCTCGCTGGTACTTATACCTTTGAACCATAGAGGCGCTGGACAAAAGGAGACTGCAAAACCCACTTATCAAGATAGCGACGCGTCTGGTTGAGTTTTTAGACACAAATTGTGCCTTTTCCTTCGTCTACTGTAGATAATCACCGACCGAGAACTTTAAATCTGACTTGTTTTTACTTGCAGGACGACAACACTATGCACCGTACAATGTTCAGCAGAGTTGTTCAACTCTAAAAGGCCATTAATGTGAAATTAACGACTAAGTTCCAGTTTGGCTTGTAAACACATAACACATAATAGCTTTTTATTGAAAAGAGATAGAAGGATAATTTCTTCGCCAAAGTTGTAGCTAAAGATTATAGAAGTAACATTGCCAAAAACATAGTAGGCGTATTTTCCATAGTTTCTATCTCACAGGGTGTTTTATTTAAAGACCTCGCAAAAATCGCTTTTTCGCTAATTACTTTAAATTTAATGGTTTTATTGCATCACATTGTTTCACAAAGTTGTTTCTCTTATCAAAAGACATTTTTGTAGAACATATATGTTGAAAACTCATGCGTATAACGAGTTTTTTCTAACGGTTTTCCTGTGTTTTTTTAGTCTTTTAGAATTTCTTAAGAAGGGGCAAACGGAAAAAATCAAACTTGGCCGTTTCTGAAAGCTTGAAATTTTATTTCAAACATATGTGAAAATAAAAAAACTGGTTTTTTCTCTAACTCTAGTAATTTCAGTTTAATTATTTTATCTTTGACCATTTTCCACTATGCAGCATTTTTTAATATCTTCTTGAAGACGATTAGAGTCAAGTCAATAGTAAAAAAAGAAATTTGTCGTACCATGACATAATTTCTTCTGGTTGTCACGTAAAATAGTCGTCCAATTTCGGATATAACATTAGTTTTCTATCTGCACCAGCTGTTTTGGGTACGGTCGCATTAAGTTTTCTTTCTATGGAAATGCAGCATCACCTACTATGTAATATGGTAGGTTGAGGCTAGTACCGGGCAATGCTTCCGTATCCGGAAAGTTTAGTTTCTTATCAAGAAACCGTTTTCCGAACGCTGAATTGGCAAACACACCGCCATCGCTATTTCCACCGTATAGGCCCCAACATCAACAGACACAAAATTATATTTGGCGTCACTGACTGCCATGAGAATGATGCTGTGATGACCTTTATAATTAAAAACTAATGATCCAGAATGGGGGGGGGGGGGCATTCAGAGCCGTAACGTGACATTGTAGCGGAAGCCCAATTTGGCACCCCCTCGGTGTATAAATCAGTATTCCAGGTTTAACATTTTTTCGTATTCGCCCCTCATCGAATGCCTTGCTGTACTTAATATATATATTGGAAAAATAGACTAATTTCGGATGTAGATGAAAAAAATACAAAAGAAAATACAATGAAACAAATTTTCCTTGAATCTTGTGTTCATTACGCCTTCTATAACAATGTTTCGGCGCCCTGCCAAATAGTTTTACTACGGTTTACGGGAATCTTCGTGGCCTTAGCGATCAGCTCCTTCTCCATTTTGGCAACAAAATTATTGAAGTATATGCTCCATTTGAGCTTCGCACAAAAGTTTTATATTGGTTGCAGTTGGGGGACATTGGGAGATTTTGTGACCGTCGGTACAATGTTTATCTTCAGTCGATTCATCTCCTCCAGTAATCTATTAGGATAATGAACGGCGGCAACTTGGGGGGCTCCGTAGCCGCAAGGTTACCGAGTCTGCTTTGACAAGCGAGTGGTCATGGGTTCGAGTCTTAGTAGGATCAGGCCATTCGATGTCAAGTGACTTTAGCGTGGGTTTCCCAGTTAGCATTTTCATATGTATATAAAAGATAAAAATCAGCATTACGTACAGATATACATGCTAATAAATCGTATTTGATGCGCAAAATTGGTATATCCGTACTATTTTGGAGGCGATATACGTGATTAGGAATGATTATAAGCGTTACGACTATATAAGTATTTATATACGATAATATCCGATTAGGCGCGACTCGCTTCGTAATGCTATACGATTTTGTGCTGAAAATCGTATGTATGACAATTATTATCATTATATACGATAGAAAATCAACTTGGTTCCACTTTATCAAGCTTTAATTACGATTTCGAATTTGTTAAGAGATATTTACGATAATTTTCGTGCATTGATATACGAGTTGGTGCTAGCTGGGTTATTCTCAGGCCCCTCATTACCCTTCCTTCATGCTGATTTCTATATGACCCTCATAAAAGCACTCGTGACAGTGCAAAAAGTCACTCTTATACACTCAGAATAATCTACACATAACTAATGAAAAATTTCCATATGAAAATCGTTATGATTATTATGTGCCACATATAAACACAATCCGCCCAGAAGTACACATGAAAATTATTAGCAAATAAATAGTATGTGCAAATTTTAAAGATAAATTTTAAAAACACATAAATGGTAACTGTTTGGGACATAAAGTTCATTTACAGGGCACATGACAAAAATCTATGTGTGAAACACATAGAAACTATACGAAAAGTTTTCTCAGTGTAATTAAAATGTACTGGACAAGCCTCGCCAGGGATTGCTGTAATTGGGGACTGTACTGGCATTGAGAAGCAAGGTGGGTAAAGTAGATCTAGCATTGAAGGAAGGGTAAACCCCACTACACGCAAGCACGCATAAAATTTAATAAGCATATCGCTCATTCAATAGCGATTATAGCAGAAAAATGCACAGCAAACACCCGGGCGATATCACAATAGATCAACGATACTGGTCGCAGTGATGAGTCCATACAGGAAAAAAAACGGGGGCAACTTCCGGTAGGTACTCCGTACTACTTCTCGTTCACTGTAAATTCCGAATGAAAGAACAGCGGCTAGAACATTCTCTTTACGCTGATCACCAGTTAAAAAAGGATCTGCTTCGGGAACTTGGGGCGGAATATATACTTGGCATCATCACTTACCTTCTTGGAGGGGGACGGGTCCTCCCCGAGCAGGAGCGAATAGCAAAATAATATCAAAATGTGTTATTGGAAATCGAATAACTTATATTAAAATTAGGTCTTGTTTTGGCTGACATAGTTGGTAAAATAACAAAAAATAATATCAAAATTTTACTCCTTTAAGGCTAAAAGAATAACTACTTGTGTTATTTGAATAACAAAGCAATAACATGACTGTATTCAGAGTTTAGAATAACATATTTTAGTATTATTAAGGTATTGAATAACAAATGCAGTAGTACATGAGATATTAAAAAATCCTTTTATAAAATATTTATAATCTAAAATTTCTTTAATCAATCAAAAAAAATTGTATGAAATATATCGAATGTCATTTTAAGGCCAAAATAAGATATGATAACAAAATCAGTTATTAAACTCATCTTAGAACCACTGTTTTAAATATCTACTCAATAACAAAATGTGTTATCAATGTATCTCCATATCTATTTAATAACAAAATATACCATCATGACACAGTTTGATATTGTTTATGCATTATTTTGCTCTTCGCTCCTGCTCGGGTCTGGCAGCCATCGCCACCCAGTATCAAGTAGTTTTCGTCGCCCATTATGAATACAACATCATCATCGACATCGATACGATACGCCCTTGCTCTTGTTAAAACATGTCAATGCCACACCCCTGATTTCTCTCGACGAGACAATAAGATGTTAGCAACGGGCAACACTGCTGAGAGCGAGCGTAAATCCACACACGATGACAAACTGCAAGTGGTTTAACGATTTTAATATGTTCGGTTTCAAGCTTTATGTTAAGTTTACATTAAACACATCAAAACAGCTAGTTTAACGGGTGACAACTAAAATTTTGGAATTTTTTTTCAAGCTGTCAAAAAAAAAACAGAGATACATGAAGAAGATCTGATTTACCTAAATTAAAGATACATTATCCATTATTGAAAAAAAATTAGTGTACATTTGAAAACGGTCCGTAATCGGCTGTTCGGTGAGGCTTCCGTTTGATGTCCGAACAGGAGCATTGTACGGCCGTCATGTCAACTTTGCGAATGCATCTCTTGATTCTACCAATCAACTGTTTGCAATTCGTGGCTCTCCAGTTATTTGTGTACATTAAGGAACTCAAAACCCCGAAGAAATCTTCGCACTAAGACAGATTTTTCGGGTCGTGGTTTTTGGGTGCAATCCCATTTGTGGGATTCAGGAACGATTGTGTTTTTATGGCGTTATGCGATGATGCTCTATCCGACCAAAACACGTATCCAACTGCATGATGTTTTCGTAGAAACGGGATTACAATTTTCTTCAAACATTCGTCTAGTGCACATCTATTGATAGCCAAACTAGAGAGCTTGTTGTTGAAGAAACGAGAAAGAGAACGATGTCCTTCTGCGTCCATAATTTTGGCTGGTCTTTCACTACCTTGCTTGCAAATAGTTGTCGGGGATCTTAGGACATGATAACCAGTCGAAGCCACAACACCTTCGCTTTTTAAATGTTGTACCGTATACTTTTTGCCGAGATTTCTGTGGCAGTTCGTGGAAGTGTACTACGCGCTCCCGAAATGCTTCTTGTTTCGACGTCATTTTAAGCAAAACAAGGCAAGCATAAACAAAACAAAAAATATTGACAAAAAGAGGAGAGAGAGAGAGAGCTAACACAGACATACTTTCATTTATCTGCGGCCTCGTTTGTTGTTGAGTATAGGGGCCTCAAAAAAAATCCAAAATTTTAGTTGTCACACTGCTACTAATAAGTTAGCGTAGATATCAGTGAATCTTTATTTGGATCTACTAGGTAAGCAATATAGGGCAAATCAACCATTAGTGAACCAGTTAGTGCTTGAAAAGTTTTCTTCCACGAATTATTTTAAACTGGTAACGCTAAACACGCAACCGATGGCACTTACCATACGAGTAACTTTCGATTAAGCCTAAAAAATATCAATTTATGTTGCAAATCTCTATATTTTACACTTTTTTTTAAAATAGATTGGAATGTCCGTTTTCCTTTAATGGACCTTGTGGTTTACAATAGAATAGCGACCGGGTCCATTATAGGAATTCTAGTGTATTTTGCATGAAGAGGGACCACTAATGGCGACATTTAGCATTGCTAACCATAAAATGGACCGTAACTTGTTGAAAATGTAGATTTTAAGGCATTAATCATTAAATTCTGCTAAAATTTCATAAACTGAACTGTGTAGTATGTTTAGTACTTTCTATTTCACGTCATATATCCTCGGCAATAAGAAGCATAAGCTCATAAACGCCGAAACTGTACCCGAAGTCCATTATACGTAAAGGATCCACTATAGGTTAACTTACATGTCAGGAAGCGGCAATCCCGTTCACTGGTCTCGGAGCTGCAGGCATTGACGCAGCGGCGGCGGCTGAATAAGACGGTTAAGACAATTTTCCCGGCGAATCGCGACGTGGCGGTGGTGATGGACGTCGAGACCTGCCTCACTCTGGATGGCAACGACAGACAGGGTACTTTGTATTTTACTTCTCCCATGAAGGAAGTGAGCTCCGAGATGAAGTTCATTTCACACACCAAATTCCCCAAGAAGGTGCGGCTGCAGCTGACTACCAGCGAGAAGGGTATGTCAAAGTCTCTTTTCTTTCGCTTTGGACTGGCCGTGAACAGGGAAATTTGTAGTACAAAGTGCCTACCGGAAGTTGTATCGCCCATCAAGAAATACCATAAGGGCGAAGACGCGGTGTTCTGGCCGGAACTACTCGAAGCGATCGTTGGAAGAGATGAAGCAGCTGAATATTGAAGTCGGCGAAGCCGCCCAATGTCCCCCAGCTGCGACTCATCGAGAATTTCTGGACAAACCTGAAGCGTAAGACCTACTCCAACAATTTTGTCGCGAAAACGTTTTTTTACGTTGATCGTTACAATGGCGCAAAAACGAACTACTTTTCGCTTCTGTTTAGATAACTCGCTCGACTACTATCCGACTACTGTCTACAGTGGATTTCCCGACAAACCGTGTTCACCTTCCGTGTACGTCGTCAGCCTGCTTCAGGTAATTCTCTTTAGGATTTTTCCTTATGTATTCAGTAAACATATCGGAATATATGATACTGGATCCCCTGAAAACTTTCTGGCTTAGGTAACAACACTGGCTACTGGATTCTCCACAAATCTGGGAAGCAACCATGCTCCAGGCATTTCTGCAGCACTGTCCTGAACATATTCGGGTACACTTGTATCGCTACTTTCAGGGTCACATTGGGGATACAATCTGGACCTGGCGGCTTCTTGATCTTCAGTCGTCTAGTTACTACCAGTAGCTCATCATCGGAGCCTTTCAGACCTTCAGCATTATCCGCCTCGTCTAAACTGTACAAAGTTGAAGGCCACATCGTAGGGTCGTGCGTAGGGAAAAGTCCGTCCATAATACCCTTTAGCTTATCCGAGCATAGCTCCCTAGTTGTCACAAGACCTTTGATTTTTGCCATCACGGTGCGGTACGCGTTACCCCATGGGTTGGCATCAACTTTCTGGCACAACTGTTTCTTTGTCAGCTGCCCAGTTACTGTTGCCAGGTGCAATTCGGTACGGCTCTGCAATTGTTGCGATATTACACATTGCTGGCCCTTCTTTGCTTTGTTATACGCTGAGTATTGGAAGCTCCCCGTCATGTGGTCATTTCTTTTCGTTTTCACAGAGCTTACACCTCGGCGGATTTGCGCAGTCACACGTTCTGGATCTGTCCGGTTCTTGACAGTTTCGCGCCTGGTGTCCGAAGCCCCAGCACTTGAAGCACAGATCTATTTCCTTGGTTACGCGAGGGATGGTTTTTAACACGAACACTGGCAACCCAACTTTAATTTTTCCCTTTTTCAGTTGCTTGGGCACTGTTGCCGACGAAAGGCGAATCACCGCCGTCTGCTTTCCACCGTAAACCTTCCTCAACCGGATTACCAACTTGCACTGATTCTTCAGTGTACTTCTCAACTCCTGCTCTGTTCTAATTTCGTCCAGGTCCCTGCACTCAATCACCGTTTCTTGGGTGAGCGCTTTAACGTTTAATGTAACGTTCATTCCTCAACGCTTTGGCAACGAGCTCCTTAAAGGCTGCGCTCTTGAGTGATGGATGCTGCTGTAGCCTAAAGAGCATTTCTACTTTTTGGGTCCGCCCGGTCCTTACTACTTTTTGACTGTAGTCACAAATTTATTGCTAGTTCTGCGTGTGGACGTTATGTCTGCCTTTAACGAACTCATCGCTTTTCGCCCTAATTTCCATCATCCCATCTCATGGTGCACCACCGCTGAGATTTGGCGTGAGCGTTCGGCCAGTGGCACACTACTGCTTCTAGTCGCCAGTATAACCTTGCTCGGTTGTTTGGTACTAGTGATCGTTGCAACCTTCCACGTTCGCCTCTTCGCTGGACGTAGTCATTGTTGTTTTTGTTTTGGACCTTTTTGGGTGTTTCCATACTCTTGGGTCTTCGCTCCTGGTTCGTAGTCGCCTTGATGTAATCCCTTTGGTTATCTATGCAACCAGTGAGGCTGTACCAAGGGTGACTCGGGTCCTGTATGGGGACCTATAGCCCATAATCGTCAAATCCAATCCAGTCATCCATGCCGTTAATCCATTAATCCTTGATCCATTAATCCGTCAATCCGTGACACGATGGTCTCCGGAACCGCTCAACCGATTTTAATTTCACTAGAATTGAACAAGCATTTTCACAGTAGTGCTCAAAAATGTGGGTCTCAATTAGTCGAACATGTTTCAGAGGTGACCAAACAGAGGATCTCCTTTGTGCTAAATTTCACAGAATTATTATAGGAATGACGTACCCAAGAAAACTACCAATCTGGGATCACTGCTGTTTAGTAGTCTACTTTAGCTTCCACTGAGTAGGCTTCATCGCTTCGGTTCGGTGGTTGATGATTATTTATGCAAGAATTTTAATTATATTTGTTCATCTTCCTCGACGCGTTTAGCTAAATCGAACCGGCCACTGTGTCTGTTAGTGAGTGGAAAACAGCAGCGGTCCATCCGAATGAAGCTCGGCCGGTGGCCGCAACAGTTGCAACCAAACCATCGCACCGGAGCAGCTAGACGCTATTATTTGATCAAGATATGCGACACTTGCGTTTATTGGAAACACGTTGATACAGGCCGGCTGTATCTGTTTGGGACCAGTCAGTATTGCATCCTGCGAGACTCGGTGTTTCAATTTGTTCTGTACTCCGTACCGTGCCGTAGTATGTCGCATCTCCGATGATGCTGTTGTTGTCCTTGGGCGTATAGATGCAACACCGCACTGACTGGTCAAACCGGGCTAACCGAACGGGGCACAGTTTATTGTGTCATTCAGCTCTAGGGACAATATTTATAGGCACCATAATGAAGTCCAGCTATGACAGCTCCCCTTTTGTGTACGTTTGTGTGTGTGTGTGGCAAGGTAATGGACCGTACCTACTTCATCGGGAAATTCGTCCTGCTGCCGTGCCACCCCAAAATGTCTCCGAATTAGGCGGGGTGAGGATCTAATATTTGTCAACGCTCTGCTCCATCTCTTTCGGAATCAATTATCGTACGGCAACAGATGACGCGGATAGTTTATCACCCGGCCAGTGGGTTTTGGTCAAAACCACTTTTTATGAGCGTCCTGTGGATTTGCAGCAAGTCGTGACATGTTTCCATCTGGCGGGGGGAGCGATAGAGGATTGTTTTGCTATTTTTCGTACAAAGGCAGCAGTTGATCGATCAGCCTTTGCCATAGGGAAGGTACGACGGCAAAACAATATGAATATTAACTTGAGCGCAAATGTTCCAGGCCATTGGGCAGAAAATATGGGCAGATAAATTCCGGCTGTTGCAGATTTTATCCAGGATTATTTATTTCGTTTTCAATAAGAGAAAGTAGAATGGAGGTATGAAATTCGTTAGGTATGCACTTTCTCGGGGGAAGTTTTTGTTTATTTTCATGATTTCAGTGTTGACTCAACTGTGCAATAATATTAGCGAATTATTGTTTACTCGTACTTTGTAGACTTACGTCCATGCATGAAATGTAAAAAAAATTGTAGTTGGCATTCATATATTGCATTTGCTCTCATATGTGTGCCTTTTACTATACGGATGATGATTGAAACAAACCGAGCTGACAAGCAAAATTGGCTCTAGCTAGCAATGTTCGTCCGCTAAGGAGAAGAGAGTTTTTGAAGCATCACCATCATGCGCCAGAACTGAAATGGCATCCAGCGCTGACTGGAGAGAGAAAAACAGTTATTTTATTCATAGAACCTAATGAAAAACATTTATTTACATACTGCAACATGCTGCTGCTCCCGTGCCTTGCATACACACACACGAATACGTACGACCACACAAAATGGTAGAGATTTTTTCCCCGGGCTTAGCTTTCCACGGTGTAACCTGGCGACGACGACCGACGGCGTGTAACCGTGTAACGTGTAACCTTGCGGATACGCGGTGCGGTGTGGGGCCAAGGAAAATGGGTTTCGGTCGACACTTCATCCGTTCGTTCGCTCACTCGCTCGCTGGCGCTTTTAACGGAGTGCGGCACCACCGCTCGGCCGTGAGGTGGTTGCGATAACCATTACCGGTTAGGGCCACTTCGAGAATGGTGGTTGTTAGGTACCCCACGGATAATGTGTTGCCCAAGTTGCTTTGCATTCTGAGCGCTTAGGATGGAAGGTAATTTTCACTTGCCAGCGTGCTTTCCACACCGCGCCAGCCAGCAGCGTGAATGATTTCGCTCGAAGCAAAACATATATTTTTTCCCGGATTGATCTGTCGCCAGATTGGAATTATGCAGCGTATAAAATGAGTAATTGCGTGGAAATGAATTTAGTCATAAATATTGTGATTTTATCCGCTTTGACAGTCCGATTAATTTATGCGTTATTTAGCAGGTATGTATATAAATTGCACTGCGCAAATGTGAGAACCGGTGCGGGTTGGTTGGTGGGGTGGGTATTACGGTTGTTCGTTCACCTTTGTAGCGATACATATATTTCCCTGTTTACCTTTGGTAGCAGCAATACTAGCCTCTGATTGGAAACAGATGACAGAAACAAATTGTTTTCTAATTAAAACCTTGCCGGCTGATTTATTGTTTGCATTTCTAATTGTTTAATTGTCACCAGGCCGGATGGTTGGCGAGTTATTTGTCGATTTACCTGATTAATCGCATGGAACGTATAACCCTGGTTGCAGGGATCACCTCATGAAGAAGAAGTACGAGAGGCGTGCCTGGCTGAATGGGATAAAAAATTAGTGTCCATTTTCTTCAAAAGTATTTATTCGCTTTACTCGATGAGCAGTAATTATTCATTCTTGATTTTTAGATTTTTAGACTTGCAATACTGAGGCATAGTGCGACACAGTCGAATGTCATATAAATTTTAAACTATAGATTTATCTAAAACAGGATCACCATGTCATTATAAATAAACGATTTGAAACGAGAAATTTCAGTTTGGAAGTCGCTGGAAAATAAAAGAGTATACTTGAAAGCTTAATTGAATCAACCGGATTGAAATTGTTACTAATTTTCGTTTGAAGACCATATTCAAGCAGATATCTGTCATAGTTCACTTCGTTTCACTGACTCAAATGCTTGCTTAAAACTCACAAACAGAAGCGTCTCCCTCGAAATCCACGTTGATAATTGCCAATAAAGGATTCCTGTAACCTTCTGTGAAATAAGATTAAGGACAAGGTCTTCAGAGTCCATTTATGGCAGTCAGTATGGCACCGAATATCACCCTTCCCTTTCCATTTTCAGTGTATCAGCATGCTCCCATAGACTCGGGAGACCATCCGAAAAAAAAATTAGTTCAACTAACCTGCTAGCAGTAATCATATCTTGCAACTCGAAGCACTAAACATTGCATTCTATAGGTTCTATTACTTTTTGGGGCATAACTTACACTAAATACTGAGAATTCTGCCCAATTAAAATTCACTCACTATATTTTCACTTTTTCGCCGCCGATTTTTCTGTAATTTTTTTCGGCCGTTCCATTCATCACATCACTCGCGAAACTTAACTTGAAACACAGAAAACTTTAATTTACCGCCCGAACAGTTATCTGGTAAGATATTATAATGATTTTGCCCAAACTGTTCACTTGAATTGCTATGACAAACTTTACTTCGTTTCGATTGCAATTCTGAATCCGCGACCGTCGTTGTTGATACGTTACCAAGGAAACGGGAGTGATGCCATATTTACGTTGAGCGTGAAATTGGCCAATAAATTTCACTATGAAATTAACGGTCGTAAATATACTTATAAAATTCTCTGATAATGAAATTCACTGTAAACAACATTTTATGTAATAAAATTACTGTCGGATCTAGTTCAACAGCAAAAATAGATACGCGATTCTCCGTTTCATAATTGTTCATAACAGATTATTACCTACTACTAGCAACTTAGCATAAACAAAACGATAGTGGAAACAAGTACTGAAATCAGTAAAAAAGCAGCTGGCCTCTGACGACCTTCACCTTAAACGAAAGAGTTGATTGAAAACAGACAAGTTGTAGGCAAAATACTGATCTGTTGTCAATAAAATAAATAGTAAAATGGTCGTAAATTTCAATCTCAGTATTCCGCTAAGATGCTCTAAAACTTCAGTACACGAAAGAAAATTTTTGATTCAGTGATATTTTTGATTCATTAGATCGGATATTGAAGCATTCGTTTTTATCAATACTCATGAACATATTGCTTACCGATGATTGGTGTATATATTCAATTTGCGACTTCTCCAACCTCTGGCTTCCAGACTTGTACCAAAACTTGGATAATCCTGTGTCATCATCCAGCTGGTTCGTTTCTACCAGGATGTTCTGACTTCTCAAGCTGCACAATTTTATCACTTTTAGTTCATAAACTAGAATTAGTCATATAACTAAAATTAGTCATATATCGGTCGCCACAACTACTCTGCAACAACTGTGTTAGCAGGGTTATATACTTGGGTCGAAAAGTGTGCTGAAGGTTGGTTTATTTTTATATCAAAACTAGCTAACCCGACCAACTTTGTATTGCCACAAATTAAAATGTGTTGTACATAAATCATGAATCTGTCACAATCTCGAGTTTGGCACGCTTCTGAGGAGCTCAGCCTTAGATAATTCATTTTGGCAGTTACGTCACTATGAAAGCTTGGGTAGTTCAATTTACAAATTTTCAATTTTTCCTCACTGTAAAGTAGAAAACAACCCCCCGTTACTTAGACAGATAAAATAAAGCGGATAGTACTTAAATATTCGCCGTGATTGTATAACATTTCGCGAAAAACCTTACGCGGAATGTTCCATTTCACGAAAAACCTTTTAGTAGAAAGTACCATTTCGGACCTCGGGGTGATCCTCTCCTTACTCGTTGTCGCTCGTTCGGACCTAACTGAAGGAAAGTAATAGAGGTCAGTATACCTAGGAAAACAAATAAATCTAGACAGAGGTGATTCCTGCGGGGGGTTGCAGATAGTTTATGGTGGTCTTGTTATTGTCTGTTATGTTTTATGGAAGAGTCTAAAATTTCTCGAGTTCGCTTAGTTTTTGAGTTACGGAAAAATTTTTGTTTTGTTTGTATGAGAGTCCTTACACCCCTACCATAGGGGTGAGGGGTCTCAAACCATCATGAAAAAAATCCTGCCTACAAAATCCCCCACATGCCTGATTTTATTCCATTTGCCTGATTAGTTTTCGAGTTATGCATAGATTTGTGTTTCATTTGTATGGGAGGCCCCCATCTGACTGGGAAAAGGGGTCTCTAACCATCATAAGAACATCCCTCGGCCCCAAAAACCTCTACAAGCAGATTTTCACGGTGACCGGTTCAGTAGTTTTCGATTCTATAAGGAACATACCAACAGACAGACAGACAGACAGACAGACAGACAGACAGACAGACAGACAGACAGACAGACAGACAGACAGACAGACAGACAGACAGACAGACAGACAGACAGACAGACAGACAGACAGACAGACAGACAGACAGACAGACAGACAGACAGACAGACAGACAGACAGACAGACAGACAGACAGACAGACAGACAGACAGACAGACAGACAGACAGACAGACAGACAGACAGACAGACAGACAGACAGACAGACAGACAGACAGACAGACAGACAGACAGACAGACAGACAGACAGACAGACAGACAGACAGACAGACAGACAGACAGACAGACAGACAGACAGACAGACAGACAGACAGACAGACAGACAGACAGACAGACAGACAGACAGACAGACAGACAGACAGACAGACAGACAGACAGACAGACAGACAGACAGACAGACAGACAGACAGACAGACAGACAGACAGACAGACAGACAGACAGACAGACAGACAGACAGACAGACAGACAGACAGACAGACAGACAGACAGACAGACAGACAGACAGACAGACAGACAGACAGACAGACAGACAGACAGACAGACAGACAGACAGACAGACAGACAGACAGACAGACAGACAGACAGACAGACAGACAGACAGACAGACAGACAGACAGACAGACAGACAGACAGACAGACAGACAGACAGACAGACAGACAGACAGACAGACAGACAGACAGACAGACAGACAGACAGACAGACAGACAGACAGACAGACAGACAGACAGACAGACAGACAGACAGACAGACAGACAGACAGACAGACAGACAGACAGACAGACAGACAGACAGACAGACAGACAGACAGACAGACAGACAGACAGACAGACAGACAGACAGACAGACAGACAGACAGACAGACAGACAGACAGACAGACAGACAGACAGACAGACAGACAGACAGACAGACAGACAGACAGACAGACAGACAGACAGACAGACAGACAGACAGACAGACAGACAGACAGACAGACAGACAGACAGACAGACAGACAGACAGACAGACAGACAGACAGACAGACAGACAGACAGACAGACAGACAGACAGACAGACAGACAGACAGACAGACAGACAGACAGACAGACAGACAGACAGACAGACAGACAGACAGACAGACAGACAGACAGACAGACAGACAGACAGACAGACAGACAGACAGACAGACAGACAGACAGACAGACAGACAGACAGACAGACAGACAGACAGACAGACAGACAGACAGACAGACAGACAGACAGACAGACAGACAGACAGACAGACAGACAGACAGACAGACAGACAGACAGACAGACAGACAGACAGACAGACAGACAGACAGACAGACAGACAGACAGACAGACAGACAGACAGACAGACAGACAGACAGACAGACAGACAGACAGACAGACAGACAGACAGACAGACAGACAGACAGACAGACAGACAGACAGACAGACAGACAGACAGACAGACAGACAGACAGACAGACAGACAGACAGACAGACAGACAGACAGACAGACAGACAGACAGACAGACAGACAGACAGACAGACAGACAGACAGACAGACAGACAGACAGACAGACAGACAGACAGACAGACAGACAGACAGACAGACAGACAGACAGACAGACAGACAGACAGACAGACAGACAGACAGACCAGACTGCCCAGAGTACCTTGAGGTAAAACAGAAACTTTAACTCACAAGGAAACATCACTATCGGTCTTAGAGGCAGGCTTAGAGCTTAACCATATACACCATAGTGTAGTCTTGTCGATCTAGAACTTCACTGCACTGCTCGTATAGGTGTAGCCTATGGAACTTTTTTGAGAAAACTTAACTTGAAATTTGTATGGGCATTTGACTTGATGGAGGCGCATGGTACATTGTGAATATCAGGAACGTTTATGTAACAGTTCAAAAAGAAAATGATATGGTTTGGAAAAGGATGATTTGATTACGCAACAAGCATTTCTAAAATCCTTTTTTTTGTTCACCTGGAAGTGTTATTAAACTTTTCTCTTACTGATAATACGTTAATTGCGGTTATTCGTTTACGATACAGGACAGTATTTTCTCTCTATTTAACTAAATACAGTGGCATAATTGAGACAAACGTTCAGAGATGTTTACAAGAGTTTTGCTGCTGGATAACCGAAAAAACATTCTTCTTCTTCTTACCTTTTCTTTGTTACGTATCATGTTGAATAAAACAGCAATTGAAAATTTGCAAATATACTCCAGCAAATCTGATTTGATGCGCAGCGAAATTGCCAAGCAATGGATGAAGGAGGTGGCTAGGCGTTGGGATCAACATTCCGATACATTGTTGAATGGTCAACAAGATGGAGCGCTCAACAGAAATAGGAGAACGACTGAAGATGATGGACAAGCTATGGGTTCACTAACTTTGGACGAGGTTATAAAAGCAGCGAGATAGCTGAAAAATGGCAAAGCGGTTGGAACGTATGACATCCCTGCTGAGCTTTTGAAAGTCGGGAGCGAACTTTTAAAAGAACGGGTGCAATCCATCAGGTTATACTAAAAGGTATAGACTGGGGAGGAAGTTCCTACGTACTGGTTAGAAGGTCTCATGTTCCCTATTTACAAAAAAGGCCTTCGACTCGAATGCAGCCATCACCGAGGCATTACTTTCCTCAATTATGCATACAAAATGCTCTCCCGTATCCTGTTTCTCAGAACAGACTGATGTCGTTGCGGGAAACCTTTGTTGGCGAATACCTGTGCGGTATTCGAGAGGAACGCTCCAAGACGAACCAAATATTCACCTTGCGACAAATCCTCGATAAATTCCGGGAATTTAACCTGCGGACTCACCATTTGTTTATAGACTTTAAGGCGGCGTACGGTTCAGTTAAACGTAATGAGCTGTGGCAAAGCATGCTCGAACATGGTTTTCCAACAAAATTGATAAGGCTGAAACGTTCTATTGTTAATGGTCCCAATCAAGCATTAAGATAACGGGTGAAACATCGGACTGGTTTGAAGTAAGATGACGGGCTATCGAATTTGCTTTTCAACATTGTATTGGAAGGTGTTATTCGAAGGCAGGCGTGTGGGGAGAATCGGTACCATCTTAACGAAATCTCATATGCTCCTGGAGTTTGCGGGCGACATCGGTATCATCGGTGTTAACCGTAGGACTGTGGAAACAGCGTTCACGCGGATATTGTGAAGCGACTAAACCACGGCAGGCTAAAATGGGTTGGTCACGTAGCAAGGATGTTGGATGAGAGACCTGCGAAAACAGACCGCGTACCCGTTGGATGAGCGCTGTTGACGTAGCTGCTAGAGCAGCAGGTGTTAGGGGTTACTGGGGAGCGGCAGCCCAAGTCCGAGAAATGTGAAGACATGGATTCGATAAGTGGATTGTCGCCAAAAAAGTCAAGTAAGTAAAGGATGAAGGAGGTGTTATTGTACATAGTTGAAGATGACAGAGTTTTAAAAATTAATTCGTGGTCCGGTTATAAGCAAATGATGGAGTAGCCGCAAATCGCTCAGAAAAAATTGAAAATCATTTTACTTCCGCCTGACTCAACCTCGGTTCTGTAAACGGCAGATATATATATACATTTATCGGCCATTTAAGGATCTCATATGAAATGTATGTAATAAAATTCAATGGTATCACAATCTTGACAAAGCGGAACAATGTATTGGCAATGCTAGACATACTTTGGTACCAAGGCTTGAAAGTTTTTAGGGTATCATGGTATTCATGGTATCGGAACGTCTTCATTGATGAACATCCATATGAATTTAATACACCAGCGCAATTTTGTCTTGATTTTTCAAGATACGCAACATGCAAAAAACAATCATGCACGAATTTTTGCTTTTTCAATTACATTTGTAGTTTCAATTCAGAACACCAAACATGCATACCGGAATTAACGAGGAGATGAGTTTAATAACACTTTCAAGTGAACGAAAAAGGGATTCTAGAAATGCTTGTTGCATAATCTAATTATCCTTTTCTAACAATATCATTTTCTTTTTGATCTGTTACATAAACGTTTAGGATATTCACAATGTACCATGCGCCTCCATTAAGTCAAATGCTCATACAAATTTCAAGTTAAGTTTTCTCAAAAAAGTTCCATAGGCTACACCTAAACGAGCAGTGCAGTGAAGTTCTGGATCGACAGAATAATAGATAATAGGCCGTATGAATAAAATAGTTTACTTTGCTTTTCCCGTATAAATCGTATGGAAGCATTTGCTCTAACTCTTTTATTCATACGGCCTAATGTCGTCCAAAAAAGGTGTCGCGACGTAAACACGTGGTGTGGGATTAATCGAGTCATCACGAAAATTATGTCGAGGCACTGCAGTTAAAATGGCACGAGGATCAAGAGGCGAGTCGTCAAATAGAGTCGCGAGTAATTGGCCACGGGGTATGTTTCACTACTCGGAAACGGGTGTAGGGTAGATCCACGACCGGGCACTACTTGAGTCGACGATGGCAGAGTTGAAGGTTAACAGAAGTCACGAAAAACACTTACCAAAAGAAATCCTGCAAGGGTGTTTTTCAGTACTTGTCAAAACCAAAAAATGTAAATGAGAATAAAATTAATAAATTATCACCAACTTGTGAAGAAATCTGAAAACCCAATAACATCTTTGAAAATCATATGCGTTTCCATCACTTTTTCAAAAAATCTATGATATTTCCGGATTTGAAAATGTAATAAAGAATGAATTCTTTAAAAGTTATACAAGGTGAAACAGAGAGTAAGTCAACTTTTACTTTTGGTTCCACGTTTAAAGTTACTTTATTGGGCCTCCCATAACCTTGAAACCCGAACACATTTTCATAAAATCTCAACTAAACATATATATACTGCTCACATTTTTATTGCCATTAAATCCCCATTTTCCCATGCAGCGTTGAGTTGAGACTCATTCGATTAGCTATTTTATCGATATCCATAACCAATAAAATTACAAATAAACCTCGAATCGATAGCAACATGGCCCGCATCAGCGTAAAAGCTGTACTTTCCCAGATTTTTCTGTTTTCCCTTCTTTTGTTTTTGCACAGCAGCAGCAGCAGCAGCAGCGGCAGCGGCAACCTTATTTCGCCAATAAAATCCAATGAAATTCGAACCCATAAGCCATTGCCGTCACTCTTCCGTAGTAAGCATCCAGAAGGTCCGTTGCTCTGTTTATGTCTACTAAAGTGATTCCCCCCGTGAACCCCGTCAGTTCTTTGTTCTGTTGCGCTGCCCCGACTTTCCCCGACAACAACCAAGTGAAAAAGCTTGGCACTGTGGTCAACATGGCAATCCGTTGTTTACCATCGTTCACCGACATGGAGGAGTGGGAGGCTTGGAAGGGGAGGTAAATATTCGCCTAGTTCACCGATTGTGGCCCATAAAGTAGTAAAGAAATTTACCGACGTCAAGGTCAAAGCAAAGTGAGAGAACAGAGTGGAGTACATTCGATATTATTGAGAATTTTGCGAGGCATCTATTTATCTATTTTACATCCCTTGCGGGTTGGCTTCTAATGGATTGTTGACAGTTGACTGGGCGCACGCCCCAGCCAGCCAGCGAAGGACGCCACCAACACGCAAAAGTAAACTTTTCCGCACGAATTTTCCTCGCAGCGGAAGCGGACGCGGAACGAACGCGGGCACAGCACGGTGATTGTCATTCCCAGGGGATGATGATAAACAAACTTTGTGTGAACAGCAGTGTGCTGATGATTGCGTAAAATTTCGCACAACAGTCATCACTCAGCCCGAGCTAACCAACGAACGTAACGCAACAGTATCGCGACCCGAACTCTAAAGGCCCAGACACAATGCATACGGATTTTACTACGTTGCGGCAATTTGACAGTTTTTCCATGGGTTTTCTGTCAAATATCCGCAACGTAGTAAAATCCGTATGCATTGTGTTTGGGCCTTAACACCGTTGTTGTTGCGTTACGTTGACTGGAATATCAGGAGACAGTTTAATAGTTGTTATCGCCACGAGAGGGGCTGCATCCCCCCGGGGAAGAATGGAAATTGCTTACAGACCGGAAAACCAGTTGATCGCGGTTTTGTGATGGAATGTGCTTGATTTTTAACGTGGCCTAGGGGAGCTTTACTGTCAATGATTTTGTTTGTCACGTTCAAGGTTGGATAGGATAAGGGTGGAACCGAGAGAGCTTACAACAATGTGAATTTTAGGTTAAATTTCTCTAATTTTTCTATTGTAATTTGTTTTTTTTTCATGAGTAGGAAAAACTCTTTGTTGTTCTGACTAATCTAATAAAGAAAACACTAAAAACAAACCAGGATATCGTGAATTTCCCACTCGTACTTTCGTGCTTTCGGTACCACTTGAAGGCACTCGCGTTTAATCTACTTAAGCTTGCACGTATTCTGAGTAGTATAATTAATTTTTCCCTGCAGCTTGAGTTTCTTTGCCCGAATCTAGAGCGAAACGTTGAGTGAGTGATTAAGTGAGTACCACACCACCAAGAACGTTCCCGTGAAACTTATTCTTGCTTCCGTGACTTGGTACATTGGCAGGATCTACAACTTCCAAAACAAGTCCATTTTCAGCAGTTCGTACACTTTTTGACCGAGTTGAGTTTAGGTGCTGGTGCCGTATGAGAGACGCGGTTTCGCTAACAAAGAGTTAATCTCAAGGATCTTTTCCTGGGCAATTTAATTAAGTAATTACATACATTAAATTTTATACTCTCGGTCATTTCTTTATTCGCTTCGTTCGTAACTAACAGTTTTTTCATTCAGTTAGGATAGATGGAGTAGTTGTAAGTTTTATTCCATTGCTTAGAAAAGTCATCTGAAAATATCAAACACGATAGAAACTGCTAAACTGCTATTAATACAACTCGCCTAACACCGCTCGAGACAAGAGGTTGATTTCAAACAAAACAAAAACTTCCATTGTACCGAAGTGCCGATATCACAAAAGCGACTGTTTGGCAGCAAAACTCTACCAACCTCCGGTTGCAACTCTCCGGCGGGCCGGGCGGCTCGCGCCAGCAAACAAACGGTGCATCACTTCACTTCCAGCCCATTCATGGTAAAAAGTAACAAACACTCTTTGAAGTGAAATTCTACCGTTTTCTCGACCGACCGCAGTGTACTCAAAACGCCCACTCCACCCCAGTCACCCACCCGACCCGATCCGACCTGCACCTGCATCGGTTGGCTGCGGGAAATGCATCATGTTTTATACATTTCCGTTTCTTTTTCCTCTGAAATGCTTATGACTCACCTCTATGCCCGCAAGCAAACAACCAACCAATGCAATGCTCTAACTTACCCTTCATCAGACCAAGTGCAAGCGCCGCCACGCCCGCCGCCGTAGACCGCGGCCATTGGACAAACCTCCCTGGTGGAATTTCATAACGATCAAAGCAAAAGTGGAAAACAGCATTACCAATTGAAAGAAAAACTTTCTAACACGAATACTCTTGAGCTTTTCGCACTTGCACTCCACTTTCCACTTGCTTCACTCCGAGGTCCGACACTGATTTCAATT
The DNA here is from genome assembly GCF_943734655.1 of Sabethes cyaneus. Classification (NCBI taxonomy): domain Eukaryota; kingdom Metazoa; phylum Arthropoda; class Insecta; order Diptera; family Culicidae; genus Sabethes; species Sabethes cyaneus. The sequence goes on from NC_071354.1 coordinate 232,805,171, forward strand.
CAGCCTGGGCTTTGTTTTTAGCGCTGCGAGGGGGCGGGCGGAAGAGGCTTGTAAGACCGAGTGGATGGAATAATCCATAAACTGATTGCCAGCGAACAAAGTGTCGTTTTGATCTTAACACCGAGTTGTGAAGAGAGTTTCATGGAAATAAAATCTTTAGTTGGACTGAACTTTGGGTTTCACTGCACAGAGGATAAAGTATTTAACTCGAGCAACTATTATAGCTTTGACTTTGACTGCGATAAGGAAGCTTTTTGAATAGGATTTTGTTTTCAGTGAAACCTCTGAAGAAGTTCTCTCGTAATATTACGATTTGAGTGTTGAGGTTATCATACCTATTTTTTCTATGGTCGCATCTCATTTTCATGCACATGAAGGGCCAAACAGAATGCTGTGTCCACGCGTCCGTCAGTGTTATTCTGACAGTTTTCCCATGGGTTTACTGTCAAATTGACGCTGACGGATGCGTTGATGCAGCATTCTGTTTGACACTTAACGATGTTTATGACGTAATCAATCTATACAATCAATGCGCCTCTATTAATATTAGTGCAACATACGTTTTCCTCTGATTACTGTGCTCTTGTGTTCGTTGCATCTGTCAAAAACACATGTTTTTTTTTAAACGAATCAACCGCACGGAGTGTTTTACCAGGCTATTTCTTCAGCTGGTTTTTAAAAATGTACTCATTCAGACAGCATAAAAATGTTAAAAGGAAGTGTTTTGAGTGAGAAAGAAAAAGGAACGATTGAAGAAGGAAGGTGTACCAATTCGGGGTAGTTTCAGCAGAGAGGATTACGTAGTAAGAAACTTTTTGGAGGATACAGAAAACAATCCTAAGAAAGTGAAAAAATCAGAAGGGTCGTATAGAAGACACGACCGCATGTTTAACATAGGACTACGCAAAGTTAATGTAAAGGTGCGTTTAGAATAGGCAATTTTGGGGATAGGTAATAAAGGGAACTGTTCATCAATTTGGCGATGGCCCAGATGGGGTCGCGTTGACAACTCAGAGTTCCTATGTGCCATTCTACTTTATTCCAAAAATACATTTCTTTTTATAGGAATTTTCTGTCTCAAAATAATCGATAACGCAGATCGATATTTGGCTTATTCTAATAGGTTCTTACGGCTAAAAAGATAGACTATCGGGACAGTATGGGAATGTTCTGTGTTCAATATCTTTGGTAGTAATTTGAGTCCTTGCTGTGCGCCGAGCACACACCGGCCATCACGGCTAGTAAAGACAATTCAGCGAAAACGCGCTCGCTATGAAATGAATGCTGCACTTGCCTTCGGCGTGCGCTATGCACTTCGATTGTTGTTTGCCTGTTTTGCTTTGTGCTGTTATGTACTGTTTGTTTACGTGAAGAGTGATGCGGGTTGGTTTGGGTACGCATAGTACATGATGGTTCTGAAAAGAACCATTTTGAAAGTTTAATATTGACTGGAACGATTGGATTGGCTACTTTGTGCTGCAGAGAAAAAGCATAGTGTTATCTATACCTATAAAAAAGGATTTCTATCTATCTGTCTGTCCGTATGTTCCTTATAGAATCGAAAACTACTGAACCAATCGGCGTGAAAATTTGCATGTAGAGATTTTTGGGGCCAGGAAAGGTTTTAGTGATGGTTAGAGACCCCTCCTCTCACTAAGAGGGGGGGCTCCCATACAAATGAAACACAAATTTCTGCATAACTCGAGAACTAATCAAGCAAATAGAACAAAATTTGCCATGTGGGTGTTTTCGGTGACAAGAAATTATTCTATGGTAAATTGAGACCCCTCCCCTCTTTATAAGGGGAATTATAACTCCTCTCCCCTTTAAGAGAGGGGGCTTCCATACAAATTTCCTCATAACTCGAGAACTAATCAATCAAATGGAACCATATTTGGCATGTGGGTGTTTTTTGAAGCAAGAATATTTTCTATGGTGAATTAGGACCCCTTCCCACTTTAGGAGGGGGGCTCGTATACAAATGAAATACATATTTCCTCATAACTCGAGAACTAAACAAGCAAATGGAACCAAATTTGACATGTAAGTGGTTTTGGAGGCAAGTTTTTTTCTATGGTGAATTGAGACCCCTCTCCTCTTTAGAAAGCGAGTTATGACCCATCTCCCCTTTAAAAGGGTGGGCTTCCATACAAATGAAATGCAAATTTCCTCTTATCTCGAGAACTAATCAAACAAATGGAACCAAATTTGGCATGTGGGAGTTTTAGATGGCAGAAATTTTTTCTATGGTGAATTACGACCCCTTCCCCTTTTAAGAGGGGGGGCTCCCATACAAATGAAATACAAATTTCCTTATAATTTGAGTACTAATCAAGCCAATGGAACCAAATTTGGCATGTGGGAGATTTTGGAGTCTTGAATTGATTTTATGATAGTTAGAGACCTCTCACCCCTGTGGTAGGGGGATATGGACTCTCATACAAATAAAACAGAAATTTTTGTGAAACTCAAAAACTAATCGAACTCGAGAAATTCGAGACTCTTCCATAAAACATTAGTCAACAACAAGACCACAAAAGCTATCTTTAGTAACACTAGATCATTCAGGACGAGACGGCCGCGAGTGTTGCCGGCGACCCGCCGTCAGAAGCGCCGCCCACTGTGGGGAGGCAACTCCCCGCAGAAATTACTGCTGTCTAGGTTTATTTATTTTCCTAGGTCTACCTGGGTTTCCTAGAACGAGCGACAGCGAGTAAGGAAAGGATCGCGAAATGGTACTTTCCACAAAAAAGTTTTCCGTGAAATGGTACTTTCCGCTTAAGGTTTTTCGCAAAATGATATTCGGCGTAATGTTGTACAATCATGACGAATATTACTATCCGCTTTCTGGCTATGCTATGAGGGGACAAGGGAGTTGTTTTCTACTTTACTGTGAGGAAAAATTGCAAATTTGTATATTAAACTACCCATTCCTGGTAACTAATAAGCCTTAACGTAAGCAGCAAATCAGCGTATCTGGCATTTTATACTGCACGTTATTGTATATTAGCTTTTTGACTGCATAGGTGTTGTAAATTGGCATCCAAAATTGTATTCCAATTCTTTGTGTCGGTAATTAGCTGTAAATTAGCATTGTCAGCACTATAAGAAGGTTATCAGTAAAGTAGCTGCATACCTTGCCAAAATAGCATTTAAGTAGCATTTAAGGCGACTTAAATGCTTATTGGCCTATATTTGAATAGCATTGGTGATGCTTATTGGTTACCTGGGATGCTTTCATAGTTACGTAACTTCCAAAATGAATCATCTAAGGTTGAACTCCTCAGGAACTTGCAAAACTCGAGATTGTGACAAAGATCATCCGAGATTCATGATTTATGTACAACACAGGTTAATTTTTGCCAATACGAAGTTTGTCGGGTCAGCTAGTCTTATATATAAAAATGGATTTCTGTATGTCGGAACGTTCCTTATAGAATCAAAAACTACTGAACCAATCGGCGTGAAAATTTGCATGTAGAGGTTTTTGGGGCCAGGAAAGGTTTTAGTGATGGTTAGAGAACCCTCCCCCACTAATAGGGGGGGCTCCCATACAAATGAAACACAAATTTCTGCATAAATCGAGAACTAATCAAGCAAATAGATTAAAACTTGGCATGTGGGTGTTTTTGATGACAAGATTTTTTTCTATGGTAAATTGAGACCCCTCCCTTCTTTAGAAGGGGAATTATGACTCCTCACCCTTTTAAGAGGGGGGCTTCCATACAAATGAAATACAAATTTCCTCATAACTCGAGAACTAATCAAGCAAATGGAACTAAATTTGGCATGTGAAGGTTTTCGAGGGCAAGAATATTTTCTATGGTGAATTAGGACCCATCCCCACTTTAAGAGGGGGGGCTTCTACACAAATGCAATACAAATTTCCTCATAATTCGAGAACTAATCAAGCAAATGGAACCAAATTTGGCATGTGGGTGTTTTTGGAGACAAATTTTTTTTCTATGATGAATTGGGACCCCTCCTCACTTTAGGAGGGGGGGGCTCCTATACAATTGAAATACAAATTTCCTCATAACTCGAGAACTAATCAAGCAAATGGAACCAAATTTGGTATGTGGAGGTTTTTGGAGGCAAAAATATTTTCTATGGTGAATTAGGACCCCTCCCCACTTTAAGAGGTGGGGCTTCTACACAAATGAAATACAAATTTCCTCATAATTCTAGAACTAATGAAGCAAATGGAACCATATTTGGCATGTAGGAGTTTTAGATGGCAGAATTTTTTTCTATGGTGAATTACGACCCCTTCCCCTTTTAAGAGGGAGGCTTCCATACAAATGAAATACATATTTCCTTATAATTTGAGTACTAATCAAGCAAATGGAACTAAATTTGGCATGTGGGGCTTTCAGGGGACAGAATTTTTTTCTGTGATGAATTAAGACCCCTCCCCTGTTTAGGAGGAGAGCGGGGGGGGGTCACATGCAAATGAAATTCAAATTTCCTTATAACTTGAGAACTAATCAAGCACATGGAAGCAAATTTGGCATGTGGGAGATTTTGGAGTCTTGAATTTATTTTATGATAGTTAGAGACCTCTTACCCCTGTGGTAAGGGGATATGGACTAGATCATTCAGGACGAGACGGCCACGAGTGTTGCCGGCGACCCGCCGTTGGAAGCGCCGCCCACTGTGGGGAGGCAACTCCCCGCAGAAATCACTACTGTCTAGGTTTATTTATTTTCCTAGGTCTACCTAGGTTTCCTGGAACGAGCGACAGCGAGTAAGCAGAAGATCGCGAAATGGTACTTTCCACAAAAAAGTTTTCCGTGAAATGGTACATTCCGCTTACGGTCTTTCGCAAAATGATATTCGTCGAAATGTTGTACAATCATGGCGAATATTACTATCCGCTTTCTGGCTATGCAATGAGGGAATAGGGGAGTTGTTTTCTACTTTACTGTGAGGAAAAATTGCAAATTTGTATACCCATTCCTGGTAACTAATAAATTTTAAGCTCCTTAGTATTCGCAAACTTTCCGGCATGAGGTCTTGTCGTTATTTGTAAGATCCGCGCATGATTGTCGGACAGAATGGAGATCACAGAAGAGTAAAGCCGTAAACAAAATTGTTTGTAAAGGCGTCCATCAGCGCTTATTTGACTGCTTTGTCAAACTGAAATACGAAGCAGGAAAGACTGCTGGCAGCTGATTTGATAAAAAGGAGCAAAAAAGTCGTTTAAAACCAGGCACACGAATGAGGTTGGTGAATGGCTGAATCATGCGTATCATAGACCCCGTAGTATTACTTAGCCTGTTTTCCCGCAATTCCTATCCGTACCAGCTCGTGGTACCAGCCGGGATAGCAGCACTACCGACTCTATCAAATACGTGGTTGTACTCTAGGTTAGGAGCTTTCTTGACTGAATCAAGAAAGGTGTTGTCTCTAAACAGTCCCATCACGAGACTTGGTGGCGCACAGTGGGATGGATTGAAAAAAGACGGACAGCCGATAATAGCTAGCGATGCATCAACGAATGGAATGGATAGGATACGCTCGGCCGTAAATGAATAGACCGCAGGTGCGCGAAACGTGTGTGACGGGGAATGCCAACAAGCGATACAGAAGGAAAAAATAAATTTGAAACACTATCTAAGCATTGCCACGAAAGAGAATTTGCCGTGTATCGACGAGCACAGAATGAGTTGATAGCGTTCCTGAGAAGGAAAAAGCGCCAGAAGTAGGACTGAGATCGTGAAGTCCTAGAGTAATCATTTCGGGCTAAAGAGAGTGAAAGTAACCTAATAACCTGCGAATTCCTAAAAACGATAACAGCACGCCGACTCCCAATCTCGAAAGGATTAGGGGAGAAATCGGTCAGCTGAAGAATAAGAGAGCCGCCGGAAAGGATCGACTCTCGGCAAAACATAACAGATTTGTGGATTTCAGGGCAGCATACGATTTAGTCGAGCGCGAATAGTTATGGCAGATAATGAACGAGAACGGTTTTCCGGACAAACATACGCTGCCGAACAATGCTGACGATAACAAAACGCTAATCAGACCGGACTTGAGACAGTAACTTAGCTGACGGAGCATGTACGTGCACTTCTGGCAGAATTCTACAAAAAGGGTTCAGAACCACTAACAACAGCACTTCACTGGATAATGTCAAGGATTTGGGAGGAGGAAAAGCTACCGGTGGAATAGATGTGTAACGGTTCTGGCAAATAGTTCAAGCTAAAGTAGCGTTAGCGAGTTCTCAAATTTTAGCTTGGACACGAACCAGCATCAACAGCGACTGTTCCAATAAAGAACGTGATTCTGTACTCAAGTTATCAGCTCTCTAGCTCTCAAAATAACATGAACAGTATGGTCAAATTGATACCCAATCAGAAGCTGCCACTTGTCTGGCCACGTAGTGCTTTTGTTAACATTTTGACCGTCAAGAGACCTCGAGGGAAGATCATCAGGCCTCTTGCAAATTAGTCGTCGAGCTAGGCAGTCGCAAAGTAAGGAAGCTCTAAAGCAAACTTCTTCTTAGAGCTAAAGTGATTGAAAAATTTAGTTAAAGTGAATACTTAAACCTACTGTGCAGCGAAGAAAAGTATCGAAGATTGTAGTTTATCTATGGAGTGATTGGCACGCGAGTTAGTAATATCGCATTTTCAGACTGAAAGCTCCAAACCGTTAATACGACTTGCAAGATTTCTGCCAATCAAGCTGAGAAGTTTATATTGCACAGGTAAAACCTTCGAACGAAGGTTTTTACGCAGGATTTGGACAACTCTAATTCTCGCATCGATCGTTCATCGAGTACTGTATCGTTCCGTGCGTTCCGCGTGGCGATCGCTAACACCAGCATCTGGTGTACATGTTAAGCTGTTGTCCTGTGTTGTGCTGTTGTGACCGACGAATTTGGTGTGCGATTCACCGTCCGTTTTTGGTCATCGTTACGACATTGCGTTGTAGATTCCCGTTTCAACAACTGCCCGATGCTAATGCGGTTTTCGATAACTACTATTCACCGTTAACCGGTGGTACCGTGTACCGGAGCATTCCGGTCTTGAAGCAGGAATAGCAGTGGACGTCGTAGGCACCTAGGTCGCCAACATTATTAAGGTCAGAGCTCTATATTTTTAAGTACATGTAAGCGCGCATTAAGTTAAACTGAAACAAGAATATTGAATATTATTAAGATCATTAATGGAAGTGATTTATAGAATACACTGTATGGGATTAGAAGCTAACTTAGCGTTTTGTTTGTGAACGAAGATTAATATGCAAGTTTCATCCTGAGTAATTCACTTTTTGAAGCTGATTGGATTTTTCGCGTTTCGTCTCTGGTTCATGATTTTGGTTGGGAGTTAGAGATCGATACGACCCGCCCTGAGTGTGCTAACCGGCTGGGCAAGAACTCGCAGGTCCACATCACAATCCCTCAGGTTGTGTAGGCGCTTAAGTGGACTCTGTTAAACACGATCACGAAGGAACAAGTCGAAGCCGATCTGTAACGGATGCCATTTGGAACCACTAGAGTTGAGGCGCGGCCTTCTTAGTTTGTTTTAGGTTGCAAGAAACGGCAATTCTCGTTACAGCCAAGTGTAACCAGTTACCCCGTTGCGGTTGGGACATTTTTGGTTTGTTTACTAGGTATCGTTCGGAACCAACTGCGGTGACCAAGAGGTAATCTACGGTTACAGATGGAAGGTGTGGTTTAACTCATCTATAAAAAGGGCAATCGGCTCGATTGCCGTAATTACCGTGGCATAACGCTCTCCCAGATTTTGCTACTTCACCCATCCCCAAAAGCATGAAATGTCCTAGAGTAGAACCAAGCGACACTCTCCGAATTTTTGGAAATTTCGGGAGTACGAACGTGCCCATGTTTCACATTTTCATGGCTAACGCGGTTGATCAAAGCTACCCTGGAGCAAGTGATGTGCTACGTGCGTGTTTCGGGGGCACTTGAGTCTTTTCGCATCGCGCAGGGGGTTGCTGCAGAGGAGATGGACTGTCCTGTATGTTCAACATCGCTATTGATGATGGGATCCGGCGAGCGGGCATCGAAACGATCTTCAGCAAGAGTATCCAACTCCTAGCCTTCGCAGACGCCCTCGACATCATTACTAGAAACCTTGGGATGGCAGAAGCAATGTGAGCCAGATTTTAAACGGAAGCAAGGAGGATTGGGTTACAAATCAATGCATCGAAAACCAAATATATGGTAGAAGGGGTACTAGAAAAGCAATGTTTGCCTCTGGAAGTGGTTGATGAGCTCGTTTATTTGGGTTCTCTGGTCACCGCCGACAATAATACCAGTAAAGAGATTCAACGACACATTCAAGCTGGAAGTTGAGTCTACTTTTTCCTCCGCAAGACGCTTCGATCTGGGAGCACACGCCGCCGCACAAAGCTGACGATGTAAAAAACGCTAATCAGGCCGGTAGTCCTCTACGGGCCTGAGACAGCAACTTTTCTTATGGAAGACATACGAGCACTAGTCGTATTTGAACGAAAGGAGTTGTGGACTATTTTTGGTAGAGTACAAACGGAAAGCGGATATTGGCGGAGGCATACGAATCACGAGCTACTGGCACTACTTGGAGAGATTCCCATCGTACACCTGGCGAATGTTTGGAGACTACTGTAGGCTGGCCTCGTCGCCAGGATACAGGACGACTGTGCAGAGAAATCCGTTGGGTCAGGGGACGATGGCAGAATTTACTGCGATTGGGGAGGTCAGCTGCTAAGTTTGCAGTCTTGGCTGTTATAGTGTAGGTGAAACTGGGAGGTATCTTCGCTGCTCAGAAAATATGCCATAAGACTTCGGGAAGTCCTCCAACGGATATGTTCGTAGCGCTTCATTTTACGGCTTGTGGATGGATACCGTAGTCTCCAGCCATCTTACTGTCTCCTAGTCGGCTCAAACTAGCAACAGATCTTGATCTGGTACCTCCTGAACCTTGGCCACATTGCAGGAGACCCCCACATTTCATTCCTCTAAACGGGTCGTAAGACATCTCGGCTTTGAAGTGTATCGATTCAAGTCTTTACATACTTGCATGGAGATCCGTCATTTGCAGGCGAAGAAGCAACACTCATCATTCGCATCAGTTATCCGATTTCTACTAAGGAATATATCCCGAATCATACCAGAAAGAGGTTGGGATAGGGATTGCTGGATAAACAGCTGAAGACGTGTTATTAAAAATAATTTTGTAAGAGCGTTATCGGTGATGTTGTAAATGATGTTTGTATTATCTATAAATTCATTTATGTGCAGTCATTAGGGTTGTTTTTAACCTATTGACAGTGTATAAATAATTACAAGAAATAGTCTACAAAGACTTCCGTGGGATCTATTTATAGCTGTATATACAAAATAGAGCACGAGGTTTTGACGGTGCGTCTCATCCATATCCAGTCAATTACCATGCATATCAAACTGTTAACATGACCAAATAGTGAGCACTGCATTATGCACATTCAATGAATTACTATTTCAGTGTTTCTATTTCCAGATGTGTAGATTCACCGACAAAGTTTCTTGCATAGCCACAATTCCGTTAATTTCCGATTGAATTTTTTGGTGTAATGAAAAGATTAAAACTCAATTTATCACATACTCACATTTCGTTTTAAATCAATATTTCTTCCAGCTCAGTTTGGTGGTCCTCTCGCACGAGAGTGTGCCACTGGAATGGTCAACTAGCCGAAAGCGACAAAATATACCATTCCCGGCATCTGCCGGAAGTCGACTTTGGTCGGGTAAAAAATTGCGTGCAAAGTTTCCTTGTCAGAGTTTGGGCAACGTTTTTCCTTTCGTTGCGGTTTGGTGCCTTTTGAACTTTGTTCACATAAATCCGACAGACGATGCATACGAATTTTTCTTTTCGTGTTTGTAGAGAATGCCATTGAGGCATTTTTGCTTGCTTCGATATCGTTGCTAGTGGTTGGAATTCTTATCATTTTCCAGTCACATGTCGGTATTTTCAGCATACATAGTTTGAGTTGAACATTCAAATGCTTTAAGCTTAAATCCTGCATAAAAACCAAAAAATCATAATAAGTAGCATCATTAAAATAATGAAGTCAACAAGGCATGTACTGTTTCCCTAGCGTAGCAGAGAATCTACATTTCAGAGCCCCAAAATCACCGCAAGCTTATAACAGCTAACAAAGCTAGCAAAACATTGTTAAAAACATTTTCGGCAAAAACAACTGCCGCTCGCACTTCCTTTTTAAAAGCAATCAACCACAAAGTGGCCAATATGACCGGCACTCTAAACAAACCGTGTGTGTATGTTTGTCGGAAAAGCTACATTGTATGGATCCTTCCAGAAAGGGACTTGGCCCAGCTCCACACCATATATCGTTATTCAATTTAGTCCAGCAACCGGTCCGGTCCGGTCAGGCACAGGCCAAGCGTTATGGTAAACTCGGCACGCGGTAGAGCACAACATTGCCGGAAAGTGCCGACGCTCCGAACTCAGATGCAATTTCCCGGCGGCACGAAAAACTTTATTTCATTAAATTGTCCTTTCTGCTTAGCGTAGTTTGAAACTGGACTCTATTACTGTCGCCATCGCATCGCCGTCGTCGTCGTCGTGTGGCCTCCTGCCGGGGCGATTGTTTTTGCATCGTGGGAAAACATTCCACACGCTGCTGAAATTTATTCGCTATCCGATTTCTGTGCGAAAAATTAAGTACTTGGTGATGTGTTTGCAAACTTTGAAATCACAATTTTACGCAAAAAAAAATTTAAGAAAAAACTTTTATCTTTGCAACAGCAAAGAAGATTGAGTTTCAACAAGGATGCCATTATTCCGTTGGGTGATTTAGAATTGAATTGCTTCATTGTTGAAAAGTAGAATTAAATTTCATCGTTCCGTAATGCCCCACTAAATGGGGCGGATAAAAGTCACATTCATCAAACAATGACAAACGGCAACATCTGGACAACTAACCTACCGGTGTGGATCACTGCCTACATACAAAGACACACACTTTCGTAACGATTCAATAACGAAACTAAGAGGAAGAACACAATTCCAATCGAACCGGCCGGCATGGCAAGCAAGATTGGAAAAGTTTTACCATCTACTCTCTGTAAATATTGTTCAGTTGGTCTCCGGGCAGACGCAGTGGGCTTGATTGGACCATCGGAAATTTTAACTTCCAATTAAGTTTCGAGTTTAGTCTCAATCAACATTAATATTCGCGATGGAATCGACAATCTACATTAGGGCCAGTATTGAATCTGTCCAATATCCTAGGAAATACCACCGATAGACCCAATGTGGATATTTACTGGTAAGATGTCCACATGACTTTCTGGTCCCAGCATTACATGCAATCGTTCAAGCGCACGAGCTCATACTCATGAACTCGTTCAGCTGTTTCGTCCAAACGACCGGACCTCTCTCAGCACAGGTGCCCCTATTGATATGCAATGCTCCTTCGTAGCCTTTTTGGGTTGCTGGAATGCCTGACCTCTCGCGCCCATCGCCCATCGAGTGACCAGCTTTGTTTACTCTTCGGTTGAGCTGTTGGGTAACTGTTTTGCAATTCTTTCCAGCTCCAGGCCGCGGGGTCTGCCACCGCACCGCACCGCTGGCGCTGCTGGGAAAGAATTCTATTGTTCTATTGTGGAAAAGCAGAAACATTCCGTCCGTCCATCCGCTGGCTGCTGCACAGTTGACATAGCTGGAGACAGGTTTTTTTTCTTTTCTGATTGTGGAATTTATTTCCATTGGTTTGATTGAAAATTCAATTAGGTTCATTGCAATGTGAGGCTTGACAGGCGGCAAGTCATTGCGAGAAGCAATGATTGGAATTAAGATTATACAGAAAACCTTAATTAATACTGGTCAGCCAACTACTAGTTCACGTGGATATTCACGTTATACACACTTAATAAGCGTTGCTTCAATTACCCTCCCTTACCTAATTTTTGCTCTTTACCCTTCACGCTTGGTCCTACAAGAGCTGCCCTGGCGCCCTTTGCGCAAGCAATTAAAACACTCTTTCAATTCTCTTACCTTGATTTGACGAATCCATCCTTGATCGTGGCCATCCACGTGACTTGAAAAATTTCACCTTTATAGATCGGTTTCATTGTTTCGCTCTTCTTCGTCTTCTGTCCTATTGTTTCCCCAGATGTCCCGTTTTTTCTTCTTTTCTGTCACGTTTTTGGCTTTTTTTCTCGTTTCAGCTCTCCCGTTTTCCTTTTTTATCTTCCAGCAGTAGTGTGTCCAGACATAAACAAAAGATGGGGCACCCACCTGGACTTGGAAAATCGGGTATCACAAAAATATCGGGCGATAAGGTAACAATTTGAGTTTTATTGCACTGTTATAATGGTATTTATGACCAATTTCGGTCACAAAAACTACTATAAGAGTGCAATAAAACCCTCAATGTTACTTGGGTTGAAAACTCCGGACTGCCATCCGGGTACAATTGGAATTAAAATCAAAGTTGAAATTGGACTAGAAATTAGACTTTAGAAACTGGAGTTGAACTGAACTAGAAACGACTAGAAATTGGGATTGAAATAGGACTCGACATAGGGCAATAAATTCGATACAAATCTGGCATAGTTTGGGCTTGAAGCCTTATCTCAAATTGCACCTACAATTAAACACCGGATTGGCTGTACACCGACCTTGGAAATGGACTTCAAATTATGCTTAACGTTAGACACTAAATTTGACTTGAATTTGGACTTGGACACGAAATTTTACTTGAAACTAGGATTGGCATTTCACTCTTTCACAAGTTTTACCACTTTTATTTTAATTTTGTCTGTACCGTCTGTTGTGGTGCTTTCACTGCTATTTATTCTTTTTCTTTTTTCTCACGTTTTGATTTTTTCTGTCCATGGTTTTCTGTTTCATTGTTCCATTCTCCTTCGTTTCCTGTTCCATTTTTTTTCTTATTTCCAGTGCTGCTATTTCATCTTGTATTTTACACACATTTTATAATTTTCTTTTCCGTTTCCTGTCTTTTTTGTGCCATTTTTCCTTTTTTTCGTTTCCAGTTTTTGTCTTTTTACAACGCTCTTGCTTCTCGTTTTTCGTCTTCGTCTGCTCCATGTTTTCGCATTAGATGCCCCGTTCTTTTTTTCTGCCACAATGTTTTCTGTTTTTGGTTTTTGTTCTCTTTTTTCTCCTTGCTCTTCAGTTTTTCTTTTTTATCTTTCGTGTTTCGTCTCTAGTTTGACCTTTTTCTTTATTCTATTTTTCATGTTTTTTTTTTCTTCTTTTACTGTCCCATAATCTCATCCCATTTTGTCCCATCTTTCTTTGTTTATATCTCGTTTAACCTTTTTTACCAGTCACCTTGTTGCCTCTATCGTTTTTCTTCTTTCCCTCTCGCTATGTTTCTTTTCCCTTTGAGTTTCTTTAGTTTTCCGTTTTGTTTTCCTTTTCTTGTCTCGTTTTCCGTCTTTCTCTTTTCCGTTTTCCTACCTTTTCTATCGGGTTTCTTTCTTTTCTGTCCCGTCTTCTCCTCATTTGTGTCGTTTTCCCTCCTTTTCTTCCTTGTTTTTTTGCTTTTAGTTCCGTTAACCTCTTTTAAAATATTTTGTTTTTGTCTGTTTCGTTCTTCCTCTTATTGTGTACTGTTTAGGTGCTCTTTTTCTGTCATATTTTATAATTTTATCTCGTCTGTTGCCGTTTTCATTTTTTTCTCCAGAAAAAGTAAAAATTGCTTGTTCTTGTTTCTCGATTCTCCTGCTTCCGTATTTGCTCTTTTTCTTTTCCTGCTTTTCTATCCTGTTTTTTCTGTTTTTGTGTGTGTTTTTTTCTATAATCCAATTTGTTTCTTATTTTCCTTGTGTTCCTTGTTTTTCGCTTTCCTTATGTTCGCTTTTCTTATGTTCGCATTTCTCTTCTTTTTCTATCCCGTTTATCTAGGAACGAAGAAGACGGAAGAGAGGAAACCACGCGAGCGAATCGAAAATACGTAACAGAATGGGAGGAACAATTGAAAGAAGAAGAGAAAAAAGTAATAAATGAGTAAATAAACAGTAAATGAGAAAAAAACAGAACTAAAAATTGGAAAAAAAATCAGACTGCACAGAAAAAAGGGAAGAGAAAATCGAAAAATGCGAGAAAAGATAAAAAACTATCAAGGAAACAAGGGTAGAATGGGATGAGAAAGAAGGAAAAGGGGCGAATTGAGAGAAAAAATGAAAACGAAAGACAAAAGGAAACGGAGAAGAAATCGTGACAGAAAAAGGGATATAATAAGATGTTGAACGGTACACATAAAAACTAAAAAATATAAAAGGAGTTAAAAAAGATGACACAAGAGTCAAAATGAGAGAAAAACGAAAAAGAAGAGGAAAAACGAGGGAAAAATCGGAATGGAAAAAAATAAGAAGTGAATCAGTAGTAAGTAGGTTAAGTAGGAGTAAGTAAGCGAGTAAGGGAGAAAGTGTAAGCAGCTGACAGAAAAAGGAGAAACGAGAGAAAAAGGGGGGAAACGAGACAAATGAATGGAAGAAGGTACAGAAAGAGAAAAAAGAACGAGACATAAAATGTGGGAAATGATACACGAAAGGGAAAACGAAACAGAAAACAATTGAAACGTAAAGAGAAAAGAATAATGTGTGTGTGAGAGAAAAAAGAAACCCGAGGAGACAAGGAAAATAGGAAAAAGATGTCAAACGTGATATAAAAGGAGAAGATGGAACAAAAAACAGGAAAATGGAACAGAAAAAGAAAAAAAGGATTGAGAGAGGTGATAGGTGAGGAAAGGTAAGAGAAATAAAACCAAGTGCAATTCCAAGTCGAATTCAATTCCAGTTTCAAGTAAAATTTCAAGTACAATTTCAAATTAAAACTTTATAGTCTTCATATCTAATTCAAAGTAAAGCCCAAATTATTCCAAATTTAAGTCAAATATCAAACCCAATTTTAAGTCCGACTTCCGTTTTAATTTGAAGTAAAGTTCAATGCCAAAATAGTACAAAATCAAGTCTAATTTGACGTTTTTGTCAGGTCTGCAAGTCCGCAAGTTTGAAGTCCAATTTCAGTTATAATTTCTAATCCAGTTTCAAGTCTGATTTCTTCTAATTTCATTTTAAATCCAACTGCAGTTATCTCAACTGGGAAAAGTAATAATAGACTCGCCAACCTACGATCACTCGTTGTTCCAGTCCAAAACATTCTTCTGAAAATTCGGTTGCCACACGTTTCGTTTACGTCTGGGCACGCTAGTGAAGGTAATTCGTGACTTCTATGGGGTTGGGATTTGAGCCCGAGTCCTCAGCGTGAAAGGCGTGAATGGTAACCACTACACCGGCGCTAACCAATAAAAATCAAAGTTGAAAGCAGACTTGGAAATAGACAAATTGATCAAATTGACTATAAATTTTACTTAAACTAGGAACTGAAATTGGATATACAGGGGTTAGACAAAATGATCGGGACAGGCAAAATTTTGATGAAATTCAACCGGCCATAACTTCTACAAAATTGGACATTTTTAGATTAAACGAACTGCACACGACGAAGTCTAGTTTTTATAATATGTTTCAAAATTCGCAATAGTAAGCGGAGATATTCCGAACACCGGAGATATTCCGGGTTGTCTGGGGGTATGTCAAAAACTGATTTTTTTCATCGCTAGTATCTTTTTCTGTCATGGAAATTTATTACCAGTGTGTCTAGCCTGAGCAAGCCAGTGCACTTCCCAGTTTTCCCAGTGATTGCAAACATCTTCCGTTGAAAAGTTTTAAGGGGAGCACCGCCTTCGATGCTGGATACTAAGCAGGAACTTCAGATAACTTCTGGTAAACTGCACGGTTTCACGGTTTATTGTAGCTTGGTAGAGCTTGTGTGGTATGGATGGTTTCAATTCCATACGAGTCTCCTTGTGCCTACCGGCGGATATATTCAGTCAACAAAAAACGCTCAGAAACTCCTATGAACTTTTCCTTCATTAGGCTGAGTCTGTCAACGAGGCTGGTTACCTCGTCAAACCATCTCAAGCTATTCCTGACCGTTTTTGCGACTCATCTTCTTCAGCTGCAGCACCAATCAACGATTTATCCAGGTGGTAAAGCTTAACCGCATTTGAAATGGTCGATGTTCTCATTGCGTCTTAGAGTATAGCCTTGAAACGTGACCAATTCTCAGACTTACCATCGAAAGTTGGAACTGGTACCTTTAATGGTTTCTACTGCGCAATGATGTGTAGCGTTGACGAAGGCAGAATCGCAGTGTTGCAAATTGGGTACACCGATGGTTTGTAATGAGTGAACCATGCTTTCCACCAATAAACTAGTTTCAGTAGGATTCATTTCAAAGGCGAGGTATGTTTGATCCTGCTCATCAGCTTTCTCTGAGGAGTCAATCCTATTTTCCATGATTTCCTGCTATCGTTCGAGTCACACTCGGCTGTGGCCAACCTACATCAAAACTTATTTTCTACCGTGACAAACTCAGTGCCAGTTGATTGCCCTTACTTTCCCACCTTCTTTCTCGTGAATGATGAAATTCAAGAAAAATATTTTCTTTTTTTTTTCCGATTCAGCTCCAAGCTTCACTCTACTGCGATTTATGGTCATGAATAAACAAACATATGCAGAAAATCCGATAACCGAAAGCTAACCCGTATCAACATCGTTTTGGCATATCGCTTTACCACCCCCGCCCGGTTCGGAAGTGCATCATCCTCAATTTTATATTTCCTGTACGCTGTACACACACACACAAACACCGATCGTTTCCGATTCGTTCTCCTACAGCACGCCACTAGCTGTTGAATTGAACTTGTCAAAGCTGAGCTCACCTGAGACTCAGGTTAGACTCGTTATTCTTTGGTTTTCTTCCGCAAATGGCTAGCTGTTCGGATTCGGATTCCTCGATAAGATTTGTTTATTCATGTGTCGATTTGCTATTCTGAGCTCCGCTTCACTCCGCTCCGTCCCATGCAAGCTCGCAAAACATGCATTGTTGATTTGTTTCGATAGCTTTAAGCATATCGTTGGTCGTCCAATTCGCTAAATCATATGGTTAACTAATTCAGCGATCGTATATTTACTATTTTCTCGTGAGTTTATTTTTTTTTTACCTAACCGAGAGTGATTCCAGTAGAGTTTCTCTGAAAACGGAGGCACTTCGTTCGGACTCTTGTGCCAATAGAAAACTATACGTCAATCAACATAAAGCAAACTTTTACTCGCCGCCGCGCCGAGCTCATCGAAACAGATTGGGTTCCCATTTCCGTTCGAGATTTCAATAGAAGAAAAAGAAGGAGACGAAAGACGGAATTTATTGTATGCCCGGAACTGCCCGTACAGCGAAGGCAGAAGGCAAAGTTTTCTGCTCCTTGGGAAGTGAATATTCAATGGAACTTTAATCATGCCGGTTCGTGTTGAATGTGCACACCGACTGAGGGATAAAGCCATTTCTTAAGCTTAGCTACATTGCGGCGAGAGCCCGTTGCGGAACGGATGAAGGAATAAGACGTGCTTCTAATAGGTTGAGTCGGTTGCGTGCATAATGTGTGGCACTAAATGAGTATACTGAGAAGATTCCCTCGTGGGGACAGTCATCTCATGCTAAGTACGGAAAGCCGGAATGCTTGACCTACATTCACTTGTGCCTCACTTGAGGGCAGCATCCATGGCGGCAACTCATCCGAAACATAATTCATAATAATAGTTTAAAGTTCTTTTCCTGCCACTGTCGTTTTTCAGTTCGGTTTCCGATTACAGTGAAACGTAGGAATGGCTTTCAGAAAACTAAATTTTTGCCGTTCGCGCTGGAATAGACTCGGTCGTTTTGGGCAGCCCAACAAACATTTTCCGGCTCTCAAGGCGGTTGGAAAACGAAAAATACAATATTCATTGGATGTTTTTTAAAGAAAGCAATCCCTTCGACTGGGATATAATTCGGCTTTGGCAATGAATTATGAGCGCAAATGGTTTGCGGGAAATTGGAAAAGTTAACCAAATGCCGTTTGTGAAATTTCTGTTTTCCATTTTTACAATAAAAGATAAATCGTTAATGGATTTCTTCATCGCCGTTAAGTTGGACAATTCAAGTGAGGCCGCGAAACTGAGCCCTAGTTTGGCACTAACATGTAATAAACAATAATTTTTGTAATTGAATCTGTTCTACCGGTATGGAATGTACATGTTAAGCATAGGAGACAACCAATAAATGCAAGCCGATCGGATCAACCCGAGCAGCACACATTTGGCACCTTTAGTTGCAGCAACTCATTTGTGACTAAACTTCGTTACATCACATGTCGGTTGCCACGACTGGTTTATAACAAGTGTGCTACTAGGGAAAGAAGCTCATTAAATATTTGAGGACCAGGTAGCTTTTGACAGATGGTACTCCTGTAGATATCACTGCATGAATTATCGCCTGCATCAACATCGGAAATCTAAGAAACTCCTCCTAGGGATGGCAGAACAGCTCCAACACTCGCTCACACTTGTTCTTGGTCGGTGAACCCAAATACCATATTTCCGAATCCTCCTTTTCACGGATGACGGAGCACGACGGATCTATTGGACTGAAAATTATGTTTGATAAACCCACTACAAATCAACGTAGAGGTCAATAAAATTACTAAGTCGGCAAAACTGCCAGAAAATGTCAGAAGGTCACGAGACATAACCTGTCTTACCACTAGCTGCGATGGCGACGGGGTAAATCTAATACTGTAAGTGTTCTTCATGAACACTCCGTCAGTACTCGGAGCAGAATTTGTTATAGGCCCAAAAGCGAAGGGGTGTTTTACAAACATAACACTATTTGTGGTACAAAGTTGTACAGATGTCAGTACCCTAGGTACAACCCCTGCGCCACAGTTGACAGTGACAAATTGGTATATAAATGTAAGCGATGACTCAAAAAAATTTCGTCAGATTGAATCCAAGGCAAGCACCAGTAACGTAATTATATAGCGTTAGAGGAACATCTAGGCTTTTTGGTCATACTTTCCGGTTATCTCCGTTATAGTGAATCTAGATTATCACTTCAAAAAACACCGATTCGATAGGTTCAAATTTTCGGTAGCATAGGGGTAACTACCCAATTAACGTGTCATTAACACACATTACACATTTCAGACAAATCCTCAAATATGCTATAAATACTAAGATGCCACATCCTCCCCAAATGAACAATTCAATATATGATATTATTCCAGGACCTAGTATCTACCATATCTTGTCATCGATATTTTACGTTTATGAACCTTGCCTTCCTGAAGTCAGTAGTCATATTCTATCTATCAAACGTTGTAGTGTAGTCATTGGCCTTAGACTTCATAGGTGTTGACCTTTTGCTTTTACCGACTGAACCCCAACAAATGTTTGCTATGGGCTTTTCCCAACTCAATACATAATTCACGTTGGCCATGAGGCTTTTGTAAGCTCAACTTCAACATGAACCGGATATGGCCTTTTCTCGGCTTATTATCAATATACGTTGGCTTGCCGCCCAGTTAGATTCGAGGTACGATGCTGGACTAACAAGCCAGTTGTCGTATGTTCGAATCTCGGCTAGGCGCTGCTTGTTAGATAGAGTCAGTAGGATCGTTACAATGGCCCCGTAATTTTCTTGTACTCTAACAGCCGGCTGCGAAGTCTGTCGATAAGGAAGGGTAATGTCTATTGATGGTTTAAGCCCAAGGCTTTGCTTTTTGGCTATGACCCTCTTGTCGGTCAATCTAACACAAATTGGCCGTGGGCTTCCACACCATCCAATAAAAATGTTGACAGGTGTCGTTTTACGACGAAGTAGAGCGCCTAAGATAAACCTATTATTCGCTGCGATTAAGTTGATAGTTTACAATATTTAATAGTTTATGGACCCGACTTATTAGGGAATTTAATCTATTTTCGACGAATTAAAACTAAATAAACTAAATCAATAAACTGTATTTCCCAATTAATCGACCTCTTTAGTCTGGTTCCTTAGATCAGTTCTAATTTATCACCCTACTCAATTGTCCTCTTAGTCGGATCTAGTCAAACGATTTAACATGCCGACGAATCAGCAGGCCCACCTTTAATCACTCATAAGAGTTGCTGCAATATGCGAGCGATTCAGTCTACGCAAACCTACTAAATACGGGAGTAAGTAGGATGATTTTTTACCTTAATCACATATGGGTACCGGCTAATTGCGTTATCACGACCACTTTGCGTTAGGATTTCCCCCTGAAAATAATGCTTTACCTAATATGTTCCATATTTTTTTCCTCTAAATTAACACCTAAGCATAGCATAGCATAGCATCTACCAGATTTTACCTTTAAATTAACACCAAAGCATAGGTTCAATTTGACCAAAAGATCGCCAATGTGATGTCCTATGGTTCACTATCCAATACAAACAGACTACTCGTCCCATTTACGCAGGAAGCTGTCAACCACCTCCGACACTTTCTCTCTGTGCCAGTTACACGCTACCTGCAACTACCCAAATAATGTGTTATTAACACACATTTCACATTTCTGTTAAATTCTCTAATACGCCATAAATATCAGGATGCCACTGGGGCTTTCTGTTTCAGCTGTTGATGAGTTGAGTAATCTTCTTTCTTGACCGTCGCTTAACCGGCTCCGAACATTGACACACTTCTTTTCGTTTTGCTCCAGAAGGGCTGCCAAACAAGTGTACTTTTGTTCGAGAAACTGTTTTCCAAATCTTGCTGGTCCGCATGTTGCCTAATTTTCTGCTCGTATTTCTCCCACAGTTTTTTCATTATCAATAATCCTAAGTAGCAAGCCTAAAAACGATTGATATTATTAGAATTTTATAAATATTTTATTGCGGTATGAGCAACTGTAGCAAACTATGAGTTGCAGAAATAGACCGGCATGTTACTTACTTAGGTGGCTTGCCGTCCTAAGACAAAGCCTGTTGAACAAAGTTTCTCCATGTAACTCGGTTGAGGGCTACCCCTCTCCAATTCCTCGGACACCGAGTACTCTCCGCCAGATATCGCTCCACCTAGTCTAACTATCTTGCTCGCTGTGTCCCTGGTCGTCTCGTTTCTATCGGATTTGAGGCGTCTGCCCATCGTATCCGTCCAGCTTTTGCCACCTTCTGGATACTTGGTTCCGCTGTACGAGTTCATGGTTCATCCTCCGCCTCCATACTCCGTTCTCCTGTACGCCGCCGAAGATCGTTCTTAGCACTCGTCGTTCAAAAACTCCGAGCACTCGCAGGTCCTCCTCGAGCATTGTCCATGTTTCATGCCCGTAGAGAACAACCGGTCTAATAAGCGTCTTGTACAGGGTGCACTTTGTACGGGAACTTAGTCTGCTCGACCGCAATAGCTTGTGAGTCCGCAATAGCTATTACCGTCATCCAAAATACTACTGCCCATGCGGCGTCGGTCGGCCTGGGGTCCGCTGGCCAGCATGTACTTTGTTTTAGACGTATTTAACTTTAAGCCAATCTTTTCTGCTTCGCGATTTAGTCTGGTGTACTGCCAACAACCAGCCAACGCCACAGATGTTGTCAGTCAACGCCACAGATGTTCTGCCGATAATATTTATGTTATCGGCAAAACAGACGAATTGACTAGATTTGTTGAAGATCGTATCCGCGTGTTGATATCCACTCGGTTCATAATACCTTGTAGCGCTATGTTGAACAGCAGCCATGAAAGACCATCACCTTGACGAAGCCCTCTGTGTGATTCGTATGAACTCAACAATCCGCCCGAGATCAGAACACAGCACTGTGTACCATCCTCCGCCAATTGAATCAGGTTAATGAGCTTTCTAGGGAAGCTGTTCTCATCCATGATTTTCCATAGCTCTTTCCGGTCGATGGTATCATATGCGACATTGAAGTTAACGAACAAATGGTTCGTGGGAACTCTGTATGCACGTCCCTTTTGCAGGATCTGCCGCAGTGTAAATATTTGATCCGTAGTAGACCGACCTTCGTCGAAGCCGGCTTAATAAGTTCCCACAAATCGGTTCGCAATTGGTGATATTCGGCGGAAAATGATTTGGAACAGCACTTTATAGGCGGCATTGAGAACGACGATCGCTCGATAGCTCCGGTAGCTGTGCCGTATCACAAATTCTAACAATCAGCCAGCGCATACAAATGGGCAGCTTTTCAGGTCCCATTTTAATAGACTCCGCTCTTGTGCCATCTTTTTGAGCTGACTTATTGTTCGTTAACTGGCCTCCTTAACTTCGTTGGGACTGGAAACTCTTCACCGTTTGTTGCACCGTCGAAATCGGTTTCCCTTCCGCTATAGTTTTCCGCCTGGGCGCCCTTCAGGTGTTCGTCGAAGTGCTACTTCCACCTATCGGTCAACTCATGATCGTCCGTCAGAATACTGCCAGTCTTATCCCGACACATTTCGGCTCGCGGCACAAAGCCTTTGCGGGATCTGTTCAGTTTTTGGTAGAACTTTCGCGTTTCCTGAGAACGATGCAGCCGCTCCAATTCTGCATATTCCTGCTCTTCCAGGTAGCGCTTTTTCTCCCGAAAGATTTTGTTTCGCTGCATCTTCTTCTTTTTGTGTCTTTCCACGTTCTGACGTGTGGCACTGCGCATCTTGACCTCCCGCGCAGCGTTCTTCTCATCCATCACCCTCCTACAATCATCGTCAAACCAATCGTTCCGCTGATTCCGTGCCACATGCCCGATGGAGGTCTCCGTTCACTGCTGATGGCTGTTTTAATGGTATTCCAACAGTCCTCGAGTGGGGTTTCGTCCAGCTCGTCCTCTTCCGGCAGCGCAGCTTTGAGTGAATGCGCGTAGTTTGCGGCGACGTCTAGCTTGCTAGAAACTAAGATTGACCATTCGAATATATTTATTTTGTTTAAACAATTGGTTTTCAAAATAGCAAAATTTTGATGGTGCGTTAATTTTAACCATTCATCATTCCATTAAGCACGTTAAAATTTAATGCGCATATGCTGCACAACTATGGAAACTGCTGCAAATTTTTTATATATTTAATTATTGTCGCTGTAAACCAAAATCGATCTGCATGATCTGACAGTAAAACTTTACCTTTTCTACTGTCTGGGTACTGTAACTTTTTAGCTCGCAAGCTTTATGTTGTATTCCTTTGTCACACAAAGCAAAAACTCTCATTAGATTATGGCGGTTGCTGTCAAGCAGCGAAAAGCGTAATCTGTTTTATTGCTGCTTATATACTGCTATTTGAGCTTATGGCTGACTCTTCAAGAGGTTATGAAAACTTCTAAAGAGTGCACCTGTTGGTCGGAAGCAAGTTTTATAGTTTTGCTAACGGTTCTATGAAATTGGTCATGAAAATACAAGAGGAACGTAATTAAACTTAAATTACTGCTTGGGGCAGCCGTTTTGACTTCGTGGTGGATACCGACTTAGCGGATCCAGCGGCGCCTCCGTCAAAAACGCTGGTTGTCTATCCGCCGAACTATAGAGTGAGAAGGGGTAAAAGTGCGATGCGGGTAAAAGTGCGATTCAATGATTTATCGGTGCAGATTCCGAGTGAATCGATTACATTGGCATGGAAGGGTGACTACTTTGACAGCTTAAATCTAACGTAAACTTGGAATGCTTACGAAGCGCAGTTGCTGAGTTATGTGCAAATGTTATTTTAGGCAAATTATACGGCAAATACGATATCAACAGGAGGATATTACTTGTTGAAAATTTGTAGCAGCGTTTTACATCCCTCACATGTCTGTTTTGAAAATACGGTGTAAAGAATTTACAAAATATATTTCGCTTTTCCACAATTTAATCAAACCCCGTCAAGCGCCTAGCGGGGTAAAAGTGCGATTCACGGACGGGGCAAAACTGCGCTTCATGAACGAGGCAAAATGTATAGCTAATTATATACAGCTTAAGGCACTATATTAAAGATACTAGAAATAGAAGATCTGCAGAAAAATCAGAGGGGTTGTGTACAAGACACAACCGCATATCTAGGTGACGCAGGACTACGTAAGTGTCTTTGAAGTGATAGCAGCATGTATTCATGCTTGTAATCATTCGATTCTTCATATATGCATGCTAATATGCAATTTATATACATGCTACATGCGTTGTATGTAACATTTATCAAAGTAGTAACATTGCATACGTTCATTTCTCAAAAGATTGTGCATTTGAAAATAATTTAACAAAATCAAGAACACAAACTATTGCTTTCCTGCTACCCGTACTGAAATTAAAGATTGTTTTTATTACCCATGGTTCCCACGGTGAAGGGATTTTACCAATTCAATCCTATTTTATCAACAGCACATCTTTTCACTGCACTTCTAATGAAACGGCAAGCATGCGTATTCACAGAGTCGTTACCAAACACTACAGCTGTAGCACATTTTTCCAACACAGATATCCAATTCGCCGAGGTTTAATCGTCTCGCAGTAAAGAATTTGCGTTCTGTTGGGACAACGAACTTGTGTCATTTTTTCTGGCACACTTCCCTAACACAGACATCAAATTGGACTAGGTTTAATCGCGTTCGTAAGAAATCTGTTGGCACGACGGGGCTTTGTCACTCTTTCTTCCCAAGCAAGGACATCAAAATGGTCTAGGTTTAACCGCGGTGTTAAGAAATCTTGTTGAAATGAGGAAACTTGGTCACTTGTTTTGGCTTACTTCCCAAGCACAGATATCAAATTGGTATAGGTTTAGATCATCACAAAGAATCTTCCAACCAATCACGAAGCGAGAATTGTGGTAAAGCATAGGTTCATTATTTTCAATTTTTCAATAGTTCAACATCAAGAATCCATACTTTTCTTCATTTGGAACAATTCTTAGAATTTGGAACAATTTCTTAGCATTTTTCGATTTTTTGGAATGACACCCTATCTCAAAACTTGCCGTAAGACTTAGTCCTACGTCAAAATGCGTGCTCTACAGATGTTGGCCGAATCAATATTTTTCCGCTGATGAAACGAAAAACAAACGTTTGGAAAAGTGTCGATCTGACAGGGAATCTGACCGAAACATAACGCTGATTGAAGATAAAATGGTTTTGTTAGCTACTGCTGTGCTAATTTCATGGATTCGAGCTTTGCACTTTTGCCCAGCGGTAATCGCACTTTTGCCCGGCTAGTGGGGTAAAAGTGCGAATCGGCACTTGATCAGAAAAATAAAAAATTATTTTGCATAACACTATTATTCCAGACAATTTATAGTTGAACGCCCAAGCAACAATCTGAGTTTTATTGTACCCTTATGGTGGTCTTCAAGACCAATTTTGGTCTTAAATACCATCATAAGAGTGTAATAAAACCCAAATTGTTACTTGGGCGTGAAGACATTGAGTTACTGGACTGCATCACTGTAAAATATATTTTTTTGTTGTCCTTCTTTATATCTCAAGAAAATTGATGACAACTTCAAACATCGCACTTATGCCCCGCCCTACTCTATAGTAACTACAATTTTGGGTTGTGGCGCAACATTAAAGCAGAGCACCCAGTTATAGCCAGAATCATTGCAAATTGTGCACAGTGTTAATGCGTGTAATTCTCAAATACCAGTTTATTCCAAGATTTCATTGCGGCATGAAGTGAATTCGGAACGTTGCAATGCGCCATTTTTTACTTTAACCCTTTATAAGTCCGTGGCAATTAAATTGCCACCTACGAAAAATAGTTGTTTTGCGTCTATAATGACATCAATATAATTATAGAAGCAAAATAAAAAATTTTTGTTGGTGGCAATGTAGTTGCCACTGCCTTATAAAGGGTTAACAGGCTGCAGTTAGAGTAATTGTGTTAAAAAATTACGCAAGTAATCGAATATTAGATTGAAAAAATTGAATAAGCATACTGAATTATCAGGTATTTTAAAAACAAAAGGACGCAAATTTTTCTTTCCTACTCATTCCTACTATACTCCAAAGTAACTGATTATTGTAGGGTTTTTTATCAGGGCGAACATGAGGTTAGTATTTACTTTGCATAGTAAGCAACTTTCCACGTCTCTAACGTTCTTAAAAACTAATTATTGATTATAAAGGGACGACGTGCAGATCAACGTTATTAATTTCGGGATTTGAGTCAACTACTGCTGAACTAGTTAAAAATCCAACACATTACCATTCAATTAAGATAAGACCACACAATTACGATCGTCCTCATCGGCCGCTAGTTTACTTGCATAAGGTTAACAGCTTTATTGCACGCTAAGCTCAGCTAAAAAATACACACTACCTTCATAATTAATTTCCAAGATGTAATCATTAATTCCTGGCACAACGGAGAGAACCAATTTCAAACTGGTGTGTCCGAGCTTATCGGAAGTTTGCTCCATTTTCAACTTCGGCTTCGGCTTCGGCTGACACAGCACATTAACAACCCCTCCCTGAGGGGTGGGAACTCACCGGAGAGCAATTTGGATGATTGGGCCGACAAAAGGGTGGTGTCTGTCGAACGTCGCCCGTCAGTTGATGCATTTGCAAAGCAAATCTGTCCCCATCCGAAACGGGTCACAAATTTTAGTGTGTCACAATAAACTTTTCCCCTACGCCAGCAAACAAATCAAAGTTTTCCCCCTTTTTTGCCGCAATGTGGCTTGCCACATTCTCCGCCAAAGAACCAACTTATTCTTTGCTCTGAGATTGAAAGGAGCTGATAAGAAGATCAGCGTGTTTCTATCTTAAGCGTTTGCTCACCCCCCACCCCTGTTGTACCGGTCGGGTCCCGGGTTGTAACTACGGAAAAGGAAGCAAGCTGTCTCCTCCTCGGGAGCAGGGCGGTGCGGTGGGGTGTACCGGTACTTCACCCAACCCTACGGGTATAAAACTTTCCGAGCAATTTACACCTTCTTATGTTGCAGTTTATTCATAGATATTGTGTATAACCAGCTTCAGTCTTTTGCAGTACACTCTCGAGCTGGCAATCTATTGCCAATGTTACACGATAAATAGAATCTTATTAGGGAAGCCTGGCTCCTGGCTGGCAGCAGCAGCCGTGGGGGTAGTTGCTGAATAATCAAATGGGCGTGCACACGTTTGTTGGAGTTATCTTCCACGGCAAGTTCAAGTTTTCGAGTGGCTGAGTAATATGCTTGAAAGTAACAGCTTGTGAGAGTTTTGATGCAGGAGTGGTAACACTACTGTCTTGCATTCTGTAAGCAAACAATCGTAAGCTTAGTGGTATTGAAAGTGTATAACTTTGGTTTGAGTGCTTTGTTTGCTGCAAGAAATCAAATAGATTAGGGATATAACAGTTTGTAGAATTTATGTTTATGCATGACAAGTGCTGTACTTTAAATTTTTATCGTACAAAGAGCGTACACTCCACAATAGCTGCAAAGCACATCGGCAAACGTTATTTTATCCGTTACCTTTCGGCAGCGCTAAAGCACAAAAATC
Organism: Sabethes cyaneus; assembly: GCF_943734655.1. Classification (NCBI taxonomy): domain Eukaryota; kingdom Metazoa; phylum Arthropoda; class Insecta; order Diptera; family Culicidae; genus Sabethes; species Sabethes cyaneus. The sequence goes on from NC_071354.1 coordinate 232,832,483, forward strand.
ATAAATTTTTAAATTGGTAATTTAAATGTTGCTCTGATGCAGCTTTACTTCGACAGGACCCGGTGTGCGCTATCAACACACACACCAAGTGCCACGGAGCGCGGTGCTCATAGAGCTTTTTTTATATCCCTACGGTTTGCCCGTGACAGATATTTACCAGCAAGTTAAAACCGTTATTGAGAAATAAACCCAGCGAGTGGCCATAACACGATGCAATAAAAAGAATAATTTGCAACCCATTGCCGTTTGTCGGTGGCAGTACTCGGATGCGGGAAATTAATTTCGCACCCACACCGCCCTGGTTCAGCTTCCGTTGAAGGACAAAAACCAAGCACCGTGGTTAACGGATATGAATAGTGAGCAGGCGACAATCGCCTCGAGGTGGCCCTGATTTCGTGCCACCACTCGGAAGGCACCGGACACAGACACATTGTTTTTGTTTACCCACCGGCAGCCCAGGGACGATGTTTGTTTAATTTATTGTTGAGGATTTGACCGGTTAATGCGATCTTGTTCAGCACCACACAAAGGAGGGGGAAAATTAAGGGCAAAGGTTTCGAGAACGAGATCAACTTGCCATGCCAAGCCAGGGTCCAACGTTTGTTTATTCGGGGGGAAGGGTACAGCCAAGACTAATATGCGCTGATCGGATCTACCGCTGGTGCTGGTGCTGTTATTTTTATGTTATCCACAATCCGAGTGTATACAATACTAGTTGCTGTGGACCATAAAAACAACAACATCAACTGAATCTATTTCTGCCGCCGCCGCACAGAAGCTAAGCTTCCAAGTTGAGCAAACAGCCGATAATCACACAAAGCAAATACCGAAGCAATGTCCTTCACAAAATAATACCAGTTTAGACCCTTTGATTAGGATGTTTCTTTTGCGTTTTGCTAGACGGCCACAAAGCCAAATGGATTATTTTGTAGCATTTTGTTTTTACTTTACAGAATTAATTCCCCTTTGTTGGCGATAAATTTGCTGGAAAATTTGTCGTCCTATCATACTGTTTCAAATTGATACCATCAAGGTTTGTATCCAACATGTAGGATCTTGATTGTGTTGAAAATTAGAACTATTTACTAATTTGGTACATATTTAAAAAGTATGAAGGTCTGTGCTTAGATTCCTATCTGGTGAACCAAACAGCGTAGAGTACACAGTTTCTTATGGAAATGTATGTAAATTTTCTTAGCATATTCACGGATGGGTTACCTGGGAAAAACACGGAAAAAACCACGGGGAAATCGTGACAAAAACTGAACAAACGGGACAGAAAAACGGAGAAAAGTCGCAGGAGAAAAATTGAAAATTGGAAAGAAAAAGAGAAAAACCCAAAAAATATCGTGAGAGAATGGGACGTAAAAAGAGGAAAAAGTGGAAAAGGAAATAATTGGAGAAAAAAGAGAGAACGGAAAAGAAAAGAAGGGAAAGGGAGGAAAAATAAAGTAAGGGCAAAATGGACAGATATGAAGAAAAAAATTGTATAAAAAGGCGAAAAAAAGCGGATGAAAAAGAAAGAAAAGAAACGATGAAAATACGGGAGCATCAAAATTAAGAAATGAGAGCAGAAAATAAACAGATTTAAACAGATGACGGAAACGGAAGAGAAAGGCGGAACGTGACAGAAAGAAAAAAATGCGGTCATAACAGGTGGAAGAATGGAATCGACGAAAACGAAAAAATAGGAATGGAGTGACAAGACAAGAAAAACGGGCCTGAAAATGAAGAAAAACAAAAAAAGACGAAAAACTGAACAAATAAGTAAAAACTACAGGAAAATCAGTACTGAAGAGTGAGAAAAACAGGACAAGAAAAGAAGAGAAAGAAGAAAGCAAATACGAGACAAATAGAACAAAGACGGAACAGAAAAGAAAAAATAACGTGCCAAAAAATGTGGGAAAGAAAGGGAAAACGGAGCAGAAGTCAATAGATATTAAAAGGAACAGAAAAATTGATAAAGGAGAACCGTCAGAGGTAGCAACGAAAACGGGAAAAACAGGCACAACAGGATATAAAAGGAGAAAAGTGGAACAAAGTCGGTTGAAAAAATGGAACAGAAAAATGGAGGACAAAAAAGGAGAGAAAAACAGACCATAGTGCGGTAAGATGGGAAACAAACAGATGGAAAACGAGAGATAAACTAGGAAAACAGGAGAGCAGAGAGAAAAACGAGAGGCAAAAATAGAATAAACGTGACAAAAAAGTCAAAACGGGGCATCAAACAAAATAAAACGTAACCGATGAAGCCGAAAATCGAGATGAAAAGGAGATTCAAAGAGTTAGAAAAGGACCAGGAAAACTGGTAGCGAAAAGAAGGAAAAAGGGAAGATGGAAAAACGGAGCGAAATTACAAAAAATATTAGTGGAAAACAAGAAGAAGAACAGGACTGAAAATAAAAAAATATGGGATAGTAAATGAAGAAAAATGGAACACTGAAGCAGAAAGCTTGATTTAAAAAAACGAAAAACGAGAGGAAAAGAGGAAAAACGGAGGGAAAAAGTAGAAAAGTAAGAAACCGAAAGAAAACGGTACAAAAAGAAGGATAAAAAGTATGAAGTCTGTGCCTAGGGGAACGAACGAGGGGTTCACGTAGGACTACGAAGACGGGTACATTTTAACAATGCTTGACAATTTATAAATGTTTAGCAGTTTGTTTCGCGAATTTATAATTTACTGTATCGTAATTGTATTGGGCATTTACTAAATTATTTAATAGATTAATTTGAAGTAGAATTATCTTGCAACTAACATGCGAACAGCCAGTTCAAATATTGATTAGCTAACGTCCTCTGCATCTTACTAGTACCTTTCGATACTCTACTTAACAGTTGTGCCATTACAAATATTTTATAAAGTTTTTGTCCTTCCGGTGTTGGGCAAAAAAAAAACAAAGAGATTTTTAATCGAGCAAAAAAAATGGGTTTTAAGCACATTTACTTCAAGTTTAAATGTGAAAACCAAATCCGTTCTTATTTTTAATACACAGTAATGTTCCGATTTTGTCAGCCCCATGTTGGATTTTGGGCTGACATGATGGGGAAACTGACAAAATCGGGAAATATTTTTTTCGAATTTTTTTCAAAATTCAAGACTTAAGACCTTGCAATATTGAAGATTTCTACTAAAAATTAAATTTTAACCCTCAATTGGTCAACCGAAAGCTCAACGAAACGGAGCGCAGCACACTAGTCCAGAACCTTTTTCTGGTGCGCTTTAGCTTTGAGCGGAAAAACTTGGTTTTAGGTTTATGGAACCTTTGGAAGAGTTTCTTAACCGTTATGTGTGCGACAAAAAAAACACCTTTAGCAGGGCGACAAGGGTACCCGGGTACCCAAAATTGATATTGTTATAACATCAACAATTTTAAACCGATTTCGACGAAATAGGTGTCATTTGATTCGTTTATTTATCTAGTTTTGAATCATTTGGCCATTTGGCCACTAAAAGACATACGGGACCCGAAAATCCGGAATTCCGACAGAGTGTCCGCTGTGAGGAAGAGAAATGATTGTATTGCAGGAAAATCAGTCATGCGGATATAAAAACTCTAAAAATTCATACAATGTACTATTTCATATAATGAGATCAATCAGGTTGACCATTTCGGAGTAGGTTCCTGTGGGGTCATGGGTGGCCAGTCCAGGATTGGAGGTAAAACCTAGCAATATGGGTATCCAAGTTCTCGGAATTAGTTCGGTAGGTGATATTTTTTACATTTCGATGTATTTTGATTGGTTATTTCGAAAATGGTTTCTACGGGGTCACAGATGATACCGCAGGATTCAAAATAATGCTTAGCATTATCAGAACCGTTCAAAACGTAGAACCATCCGTTATACATTTGGAACCAGTTCCGAAATTATCAATCAGTACTAAGCTGACCATTTCAGTTCAAAACATCTAAAAGATCCGCTAAACCAATTCTAATATTGGATTAGGCACCCAACTCGCCATCTGTATCCCTACAGGAACCAAATTCTGTAGTGGCCAATGCGATCTAAAGTCACCAATTTATATAATTAGATGAAAAAAGGTTCCAAAGTGTCAAGTTCAAAGCTAATAGGTTTACTAAAAGCTGATATTCTTTCAAAACATGCGGCTTCCCACGTTTTACCGGATGTTGCTCCGGAATTACCGATTCCCGGGAACTACTTGTCATTTGATGACCAAACGCTTTATCTAATCAAAACTAGATAAATGTATGAGTCAAATGCCACCGGTTTCATCCAAATCGGTTCAACATAACTAAAGTTATGAAGATAGCAAATCATGGGTACCCGGGTACCCTTGTCGCCCTCCTACGTAATAAAAAAATTCAAGTGACTCTCATTGCTAAACCCCTTTATGGATATGCACCAAAAAAACCTCAATTACTTAAGATCAACGAGTTTTACGATGTCGCGAAATTTCAATGACGTATGTTTTAAATTGAATGAGTTATAACTATTTTAAAACTGAAAAGGTACCCGGGTACCCTGTCGCACACATAACGGTTAAAATTAAAAGTTCTATCGTCCAGCAGAATTCAAATTTTGATTAATCCCTCTAAAAGTACGATAAAAAAAATATTTTTCTTCAGTTTCAAGATAACACATTGATGTGTTCTGCAAAGTTTTACAGCATATTATTACAAGAAATTTTGCCGAAGACAGTAACCTTCGGCAAACGAATAAAAATCCTATTAAAAATTGTTAAAATCAGTTTGTCTATTTTAGCGGTTTTATGACTTTTTCCTGTTTTACAAAGTTGTACAAATAGTAAAAATAACCACATTACTGAATATAGTCTAGCTCTATCTTTGCTTGTTTAGGAACTATAGAACTTTTACTATAAAAATACCCTAATTTTGATCCCGAATTGCTCGACAGAAGGCATCATTTTATTCAAAAACTCTCCGCAGAGAATCAGAATAGTTTCAAGCAGGCTGAAAAGCTATATAAATCATATTTAGAAGCACAAAAGTTAAGCAAAATCTATTGGCTGACAAAACCGGAATAAAAAGCTGACAAAATCGGGGGTAGACAACATCGGGAACTGACAAAATCGGAACATTACTGCATACTTTATTATTTTCCATGCAAAAATGTACAAAAAAATGACAAAATTAAAGAAATTTTTTGTGGCCCCTTTTCGGAAATTTCATTGCTCAAATTTCCATTTCTATTTCATGCTAGAAGCGTCAACTCGTACCCTCATTTTCCGAGTTTTTCACACTGTAAATCCCACAGAGAATCGATTTTATAAAAAAAAACTAACTTATATCCTACACATTATTTTTTTCCCTCCGATTTTTCGAACCAATCTCTAAGCGAAGGGGGGGGGGACAAAACCTTTGAAAATAATTTGTAATGACCTTATTTGCATACTTGACAGAAACACATTTGGCACCATGTAAAGAATTCCAAGCGACTAACTGACGCAAAGCAGCAAATGAAACGCTCAAAAACTATTCTCGGATAAGACAGTTGAAGGTTTTCCTCACTTTGAGAATGGCTGCGTCACACCTCATGCACAAATATCCCTCCAGCCCTGTTTGCGTGCGAGACAATAGTTTCGGACAAATTCTTGCAGTAGGGTTTATTTCTAACTAGCTGACCCGACAACCTTCGTATTGTCACAAATTAAACTGTGTTGTACATAAATCGTGAATCTCGGATGATCTTTCTCACAATTTGAGCCCCCCTCCTAAAGTGGGGAGAGGTTTCAATCCACCATAGAAAAAATTCTTGTCTCCAAAAACACCCACATGTTTAATTTTGTTCCATTTGCTTGATTAGTTCTCGAGTTATGAGGAAATTTGTATTTCCTGTGTATGGAAGCCCCCCCTCTTAACAGAGAGAGGGGTCATTATTCCCCTCCTAAAGAGGGAAGGGGTCTCAATTCACCATAAAAAAAACTTGCCTACAAAAACACCCACATGCTAAATTTGGTTCCATTTGCTTGAATAGTCCTCGAGTTATAACGAAATTTGTATTTCATTTGTATGGAAGCCCCCCTCCTAAAAAGTTAAGGGGTCTCAACTCATCGTAGAAAAAATTCTTGTCTTCAAAAATACCCACATGTAGAATTTTGCTCCATTTCCTTAATTAATTCTCAAGTTATGCAGAAATTTTTGTTTCATTTGTATGAGAGCCCCTCTTAGTGGGGGGAGGGGTCTTTAACCATCATAAGAACCTTCCCTGGCCCCAAAAACCCCCATATGCTAATGTTCACGCCGATCGGTTCAGTAGTTTTCGATTCTAAAAGGAACATAGGGACAGACAGACAAACAGACAAAAATCCTTTTTTAAAGGTTCCCGTCGTAGTACGTAAAACCGCTCTAATTTTCATCATTTCTTGGATGGATTTAATGAATACTCCAAAAGTTCTTGTGCTGATTTAACTCTAACACACTTATCTTCCGATCCGTGCACTTTAACCCTTAAATGCGCACGATGAAAAAATTCATTTATAAAGCAAACTTACTTATCTAAAGGCGGTGAACATAATTTACTCTGGGGATGTTTTTCACTATGTTGTTTTAAAGCAACATTGCGCATTTAAAAGTTAAAATCACTAAAAAGCGATTATTAAAGCATTTTATTGAAATTACGCAACTGGCTTTATTTCTTAAATTCGTCGTACCGTTTTAAAATCCGTCCACTAAAATTTTTTATCGTCCGAACTAAAAATCACAGCAATGTTTATGAAATTAGCGCGCATGTATTTGTGTAAGACGGCATGATTAATGTTATTCTGCAAAAGTTTCTGCTGGTCATACAAGTTTTCCCGGCTGCAGAATAACGACAATGCGTTGCGTGAGTTATTTTCATTTATGAATGACGGAAATGGAAACGATTAGTCGACATTTTCTTCGTCGTCGCACGAAAACACGTAAGAAATTTGGCTGGTAGGAATTCTTTAATGAAAAAAAGCTCACTTTGATTGATCGCGTATGATAGTCAACAAACTAAAATAATAGGGAATAACTAATTTTGCATTGTGTGTCATAAAAACGCTGATATTTTTAATAATTTGTGTTGGATAGGACGGGAATAGGCAAAATTACGACGAAGCAGCAACATACCCTATATGGACGTAATCTGGCAAAAGGGCAACCGCTCACTTTTCTATGACGTTTCACTTTCAGGATATCGAATTGGACTGGGTTGAATGTTCAAACGATATTGCTGATTGCATGAAAAACTTTTCATTCAAATGTCCGTAATCGTTTATAAAAGTGCTATTTTAGATTAAATCGCTTCGCGTACCTTCGGTACACCTTTTCGTTATATTGCAAGTAATAAGTGCGCCGAATACACCGAAGCGATTCAATTTAAAATATCACTTTATGAGCGATTATGCACTTTTGCAGATAAAATTTTCTAGTAAACAGCAATAAAATCGGTTAAAGGAAAGAGGTGGTTTTGCACTATGGCATACTTCCCAAGCACAGATATCAAGTTATTATAGGTTTAAACGTCGTAAAGAATCTTCGAGCAGTTGGAACGGAGGGTTTACTTCTTTTAGTAAAAGGAACCCACACTAAACAGATGGTATGTTTAACTGTCGTCCCTGCCTGTGAAGCAAGGTAATCACGATGTATGAAAAAATTTGATCTTAAAACTTTCCGTTAATTTTAATTATTTAGTGATTGAAAATACAATTTGTAAAAAAAAACTCGTAATTGCTACAACTATTATGAATCAAACGGTTTTCAAACCATCAAAATCCATTCATAATTGGCAGAGCTATTAGGTAAAGAGGTCTCCTAGTTGGCTTCGAGGTATGACTTTGATGAGGCCCTGATGAAGGTCCATATCGGGATCGAAACGTATACAACATTAAACAACAAAAAAGTTACACCAAATAGCACTTTTTTATTTTATTTTTTTCATATTTTCCAGGGAAAAAGCACCTTTCGAGCAAACTTCTTCAATAAAAGCCCTTTTCATTTTTTGAACATTACAATAGCTGAGGTATCTTCCAGTGAGCGAAGCTCTTTTAAAGAAATGTTTTTTTTAGCCTGAATGAGCTTTCTGTAAAAAATATGGGATTGAAACCCAAACTTTTGCATAATTTTAAAATCATACCACCGTAACTCATTCCATTTTGCATGTGTGCGACGATTTATGATGAACATGCTTGTGTTGAAACTTTCCAAACCTAGCTGAATGACATACCAACTACAGCCAAATATCATACATTTTCCAGCATGAATTCACACCCATCGCACCAGGTCCGATGCTGTGAAAGCTCTACAATGAAAATTTAATGCCACTTTTCATTAAATTTTGTCACCTCGTCCAACTTGAAAGTATTAATTCAATATGAATGTTTATAATTGATTTATAAATTGCTTTCAACATTTTACTCTGGGCGCCGGGATGATGAATCAACGAGTTTTTTTTTGTGTTGCTTTTCCGGCTAGTTGCCATTGGCGAGTATACGAAACCCAAAACTGCATTGGGCACTCAATTTCGCCGGGAAAACAGGATGACCACCGCTTCACATATACTTACCCGGAGTAGGGAGTCCCTTCGGTGACCTTTGCCTCGACCGCAGCCAGCCTGGCATTCGATTGAAACATTCGTCATTGCCGTGTCTAGGTTGGAAACGCAAATTGAACATTGAGCAGACGACAATTTCGGTTTTCATCAATATTGATGAGCATAATGCCACACAGTAGTATAGTGACTGGCCATTAAATAAGTGCGTTCCGAACCGGACCAATGTCAATCCCCAAACGAATCGGAATTAACTCCAAGGGCCACGGCGACTGAGTGAGTGCAAGTGATACATTGCACCTTCTTTACTCCATTCCAATGGATAAACAATACGTAAGTAATCTCTTTTGTGTTAAAGTAATATTTTTATCCTTTATTTATCCAAATGAAAATTTATTATTAATCATATTATAATCGAAAAATATTTATTCAATTACGTTCGCATGAGTATTCGATGATTTATTTATGAGCGATGCTCTCGAGCTGTGCCATTCGAAAGCGAATCGACGGCCACTGATCGGCCTACAAAATTGATTCATGGCTCTGAAAATTGCTGGTACAGGAAGAATTAAAATAATTGAAATAAAATAAAGCAATATTCAAAAACCCCCGCGGCTGCTGGCCAGTACCAGTGCGTGCTTGAAGCTGTGTATTTTTAAGCGTTCATATTCCGTCGACCGGGTCCAGCCGTGTTCCACAGCATGTAGCCACCCTATTTCGGCGGTGTTATTGTTTCGGCTTTTAATTTTTGATGTAATAAAAATGATTTTATAGTACTCTGAGAGCAAGAAAAATTCATCAAAAATTGCATCAATTTTGCGGTGTTTAACTTTAGAAACCGTCATAGATTATGCAAGAACATCCTGTCGTTCGAATTGGTTAAATGAACAATGTTTTTCCCTCGTACGTAGCACAATTTTCCGGAACGATGACCCCAAGGGTAATAACCTGCTTGGTGCGTAGCTTCGGTAGCATCAATCAAATATCAATCCAGACCATTTTATGAACCACTACATTTCCTAATTGCCTGTGTGCGTCATTCATCTTGAACCGTTTGCTTCACCTGTGCACACCTTTATGTGGGCTCTGGGCTGCAACAATCTGAGCCAGGCAATTCACCGCCACCGTGCAGAGCCCACTGCGGATATCTCGCTCACATACTTCAACCGGCGGGCTGTTATCGTGTAGTCGGTATTCAGTTTCAGCTACGGACTTTGAATGTGCATATAACATGCATGCACACCTCAAACACTGCTTGCTGCATTATGACCGGCCGCATGCCGTGTTCGCCAGGTCGGGGTGATTCCGGCCGTCACATACAATCTAAGTTATGGCTCTCGGAGGATGCCTGACAAGCCATTATGTAGTCTGACTGCCTCCCATTGATGCCGACAGACCCCCAAAACCCACCCACGAGGCATTTCCATTATCACGGTTTAGTGCTATCTCTCCATTAAATTTGCACAGTACAACTGGGGGCGGTTAACTGACATGGTATGTGGCGAATGCAGGAAAAAAAAGAGCACACAGCATACAAACACCCTCTATTATTATCCCGAAGATATGAGGCTGCCCGCGGTCATTCATAGCGGCTCGCATGCTTGTTAACTTGGCCGCTGCGCTGCTGCTCTCCGGGTGTGTTTGGCCATGTGTCCACTATCGCTTGTGTGCATTCGGTTTTTTTCTTCTTCTGCTCATTTCTCATATATCAAATAACTCAATTGTATTATAACCCTGCCTCAGGTCAGCTAGGTATAAAAACTGTACCGCACACCGGACGCAGTCCCAATTCGTTCCTTGCAAGGTGTGTGTGCGAGCCGTCATGCAGTATTGGCCGTCCTCAATGGGACCTGATAACAATGATTATGGTAATGATGATGATAATGATGATGGTAGTATTAGTTAAGAGTTTCGTGCAAGGAACAACTCTTTAGTCTAAATGGTCCGTGTAGTGGCCAATCGAAGGATAAAACACGGTGAGTAGCCAGCGTTTTTGCGTGACAACAGTCGATCATGTTGTGATACTAAATTACTCTCCGTTTTGGTATTCTAGCCATCGTTTAGTGATAAAATGACAAACGGTTGTTGACCCTGCCTTCACTGCCATGTTGCAATGAGATTGGTTCAGCAACGTTGATGTTAGCAATACATTTACTCTAAGAATAATTAATAAATTATGGCGTACTGGTGTTTATACTACAGAGGATTTATCTGTAGTGTAGTTTCACGCGTCAAATTGGGGCGTCAGTCAGTCAGTCCTGAGATGGTGAACAAGCAGGATATCATATTGGCGATCTTATCGCCAAATTGAATTTTCGGGATGCATTTCGTGATAAAATATGAGATACGAAAATAGAATATATTTTGCAGCACAAATGGTATGGCACACTATACCGCATATTTATGGAGTGAAAATAGCACACGAGAAAAAGAAAATATCACGCCGGATTCTATTGAGATTGATCCCAAATGTTAGCGAAATACAAGGTATAAAAGTGCAGGGTTAGCACAAAAGATCGATTTCAAATACAATTTAATAGAAATTTCAGATACGGATTTATTAAAGCAACCAGAAACTCAACTGGAGTAGTAATATAATTCATCTTCTAAAAATTGATCTGCTATTACTATAGAAGGAACTTTTATGCTTTATACTCGACAGATTGTAGGGTAACCAACTTATTTTGGACCCCATCAGCAGCTGTACATAATTTGGACACTTACAGCTAAATCAAATGGAAGTGCCGAAGTTATGTACAGCTGCCCGTGAGAGGGCCATAGCGAATGCATACTAAACTTGAGCCGGCGACAGGGCCATGGCCACCATCTATGAAGGTAGATTCGAGATGAGTCTAAGATCAATGTTTTGGATCAATGACATTGACTTCAGGAAGGTAAGGTTAATAGACGTACAACATCAATGACAAGCGACAAGATATAGTGGATGCTGGGACTATTATGTGTGTCCTAGCAAAGATTTTATGACAAATAGTATTTTCTATTTTTGGTCGTCATATTACAAAACGGATTGCGATTTGCTTTACAGGCTATGTATAAGAGTTAATGAATTTCAATATAACAAGCAAGAATAATTTGACGACTGCAACAACAATGTAAAGTATCTGTAATCAGGGCTTGAAAAGGGATCGCAAGTTGAATGTGACTGCGTGAATGCTTACGCTTTCCGCATTCAATTTGCGCTTTTCTGGCGTTCTCCCGCTTTGCCTTCATATTAAAACGTGTAAACTGCAAACTGACTGGAAGCACAGGTGACGTATTTTTTCGTTACTCTTTTTGTCTCCAAATCTCCTACCCAACGTAATAGTTTGTCGCCCGGAGTCGGCCCGACGCAAGCAAAATGTTCGTTTGCATTGGACGGAGTCCGACTGACTTCTTTCATGCACATGTAGTGGTTGTTTTGCCTTTCTATTATATGTAAATCTATAAAATATGTAAATATATAAAAGAGGAGTGAAAAAGTTCGACCGCGCATCACTTGAGAACGGAGCGTCCGATTTGAGTGGTCTTTTTTTTATTGTGTTCGTTTCCACCATCGCTATGTCTTTACGGTGAGAAAAATTGGAAAAATTTACTGAAAAGATTGGAAAACTCGAAAAATTAGTTTTCCATATAAAACCTGCAACACATATTACTGGTTACTATGATCATCGACCGATACCACGTACGATTTTTAACAGCGCCGTTACCGCGGTAAACAAACACATGTTACCTTCATTGAAATCGCCACATGTAACAAAGAGGGATATTCGTGCTATTAATAATTTTTGTGTTTTTGTGAATTTGCAAGATCAGAAAATAATCAGTATTATGTTATGTGTTGTAGGTATAACTTATTGATCAAGCCTAAAGCCTAAAGTGTCAGTAATGAAATTCATATAAATGGTTGAAGCACTAAATTGATTAAATTGACACTTTCCAATCGCCAAATGAAAGATACCGATTTCATTGCACCCCTAAAAAGCATAAAAAGTGCACAAACTTATGCTTCTGCAACACTTCTGTGTTAAATTGTTTTAGTGCGTGAATTACCAAAGGAACAATAAGAATAAAAATTGATTCAAGGCAAATGGGTACTTTTATTAGTATTTTCACATATTTGAGGAGGCGGTTAGAAATGAAATTAAGGGGGCATAGTACTTTTTACACCATATTTTTTGCCTAATTTCAAATATTTTATTCTCGATAACGCGAAAAGCGAATCGATTCGAGTTTTTTGCATTCCAAACATTGCACTTTATACTAATATTTACAATTTTGTTTGCATATGTGAACCTCTTCCCCTCTCCTCTACGGCTCCTTGAACATGATCGTTCGAAAAAAAACATGATTTGCGGTACCATGGATTGGCAATGGGAGTCTTATCCGAATTGAAAAATTCCAAAACGACATGAAAGTATATTAAATTATCTCGTGTTTGACCCATCCTTTTTTTAAAACTCGAACGCATAACAAAATGGCGGACATTCAAACATAAAAGTAAGGTTTTTAGTCGAAAAAATTGACTTTAAACATTTCTAAAAAATACAAAAATAGTAATATCAAAAAAAGGATGAGTCAAACACTAGATAATTTTGTTGGCTTTAAAACAAAAAAAGAATCATGAGAATTGCTTGAGACGTTCTTGAGATATTTATGGTACCGACTTTCAAAACCTGGTTTCGAGAAAAACGACGTTGAACTTTTTATTCGCCGTGTAATCGCTCCAGACATGCGCGGTACAAATAGCTGTAACTTTGTCAATTTTTGGAATTCATTGAAATGACTTGAAACACATATAGTCAAAATGTTAATCTTTCGAAAAAAAAATCGATTTTTTAAAGTTGAAAAAGTACTATGCCCCCTTAACACATCAATTCATTTTGTGAAATAATGAAGCTAACTGGATCAGTAATTAATACTAACGTAGATTGCGAATTACAGTTATTGACATTCGGCAATGGCAATTATATCGCTTAATTGTTATCAATCAATTTATGAATTAAATAAAAAAAAAACATATTGCATGTCTGTTGTTGGTTAACTTAAGAACCAGCATACAGAACAGGAAGATGAATAAAAAGTGTTTGAGAGCATTACATAGAACAATGACATATTCCAGCATTCTGTTCTCAGGAATGTTTTAACGTATATTGCATATAATTGGACAGCCGACTAAAATAAGGTGCTGTTTATGCCATCAAATTCAATTTTTACAAAAAATAAGTTAACAATCAGCAGAATTTATGAGACAAGGTTCGAAACAACTTCGACCAATTCAACCATTGGGTATTGGGAATTGACAAACCAACTTTTGGACTAACATGTCTTCAACGTGTTGCCAATAATAAATTTTGAGATTTTGTCAGATTGTCATTTCTTACTAATGTCTTAATACGATTGTTAGTTAAACACCTTCTCTGAAAATCTGGTATTTAAACGACTCAAGAAACGTTGAACTCCGTAAAAAACTGCAAAATTCTACTTATACCAGGTCGGTGTTAAATTAAACCGGACCAAGTCGCAAAATTTAAAAAAAATGAGTTAATGACAGCAAACGATCTAGAATTTTCTAAGCTATATGGTGCTCTAATCAGACTACATGAATGTGGTAAACAGCCAGAGTTTGAAATGATTTCGAACGCTTGATAGCTATAAACCATACAGAGCAGCAAACTTTGAACGCGTTTTTCTCGAAATCAGAGTTTTGTCACTTGGTTCGGTCTGACTTAACACCGACCACCTGTAATACACTCCGTTTTATAAGAACCTGCAGTTCTCTCAGTTCATCTAAATTTTTCAATCTGAAACATTCAGTCCAATTTGTGGCAGTACGAAGTTTTCCGGGTCTTCTAGTATAGTATAAAGGTATAGGAATGACTCGAAAAACCGAAAATCGAAAGAAAGCCTGGCGGGAGGAATGTCATATACCATTCGACTCAGTTTCGAAAACTGAGCATTTTATGTGTGTGTGTGTGCGTGTGTGTGCGTGCGTGTGCGTGCGTGTATGTGCGTGTGTGTGCGTGTGTGTGCGTGTGTGCGTGTGTGTGTGTGCGTGTGTGTGCGTGCGTGTGTGTGTGCGTGCGTGTGTGTGTGCGTGAGTGTGTGTGTGTGTGTGTGTGTGTGTGTGTGTGTGTGTGTGTGTGTGTGTGTGTGTGTGTGTGTGTGTGTGTGTGTGTGTGTGTATGTGTGTGTGGAACACTTTTGATTGAGCCAACGTTTCTCGGAGATGGCTGAACCGACACTAATTCCGATGATATTAGTGTCATAGTGCCCCATTGTTCGCTATTTAATTTCTTACTGATCGGACTTGTAGTTCAAAAGTTATATGAATATGAATATGAATACCACCTGCCTTAGCAGAACATCCGTTCATAGCAATGAGCCTATCATGTCAAAAAGAGTTGAAGGAATAAGTTGTTGAATATTCAACGATTGGTCATGCTTCCCAACTCTTGTATGAAGGGCCAAAAGGGAATTGGTCGATTAGCAACATCATTTACACGTACCAGGGATTTAAAGAATCTCCTTCCAATGGCTAAGTCGCCTGAGTCAATCGTTGAATAAACCGTCTTAATGCAGAATGACTCCAGCAGGTGGGGAGAAGAGCCCGCTCATTATCCACGATGTGTTAATCGGGCCAAGATTAACCCTAGAAAGTTGACTGTTTCACTCTCCCTAGGCCCACCGCTTCAAACAAGTGCTCTGATGGTCCCTCCATCTTCCCGATTCTAGTTTATTTATGAAATGTGGTATATATGAGTAAAAATAGAACAATCTCACCAGCAGTCCTTGGAATGGAATAGAGTTGCGTCCTTTTGGTTTCCATAAGTGTTTCTAATAATTAATTTAATTTTTTCTTCTGGTATCCAATATCCATGTGCAGTATTAACACTCGTATTGGCCAAAGTTTTCACTATATAGCAAGAGCTGCTTCATAAGCTAAAACGAAAAAAATAATTAAAATAACTTATTTTATGATTACCTAGTTAACAATGTCGTGTGGAGCCGCCGTCTGCCCAAAACCTCGATTTTCAGATCAGGCAGCCGGGAACCACCCAGTATCGCACCTCCTAGCTTGGCTACTCAATAGAGCATTACCGGGTATGGCCACGTGGAGGCGCTAGGTAGGGGCTATAGGTAGGGGTAGGTAGGGATGGCTAGAGCTATATTGGACGCTCCTCATTTGCCTTCCCCATTTCATACCCCGGACTTGTAGTTCAAAAGTTATGTATAAAAATACGAAAAAATTGACTTTAAACATTTCTAAAAAATACAAAAATAGTAATATCAAAAAAAGGATGGGTCAAACACTAGATAATTTTGTTGGCGAAAGAAATACAAGAAGAGTGAGAAACAGCAAAAAGCGAAGAAAAGTATTTGATTTAACCATATAGGTATAGTGGTGTATAGGATTGAAAATGCTAATGAGTTGATTTTCCCAAATAAATTTATACCAATTTCAAACAAATTTTGCGCATCAATAGATGCTTTTCCAATAGATGCTTGGGCTTAGAAATTTTATATGAAAAAGAGGCAGAAAAGGTTACTAATAATTTTGTACGATTTGTTTTCGCTAGGGACACTTTTAAAGATAATAGTCATATGTCATGTATCATGTTTTAATAAATAAATAAATATGGAAAATAACAAGCGCCGCAAATTATATCAATCATATTTATCATCCTCAAGCATGTTTATGGCGCCGCTTTTGTTTCTTTGATCTCATCGTTTCCTAAAACATCTAATGGGTAATCTATACCTATAAAGAAGGATTTCTGTCTGTCTGTCTGTCTGTCCGTATGTTCCTTATAGAATCGAAAACTACAGAACCAATCGGCATGAAAATATGCATGTAGAGGTTTTTTGGGGCCAGGAAAGGTTTTAGTGATGGTTAGAAACCCCTCCCCCCACTAAGAGGGGGGGCTCCCATACAATTGAAACACAAATTTCTGCATAACTCGACAACTAATCAAGCAAATAGAACAAAATTTGCCATGTGGGTGTTTCCGGTGACAAGAATTTATTCTATGGTAAATTGAGACCCCTCCCCTCTTTATAAGGGGAATTATAACTCCTCTCCTCTTTAAAAGGGGGGGCTTCCATACAAATTTCCTCATAACTCGAGAACTAATCAAGCAAATAGAACCAAATTTGGCATGTGAAGGTTTTCGAGGGCAAGAATATTTTCTATAGTAAATTAGGACCCCTCCCCACTTTAAGAGGGGGGGCTCCTGTACCAAAGAAACACAATTTTCCTCATAACTCGAGAACTAATCAAGCAAATGGAACCAAATTTGACACGTGGGTGTTCTTGGAGACAAAAATTCTTTCTATGATGAACTGGGACCCCTCTTCACTTTAGGAGGGGGGGCTCCTATACAAATGAAATACATATTTCCTCATAACTCGAGAGCTAATCAAGCAAATGAAACCAAATTTGGCATGTGAAAGTTTTCGAAGGCAAGAATATTTTCTATGGTGAATTAGAACCCCTCCCCACTTTAAGAGGGGGGGCTCCTATACAAACGAAATACAAATTTCCTAATAACTCGAGAACTAATCAAGCAAATGGAACCAAATTTGACACGTGGGTGTTTTTGGAGACAAAATTTTTTTCTATGATGAACTGGGACCCCTCCTCACTTTAGGAGGGGGGCTCCTATACAAATGAAATACAAATTTCCTCATAACTCGAGAGCTAATCAAGCAAATGAAACCAAATTTGGCATGTGAAAGTTTTCGAGGGCAAGAATATTTTCTATGGTGAATTAGGACCCCTCCCAACTTTAAGAGGGGGGGGGGGCTCCTATACAAACGAAATACAAATTTCCTCATAACTCGAGAACTAATCAAGCCAATGGAACCAAATTTGGCACGTGGGTGTTTTTGGAGACAAAAATTTTTTCAATGATGAATTGGGACCCCTACCCACTTTAGGAGGGGGGCTCCTATACAAATGAAATGCAAATTTCCTCTTATCTCGAGAACTAATCAATCAAATGGAACCAAATTTGGCATGTGGGAGTTTTAGATGGCAGAAATTTTTTCTATGGTGAATTACGACCCCTTCCCCTTTTAAGAGGGGAGCTCCCATACAAATGAAATTCAAATTTCCTTATAACTTGAGAACTAATCAAGCAAATGGAACCAAATTTGGTATGTGGGAGATTTTGGAGTCTTGAATTCATTTTACGATAGTTAGAGACCTCTCACCTCTGTGGTGAGACTCTCATACAAATAAAACAGAAATTTTTGTGAAACACAAAAACTAATCGAGCTCGAGAAATTCGAGACTCTTCCATAAAACATTAGTCAATACAAGACCACAAAAACTATCTATAGTAACACTAGATCATTCAGGACGAGACGGTCGCGAGTGTTGCCGGTGACCCGCCGTCGGAAGCGCCGCCCACTGGGGGGCTTGCAAAACTCGAGATTGTGACAAAGATCATCCGAGATTCATTATTTATGTACAACACAGATTAATTTGTGGCAATACGAAGTTTGTCGGGTCAGCTAGTATCGTATAAACGATACGATCAAGCTAATGACTATTTTTTCATTGAAGTTTATTCAAAAGAAGCTCAAGTTTTGATTCTCATGCAAAAATAATTCACTGAAACAGCGCCAACTAAGAAAAAGTCCAATTTCTCATTTTCGTTTTTCATATCTAATACTCTACTCGGTTATTTTTTCAGATATTATCCTTTTTGGATAATGATTTTGAAAAATAAGGAACGGGTATTTAAAAATATAGTCAAGTTAATATTTTTATTCCTGAGAAATTAAAAATTAATTACCGCGGCAGTAGAAAGGCTAGGTCACACCGCTAGGTGGATTAATTCGTGTTTTTTTTTGTAGTATTGAATCATACGATAGCGCGGTTGCTGTTCGTTAGCGTCGTGACTGACAGTCATTTGACTGTTTTGCAGTCACTCGCTGCTCCAAACGGTAAAGGAAACTTGATCGAAAAGAAAATGTTAAAAAAGTTTACATCGCATTCTTTCTACTGTTCAATACGGCGCACCGTGGGATGAAACCCAATTCTAGGTAGACAAAAGTAATTACGCTAAAACCGTAATTCCTAGGTATATAGTATGTTCAGAGTAAATTTGTTATTTGAACATCCGCATTTTTTGGTGTATATGACATTAGGGTGATCATCATAGTAAGCAAGTGCAATTTTTACGTCAAAATTGTGATTTTGGTAAGTAAACAGGTAATTTTTACTACATTATTCAATACAGTCTAGTAAAAAAGGGCCGACCTGGACCGATGTGATCTCAATTAATCTCGGAGGCCAATATATTACTAAACATTTGTACAAAATTTGATTTGCTGCTTTTGAGCAGTTTTTACGTTATTGGTATTTGAAAAAAACATTTTTTTTTAGAAAAGATGCCTGTAGCTTCGGAACCAAAGAAGATAGCAACTTGATTCCTTCAAACAAAATGTGCGTTTTCCATGCGTGTGAAAGTGCTCAGAAGACATGATTTGTGAAAAATGAACACGGAAGAAGATATAAAGAAAAAACGGATTTTTTGGGTCCTCCCCGACCAAAAAACTTTAAATAGCTCCAGCCGATCAACCATAAGAGATAGAACTTTTATTTCTTTAGCAAAGTTACTTATAATTTAATGTTCTTTAACTTTGCTGAACATTTTATTCAGCTAACTTAAGCCATAAAAAAGTTTATATTTTGCACTCGCTTACTATGATGGTCACCCTAATGTCATATACACCAAAAAACGCAAAAGTTAAAATAACAAATTTATCCCGAACGTACTATATACCTAGGACTAACGGTTTTAGCGTAATTACTTTTGTCCACCTAGATTTGGGTTTCATCCCACGGTGCGGCGGTATGACTGAGTAAGCTGCTAGTTGCGTGATGCATAGCGTTCGTATTCCACCAAAAAACGGACGGTGTGAATTTGAATGCGCGGTGGTGTGAATGCGATAGAAAAAAGGATCGGTTGAAGCCCTGTCCTGTAATTGACCTGAATTGTTCATTTTACGCATGGGGAGGATGTGGCATCCTAGTGTTTATACTAGCATAGAGGGTTTGCCTGTACTGTGTAATGTGTGTTATTTACACATTACTTAGGAAGTTTTCAGCAGCGTGTAACGGGACAGCATGAAAGGTTCAGAGTGAACTAATAGCTTCCCGCGTTAAATGGGGCCAGTCAGTGAGAGTAAAAAGTGAAATGAATCAAGTGAAACATTTCTCTCACTGGATGATGGTAACCGTCGGTGCCTCTCGTACCGGCAGGCATAAAATGGACCCCGCAATATTGGTGCTTAGCATTTTATCCAGTAACATTACAGTAACGGGTGTACATTAAAAACCACCTGAAGAGTGAACCTACACGTTTTTGAAAATAGCAGAAGGAGAAAACCAGATGACAGCCTATTGGATGCATTTTATGATTTCAGCATTAAATGTTCGCTACTAAATGTAATAAGCGAAAATTCACAAAGAAGTTTTCCAGCTGTTAACTCAGATGTGCCAGAAGTCATCGAGGTCCGTTACTCCTCGCAATGTTGCAAATTTTCATCACGATGAACGCTCATCACCTGCTCACCAGCGATTTAAATCTTATCAACTGGCAACTCTATCGTATCCTGATTGCTCGCGATGAATCGCCGACGCAAAAACTGGTGAGCAAAATATGAATTGATTACGCTCGAAAATACTCGCTCGGTATCTCTGTCTTACACTCATCGCTAATCATCGTTAATCGCTGTCATCCAACCGAGAATGTATTTTGCGATGAAACGTAAACAAACATATATTTTTGGCAAATTACAAAAGAAATATTGCTCGTTCAAATATAAAATGTTATTCGTATTACATATAATAATTATGAACTTGTCAACCGTCAACATATACTTGCAACGCCATACACAACCAGTAACTTCAAGCGGCACACGGACAAACAAAATGGTTTCAAGATTTAGTTTCAATGAAATGCAAACCTGGTGCGATATTATTATTATTAATTGGTGCCTCAAAGGTTCGAAGCTATGAGAAATAATACATCTTCTTGTGTGACTAACGATAAAGGCTGATAATAAAAATATCGTCGGCTACTGTTCAAAATTTGATCCTGGTGCTTGTCATTGTCACGAAAAAAGATTTATGCTGCACTCAACGTGAATGTTGAAAAATTATGAATAGCATGTTAAAATAATTTTATGAGATTAAAACTCTTCTGGGTGTAGAAGAACGTTGATGTTTTGAAGTGCATTTATGTATTATGTCGCAAAAATGTATATTCCAAGTAACTCAATACTAATAGTCGAACTGAAAAACCAACATAAATGTTAGGTACATGTTTTTTGACGGTATAATTCAATATCCGATAGCGCTTTTGCCTGTTTTCCAAAATTGATAAATCATAGCTACTCATCGTGATGAGCCAAATGCGAGGTATTCGTTTTTGATTGGCATCACTAGCGATCAGATCATTGCATGAAAAAGAGTGAGTGGTAATTCGCTTTTCGCTCACTCTCATTAAATAATTCTCAGCTAGAAAAGCATTACCAGAGAATTTGACGTTATGGAATCACCTTTGAGTGTGTTTCGAACCGAATCAGTACTTTTATCGCTGAATAGCAACATTGACTCCTCGTATTCGCGACGAACAAGCTTCTTTACTATATCGTCAGAGCAGACATTCTGGTATACGCCGATGATGTCCAAGTGAAGTTAGTCTTAGCAGTAAATCCGTCAATCCGTAAGCACGAATCTTATTGATTTCACGTTTACGTGTATAACCTACATGGAACAAAAAGCACAGATTGTCGTGATCTGTACTGATCTGAAAGCAGCGTTTGATCGTATTGACCATAGAATGCTACTGCAAAAAAAAATCGCGACACGGCGTATCTCGGAATTTGACGAAGTGGCTCAGCTCAAGCTCCTACATGTGCGGCGGTTCTACGTATGCAGCTCAACTTCTGTTATTCTACCCAGTTTACCAACTGCTCGGACGTTCCTCAAAGCAGCAACATGGGACATCTCCTGTGTGTGTTGGTTTTTAACGACATTGCTACGCTGCTGGAGTTGGATGCAAACTGATGTATGCTGATGATCTGAAATTATATTCGGTGATTCGTTCTATAGATGACTGTGTTCCGTTCTTGGATTTGCTTGTCGATTGGTGCAGGAAAAAGATTCTGTGCACACACACACACACACACACACACACACACACACACACACACACACACACACACACACACACACACACACACACACACACACACACACACACACACACACACACACACACACACACACACACACACACACACACACACACACACACACACACACACACACACACACACACACACACACACACACACACACACACACACACACACACACACACACACACACACGTTTGAGAAAAAAACGGAATCGTGGTGATTCAGTGCATCCTGAAGTGGTCAATACATCTTTAGTTGGTGAATCGCACGAAATAGCTGGTCCCTCCAACGTTGAAGGGTTGCGTGAGGTGACCGCTCCGGCGCACGTAGCGTATCGCCTAACGTAACAGGTGAGTCTTATAGAGACCGAGAAGATGTAATGTAGGGTACGGGATCAGTCATCAGACATTAGTTGTTTCTTTTAGTTGTTTCTATCTATCATTCCACGTATACGCACTATATACTTTCTATGCGACGATATTTTCGAAATGGCCAATACCACTTTCAAGCAGGTCCTTAACCATTAGACTCGAACTGCTGACTTGTCTTCCGCGATGCGAGAAAGTCTATATAAGCGGTACTTCAGAGTAAAAAATTTACAACAAACAGTTTTGTTTGCTTGCTTGGGGTTTGCGAAAATTTCTTTTACAGTCAGACACCGATTTGCGATATTGCATGAGTGATAAAGGTCAGTTAAATGGTACCCGAGTAAATGATTATAACAAAAAGATAGCAAAAAAATATCTCAATTAGATATAAATAACAGAATTTGCTATATTTTTGATCAGACAAAATAAAGAGGCAAGCAGAATTATTACAAGTTTTGTTATTATATCAAAATTTGTTATAATATTGTTATAGAGCAATTCCAGCTCAACTAATAAAACGGTTTGTCTCGACTATTTTTGATTTCGAAATTTTGCTAATACATTGAACTACGCACGGATTCACTTTCCATGAAACATATTTTTTCATCAAGAGTAACTTTTTAAAAGGGCGTATTTAGAAATAAGATTTTTTTTTGAAAAATGCATTCTCGAAAACTACTTATTTTATGAAAATGACGTCAAAGGAAAAGTTGAAGTAAATTTTATGTATTTTCAGAAAAAAATACACTGAAAGAAAAAGCTTTGTAAATGGGGTGTGGAATGGTTTTATCTACTTTCCCGACATAGGTGCGAAAAACAAGTAATATAACTAACTTTGAGGTGAATTACATTCAAACTGATATGTACTTTGCATCAATATTTGTGTATTGTCCCTTAGTAATCGACAAAAGATAGTGAAAGAAAACCACTATTTTCACCATTTTTTTTTTTTTTCAAAAATAAAAGTCCTCTTGGTTTTACTATCCGCTTTGAATATGACAAAGAGCATCAGCAGCACATCAGCAGATTACTCGGAGTAAAAACATCGATATCTAAGCTCTGATTAAAACTACTTGCATTGTTTTGGTGCCAATTGAATAGCTCATGCACACGGCATAACGAATACATGCATAAATTTTTGTAAACAATTGTGTTTGTCCATGGTGGACGAAAGCAATACTTCGTCATGACGAAGTGCAGTTTCCGTATAACGAATTGCCACTGAACAAGAACATCTGTGCCTGTAAAAAATTTAAATTTTGAAATATTTTATCTGTCTAAATGGGTGTATATGCAAGAAGTGAGATAATTCATTTAAAAACTCGAAATAAAGTGTGAATCATGATTACGTATGACGAGGTGGAACCGCAATGCTACGCTGCTTTTTTGTAAAACTAAAATAAAATTCTTCGCGTAATTTTACGCAAATTCTACGCATAATTTTGAACAAATTATGTCACATAAACTTTTTTCTTATGACGTTCTCAAGTTATTGCAAATGTAAAACCTAAATAATACGTATTAGAGTAACTCTGCGCGAAGTATCCGAGATG
This sequence comes from Sabethes cyaneus, assembly GCF_943734655.1. Taxonomy (NCBI): domain Eukaryota; kingdom Metazoa; phylum Arthropoda; class Insecta; order Diptera; family Culicidae; genus Sabethes; species Sabethes cyaneus. The sequence goes on from NC_071354.1 coordinate 232,856,115, forward strand.
TATCGATCTTCACGGATTTGGACCAAATTTAGCAGATTTTTCATTTCAAGTCAGAATGTAAAAATCCTAAATTTGGTGCCGGTTGGTCCTTCCCACGATTAATGCAAGCAACAACTAGCAACATGTCGCATTCTATATGCATTTCACATGTTGCTAAAAAATGGTCTAATCTAAAACATACTCGATGCAGTAACGCGCCACTCCTGTCAAGTCACGTTTTGGGAACCTTATGCACTTTATTATCAAAAATTACAGAACGTATTGACAGAAGTCTTTGTTTAAATAACCTAAAGAGTTATTTTCGAACGTCATTGTAGAATTTCATTTATGAGAGAACCAGTTTTTTTAGTCAATGCTGCAACTATGGCATGTATTTTATGGAGAATCTCTCGTTTACTCAAACTTTTATTTTGTTGCTAGATGCTTGGAACTGAAATCTAAAATGGAATCTTATCTCTTATATTCTCAGTTTATGTTTTGTTTACAAAGTTACATAATGACAAAGTACATTCGTACAAAGTCACATAGTTACTGAGAAATAGTTTCTTTTACGCATCATTTGAATAATTAAGTTCGTAGTTGTTTTTAATCGTTTCTGTGGTCGGGTTCTGCCAAAATGAACAGAAAAGTCTATAGACACGAAAGCTGAAATATACGCATAAGACTCATTGCAAAAAAAATCTTGACGGCCTTATTTTCTTATGTATTTGATGGCACATCGTGCAACATTCTTAAAAAGGTGCAACACGGATTGAGGGGACATAGTACCTTTTGCATCATATTTTTGCCTCATTTCAAATATTTTTTTCTCGATAACGCGCTCGATAACGATTCGATTCGAGTTTCTTTGCATTCTAAACATTGCACTTTAGACAATTATTAACAATTTTGTTTTTATGTGGAAACCACTTTCTCCCTTCCCTACGGCTCCTTGAAAAACGTCATTCAGAAAAAACATGAATTGCAGTACCATGGATTGGCGCTCGAGGGCTTATTAGAAATGAAAAATTCCAAAACGACATGGAAGTGTATTAAATTATCTCGTGTTTGACCCATTCTTTCGAGAAAAACGGCATTGAAGTTTTTATTCGCTGTGCAATCGTTCCAGACATGCGCAGTATAAATAGCTATAACGTCGTCAATTTTCGAAATTCATACAAACGACTTCAACCAAATATGCTCAAAATGTTAATCTTTCGAATTAATTAATAAAAAAAAATCAATTCTTTGGAATTGAAAAAATACTATGCTCCCTTAAACGGATTCGATTTCTTCCGAACCTTTTTATCTATTTATAGCCAGCTTGAATCAAAAACTGACAACCCCGAATAAACTATCAGCCAAATCATATAAGCATTTAATCTTCCTTCATTCAAGAGTAGTTCTGGTATAGCGGATAAGACGGTTGCATTCTATGCGACATGTCATGAGTTCAATTCCGGTTGAAGAAGGAGCAATTTTTGAAAATGTGTGAGTTTTTTTCTGTGCTATTTGTGAAAGTTCTCAAAAGTAGTTGTCTATTTTTGACAATTTCGTTGAAATAAAATGTCGATATAGCAGATAAAGGCAAAGAAGTTTTTGTTATATTTTAACAAAATTATAACAAAACCTGTTAGATATATTACAACAAATTTTGATATAATATTTGTTCTAAACATAACAAATTTTGTTATGTTTTGCTACAGCTGCATATAAGTTCTGATAGAATTTTAGATATTTTAACTACTATCGAGACCAAAATTTTAACAAATCATGTTAGAAAAACCGTCGTAACAGAATATCATGATTTATTATAATTTTGTTACGTTTGTCTGATCGGGTATGTTTTATTAGTGGTTTCGTGAGTCTGTTTTAGAGATTTTTTTAACTTTATTTATAACCCGTTTCGGGAATAAAATGTAGAAAGTAGATCATTAATATTAAAAGCATGTTTTCGATATGAGTCCTTCACAGTTATACCTCCAGCATCACAGCTAACGTCTGTCAAAAGTTATGAAATATACAATTTTGTTGCACCCAAACCGGTCTTTTTACTGCATTTGGACCGGTACTTCAAGAGATAGAAGACGACCAACTATGCTAATTTTAATATGACACAGCTGACACCAGGTAAGCCTACTTTCTATTATGCACAACTTCCGGAAAGTGCACACCAAGTCCGCAAATTAGTTGGACATGGATTATGGGGTTTAACTTTCTGACACCTCTTTGGAGGGATTTCAGGTGGTAGCACACAGTTTTAGCACCGTCCAAAGTTATCCTCTTCTCGAAGTGAACAAATCAGAGAAAGCCAAACTTAATCATGCAGTGACTCACTCATCATTGATGATGTTTCATTTCGCAGAAGTAGGTAGCAGAAGCTTCCAACCGAAATGGAACTGGTAAATTTAAATTATCTCCTTGCGTGAGCCCGAAGTTCCGTGCGAGTTCGGTGTGCGGTGGGACTGGATGTTGCTTCTGCTAATAGAATCATTTATGCTAAATATTTCTTCATTTCCTGTTTGCTTCTCTCGTCGGGAAAGCACTCAACAATTTGGGGCGGAAGGCGTTCCGTGTGGCTGTGGTTTGGCGCGTTCGTCCGAAATCCTTCCTGGCTCACCAGGAACCCGAAACCAAGGCTAAGCTGAGCCTCGTGTAGGTACACGAGAGAAACATATTGCTCGTAAGATATGGCCTCTTGATGCATTCCATGCATAAAAGGCATCCCGGCCAATAAATAAAGCAAAACGATATATTGCAACAGGAAGTCGTTTGTCTTCATTGAGAGGCGGACAATGGCGGACGACGACGGAGTGGTGCTGCCTTTCGATCTGAGTAGGTTAAGGCTGGGTTGAGGTTGATACACAAACCATCCCCTTGGTTGTTTCAGTAGGTCACGGTCGGACCGGTGCTGCTGCGTTGGAAGTTTCGACAAGGCAGAACCCACCCCTTAAGTGTTGAAATTGATGGCTGTTTTTGTTGCTGAAGCAATTCTAGTGCAAGGAAAATTGTTTACACAATCTATTCAAGGTGATTTTAATTGAAGTTTCTTAGAACTCGAAAATCATTTAAAATTCTGAAGGGAATGTTTTGCTTCGCGATACGAAAAGTTTATTTTTTATGGTTTCCCTCTCTGCTTCTTTTGTTGAAACAATAATCATATTTGCTTTCATTGCCAAACCCGTACCGTTCCGATGCCGGCAATTTAGTTGAGCTTCCTTCTTCCGAAACGCCTTATTCATTCGAAAGCTCGTTGCACTCCCCAGCGAGACGGCCGCAGTACTGCACTTATCTGGCTTAAATGTGACTGAAGCATTCGTCTCTCGGGAACAGTTATGGCGGTATCTTGCCAGCTCCATGCAAACGGTACATTCGGCACAGTTGAAAGGACATTTGTCAGCAAAAATGCAAGCCAAAAGACGGCAAGCAGGAATTCGGTTCCTAGCGAGCAGCAGAGCCACAGCAAGAAAAACACATTGCGCTTTGCTGATTCTGCAGCGCCATTCTATACCTACCTCCCCACTAGGTATAGTTAGAGCAACATCTGTCGCCCTGTGGCTAAAACGCCATTCGCCACATCCACACGTTCGCTACATAGGATAAGTAAAACTCTCTCTCATAACCAGCAGCAATTTTCATTCTACCGGCAGAAATTAGTTCCAGAGGGTGAAGGCGGATTGTGGCATTCCGGCACGGTGAACGTAGAAAAACTCATTCCCTGGCCATCATCTGAAAATAGAATTCAATTTCGTGTTCTGATTTTCGTTTTTTTTTTTTGAAAGGTAAAGAAAAACTGGCTCTATCGTTCGTCATTGTCCCACTATTCGAAATCATGGCTCATGTACCGAAAATTTCCTGTAGTAAAAACTATAAGAAAGAATGCATTACTCTCATAACATAGATTTCGACACGGTTCTCGACGACGATGTCGTTCGGTTTCGGCTACCGTTATTGAAAAGTAGCGATACTGCAGCTCTCATATACTTAAATTTGATTTTTAATGAATCATAAATATTATCATAAAATTAAACCGCAAATTACCTGCGGGAACTCGGTCGGTCGGTAGTTTAAGAGAACCGTGTGAAGGCGGCAAATAAGAAAAATATCTACACAAAAGACTGTGCAGTTTTGTTTCCCAGTTTCAGTGAGAACAGATAGGAGCCAAGCGGGAAACTGCAATATACTGAACTGGATATGGTGTGGCAAACCGATTCTGTGTCTCTGGTCCGACTGGTCCCGGTTCCAATTGAGCTTCATTGGTTCGTTAAACTCGCCACAGCCGCCATGACCTAAAAATGCTAGAACAGTGTTATGGCGGTTGCAGATAGTGTTCGTGATATGATTAGGAAAGTAAGTCAAACCATGAAACGCTTATCTGACAGTAAATTGTTCATTAGGTACATTAAATTGTTAAAGGGAATAGTTCTCTTGGTTGTAAACTGTTGAATCGAGTTGCTTCGGATTGTTTTAGTAAATTACAGTGAGTCAAAAAAGTATTCGGACAGCGTCGAATAAATTTTTCACTTAATAATGTTGTTCAACGTGTATTTTTCCAAACAATGTTTAATTCATGACCGTAGTTTTGTACAGTCCAGCAATATAGGGCAGATCGGTATCGATACTAAGGGGCAGCTTTTACACTTACATTCTTACAGTTCTTTCCGAGTGATTCAGTTTGCTCATCCATCTGCGTCCACTATACCTTTTGGCGAAACCTCCTTTTCATAACTACCATCCCTGGGTGGGATTCGTCGTGGGAGATTTCCATTATTCGTAATTTGAGATGTTCTAGAATCCCTAGTCTATCTAGTCCTCTCAACAGAAGGTTTTGAACCTGACAAAACTGTGAGCTAAATGACTGGAACTCCTTAGTAATCTTATTCCATATCGCTGTCTCCAAGCTCTGCAGAATACTTTGCAGTACCATATCGTTTGAGACCCGCTCTTTGACTTTTTAAACCAATACCGCACTTGGATTTGCAGTTATAGCCAATTGTAGCCAATGCACTCTTCATCTGATGATTTATTTGCTATAAAGGGTGTCCCACATCAAATTGCACCACGGAAGAAATGCTGTAGAAAATTACCCATTGGGTATTTTCTCTTGACATTTTGAGTAGAAGTAGTTTAGAGTGTATTGCTTAAACTCTATTTTTATCGCGGTCAGTTTTTCGAAAATTGGAAAAAATGGCGTCTCCTGAAACGCTCTCATCATGAATGATGAGACTTACGTCAATGCGGACATCCGGTTGCTTCCGGGGCTACTGTACTTCACCGCCCAGCACAAGTTTGATGTTCCGGAGGAGCTAAGGATGCAGAAACTTTCATAGTTTCCTACGAAATACATGATTTGGCCAAGAAATACATCATGTGGCAAACGGAGTGCGCCGTTCGTAACTACCGAGACTGTAAACGGGCAGATCTACCTCAAGGAGTGTCCACAAAAGCATCTACTTCCTCTGTCGAAGCAACATGAGGGCCCTACGATCTTCTGGCCGGATCTACCTTCGTGCCATTACACGCTTATATTCAACTCTTCCATAAAAATTCGATAGTTCGTATAAAGAATAATTGACTTTGAAATGCTGGGCGATGGTGACTTCATCATCTGGCTTTTCTATTTGAACAGAAAGAACAAGGTAGAAAATAAGTTACTTGAGGCCAGCATTTTATAATCACTTTACGATTATCTCACGAATTATCCTTCTTCTTCTTCTTCTTCAGCATAAAGCCGGGGTGGCTCGTGCTGTTTTAAGCACTCGTCTCCATTCAACTCGGTCTTGGGCCACTCGTTGCCAATTTCCTAGTCGTCTCAGAAGTCGCAAATCGCTTTCGACCTGATCGAACCATCGTGCACGTTGGGCCATCCTGTTCCTGGTGCTGGTAGGGTTGTTGAAGAGAACTATTTTCGTCGCACTGTCGTCCGGCATCCTTACAACGTGTCCGGCCCACCGTAGCCTGCTGACTTTCGCTAGATGTACGATGGAAGTCTCCCCAAGCAGTGCCTGTAGCTCGTGATTCATACGCCTCCGCCATTCTCCGCTTTCAGTTTGTACTCCGCCAAATATCGTCCGCAGCACTTTCCGCTCGAACACGGCAAGGGCGCGTATGTCCTCCGTGAGAAGCGTCACGGCTTCAAATCCATAAAGAACAACCGGTCTAAATACGTGTTTAGTACATTGTTAGTCTCGTGCGGCGGCGTATGCTTCCTGATCGTAGTGTTTTACGAAGGGTAAAGTAGACCCGATTTCTCGCTTGGATGCGCCGCTGCATCTTCTTACTAGTGTTACTGTCCGCGGTCACCAGCGATCCCAAATACACGAACTCCTCTACCACTTCAAGTTCGTCGCCGTCAACGGTTACCGCCTCTTCCCTTCATGTATTTGGTCTTCGAGGCATTTATTTTCAGCCCAATTCTCCTAGACTCCACTTTCAGTCTGGCGTAGATTGCCTCCGCCGTCGCAAAGTTCCTGGCTATGATATCGAAGTCATCTGCAAAGCCTAGAAGTTGGCTACCCTTGGTAAAAGTCGTGCCTCTCGTTTCGATGCCCGCTCGTCGGATCAACCCCTCAAGAGTGATGTTGAACAGCATGCAGGATAAACCGTCACCTTGTCTTAACCCTCGCCGCGTCTCGAAGGGACTCGAGGGTGTCCCAGAGATGCATACGAAACACATCATTCGATCCAATGTCGCTCTGATCGGTTGCGTCAGTTTGTCCGGAAAACTGTGTTCGTGCATTATCTGCCATAGCTTGTCTCGATCGACTGTATCGTATGCTGCTTTGAAATCAACAAAGATGTGATGCGTGGGCACGTTGCACTCCCGACATTTCTGCAAGATCTGTCGGATAGGAAAAACTTGGTCCGTAGTTTCGCGAGCCCCCACGAAACCCGCCTGATAATTCCCTACGAAACCTTGTGCTATCGGTAACAACCGGCGTAACAGGATCTGGGAGAGTGCCTTGTAGGCGGCGTTTACCAGCGTAATACCACGATAGTTGCAGCAGTCTAGCCGATCACCCTTTTTGTAGATGGGTCAAACCACTCCTATCCATTCCTACGGTAGCTTTTCCTCCTCCCAAATCCTCGAAATAACCCAGTGTTGAGTCTTTGCTAGCGTTTCTCCGTCGTGTTTATAAAGCTCTGCCGGTAGGCGGTCCTTCCCAGCGGTTTTATTGGTCGTCAGCAGCCCGATTTCTCGTTTGACTTCTTGGAGATCAGGTGCTAGGACATCACTATCTTCCATGGGCGCTCCTAGGCTAATTTCCGTTCCGCCTCCTTTTGCGACTTCGTCATTGAGGTGTTCATCGAAGAACTGCTTCCATCTGTCGACCATCTCACTCTCGTTTGTGATTAGATTCCCTCCCTCGTCTCTACACATGTCAGGTTTCGGTGTGTAGCCCTGCCGAGTTTGGTTCACCTTCTCATAAAACTTGCGCGTGTCATTAGCTCGGAATAGTTATTCTAATTCTTCACGATCTCTGTCCTCAGGATCGTGGTCAACTGGTTCGTAGCTCGTCGGTATTTGGCCAGGTTGTCTCTAGTGGTAATACTTGGATAATTTTTCCAAGCAGTTTTGCCCCTCCACCGCTTGTTGGCATTCCCCAGCAAACCAATCATTTTGTGCACTCCGAGGCTCAATACCTAGTGCGCTAACGGCCTCTCCGATGGCCGAGCGTATTCTGCCCCAACCGCCTTCAAGGTTTGAAGCACATAACTCCTCGGAAGAAGGCAGTGTCCCATTCAGTACTCGCGCGTAGTTCTCGGCAGCTTGTGGGTTATCTAGCTGCCTGATGTTCAGCCGAGGAGGGCGGTTTTGACGTGTCCGGTATACGGTGGACAGCTTTGAGCGCACATGTACTGCTACTAGGTAATGGTCAGAATCAATATTCGCACCCCGTTTGGGAGCATACGTTCGTGATGTTAGAGAACGTGGTCAATTTGGTTCATTGTACGTTGGTCAGGTGATCTCCAGGTGGGTTTGTGGATATCCTTGCGCGGGAAAAAGGTACTTCGGATCACCAGGCCTCGGGAAGCTGCCAAGTTTATACATCGTTGGCCGTTATCGTTCGTGTCGGTGTGCAGGCTATGGGGTTCTATCACTGGTCTATACATTTCTTCCCTACCGACCTGAGCGTTCATATCCCCGATGACGATCTTGATGTTCCGTGATAAGCAGCTGTCGTACGTTGCCTCCAGCCTCGCGTCGAACGCTTCTTTCTCATCGACGGGTCTACCTTCGTGCGGGCAGTGCACGTTAAGAATGCTATAATTGAAGAAACGGCCCTTTATCCTCAATACACACATCCTCTCGTTGATCGCCTTCCAATCTATCACGCGATCCTGCACTGCAACACAGCCCGTTCCCAGTTCGTTGGTAGTGCCACCGCTCTGGTAAAACTGGGCCTTTCCGCCACGGATCTTCCATACCTTCTCTCCTTTGCGACAGATTTCCTGCAGAGCTACGATGCCGTGTTTGCGGGGTTCCAGCTGTTCTATCAGCACCCGCTCGCCACCAGCGAAATTTAGCGATCTGCAGTTCCAAGTACCGAGTCTCCATTCGCCGTCCTTGTTCCGTCGCCTAGGTCGATGCCGAATATTCCGCTCCGAATATGCTTGAATGTTGTTAGTTTAAGTTTATTTAGGTGTGTAGCCGTTCTGGGGCAACACTACCGAGTCTCGCGATGGGGCTGCAATCTTATAGTGTCGAGACTCACTATACCTCCTTCCCGGTCAGTATACGACCTTAGTTTCCACCGGGGTTGGTTACCCGATCTCCGCTAAGGTTGCTCGTATTCCGACTGGTACCACGAGGAGGTCGGGATCGGAGTGGCTGGATAAGAGGCTAACGACCACTATGGGGTCTATATTCCGCATTATTCAGCCATCTACCAGGCATACTCTTTGTAGTGTTTGTTTTTACAGGGTCTGTGGAACATCTCTTAATCGCGCTTATTGTTAACATTTGCCGATTCCATCACATTGACCAACGTAGATAGAGTTAAGGTGGTTTATTATTGCTCCGCTCTATTAAAAGTAATTTGATTTGAGGCGATTCAGTGCTGTGTTCAAAGTAACTTATCCGATAGGGTTAATAACAACTCCAACATTTTATGCTTGCAACGGCATTATCAATTGATATAATCAAACTAAGTCCATGTGTGTGTGTAGCACCATGACGTAAGTCTTACTTAACGTAGTTTCATTTTCGTATTGTGTCTTTCTCGGTGTGCACGTACCAGAGTTTGAGTTACGGTCGTTGATAATAAATAAATTGTTAAACGGTGCTACATGCGGCACTATTTTTCGTGACCTCAGACATCACGGCACAAAAAGAGGATTTGTATTCTATGCACTAAATACAATTGGTCGAGACGGGATCTGTTGAAAACCGTAAAAAACCGCAGGAAAACGAAATGTTAGAACTGCAGGGCTCAAAAAGGTTGTTCGAAAATGAATTGGTCGCAGTTGCGACCGGTTCGCACGGAAAATGGCAGTTCAGCTGAGTATCAAAAGGAAAACTGTTTGTCGAATTTTGAACATGGATCTGGATATGAAAGCATTCCCGAAAGGTAAAATCCATGGATTAACGGAAACAACTGCTGCTCCGTCGGCACGGTGTTTCAGAAGTGATCCATTTTGATGAGAAGTTGTTTGTTCTTCAAACACCGCATCATGCTCAAAATGATCGGTTGTGGTCGGGTTCGATCATGCACGTTTCAAAGCACAAACGGAATGTACCACGATACCAAAATTCATCAGGGGTCATGTTATGGGGAGGCATTTCAAAGAAAGGGAAACTTCCTCTTGCATTTATCGACAAGGGTGTGAAAGTTAATGCAAAATACAGGATCTGGAAATGGTCTTAGAACAAAATTTGACGTTCGAGGAATGGTAAAGAAGATTACGGCTTTCAACAGGATGGAACTGCAGTCACACTGCAACTCTTGTGAAGATGTGGTGCATAGTCAATCCGACGGATTTCATATCGAAAAAGAAATGGCCTCCAAGTTCTCCTGATTTGAAACCATTGAATTTTTGTAAATGGGTTACATGCAGCAGAAGCTCAAAGATTATAAATATCATAAATTGGATGAATTTAAGTTAGTCATCAACAAGATATGGCATGATATTGCAATGTAAGTAGCGCGTGCCGCATGTAACGACTTTAAAAAGCATTTGAAACGTGTTATCCAGGCAATAGAGCAAAGAATGTTTGTTGCGTTCAGTATCTATGGGTAAACAACTTCTAAAAGTAAAATTCTAAATTCAGCCTTTATTTATTTTCCTCTGCGGCTGTGAACATGTTGTATGCATATCTATAAGGCAGAATCTGTTTTATATACTGTGTATACTGTATACTGTGGTGGTAGCTATTGCAGCTGCACCGTATCTACATCTGGTGTACCGCAAGGCTGTGTCCTCGGACCATTGTTGTTCTGCTGTTATCCAGATGTATGTTGATGTCGTACATCTATACATCAGTCGTCTTGGTTGGCACATTGGAAATAACCAGGATGTGAATGCGGATCTAAGAATAATTTCAGAGTGGTCACGGAGGAGCGGGCTTGTAATCCATCCTACCAAAAGTAAAGCGCTGTTTATAAGAAGTCGACGACGGCGAGAAATTGGCTCTGTATCTCCGGTATCATGCATAAAGATAGACGATAAGATCATCCAGTGGTCGGACAATGTGAACAACCTAGGGTATACGTTCCAGAGTGATCTTCAGTGGGATGGCTTAATAGGCCAACTAACGGTGTGGGAAGATTTACGCTGGTCTACGAACACTATACTCCAGTGTTTCTGCTGCGCCGGTCGACAGTAGGCTGAAGCTATTTAAATCGCTAATCCTGCCACACTTTTTATTCGGGGATGTTTTCCATATCCGCCTCAGTGCAAATTGGTTTGATCGTCTACGTGTGGCATTAAATTACTGCGTACGTTTTGTATATGGTTTAACCCGATATGATCATGTAAGCCATCTACAGAAGAATTTGCTGGGTTGTTCTCTACAAGTTTTCTACGCATATTCGCCCTGCATGTTCCTGAGAAAATTAATGTCTACGCAAACCCCGGCCATACTACATCGAAAACTGATAGAATCACATGCCGTCGTTTGCAAAACTTAGTGATTCCTGCAAACAATACAACGAGTTACGCCAATTCACTGTTCGTTCGAGGTGTTACTAATTGAAATAGTTTACCTCCCATAGTAAAGCGTTCTTCATCGGAAGCAATTTTTAAAGGTGACTGCATAAGTTTTTGGAACCGTAGTTAGATTGGTAAATTAATTTATTAGTGACTAGATTTAAACAAACATTATAAATTGTAATTACTGTGACAAACCGGAGGTAGTATTTTTAAAAGGTAGAACCTTACACTACTGAACAATAAACAAATGACAAATGACAAATTTACAAAAATACATGACGTTGTTTTAGTTCGAATACATATGTGTCACACTGTACACGATTTGGGCTATGACTGTCGTCATGTTTTTTTAAACGAATTTGTTTGTCCTGAAAAGGACGGTATTTGTTAAGTGATGAGATTGACGGGAATCTAGACAGGAATCTTGATAGTTTTGGCACGTTTGGCAATAGAATGGCTTGAAAGTTCGGTAATACACCAGCTTGGGCAATGATCCCAGTCACAAATTTGTTCAACTATTCATTGGTTGGATGACCAGCTCCAGAAATGATGTGGGTAATTCTGGTCTTCTTGTTGGCAAGAGCGCCATAACCTGTCCTGTTCAAATGATTCACATTTTCTATCATAGCTGCTAAAAAGACGGGTACAGCTGCACTAACGCGTTTAACGTAATTCCCTGTCGTATCAAACGGTAAATATGGTCTAGCGGGAATTCGAAACCGGCATGAATTGAATGGGACTTTACCAATGTTTTTCTGCAGCGTCAAAGTATGTTGAACAACTTTCCATTTCAATCTGCTGCGAAAGAAATAGTGTGTAACTGATGCTGTCCACCGACTTACCTCTCGTTGTATACCAGTACCAGAGCAACCATTTATGAAAAGGTTCATCTACGCAAGTAAGGAAGTGGCAAAACTTGAAGAATGGGACAGACTAAGCAATTGGAACTGACAGATTATGCCAATCGTAATAACAACAAGACTAGAAGCCACTTATGTCATTTGCAGCTGACCATCCGTAACGACAAATAATTGAACAAACTTCTGAATGAGGTTACCGTTGCCATCGTGGTGTACTGTCGAACATTCAAGCTGTTTTGATGTAAACCGAGAAGAAAATCCAAATCTTTGACTGCTACCAGAAGAACACAAATTTTCTTCTCTTTCTACCAGCAGGGAACCGGAGTGTCTCTTTCCGTACCAAGAATTCCGTTGATCCAAGAGTTCTGAATCTATAAAATAAGCAATGGTTGAAAGTGGAGAAATTGGCAAACTCGATTTTTCAAACTAATTTTTAATAATTAATAATGCCATAAAATATAGTTGTTGTTTAGGCTACCGTTCTCCAATCCCCTAGAACATCAGCTGAACGTGTATCGTCCTCGACAGCGAGGGGCCCCGTAGCCGCAAGATTATCGAGTCTGCTTTGACAATCGAGTGGTCGTGGGTTCGAATCTTAGTAGAATCAAGCCATTCGATGTCAAGTGACATAAAATTGAATAAGCATATCCGCTCATTCAATAGCGATTATAGCCAAAAGAAATGCAGTGCAGGTCATACAGCAAACACCCGGGCGATATCACAATAGATCAACTATACCGGTCGCAGTGATGAGTCCACGCCTGGAAAAACATCGTCCTCGACAGCGTGCACATTCAACAGGTGCGGGGCCTGTCCCAAATTCTGTGGTCTCATTGCTGTAAACTATATACAGCAGTCCCACGAATAACCCAGCTAGCACCAACTCGTATATCAATGTACGAAAACTATCGTAAATATCTCCTAACAAACTCGAAATCTTAACTAAAGCTGGATAAAGTGGGATCAAGTTGATTTTTTGTCGTATATAATGATAATGACTGACATACATACGATTTTCAGCACAAAATCGTAGAATAGTACGGAGCGACTCGCGCTTAATCGGATATTATCGTATATAACTACTTATATAGTCGTAACGCTCAAAATTATTCGTAATCACGTATATCGCCTCCAAAATAGTACGAATATGCCAATTTTGCGCATGAAATACGTTTTATTTAGCATGTATATCTGTACGTAATGCTGATTTTTACCTTTTTCATACATATGAAAATGCTAGCTGGGAAGGCGGTGGGTAGTGCTGCACGCTTACGGTGATTTCTTAGTTGCCTATAAACGAATAAGATTGCTTTTTGGTACATTGTTAGTACCTGCTGTACCCTAGTTAACTGCCAAAAATGAACTTTATTGGTTAATAGGCGTGTAGGGCGCTATATCTCTGCATATTAGCGTTGGTAAGAGAAAATATTTATCAACTTAGGGACTTTATTGACTCGTTTCATTGGGCCGTATGAACAAAAAATATAGAGCAAATGCTCGCATACGATTTAAACGGGAAAAGCAAAGTAAACTGTTTTATTCATACGGCCTATTATCCCTGAATTTTATTTTCAGGTATAATAAGTTCAAGTTGTCATGTAGTTTTCGAGTCTCGCATGTGCATACCCAAGTTGCAATGTGAGTTTTATTGTACTCTTATGGTGGTCTTGAAGATTAATTTTGGTCTTTAATGCCACCATAAGAGTGTCATAAAACCCGAATTGTTACTTGGGTAGTATTTTTCAATATAAATTAAATTATGGTTGTATATGAGCACCATTGGCATTATATTAAATTTGTTAAAAAGGTATTCTTTATATTTTAATTTTCGTAATTACTGGTTTTACAAGAAAATTTTCGAATATTCAGGTTAGTCTCATATAACTGGTGCTTACATATTTACATTATCATCTAGCTCCCCCCAACAATTCCTTTCCCGAAATACTTGTGAAGATGCAGAGGATTTCCTGGTCTTTAGTAGCAACAAGTATTGGACTAACATTCCTTCCCACCTCACCAGGACCCGCATTCGGATGTGGCCGGCGTCGGTATTGATCAGCATGCAGGGACCTGATAAGGTTGCACAATGAGGAATAGCGTGCTGTCCCAAGTATGCTTTTTCCAGCCATCATTTTGCAATTTTCATCGGTCCTGGTCAATAACGGAGTAGCAGCACACGGGCGGTATCCTATGCTTATGCTTAAAAATGAACTTTATTGGTTAATGTACAGTTGAGATATCGCGACGGGCATAGAGCTCCACCCATCGCCTTATTCGGGGGATTCCTGTATACCTAAACTCACACACTTAAAAAAATGTTGTAATTTTACGTCTTCTGACATGCATATAAATGGAACATCGCAGATCATATAAAATTACGTTATATGTAAATTACGTGGCACTTATAGGCTTATTTATTACGTTTGGCTTGATGTAAAAATATAGGGGAATGTCCCCGGTTATGAAACAGGTTTTGTTTTTTGGTCATAGCTTTTGAACGGATTATTTAATTCCAAATCTTTTTAAAGCATTCGAAAGATTGATGACTTGCGTATATTTTTGCTAAGGACAGCATATATTTTTTGCTTGAAACAAAAAAGTTATAGCGAAATTGGGAGACATAGAATTTTTTGACCAAAAACAAAGTGTCCCCGGTTGTGAAAAACTTCGAAAAATCCATAAAAGAAAATAAAAATAAAGAAGAAAATAAAGAAATATGGAATGAAGATAAAATATTACATTCATTTATTAACGGAAAACTCCGTAAATGGAAAGTAGATTATCAGTTTCTTAATTTAATCATCTAAATCTAAATTGTAATCAATGTCTGTAAAAACAGGAAGTTCGAGATCTCAAATATGCGGATTTGGCTCTCATGTGCCTCAAAAGTGTGTTGAAAATGTTTGTGATCATTAAAGTATTGAATAATTGTTTTTCGGAATTTTTTATAACCGGAAAACTTCACTGTTTCACAACCGGGGTGAACGACGAGTTTGTAAAAGTTTATGTAATATTTTTTGAGTAAATTATTTCACTTAAAATTTGTCTGTGTAATGAAACAGAGGTCCAAAACTAAAGTTATATGCATTGTACTGTCTTTTTCTATTTTATTCGATAGACAAAAAAATCATTCCCAAAATATTCTAAAAAACTTTTTCGGGCATGTTTTTCGAACACATTTCCTACAAAATATTCTAAAAGCTGTATTTTGATTGTTTGTTGCTCAAAAGGTAGAGTACAATGAGACGAGGCGTTGGTAGTAATTTGATAGTGCTAGTTAAATATACACGTCACAAACGATGGGTGTTTCACAACCGGGGCCGTTTCACAACAGGGGGCAATCCCCTATCTCTGAAAACTGTTTAGGCTGTTTACGTTTTATTTAATGGAAAAACTTTCAGTTTACGTCGAAGGTGAGATTAATTTTTTCGTTCTGTGCATAAATTATATCCGTGTGCAAAATTATACAAAATTCTAAACGGTTCGGAGAGAACTTTGAAAAGTCCCCAATTGCATTAGGATGCAGTCGACCACCGCTCCGTAGATGGGTTGGATCAAACCCGAAACCGGTTAGCGAAAAAGATAATTTTAATGTTTTGTAAGAACCATAAGTGATGTGTCTTGTTTGTTCGTGTTTGTTCGTGCATTAGGATCCTATAAACTAGACCTTGAGAAAACTGTTCTAGATTCCGTCTGATGTTTGATGTCCTAAATGATTGCACATGACGCTCTATGTTCGGTTAAATACCTCGTAGTAACTCATCCGCAATTTATTATTTACAATACCAAACTTCAAATAGAAGGTAAAGCACGTGAACTAGGGTGTCCCAGCTTAGGCATACTAAAGGGTCATGTATTTAGTAAAAATATTTACATATTTCAAGTATTATTAAATAGAATTAATATTCGAAAGAATGCAGTCACAACTTTGAATATGATAACAAACCGATCATAGATATTTAAGGAAATAAAAACATTTCCACGATCCAATTTACACCCTGCCGAGTGGTTTCTAATCGGCAGTGTGGCAAATGCCACTTTTCGGCCAGTTAATCTTAATCTCGAAAAACTCGTAGAACGCCTACCGGCAACAGCAGCAATACGGACAGCCAACGAAAACAATGTAATATTTCAGTGAGCAAACCATGCGGCAGCCAGAGTGCAGCAAAACATGTTTCGGCATAAACAACCGCCACCGGTCATGCAGACATACCGCTACCAGAGAGCGGGAGCCGACAGACTGCAGTAGTCCTAGATAGGTCCTATAGGTAATGCGCCCCGGCAGCCGGCACAGAGACAGCAAGCACTCTCTCCATGAACTGCAGCGCCAGCAGCCAACAGGGCCATCCATCCTGCTGCAGCAGACTCAACACCGACTATCGGTCTAATGGAATTAAAATATAGAAATTTATGTTTATTTTCCCCAAAAAATAACAAAATACATAACATACCGATTCGGCTATCTCCAGACTAGTCCGGTCTTTCTATTAGGTACCGACCCGATGCTACTGCAAACTAAATGCGAAGCTCAAGCTTTAGTGCTGGTCAGCGTTAACCCTTTTCCGTTTCCCAGCACCGTAAGCCAAACAATATTTGGAACATCCTTATTAGTGGATAGTTTTCCATTGCCAATTTTTCCTACCATAAACAGAAACGATTACGTTCAACCACGGCACAGGCACAGCACACAGTTCGGGTAGTTTGTTTTCTAATTTAACTCCTGCTTACAGTTCGTTTAATACATTTCGTCCGACCGGGTGATAAGGATGGCGAAGAGAAGTGTGCTCCGAATTGCACACTCACCCACAGATCGTTCATGCCGTATGGAAGATCTTTGAAAAACATATCTCTGCGCTCCATTTTTTGGCAGAATTCCACTTCCATCCGAGCGGAATTTTCTAAAGCCAAAACTCAGAACCAAAGCGTCTGAGTGGAAAGCCATAACGTTTCGCTCGCAGGCAGGAAGGCAGGCAGGCACGCAGGCCACACTGCGCTGCGGTGCTCAAAGAGTTGAATTTATAATTGAATCGATAAAATGTTCAATATCCGCTTCCATGGAAATGAGGCGAGTTTTTTCGTTCGTTCTATCTTTCTTTGGAATTTGACGATGGAAGAGCTCAATCGAAATTACCTGATCGGAGAAGGATTAGGCGTCCGAGCGTGTCTTTTGAATGGTAAGGAACCTACCGCCGGCGGCGGCGCGGCGTATTGGGTTAGTGAACTCTACCGAAACCTAGCGGAAGCAATCAACGATTTTATATCCGGAGCCCCCTTCCCCCCTGGTCGGTCTTTTGAAAAGTGAATCGTACTGAATGGATGAGAATTATAATTACGGAGATGTTATTGCATGGTTGGAATAAATTGACTGCGTTAGGTATTTGTGAATCTAATTTGTAATGTAAAGCGGAATTGTTTTTGCTGGATTTGAAAGTCAAATAGTGGGCCGGATAGAATTTTTTTTTCATAATTTTGGGTTTAGATTTTTACATTGTCATTACATTACACCTAGCTGGCAAGAGAACTGATAGCCCAAGTAACAATTTAGGTTTTATTAAATTCTTAAGGTGACATTTAAGATGAAAATTGGCCTTAAAAACCTCCATAAGAATGCGATAAAATTCACATTGTTACTTGGGAGTTCATATATAAAAAGAGAAAAGAGCAGTGATCCTAGATTGCTCCCCTGTGGTACGCCAGAGAAGTCGCGATCTTCACACTCAGCCTGCGGTGTGCTAGGTACGATTGTAACTATATGTAAAAGAACGCGGAAACTCCCAGCTTCTCAAGTCTTGCAAGGAGGATACTGTGATCCACTCGATCAAATGCTGCTTTTAGGTCCGTGTATCACCGCGAGGTCGAACGTTTAGGATAAAACCCATGCTAGCCAGAAAAAATGTAGTGTTGACAGCTGGCACACAAAACGTCGTTCACGATTATTACGAGCACTTTCATAACGAGCTCAAGCGCTTCAAGCTTCAAGCGAGCTGGGTCATAACGATGTAATCCATCAATAGTGTTCAATGTTGCGTTTATGCCCGTTCTTGTGTACAGAGAACATAACTGAATATTTTCATAGGGCTGGGAACTTGGGCATGAGATGGTAGCAGTTGTTTGGAGTTCTGACACTAGTCTTTGGATTCAAAGATCGAGTATGTACAGAAAACGTTCAATGGGTATGAAATTCGAGCTCTTCCTTGGACGGATCCAGTTGAGCGGTAATGAATACAGGTGAATGCATGGATGACATGGATACATTACAAAAAGAAGGGACGATATTTGTGCCATATTTATTACTTAACTAGTTGATTGCCCGATCTTACGCGGGTTCAGCCACCTATTATTGTGACGAAAATTCTCATAATGCAAGAAAGCAAAGCAAAGTTTTGGGCTTAAACGGGTTTATCGACAGACTTCGTACTCTGCTAGACAATTACGGGGCTAGTGCAATGGCCCTACTGACACTGTCTAGCACCGCCCAACCGAGATAAAAATACGACGACTGGCTTGTTAGTCCAGTATCGTATCTCGAAGCTAACTAGGTGGTTGATGGGTCAAAATCCAAGAAACAAAAGCCTCTTTCTTTATTTCAATTTGTCTACCCTTTGTCAGCATCCCCCTCCTGTTGCCCCCAACTACAGTAAATCTGTCATCTTTTCGATAACCCCTATAAAGCGAGACAAAACCTTTTTTACGTTTTTGAATCTTCCCCTTGTCAATGGCCACCCTATTCCCCCTTTCAGAAATCCCCTCTTGTCGTTCAATCACTGATAGCGTTCTAAGAGAAATGCACCTCTTGACCTAGTTGAACCTTCTTCCTCTCTAGTAAGAGATCGCGTCCCCTTTTTGTCAAACACCCCCTGCGTTCCCATCTACATACCCCCCCTCCACCTTCTGCTCTCCTAGCCACTCGCACAACCGCAATCGATCTAAGTACAAAAGAAGCGCAACACCTTTTTGTTTATTTGGACCTCCCCCGCTAGTTGAGGATCCCCCTAATTCTTTTATGTTAAGGAACATATGTGCCAAGTTTGATGAAAAATTGACTCCTTCCTAGTCAGCTCTCCCTTCTGTCACTTAACCAATTATGTATGTGTTTACCCTCTGAAAATCCCTATAACGGAAGACAAACCGAACCTTTTTTTTCATACATCCCACCATGGGCTTCACCCCTGTAACTATCCTGTAACTATTCGGAGGCGCATAATTCGCTGCTTTCATGACCATGGATGGAAGGTAGCTCAATGTGTGACGCCGTAATGAATGCTTTATATTTGGGAGGAAGAAAAGCTACCGGAGGAATGGATGGAAGGAGTGGTTTGCCCCAACTACAAAAACAGTAATCGGCTCGACTGCAGCAACTATCGCGGCATATCACACGCCGCGTACAAGCAACTCTTATAGATCATGCTACGCTAGTTGTTACCTATAGCACAGGGCTCTGTAAGGAATTACCACGCGGGCTTTATTTCTAGCGGAAATACCGGGAGAACAACGTGCCCATGCCCACGCATCACATCTTTATTCATTTCAAAGCAGCATACGATATAGTCGATCGAGATCAGCTATGGCAACTATTACACGAACACGGGATCCGGATAAATTGACGCGGCTGATCGGAGCTACATTGGAACGAGAGTGTGCAATGGAACACTCAGGAACACTCTCGAGTCCCGTCGAGACGCGAGCCGGCTTATTCTGCATGTTATTCAACATCGCTCTTGAGGGGGTGATCCGGAGAGCGTGCATCGAAACAAGAGACACGATTTTCACCAAGGGTAGCCATCTACTAGGCTTCGCAGATGACTTTGATATCATAGCTATGAGCTTTGCGACGGCGGAAGCAATCTACGCCAGACTGAAAGCGGGCTGAAAATAAATGCATCGAAGACCAAACCAAACCAAACATGAAAGGAAGATGCTCAAAGGAAACAAACGCACAACTCTCACTCTAGCAACCGTTGACGGCGACGAACTAGAAGTGATAAATGTAGTAAGGAGATCCAGCGACGCATTCAAGCGGCAAAATGTTACGATCAAGAAGCATACCTACATACAAACCCCTAATTAGACCAATAGTTTCTTTAGATTTAAAGCCGAGACGCCGCTTACGGAGGACATACGCGCCCTTGCCGTGTTTGAGCGGAGGGTACTACGGACGGTATTTAGCGGAGTACAAACTTAAAGCGGAGAGTGGTAGAAGTGTATGAATCACGAGCAACAGGCACTGCTTGGAGAGATTCCCATTGTACACGATCTGGCGAAAGTCGGTAGACTACGATGAGCTGGACATGTCGTAAGGATGCCGGGAGGGAGTGCGATGAAAACAGTTCTCTTCAACAACCCCACTTAAAAATGCATAACCTGTTTTCGAGTAAAATCCAGAGAGCCACAATAATTCATGAGGGATTCTTATTGCGGATTATCGTGTAACCCCAATCGACCTACCGTAAACGCAGGTAATTCCGATCAGTTCCTAATTCCGACTGTTCCGTGATCGTCGTAAGGGGGGCCGGTTACCAACGGGACTGTGATATTATTATGCAATATGTGACCAAGTGTTGCGATTTGCACACCACCGCCAGCGGCGGTGGCTGCGAACGGACTGAACTCAAGACTCACGTTTATTGCCCTATTTATAGGTACATCGTTCGATAAAAGCTTATTGTCACTATATCTAGCCAGAACAACAATGAGACAAAGCGCTATTGTTGTTCTACTAGATGTGAAGGTCAACGCGGTCATATTGCGGCTTTGTGCCGCAACACCGACCAATCGATAAAAGTAGCCAGTTTTTAACAGATTGAATAAAAATTCATAGTTCATGGGCAAGTTTTAGTTTAAGTTGGTTTTTGATTCAATATTCTAAAAATTGCCTACTTTATTTAGTTAAGGGATCGGAATTAGGGGCTGATCGGAATTACCTGCGTTCATGGCATTTAACAAGCCTAGTGTTGACTATGCCGGTCCATTCATTTTAAAGGTGGGCCGTGGTAAAACCAGAATAAAGTCCTACGTAAGCTTGTTTGTCTGTCACAACGGTTGTCCTCTTGGAATTACTGTCACTATCTACTGTAGGTTTTCTTGCGGCTCTTCATCGTTTCATCGGTCGTCGAGGAAATCCATCGGAAATGTATTATGCTAATTTCCGAAGAGCTTAATTTAGGGTATTGTTGAATTCACAGATTCTTGATAAGAAGATCGACCAATTTTAGCCAGTCTAGAGGTATTTCCTGGCACTTCAGCCCTCATAAGGTTGCACACCAGGGTGGACTCTGGGAGACCAGCGTCATTTGTATGAAAACTCATTTCCACAACCTGAAATTGAAGAAAAGAAGAAAACTTTTTCCAAATTGTATTCTACTATTTATATTCATTCCCGACAGATACGTATTTCGCCTACGACTTGCAGGTTTCATCAGTGTATGTTTTCGAAGACGAACACTGATGAAACCTGCAAGTCGTAAGCGAAAAAATATAAAAGTGAGCGTGAGTATGTTTGTATGTTTGTATATATGTTCCACCATAACTCCAGAACGCCTTGACCGATATCCACCAAACTTGGCACACATATTCTTAGATATAAGGGAATCAGTACTGGGGGGTTGATAAGAGGGGGAGGACATAACTCCGAAATGCCTGGACGGATCTTCACCAAACTTGGAATTCATACTTCTGGACACAAGAGAATCAGCACCTGGGAAGTTGACAAAAGGGAGAATCCCTAACAAGGCGGGGAGAGATCTAAATAAGTAAAAAAGGTTACATTTAAACGGATTGCAGTTGTGCAACTGATTTTGAGAAAAGAGGGGCGCTCCACCGAGGAGGAATATATGGCAAATAAACTTTTGTTTCGTTTCCATTACAGCGATTTTCATTGAGCAGACCGATGCATGATTAGCTACGTATTATCGCAAATATCTTTTAACAAATTCGAAATCGTAACTAAAGGTGGATAAAGTGGGACAAAGTTGATTTTCTGTCGCATATAATGATAATAACTGACATACATACTATTTTCAGCACAAAATCGTATAGCAGTACGGAGCGAGTTGCGCTTAATCGGACATTATCGTATATAAATACTTATATAGTCGTAACGCTTATAATTATTCGTAATCTCGTATATCGCCTCCAAAATAGTACGGATATGCCAACTTTGCGCATCAAATACTATTTATTAACATGTATATCTGTACGACATAAAGACATAAAGATTATCATCGGAGATACAAATGCACAGGTCGGACGTGAAGAGTTCTTTCGTCCCGTTATTGGTAGAGAAAGCCTTCATCCTACCACAAACGACAATGGCCTGAGGCTAATCAACTTCGCTGCCGCCAGAGAAATGGTTATCTGTAGTTCCCATTTTGCACGATGGAACATTCGGAAGCACACCTGAAAACACCCTAATGGAGAAGCCGGCTCCCAGATCGACCACGTTCTGGTTGATGGCCTGCACTTTTCTGATGTCGCAGATTTGCGCTCCTTCCGGGGACCAAATGTTGACTCGGACCACTATCTCGTAGTAAGCAAGATCCGCGCCCGGTTGTCCAACGTATTCAAATCGAAACCAACCAGGAAGATACGACTGAACATTCGGCGGTTATCAGCGGAGGGAGTTGCTGCAGAGTACTCTCGGAAGACTGATGAGGGGATCGGCGAACATCTCGGAGAGAACCTGAACGAACAGTGGAGACACATCCACGACGCGATCAGTACTACAGCGCGGGAAGTGTTGGGTACTTCTCCTCTGTTGGGTACTCTTACCACTGCGTCCATTATTTTGAACTATTGTGGTATGCCCCGTTTTATTATTATACTATACGCTTCAAGCTTACCTATCACTTATTGAGGAAGTGACAGGCTGGTAGCTGGAGCGAGACATGTGCCAATCAGGGATGACTAGGTTTATGAACCTAGTATCCTGATAGGCGACGCCAATCAGATCTCCCCGTTTTGAGATACTGCAGTCTGCGTACTATTTGTGCTCCACGATAGCAGAGCAAGTGTTCCGAAGTTAAATATCATCTTGTATGAAACTGAGATTCCGAAAATGATATTTACTCGGAAAATGTCCTGTCACAAGACCGGTAAGCTTGCTGAGATCTCTCTTATTGAGACTCAGCAACTTTTGAGTAACCTAGGGGTGGATACTAGACGTTATATATTCTTTATAAATTGTTTGAGCGATTGTACAGCCATCCTACTGGCCATAACTGTTCGGCTCTCCTTTTGTTTCAGCCCACCCTCCAGCACACAGTCTAAGATCAGGCAGAGTGAATCTCGACCCGTGAGTAGAGAGTAGGAACCACATATTCGTTTGTCGACTCACAACGAGTCGACGTGTTGAGGATAGACGAGGATCAGGACTGAACCTCTGCTAGCGCATCGTTCAAGTCCTGCTCCTCCTCTACTCTCCTCTCCGCCTCATTCGTTTCTTTGTTTTTCGGCAGAGAGAGCTTGCACGGTAAGAAATCGTCCACTGCATCAGTGACCGGCTTGATGCAGCAAGGGCAAATTGCTGTGGAGGGCGCCCTGGTACTCCACAGGCTCCGTTGCGGCGAGAGAATTTATAGAACCCCCTCCACCATTCATCCCTCGGCACGGGTCGCGTCACACCTTGGATTAGGGGTTTATCCATTCAAATTTTTACGTAATAGCCATAGATAACAGCTATTACAACCATCTCCTTTAGGGGCTTTGGACCCTCTGCTTTGGTTCCTGGGAGTCAAGAGAACCGTCCTGCAGGCGGAGAGTTTACACTTCAGCTTTCGCATTAGTGCCCCCTTCTCTGTCCGCATACGACCCTAGTTTTCACCGGTTGTCCGATTTCCACTAAGGAACGTATTCCGGATGGTACCACGAGGAGGTCGAGATAGGAGTTGCTGAATAAGAGGCTGTGGAACCTCTCGGTGGTTCTGGAGCGCATTATTCAGCCATTTACCATCCAAGTGTTGGGTACTACTGCTGCAATCACTTCCAGTGAGTGGTTTAACGCAGAGTGCCAGCGAGTGACTGATGATAAGAATCGAGCCAGAAGTCACATTTTGGCTGCAACTGTGACACGCCAGAGCAGAGAGAGGTACCGAGATGCTAGAGCTGCCGAAAAGAGACTTCACCGTCGTAAGAAATGACAGCACTGGGATCGCGTTCTTGCGGAAGCGGAGAATAGCTTCGAGAGGCACGATACGAGAAGCTTCTTTAATATGATCAACGGAATCAGGAACCGGACCGTGCCAACTCCTGTCATGTGCAACGACCGAGAGACCGGAGGTGACTAGGTGTTGGAAACAATATTTCGATGCATTGTTGAATGGTGAACAAGATGGCACTGTCGACAGAAACAGGATAACGATTGAGGATGATGGACAAGCTGTGGATCCATCAACTTTGGACGAGGTTAGGAAAGCAGCGAGAGAGCTAAAAAACGGCAAAGCAGCTGGAAAGGACAGCCTCCCCGCCGAACTTTTGAAAGTCGGGAGCGAACGGCTATATTGTGCAATCCATCAGGTTATACTAAAGGTATGGACTGAGGAGGAATTACCTACGGACTGGTTGGAAGGTCTCATATGCCCAATTTACAAAAAGGGCCATCGACTCGAATGCAGAAATTATCGAGGTATTACTCTCCTCAATTCTGCATACAAAATTCGCTCCCGCATCCTGTTTCTCAGACTGACGTTGCAGGAAACCTTTGTTGGCGAATACCAGTGCGGTTTTCGAGAGGGACGTTCCACGACGGACCAAATGTTCACCTTGCGACAGATCTTCGATAAATTCCGGGAATTCAACTTGCATACTCATCATTTGTTTATAGACTTTAAGGCGGCGTACGATTCAGTTAAACGAAACGAACTGTGACAGATTATGCTTTAACATGGTTTTCCAACAAAACTGATTAGGCTGATACGTGCTACCCTTGATGGTTCAAAATCAAGCGTTAGGATAGCGGGAGAGACATCGGACTCGTTTGTGACGTTAGATGGTTTGAAGCAAGGTGACGGGCTATCGAATTTGCTATTCAACATTGCATTGGAAGGTGCTATTCGAAGGGCAGGCGTGCAGAGAAGCGGTACCATCATCACGAAATCTCATATGCTCCTAGGGTTCGCGGACGACATCGATATCATCGGTGTTAACCGTAGAGCGGTGGAAGAAGCGTACACGCATCTTAAGGAGGAAGCTACGAGGATAGGACTTATCATAAATTCTACCAAAACAAAGTATATGGTGGCTGGTAGAGAGCGTGGAAGCCCTTCGGGTGTAGGAACTGCCGTGGTGATAGTTGGAGATACTTTTGAAGTGGTCGACGAATGTATTTACTTTGGCACGTTAGTGACATGTGACAACGATGTGAGCCGTGAAGTAAAAGGACGGATAGCGGCTGCCAACAGGGCCTTCTACGGAAAATGTAGCCAGCTGAGGTACCGTAGCCTATAACTTCGTACAAAACTCGCGCTCTACAAGACGCCAATTTTCCCGGTGGTACTCTACGGCCACGAAGCGTGGACGTTGAAAGAGAGCGACCGATGAGCTCTTGGCGTTAACGGATTAACGGATGATCCTTTTCACTACAAAGCCCTAAGTTATGGTCATTTTTTGATCGGATGGGAATTAATTGCAATAAATGAGCCTCAGTATATCGATGTAAAAGAGACCGCGCTTTCCCGGTACCAGTTGGTGCAAAAGAGCTCAACCTTGGTCATATTATTGAAACGTAACCTGGTAAGGATGGACGTTTCTGTGTGGTCACAGTCCGAACTACTGCTAGTACCTATCGCAGACTGACGATAGAAATTTCAGTACTTCCAATCCGATGACCATCATGAGGTGCCTACCATGTCTCAATAACGAAAGAATGTTCAACGAAAATTAATGTATTCAGTTTAGCGTGTAAGACATTTTTGACAAAACCTTGTATTTTGATAGGAATGCACCCCTCCGTATCTTGTCAAAAGAATAATCTTTAGTTATTTGCAATTCATAGCGAAGATCAGACGTGAAACAATATTAAGTGTTTTTTAATACAGTCCACGAGTACTTTTTTCTACTGACTATCCGAAGGATACCCACTATTTTAAATTTGGCAAAATATATTACAAAAACTATCCATTAATTATGATATGGAGCACGCGGAACCTCCGGGCAAACGATTACCACGAGACGCATTCGGTAGACTGGTTTCGGAAAAATGTTTTTGCATCGAGTGGGGCAAGAAAGCAAACGATGCTAAACTTCGGTACAAAAACAAATACTCTGAACCTGAGCACTTCAACACTGATAGCGAATGCTGAGATCAATAATTTGCCATGGTAAGCGATCAGAAAGTATTTAAATTACCAAACAGTCATAGACCGAATAGTTTGAAAACGATATTTGGTCAACTATTTGATGTTCTTCCTGCGTGTTTCAGCACATGGTTAATTGGTTGGACAAACGTTGAAAGTCATTCTTCGATTGTTGGGAATGTTGCACTCCGTAGCTGCTAGTTTTGATGACTTTTTATCTTATCTTAGAAACATCAGGACCACGTCAGTGCCTGAAGTATGGATTTACACTATTCCTTCAAGAACATTCCTAAATATTTTAAGGTTCGTCTAAAAATGATTTGCACATTATTTAAAGGATTTTCAAATACTCTAATGGGATGAATATAATTAAAAGATCAAAAATAATCTTCTCTTATACCAAGTATTCAAGCACTATATTTTTCCTCGAAAATGCCTAATATTTTACAATCGCGTATTCAATATTATATATATACATTCAATTTAGTAGATATAATAGTGCAAATCGAAGCCTCGAGACCGTGTATAGTGTTTACCATCCAACATCCAATGTCACAGCCGCCCACAATAATAGGATTGCTTTTTGTCTATGCTTCGTACAGCAGCCCCTACCCACCAGCCAGCACCATAAATAATTGATGTTAATTCTGAGACCAATTTATGGAGCCTCCATCTGTGGAGTTTTGCACACCCAAGCACCGGCATGCGGGCAGGGAAAGCAAACAGGCAGACTGGCATGAGGTTCGCCGACAAACACCACCACCACCGGTCCTCGGTTCCGGGGTGGCCGTGGCACGCTTTGAAGCTAAGCTGTGGAGTCTGTTTTTCGCACACACACAGGGGGGCTGGGCTTGACAGTCGGTTGAGTTTGATTGAATTGCAATTGCTTTCGGCTGCTGATTGAAAAATATCTTTGATTCGGGAATGTGCCTGTGCTGTGCCGCTGTAAACAACCGCCCGGCTGCTCAAATGATGATTGTCTGTGGTTTCGAAAATACGTAGTGTCTGCACAATTGGCGGAATCGAAACGGTCGGAATAGGAATTCTGTGTTTTTTTTTCGCTCGGAAGGCAGAGAGCCCTACGTTGTTTGGGTATCGAAAATTAGTTACTTGGAAAAGCAATCGTATCGACTGCTGGAAATGTAAGAAATAACATGCCTCTGTGGTAAAATCAATTTGGAAAAATCTATAAACCTTTAAAGAACATTGAATCTGAAATGTTCTGAGACAATATTGAATGTTGCAAAACTCAACATAATCAAATGTGATGCACCATAAAACCGTTCGTTGAGTAAATCCTTTTGACATTGCAGACTCAGCACACTCACTTAATCAAAAAATGAAGCAAACAATAAAAGTACTCATAATTCAGTCTTCCCAATTCAGTCCTGCTATCGACGTAGCATGAGCTGAGGTGCCTACTGATTGTTCGATTGTGTGTAGGACACACATTCTAGGCATCGTTTCTTGACTTTGAAAATGAGACGGGTTTTTGGCTGTCACGTACGATCCATTCACTATTTCCTGGCCAAGCATCCCTCCCAGTCCCAACCGGCTGACGTTTCTAAGAGGCCACATACACATGCCAGAGCAATCACCGCACGCAGAAAGATGAAGCACATTCTGATGACTGCCTTCCCCCTTCGCATGGACAAATACGTCGGCAGTGCCGGAAGAAAGCGGAAAAAGTAGTTTCATTTTTCACTACTGAAGAGCTTGGAAATGATCCGAGCAACTGATGCCGCCGCTTCCTTTGCCAGTCTATTGCACCTAACATGAGCCTGAGCAGCTCTATGAATCCATTCCGTGGGAGTCAGGACTGACGAAGGAAATAGTTGCAATCCTACGTTGAGGATGTCTCATATTTCTTTTAACTTTTCCTGTATGTTGTGGTATTCCCTGCTACCGGAGCGTGGCATTTCGTGGAAATTTTTGCTAACAAAGTTGAGAAAAAAGTTATGCACAATGGAGCGCAAAAAGCATCGCAAAATACCAACCACCCTGACGTCACAGAAACTGCTAAATCCTGAAATCCTGCACACTAACCGGGTAGTCAACCGGCTGACTTGACTCATTGAGGCATTAGTTTTTGTGCAAACGGTGGAAATGCGGGTGCACTCATCGAAACTTTTATAGCAGATAATTCATTCTGTCTTGGCTCGTGTCAATTTTCAGCTGCATCATTTCTCCCGATGGCAATGCCCGTCGCCATGCTGTTGGTCCCGCTCGACGACGTAGTGTCTATAGGAGTAGAGCGCACCCACCGGAAGCCAACTCGGCCAGACCCGGGGCGGCTGGATTCGGTTCGGTTCGCCATTCCGCCCGTGCACCGAGCACCGAAGCAAATGGAGTTGAAATGTTACGGACTGTTGAATCACTGACCAGCCAAATTGAAATGTCAGCTCGTTTTACTTGTTGTTGTTTCTGCGGGTTGTTGGTAATTTGTGAGCTATTTCACTTCTGGCTTTTTCCTGCTCTTCCGGCGAAGTGCTATCAATGGAGGATTTAAAAGCGACAAATGAAAGCAGCTCGGTATCGTAACCCTAGTTTGAAAGAGACACAATCTGCTGCGGAATATTCAATCTGCGCTTTTACTTGGTCGTTGGATGACGAATGTTGGTGCTATTGAATTTGTAGTTTGAACAGATTTCTTACTTCGATTTTAAGTAGGTAGAATATTGAAGACAGTTAAAATCTTCTTGTATTCTTGATACAAAGTATTCCACATCAATTATATATAAGCTCCGACAAACTGTGACACAAAAATTATCGACCTGAGAGACCTATATCTTGCAAGTGTCACATCCACTGCTACCGAAAAGTTTTGGCTTTATTGGTCGAAATTAAATCCATTGATATCCAGTGATGACGTGAAGGCGATCGATCCCGCTGCCTGAACGCCGCCGAACCAAGCAACGTTGTTCGCTTAGTTTCCAAAGGAAAAGATGTCTTGAATTTGTCGTTTGAGTTTTTTAAAATTGGCCTCGATATTGGCCTACTGCTTTACTGTTCCGTGAGTTTATTGATCAGTCAAAAAACTTGGACTCGCACATGGAATTCCATTAACTGTTTGCAGCTGTTCGGTGAAAGGTTCAACGTTTTTCACTGCGACCGTAATAGTGATGAGAGGAGCTTTGGAGGTGATCGCTGTCGCCCGGCAGCGTGTCCTTGCGTTGCCCTCACGTCAGTACAAGCTAGTAGATCAGAGCAAGTTTGTATTACCGCGAACATTCGTGGGTTGAAAATTGTATTTGGCGCTGTGTACATTCCTCCCGACAAAAGCCAGGATCCTGTTGTTATCGAATCGCACGTTTCTTCTATTCGTGAGTTGTGTGAAAATTTAAATTTAAAATTTCCACCAGACGATAAAGCTATCAATTTCAAGAAACTCTTGTTCGATAAATCTAAAACCAAGCTTTCCCAGTCAAAACTATAATGCACACGTTTTTTTTGGTTTTGATCAATTGCAATAAAGGGAGCAATACAGCGATATGAGGCATGGAGGATGCTGCTGTCATAGTGTTTCCTGAATTTTAGTTCGTTATCTAATAGGGCTCCAAAATCTTTGACATATTGTGCACGGAGGAGGCTCTTTCCGAAAATAGTCTATTTATATAATAGGCTGACGTGTGTACCGAAAACCAGGTCTCTGACAGGCCGTCATAAGAGGCTTATCGGTAACTAAAAACAGGTCCCTGACAGGACGTCACGCTTTAGTAGCAATGGGTTGTATTCTCAGTCACATCACTGGTCGACTGCTGGACTGTTCGATTGCTCAACTGGTTGACTAGACCGCTCGACTGGACTGGTCGATTAGACTGCTTGACTCAACTGCTTGATTGGACAGATCTACTTGACTGCTTGACTGAACAGCTCGACTTAACTGCTCGAGTGGACTACTCGACTTAACTACTCGATTCGACTGCTTGACACATTTGCTTGACTTACTACTCGACTCGACGTGCAGTCAACTTAACTGCACGATATAACTGCTCGACTAGACTGTTCGATTCGACTGCTCGCCCGGACTGCTCATCTCAACTGGACTACTCGACTCAACTGCTTGACTCGACTGCTCGACTCAACTGCTCGACCAGATTGCTTGACTGAACAGCTTGATTTAACTGCTCGACTAGACTGCTCGATTTGACTGCTCGGCTTGACTGTTCGACTCGGCTACTCGACCCAACTACTTGACTCGATTTTCAGTTTCCGGCTATGACTCTTTTATGTACAACATCTTAGAGCTATTTTCAGCAAAATTCTGACTTCGAGAAAAACGGATTCAAAGTTTGCAGCATTCAAAATCATCTTCTAACTCGGGCTGTTTGCAACATTTATGTAGTCTGATCAGAGTAAAATCGGTGGGCAAAAAAATAATTTCAAAAGTTTTTGTCACCCCCCCCCCCCTTGGAAATTGGCTTGAAAAGTCGTGGGGCAAAAAAATAATTTGAGTTAATTTTTTTTCAAAAAATCAATTGTCTGTGGGTTCTACAGACTGAAAAACTCGAAAAATGAGTGTACGAGTTGACTTAATGCTTCTAGTACGAAACAGAAATGGAAATTCAATCAACGGAATTTTTTTTTTCATGATTTAAAAAATCTGTTTTTTGAAAATACCGCCTCCGCCCCCCTTCTTTAGTTGTCTAGCATCGGAAGGACAAAAAATTAACTGCCTAAGGCCATTACAAATATTTTATAAAGTTTTTGTCCTTCCGGAGTTCGGCCACTGAAGGGAGGGGGGGCGAAAAAAAAACGAAGTGAATTTTTTAACCGTGCAAAAAAAAAACATGGATTTTAGGAATTTTTATTTAAGGTTTAAACGTGAAAACCGAATCTATTCTTGCTTATAATATATACGTTATTATTTTGTATGCAAAAATATACGAAAACCGACAAAAACGAAGGAAAATTTTTTTGGACGATTTTCGGAAATACCATTGTTCGAATTTCCATTTCTGTTTCGTGCTAGAAGCGTTAATTCAACTCGGAGACTCATTTTTCGAGTTTTTCAGACTGTGGAGCCCACATACAATTGATTTTATAAAAAGAAATTTGACTCATATCCTACAAATTATTTTTTTGCCCCCCGATTTTTCTAGCCAATTTCCAAGGGGGGAGGGGGGGGGGGGTGACAAAAACTTTAAATATGATTTGCAATGGCCTAACTGTTTCTAAAATTTTGCGACTTGGTCCGGTTGATTTAACACCGACCATATGATATCGCGACAAGCAATCGAGTTGAGCAGGCGAGTCGCGCAGTTTAATTGAGCAGCCTAGTCAAGCACTTGCGTCGAGCAGTCGAATCGAATGGTTTAGTCAAGCAATCGGATCAAGCGGTCAAGTCGAAAAGTTGAGTCGAGCAGTTCATTCGAGCAGTTGAGTCAAGCAGTTGAACCGAGCAGTTGAGTCGAGTAGTCCAGTCGAGCAGTTTATACGAGCAGTAGAGCCGAATAGTCCAGTCGAGCAGTTGAATCGAGCAGTTAAATCAAGCTGTTCTAATCAAACAGAAGTCAAGCAGTTGAGGCGAGCAGTTTAGTCCAGTAGCCCAGTCGAGCAGTTGAATCGAGCAGTTAAGTCGAGCTATCGAATCAGACAGTTGAGTCTAACAATCGGGTTGAGTGGCTAAGTCGAGCAGTCTAGTCGAGCTGTTGAATCAAGCTATCAGTTGAATCGAATAGTCAAATTGAGTAGTCTCGTCGAGAAGTTGAATCGAGTAATCGGGTTGAGCAGTTGAGTCGAGCAGCCGATTCGAATAGTCCAATCGAGTAGTTGAGTCAAGCAGTTCTTTCGAGCAGTCGAGTCGGGCAATTGAGTTGAGTAGTCCAGTCGAACAGTGCAATCAAGCAGTTGAGTCGAGCAGTTGAGCCGAGCGTCGAATCGGGCGTCAAATCGAAAAGTTCAATCGTGCAGTTAAGTCGAGCAGTCGGGTCGAGCAGTATGTCAAGCAAATGTGTCAAGCAGTCGAATCGAGTAGTCCACTCGAGCAGTTAATTCAAGCTGTTCAGTCAAGCAGTCAAGTCCATCTGTCCAATCAAGCAGTTAAGTCGAGCAGTCGAATCGAACAGTTCAGTCGAGCAGTTCAGTTAAGCGGTACAGTCGAGCAATCAAATCGAGCAGTCTGATCGACCAGTTGAGCAATCGGGCAGTCCAGCAGCCAACCAATAAGGTGACTGAGAATACAACCCATTGCTATGAAAGCATCACGTCCTGTCAGGGACCTGTTTTTAGTTACCGATAAGCCTCTTATGACGTTCTGTCATAGACCTGGTTACGGTACAGACATAAGCCTCTCATATAAATAGATTTGTCAATACCTCACAGCATGCAGTTTGTTGCACACTAGTCAATAAAAAAGGCCAAAACCAAAGGCCGAAACGTCAGGCAGTATAAAAAAACCGTTTTCAATATAAAACTGACTGGAAAGCCGAAAATCCGCAATATCCGTGATTTTAACAGCCTAGTCAATAAAAGTATTCAAGTATTCCTGCCGATCCACACAACCGCTTTGGCACATGATGACTTTGAAGATTTGTATTGTCAGCATTAAACAGTCGACAACCAAGTGGTAGCGGGTCCAGGTTACTGCTTTGTGGGACTCTAGATCGGTTGGAAAAGCAGTTGGAAACAGTAGATCCGACTTTGACACACAAACTTCGACTAGTTAAGTAACATCTAAGCCACACGGAAAGAAATCCGATTCCGGTACCATGAATAAAATCATAAAATCATAAAGTTTGAATTGCTATCCGATCATGGCTGAACTGCCATATGGCCTGATATATATCAGGCAGCACAAAATCATGAATAATATTCCTGATCTTGCGGTGTGTTGTACTGCAAGAACATTCAGTTCATTTTTCACGGTGTATTTTCATAAAGCATTAGCATTAAACCTAAAATTATGAGTCATTTAGCACATTTTGGAGATCAAATTTCTATCCGTCTGCCAAAATACCTAGTCGCTCCAATTAGGCTAACTGTATTCCGTGGTCTAGACACGGTCGAAAGCTGCTTTCAGGCCAAAATAGATAGTGCAGTCCATGCTTTACATACAGTGAGCCTCAATATGGCCTCCATTACTGCAATCATTGATCGAACATTGCATATCCCAAATAAACTTCCGTAGAGCCAGCCCACAGTGATCCAAAAGGGCGAAAACCGAAACTTTTTTCCTAGTATCTTTTGTTTACATTTTATCATTTATGGTCTTCAGTACTTTTGTTTCTATGAATATCCCCCTTAATCTAAAACTGTCAAAAGTTAGTCATCGCTTACTATAATGAAAATAAAAAAAATAACTTTTTCGTGTTAGAAAAAATAGGCATAGTTTCTTCGGCAAAGTTGTAAATATTGTGAAAACAAGCAACTTTGTTGAAGAAATAAAATTTCTATCTTTATCGAGTGCTGAACTATAAGGCATATTATATCTCACTATAGTTGATTTTTTCGGTAAAAATAAAGACTATGATGCTTTCAGCGGACGTTTCGACTTACTATCCTTCAGTCATTGACTACGCCTAAAACATATATAACATTTATTTAGCTATTTCACACAAATTAATTTTAAACAGTTTTCTATCGTCAACACAAACTTACATTAAACATCTATTCTCACTGCGTCGTCCTCTATAACTATTACTAAGCTATCGTTTTTTCTTGTCTTCTAATTGTCGCAGTCACATTCTTCCATGCTGTTCTTTTTCAATGGTAAACTCCAGCCTTTCATGGAACGCATTAAATGTTTCCAAGATTGCTTGAATGTGTTTCTCCTTTGCGATGCACAGGCAGTTAAAAACCCGAATAGCGGAACATAGAAATGACACTAGAAAATCAGAAGCTAGGACAGGTTTAACGCTACATATTATACAAGAACGGAACGGAGGGGAAAGCGTGGAAGGTTGAAGGTAGCTACGCTTAACAAGTTGTCGTTGTGATTTCAACCTTTTGTCCAATGCAGGAAGGTGCATGGCTCGAACCAAGCTATAATCAAAGATTATAACCGGATTTGAACTCACAACACTCGCCAGGGCGTGTGGCTCGCTGGTACCCGTGTACCTTTGAACCATAGAGGCGCTTGTTTTGAGTTGTGTAGTTTTCCTGTTTTTTTTTTTTTGTGCCCGTAGAATATTGTGCTAGATTGATGTCATCTTCGTTGTTTACATTATTTGCGCTGCTAACACAAATAAACGGTACGTTTCTCCACACCTTTACTACTGCTCATCGAACTCAAATGGTACAGCAGTGATGCTAAATGGTCATTGATGTCGCGAACACACGCACGGAAGTAAATGCAAATTAGCGGTTTCTGCCAAAGTGTATTGAAGAGAAATTCAGTAAATGATTATGTATTGACCGAAATAGCTACCAAGAATTCGAATTCAAAGTCAAAGTCTACGATGATATACCTTTTAAAATGTCAATACAATTTGAGTGTCAGCAACGAAGTAAGCTATCCAAAAATAATAAGGAGTGATATACATTTTATTGGGTTTATATCAATTCGTTAATACTACCGACAGGGTTTTAAGCTTGCAATTGAACGATGTAGAAGAATAAAATTAAGGAGCAGACAAAAAAAAATTGATAAAACCTGGTTTTATTGTTAACAGGTACATTACACATTAAAAGTTTATATCATTTGTCTTAATACGATGAATGCGGAATGATTAATATAGAATTGCGGTCATTATAAAATTTTACCTCTTGGAAAATTCCAGTTACAAATTGTTATTGTCGAATAAAGACAGCACCAAAAATCTGGCAACTCTGCACGTCATACCATATTGATTTGCAAGTACGCGCACACCGCTTTGTTCGGGCTTATTTATTTCATGAGTTTAAACCAAAAAACGGGCAACAAACGGCGTAATGCGTCAAAAAACGAATTCTGAGAATTGCTCTGGCTGCAAACTCTCAATTTCTACACGATGAACTTGCTGACGCTAATGTAAGTATAAAAATTAGATGCATTCATACCATAACCTCACTTTCATCTCCTCGAGCGAAATCCACCCGGTTGACACAGAGGTCTCGGTTTAGCAGTTGACGGTTGACTCTAACAACGCTTTGGCCTATGATGACCATGCAAATCCGAATGATGCTCCCGAGCAGTCAATTGAAAAATGTATAATTTCATTTTTGATTGTAGTATTCTAGTATTTTATTTTTTCAATTTTAGTATGTTCCTGAGGATTAGAAACGGAGATAACATGTTTAAAAAAGAAAATTTTGAAGCTCAAAGCGAAGAGGCATGACCTCGAGTTGTTTAACGCAAAACTTCAAAGCTCTCGTATCGAAACCGTTGCCTACAAAAAAAGAGGCCTTCAAACAGATTCAGGGATTTCCCGACGCTGCTAAAAATTTCAGTAGAGGCGAGAGACAGCGACTATGTCTTTATGAAACGGGAATCAGTTATGAAGCTATCAAAGAAAGACTTGTAAATGCCTCATTGAGGTATAATACTTAAATTGATGTCCCGTGTAGTAAAAACATTTGATCTTATTGAGCAATTCCACGTGAAATAGGTAAATGACAAAATTTGAACCTTTCTGATTTAGATGAAACTTTACAAACGTATTTGATAGGAGGAAATATGCACCTTCCACAAGTTTTGGCGCCATTTTGGTTCAAGACTCATTTTTAAAAAGGGCGTATTTAGTTTAATGTGTATTATGTTTGAAAGTTTGTATCACGAAAATTTTCGATGTCACAAAAATTATGTCGAAGCAAAAGTTGTAGAAAATTGATTTCTGAACATAAAAAAAATATGCACTGAAAAAAATGTTTTACCAATTTTTCAAAACTTTGAAAATAAAACTTAAAATCAAGATATCAAAAATATACCATTTTTGAAAATTTTTAAATTTTTTTAAGGAAAAATATAAGTAATTTGCAACTTTTTAAAAGTTATCCAACTTTCATGGACGAACTTCGTAGAACAACGACTTGCACGATTTTTTTCCAACTTGGGATTTTTCAAGTTATATATTCATTTGCAATACAAATAACAATTCTTTATGTCATTTACAACATAACATATTCTTACAAGTATTTGCTTCACAAATACTTCGAGCACAAAATATTTATTCATTACGACATACTTCATAACACAAATAATACAAATATTTAACAGATGCGAATATTTCGATGATGACTGTCAATGACAGGCCACACAGCCGGACCTGTCCGAATGCACCGGAATAGCTAAAACTATGAATGCAGCTATAATCATAATCGTAATGACATAAAACCATTTCATTCGTACCTCTTCCTCATTCACTTCAACGCCAGTCGTCATGCCTCGCTCTCATCACGGGTTAGTGGACACAATTTTGATTCATGTTTCGACGGGGTTCTAAAGCTAGCATTCGTGCTGTTCGAACTTTTAAATGACTGGGGCAGTCTAATATCCTCCTTTTATGTATTTTCTATATGCCTAACGGTTCCGTTAACAAATGTCGAAATTGTAGTGGATCTGCTTTGAAAACTTTCACTTTATTCGTGGTTACTATTTTAGTATCCTCAAAATTTGGGCCCTATTCGGGTCACCGCCGCGGTCACGGTGGTGAACCATGATTTTACTCAAAGTGATAACATTCGACGCATGTTTCATTCCAGCATTATGCTCACTGATCACATCTCCTGGGAACTATAGCTGAACCAGGTCACGGCAAGATATATAATTTGAAAATCAATGATTTATTCATACGAGTATGCCAATATAATATTGTGCTTATCGGCTGGGGCAAGCACGTCTCGGCCAACGCTTGGTTGCTCGCCCGGTCGGTTGGTGGGTCGGACTCGGATCTAAAACACGCGTGAATAGCCGAGAAAGCGCCGCGGCTAATGCCGCGCCGCCAACATGTGACAAAGTTGTTTGTTGTTTGCAAAATGCGTTCGATTGTGTTGTGCAACAACAGACGGGACGATGTGAGAGTGGAACGGGAGGGAACACTAGTGTTTTATAATCTGGTAG
The DNA here is from genome assembly GCF_943734655.1 of Sabethes cyaneus. NCBI lineage: Eukaryota > Metazoa > Arthropoda > Insecta > Diptera > Culicidae > Sabethes > Sabethes cyaneus. The sequence goes on from NC_071354.1 coordinate 232,893,374, forward strand.
AAAAATGGCCTAGCTGGCCGGATGTTTGAAAATCGACAGCAATTGGGCGCCGGAAGAACCGAGCGCCGATAATGCGTTGCGCATATAAAATATGGCAAAATTTGGTTCGATGGTTGACGTGCGAGAGGAATAAAGGTTCGATAAAGGTTCGAGCAACGTGGAGAATATTATTTATTCGGTCCGCAGCTTCACGCATTCGTTTTGTAACACCATAAACCACAAATATAGTAAATTTGTGGAACGTGTAACGGTTTTTTTTTGCAAAACGGACCGATATTGCTTTGACGCTTTGAAAGCATTAATCTATGAGGACGCATGGTTGTTTGTGTGGAATGCAGTATAAGGTACATCCATTGAAAAACTAAAACGTGTAAATCAAAACCTCTAGTTGCTTATTAGGTTTAATCCTTCCCAGTAAGGTGTTACCATTTTGTGAGCCTCAAACGAAGGTACATTGAACCCACTCAAACTGTACCCCAGCTTGGTAAACAAAAAACTGTTCAAACAAATTCCATCAACAACTGTACTGCGCTCCGTAATCATCCGAAACCACGTCATCACGTCAAGAACCGGCTCTAATGTTCAGAGAAGGTTTCGTTTCGATGAATCACCAGTCGCATATATCGCACAGTTGAAGTACCGGCAAGCCAGCTGCTGCCGTTCTTGATACTTGATTATGATAATCATTATCATCGTCGTCATCAGAGCTCGCTCGAGCGGCACACGAAACGCGATCCTGCTGTTTTAAAGCTTGCAACTAGCATATAGTCACTGTAAGCCGGGTATTCGTGCTTGATAAATGTTGCTTCGCTAATGGCTGTCCGGAAAACCCCGAAAGTTTCAACTCATAAAATTGTCATTGCTTAGAATTTTTATTTTTCGTAAATTTTTACAACTATTACAGTTCACCACGAAAAGCCGATGGCACTTGCTCAACAATCACTAGCGTACAATCAACAAAAGGTGGGGCACCAGACCATTCAGAAGAATGGTTTGCCCTGGAAAAAAAACGAGTAATCTATTATTGCTTATCACAAAAATATCGGCCGATTATTTAAATGGAAAACTCCGGACTGTCGGGTGCAATTGAATTTAAGATCAAAGTTGAAATTGGACTAGAAATTGGAATAGGAACTGGACCAAAAATTAGAGTTCAAATTGGACTTCAAATCAGACTATAAATAGAAACAGAGCTTAAACTTGGACTGCGAAGCTTTATTTCATATTGAATTGGAAATGGGACTTTAAATTAAAATAATTGACAATAATTAAAACTGGATGTTTTATTTCAAACCGGATATGGACTCGAAGTTTTACTTGAAATTTGGATTGACTTTTTTTTGTTTTATTCTCTAACATATTTGACCACTTTTCTGTCCTGTTTTCTCTGTTTTCCAGTCCCGTGTTTCCACTTTTTGTTTCGTTTTTTCTCCTTTTCTGTGCCACTTTCTTGGTTTTCGCTCTTAATTTTCTTTCATTTCCTCTTTTTCTCTCGTTTTGCTTATATTTCTCTCCCGTGTATCCGGTTTCATTGTTTTTTATTTCTTCGTTTCTTGCCCTTTTTTTCATACATTCAGTCCTGTTTTTTTTCAAGCTTTAAACTCGTTTTTCTCTCATTATCTTTCACGTTCTCGGTCTTTTCTTTTATTATCCTATTTTGTCTAATTTTCATCTCTTTCCTCATCTTTTTATCTTTTCACCTTTGTTATACTATAACAAAGATTTTTTTCTCGTTTTGACGTCTTCGTCTGTTCCATTTTTCAGACATGAAAGAGTAAAACTAGAGTGAAAACGTGACATAAAAAAGAAGAAAAAGTGAAAATGTAGAAAACGAGAGAAGAAAAGAGAAAAACACCAACAATGAGCGAAGAGACTGTACAAAAAAGAAGATTTTCCGTATTTCCTCTTTATCTCTTGTGTTCCATTCTTTCTGTCCCGTGATTTTTGTTTCATTGTAACGCTCTTCTTCGTTTCCATTCCATTTTTTTTCTTATTTTAAATCCTGTTTTCTCATTCCCGTATTCCGTCTTTTGTCTTTGCTTTTTCCCTTTTTTTCGAAGACTTAGTCTATTCCATTTTTCCTCTCTTTGACACTTCGTTTTCCGACTTTTCTGTCACGTTTATTTTGTTTCTGATTCCCTTTTTTCACTTTCCTCTCGGGATTTCCATTTTTAACTCTCATTTTACGTCTCTTTGTTTTCATTTAACCTGCTTCCGTAATCCGTTTTCCTGTTAGTCTCTTCTTTTTCTGTAACATTTTCCGTATTATGTCAAACTTTCTCTTTCTCTATCCCATTTGACCTACTCTTCCATCTTTCTCGTTTACTCAAGCTGTGTTCTTGTTTACTTTTCGCTATTCCTCTTTTCCCTCTTGGTTTCTCTTGTTTCTGTTCCGCATTCCCTGTTTTGCTTGGTTTTCCCTCGTTTTGTTTCTTCTGTTCGCGGTTGCCTATTCCTCCGCTTTTCCATCCGGTTTTTTGTTTTCGTCTGTTCCGTCATTCCTCTTATTATGCCTCGTGTTCCTCCTTTCTGTTACGTTCCGTTTTTTTCCTTTTCTCTTTCTTCTTTATTCCGTTTTTTCATATTTTTATTCCGTTTTTTCTCCTTTTTGTATCGTTTTCCTTATTTTCTCTTTTCTCTCGTTTATTCTTTATTCCAGTTTTCGTTTCATTTTTGTTTTTACTGTCGCATGAAAATTTCGAACAGAAAACACTATGGACGACGGAAAACTAACTAACGGAAACACTTTTATCATGCAACTTAATTTTATTACATCCTCTTACAACAATAGTACGGTACGGAATAATTTTCAAGTCCTAACATGTCGGTTACAATAAACTTTCTTACACACACATAAAGAACAGTTTTGGCGCGCACAATTCTTACAAGCTAGGCAGTGCGCCCAATACAACGGAACATGAGTGAAACGGAATAGGGTGCATAAACATATTACATAACGTAACGTAACCTAAATCATACTACATTACAAACTTTTTTTAATTCTTCTTCTTTTTTCGTCTTTTTGATGCTACAATTCTGTATTTTCTGTCACATTTAATCTCTTGTTTTCGTTATACCTTTACCTGCAGTCCGTTACCCAGTTTTTATTTTCTTTCTTTTATGTGCCATTTTCCCATTTCCTGTTCCATCTTTCTCCTTTTAAATCTCGTTTGACATCCGTTTCCTCGTTTCCACAAGCGGCTTTATAGTTTCTATTTCGTTGTTCCTCTTCCCCCTTTTAATTCATCTTGTTTTCTGTATTTCCTGTCATGCCTAGTTTCCCCCTTTTTCTTTTTTATTTTCACTCTTTTCTGTCTCTCTCAGTTTTCTCTTCGTTCTTCTTTTCTTGTCCCGCCCTTTTCCTGAATCTAGATTTTTCTTTTTCGTTTTTCGTTTCATTTTTCTTCAAGCTCATTTTTTCACTTTTTACTTGTCTCGTTTTTGTCACTTTATGACCTGTTTCATTTCGCTCCCGGATTTCATCTTATTTTGCTTTTTCATATCGTTTTTTGTTGCCATCTATTTCGTTATTCCACTTATTATGTTCTGCTTTTCTTCCTTTACGTTTGATTTTTTTGTCTTTTGTTTGTCCATTTTCCCTTTCTATTCATACCTATTTATATTTTCCCTGTTTTCTGTTCTTGTTTCTCCATTTTCATACTCCCGTTCTTTCTTCTTTTCTATTTTATCCCATTTTTCTCCATTTTTTCCTTTTTCCTCCAGTCCTTCTTTCCAGTTTGTTCCCATTTTTCTCGTTTTTGTAAGGTTTTTTCTCTTTCTTTTTCTAATTTCTCTTCCTTCCGTTCTCTATCCTTTCTGCCGTATTTTTTATCCTAATTTTGTTCTTATTCTCTTTTTAATTTGTCATCATTTTCTTTATCGTTTTCTTTATGCTGTTCCTGCTTTCCTCGTGCTTTTCTAACTTTCCGTATTTCATCTTTTTCTATCCAGTCTCCTCGTTTAACGCCTGTTTTTTTATCTCTCCCGTTTTCTAAATTTACAAGCGTCCCGTTTTCCTTCCTATTCTGTTTTGTTCCTATTCTGAACATTTTTTCGTCCGTTATTCATTTTTTCATGTCAATGACGAAAGAAAAAACCCGAATTAATCCACCTAGCGGCGTGACCTAGCCTTTCTACTGCCACAATAATAATTATTTAATTTCTCAGGAACATCTATAATTAACTTGACTATATTTTTAAATATCCGTTCCGTATTCCTCAAAATCCTTATTTGCCAGTAAAATTCACAACGTATTGCGAAGAATAATTATATTTTCTTTCCTTGGGTGCGTAAATACTTGTAAGCGTCATTTATGTTATTTGATGAACACCTTATTCAGACAAATCTCAAGTTTTTTTAGTCTTGACCTTGAAATGCAGTCATACATATATATTAATATTTTTTTGAAACGATGGTTCTGCAATTGATAAAGGGACGGTAGGGGAAAGAAGTCGTCGTCCTGAAAGTAAATAGTAGTTAGATTAAAACTTCTCGCGCGGTGGCAATCTGCAATTGATGCAGGAAGCGACACAATATGTGTCGATAACCCAACCAAAACGCGTCGCTATTCTTGAGAAGTGGATTTTGCGGTCTCCTTTTGTCCAGCGCCTCTATGGTTCAAACGTACAAGTACCAGCGAATCACATGCCCTGGCGGGTGTTGTGGGTTCGAATCCGGTTGTAATCTTAGATTACAGCTTGGTTCGACTCATGCACCTTCCAGTATTGGACAAAAGGTAGAAGTCAAAATGACTACTTATCAAGCATAGCTACCAATACCCCCCCCCCCCTTCCTTTCCGCTCTTCCCCTCCTTCTCCAAAAATAAAAAAAAATTCATTTCTTTCCCCTACCGTCCCTTTATAAATTGCAGAACCATCGTTTCAAAAAAATACACCTTATTTAGTTTTATAATCGGTCGGCCTTAACTTTCGGGTTTCAGAGCCACATACGAAACTTGTTTTGAACTGACAATATGAGATATGTTTTCATAGCAGATTTTTTGATATTTTTTTTGAGTGGTTTTAGCCCAAAGGGTAGATTTTTTTGATATTTTGATATTAATACCATGCGTTCAAAAATTAGCATCTTTGAAAAACAAGAGTTCAGAAAAATTATTATTATACTTCGCTTTTGAAGAAAAAGGATATCTACAACAAAATGATTAATCTCAAAATTTTACTATTAGTTTGCTTGGCTTCAATTTTGCAATACATATATCTGAATTAGAAAAAATAACTGAATAGAGCATTAGATATGAAAAAGAGAAATTGAACTTTTTCTTAGCTGGCGCTCCTTCAGATAATTATTTTTGCATGAAAATCAAAACTTGACCTTCTTTTGAATGTACTTTCATGAAAAGATAGTCATTAGCTTGATCGCATCGTTTTTACAATGTTAGAGGGTTAGGAAAACAAGATGAGGTCGAAAAATAGTGCAAAAACTGCGCCGTAAACATGCTTGATAATGAGAAATATGATCGATATGATTTCCAGTGCTTGTCATTTTTGATTTATTTATTAAAACATGATACATGACATAAGACATCTGTCCTTTAAAATGTCACTAACAAAAACAAATCTTACAAAGTTACTACCGTGCAACGTTTACTTCCTATTTTTCATATAACATTTCTAAGCTCTAGTATCTATGGATTGAAAAGAGCATATATTGATGCGCAAAATTTGTTTGAAATTTGTATAAATTTATTTGGAAAAATCAACTCACTAGTATTTTGATCCTATACACCACTATACTTATATACTTAAATTAACTGCTTTTCTCCGCTTTTTGCTTTTCGTGTACAATTGTGAGTAACAACAAGTGAAGAAAATGACAATTGAAATCTAAAATCAAAGAAAAGAAAAAACTTTGCAATTGAATCCCGCTATTTAATATTTATTTGCGACAGATACGTAGTTCGCCTACGACGTGCAGGCTTCATCAGTGTCTTATCTCAAAGCGTATACGTATCTGTCGCGAATAAATATTAAATAGTGGAATTTAGTCGGTAAAAGTTTTTTTCTTTTCTTTTATTTCAGAGTTCGTATTCCACTAAGAGGCTTCAAAAACTTCTGACTTTTGACATGTTTCTCACTTTTCTTGAATTTCATTGCAAATTGTCATCACATACACATACATACAACATACATACATACATACATACATACATACATACATACATACATACATACATACATACATACATACATACATACATACATACATACATACCCAGCTAGCATTTTCATATGTATAAAAAAGGTAAATATCAGCATTACGTACAGATATACATGCTAAATAAATCGTATTTCATGCGCAAAATTGGCATATCCGTACTATTTTGGAGGCGATATACGTGATAACGAATAATTTTGAGCGTTACGACTATATAAGTATTTATATACGATAATATCCGATTAAGCGCGAGTCGCTCCGTACTACTCTACGATTTTGTGCTGAAAATCGTATGTATGTCAGTCATTATCATTATATACGACAAAAAATTAACTTAATCCCACTTTATCCAGCTTTAGTTACGATTTCGAGTTTGTTAGGTGATATTTACGATAGTTTTCGTACATTGATATACGAGTTGGTGCTAGCTGGGTACATACATACATACATACATACATACATACATACATACATACATACATACATACATACATACATACATACATACATACATACATACATACATACATACATACATACATACATACATACATACATACATACATACATACATACATACATACATACATACATACATACATACATACATACATACATACATACATACATACATACATACATACATACATACATACATACATACATACATCGCACACATTGAATTCAATCAACATTTGATTGATACGTTTTGATTTCACACGTTTTAACGGTTAAATATACGGTGCTTAAGTGTTAAAGTTTGAATAACTTTTGAATGAACCGTCCGATTTTAAATAACTCGGTTTCGTTTGATAGATCTCAGCAGTAATTTTCAAATAATAATAAAATGTGTGATGTTTTTCATTGAATTAATTCTTAAATGTTACAAAAATATGTTTTAATTACTATTTTTTCACATTTCTTTATGTAACTTTCAAACTACAAGTCCAATCATCATGAAATTTGGAAGTTAAGGGTTTGTAAGGCTCCTCTTTCATATGCAATCAATTTTGTTCAAATCGGTTAAGGGATCTATGAGATAATGAAGTCCCATATTTTTCGTATTTTTATACATAACTTTTGAACTAAAAGTCTGATCAGTATGAATTTCAATAGCGACCAATGGGACACCTAGACCTTTCATTTGACACTAAGAACATTAAAATCGGTCCAGCCATCTCCGAGAAAAGTGAGTGAGATTAAAAGCGTTACATACACACACACACACACACACACATACATACACACACACACAGAAAATGCTCAGTTTTCGAAACTGAGTCGAATGGTATATAACATTCGGCCCGCAGGACCTTCTCTCCATTTCCGGTTTTCCAAGTGATTTCTATACCTTTATACTATACTAGAGGACCCGGCAAACTTCGTACTGCCACAAATTGGACTGAATGTTTCAGATTGTAAATTTCAGATGAACTGAGAAAGCTGCTGATTTTTAGAAAAAAGAGTTTACTAAAGGTATAAGCAGGGTTTTGTAGTTTTTTAAAGAGTCCAACGTTTGATATTTGATGTAGTTGATGTTCAGAGAGCGTGTATATCTAATAACCGTATCTGACAATCTGGCAATTTGACAAAATCTCAAAATTTATTATTCGTTGGAAATATGTCGGTGTAAAAGTTGGTTTGTGAATTCCCAATACCCAACGGTTCTATTGATAGAATTTACATCAAGCCTTGTCTTATGAACTCTGCTGATTGTGCACTTATTTTTTGTATAAGTGATTTCGATGGCTTAAACAGCGCCTAGTTTCGTCTGCTGCAGTTGATCATCTAATTATAACCAACATGAGAACGGAATCATTACACTACCAACTATATTTTAATTGAAGCTGAAATATATTATTGTACTATTTAATACTCCCAAACACTTTTTATTTGCCTTAGTATAGTCATCCCAGTATTATCTATTCTGTATGCTGGTTCTTGAGTTAGCCAACAGTTTTTGGACACTCGAGTATATTCCCTTCATCACAATCAAAGGTTCGTGTGAAATTCCATGATAATTTAAAATTGAATTCATTATTCTGATACGTATTAGATATCAACAGCCATGCGATTTTTATTTTTATTTGCTTTCTAAATTGATTGATAAGAATTAGCCGAAATAGTTGCATTGCCCAATCTCGATAACTGTAATTTGCAAACTGCGTTAGTATTCATTACTGATCCAGATTCTATTAACAACTACATAACTTTTTTACATTTTTAAGAGATGAAATACGAATTGAAATCGACAATAAGTTAACTTTTGTAAAATTTTCATTTATATCAGTACCTTTAAAATTGATTTATTAGTGTATTGCTGAATACTATGTTTATCTGCATATGCAAGTTCTTCATTTGGCAATTTGGAGGTGCCAATTTAATCAATTTAGTGCTTAAACCATTTGTACGAATTTCATTATTGACGCTTTTGGCTTGAGTTTGGGTTTATCAAAAAGTTATATACCTACAACACATTACATAATGTTAATTATTTTCTGATCTTGCTAGACCACAGAAATGATTAATAGCAAGAATATCCCTCATTGTTACATGTGGCGATTTCAAAGAAGGTAACACGTGTTTGTTTTTGGCGGCAACGGTGCTGTTAATCAAACGTGGTATCGGTTGATGATCGTAGTAACCACCGATATGGCGGATACAATGCGTTGCGGGTTTTATATGGAAAACTTATTTTTCGAGTTTTCTAATCTTTCCAGTAAATTTTACAATTTTTCTCGCCGTAAAAACATAGCGGCGGTGGAAACGAACACAATAAAGAAAAGACGGCTCAAATCGGATGCTCCGTTCTCAAGTGATGCGCGGTCGAACTTTTTCACTTCTCTTTTATATATAAGATATTTATATAATAGAAAGGCAAAACGTGACAGAATGGGTGGGAAAAGGGAAACAAAAAAAGTTAAAAGTCATAAAATAGAAGAAAGCGCAAATGTAGAAAACGGAAGAGATAAACAGTGAACGGGTTAAAAAGATTGAACAGAAAATGAAGGCCAAAGAAGGATTAAGAATAGATACGAAGAAAAGAAGGATACTTAGAGAAATGAATTAGAGTAAATAGGGATAAACTGGAAAGTAGAGAAAAAATGAAGAAAAACGGGAATCGAAAAGAAGGAAAATGAAAGAGGAAATATGGGAGTGAGAAATGGAGAAACGAGAACAGAAATATAGGGAAAACGGCACAGACATGAAAAAGGTAAAAAAAGAGTGAAACCGTGACACAAAAGAGGAGAAATAGTGAAAATGTAGAAACCGAGAGAAAAAAGGAGAAAAACACCAACAAAGAGCGGAGAGACTGTACAAAGAAGATGATTTTCTGTATTTCCTCTTTATCTCTTGTGTTCCATTCTTTCTTTCGTGATTTTTGTTTCATTGTAACGCTCTTCCTCGTTTCCTGTCCAATTTTTTCTTATTTTAAATCCTGTTTTGTCATTCCCGTATTCCGTCTTTTGTCTTTGCTTTTTCCCTTTTTCCGTTTCCAGTTTTCGTCTTTTTTCTGTTTTATTTCCTCTCCTTATCGTTTCCGGACTTTGTTCTGTTCTGTTCTGTTTATCCACTTTTTGATGGTCCGTTTTCCGTCATTTATATCGTTTTTGTGGCTCCTTTCTTTTGCTCTCCTTTCCGGTTTTCCATTGTTAACTCTGTTTTACTTTACTCCCTATTGTACCTCATTCTCTAGTTTGGTTTCTCTCGCAATTCCTTTCTTATTTTATTTTCCCCCTCTTATTTTTTTTATTGTCTATTCGCTTGTTACCCTCTTCCTGAGTCCTGATTTTCCTTTCTCGTTTTTCGTCTTTTTGCCTCAGGCTCGCTTTTTTCACTTTTCCTGTCCTGTCGATTTTTATCGGTCCCGGGGTTCGTCTTTTGTCAGTTTCGCCTGTACGGTTATTCCTCTTATTATGCCATTCATTTGCTTCTTTTCTGCCATGCTCTGTTTTTTTTCCGTTCCATCCGTTTTTGTCGCCGTTTCCATTTTTCTTTTTGTGTTCCGTTTCCCCTCCCATTCTGTCACCTTGTTTCTTTCATTCTTTTTTTGTCTTGTCTTTCCACTTTTTTGTTCAATTTCCCGGGATCAGGAATCATATTTTCCCTTCTTCTTTCCTCCCTTTGTATTTCGGTTTTTCCTGTTTTATTCTCACATTTATTTTTCTTTTCCAGTTTATCCCTATTTTCATTCTCGGAAACGTATTTTTTATGGTTTTCCTTCTTTTTTCTTCTTTTGCGTCTTTCTCTTCCGTTCTTCAGTTTTTCTGTTTAACCTTCTCGTTTTTTGCTAGGTTTTTTCTTTACTCTCTCCCAAAAACTATACATATTGTTGTTTCTTTTGCTTTTTTCATTCTTTGTTGTCTCGTTTTTCAATTTTCCTGCTCCCGTACAGTTAATGAAAAGACATGGTGAACTTAAGGAAAAAGGACTTACGTCCTCTTTATTCACTACCGAGTTACAAACTGATTTTCCTTAATTCTAGCACTCTTAACCTAGCCTATCTGCTACCTCTAAGCGGTTATTCCTACCTCCCACGCTGCATCGATCGGTGCACTGGAATAGTGGAAAGCGGAGAGAGTGATAGCGTGGTTTCCCACGGTTTCCATATTCTACTTTTCCCACGCTGCGCTGGGATGCGATCTTGCCAGATGTGCGTGCCGGATGTTTTACGACAGGAGTGGAAAACAACATTAAGAATTTCCACTCCTTGATGGTTTCGCTTCTATGCGGGAGGGATATTTGTTTGCTGTGTTAACTCCTCTCGTCTTAAATGACTTTGTCCGCAAAGTCGATTGGATGTCGATGACTGCTGTTCTTTGGATGGTTTGACTTTGATGCTGGTCTTTGGTTTACTGGAGAGATAACAAAAGATAATGATAATTATCAGGGTCACAATTACCGAAGTTCCAATGGATCCGAATATATTGAATTTCCAATTAAACAAATCGTGTCCTTCGTGCAGTAACTGGAGCTGCTCGCGGTGTTTCAGAGTGAGCTGTTGCAAGTATTCGACCGGGAGAGCGTCTATCAGGTGGTGCTCAGCGATGTGAAGTCCAATAGTCGGGTAGAACGTGTTTCCTGGAACGATAGTCTCCAAATTTGCGTAATATTCTCCATTGATTCGTAAACTGCAATTCACGAACTGTATTAGGAACGAACCGGTCAGAGTCTTATTGGCGTTGCTGCAATTTGATGTGACATCTGCGACAGCATCATTTATTAGTACTGTGGCTTAATCTATTCGTTTTATTAGACCGTTGGAATAAGTTTTTTCGACCGTACAATTAGAGTGGATGCACTCTGGGGTATGGCTTAGCATCGATTTGTCACACAAGAAATATTCACCGATATCTTTACAACCTTGATTGAGTTCGTAGGTTTCAGTATCATTTCTTAAAAGGTAATTCTGTTTCATCGTGATTCGTTTGTCGTTTCTAATGATGGAATCAATGTAGTTGTATTCGAAAATTGTTTTTGTTAACTGTGGATCTTTTAGTATATAAGCTAGGTGAATTGAATTCATCGTTACTTGTGCGGTTGATCGAGAGAGTAGTTGCTCGAATGATACGATATGGATGTCGTGTTTGTTTAACTGTGCTTGTATATTTTCTTTTTCCATCCTAAGCAGTCGGTTGGTAATGTCCGTTATTGTTTCTATACGGCGACTTATCACCTCGTTGATCACAACATGATTATTGTTTTGTTGAATGAGCGTATTGAGATTTGAGATGAGGATTCTCTGATCATCGGCGTCTGGTGTTCTGGATATCAATTTCCATGCAGTTCCTATAGCATTCAATCGTCGAGAATGTCGTGGAGTGGCTGGTTTATTGTTACGGTTTCTAATCTCTGTTAGTGTTTCGTTTGAAAAGTCATTTGTATTCTCTCCTAAATAAATATTTCTTGATGTTTTTTATAAAAGAGTGTATAGACTTTTATATGTGTGTGTTGCTTCTTGAATAAGACTTTAAACAGTAATGTCAGGATTGACTGACTTTATATATCTAGCTATTTTTCTAAGTGTAGACTTTCTACTTGACCGTTAGTCTGAGATTTATTAACGGGTGTTTTGAAAAGTTTTCTAAAGAAAAATTGAATATTGAAGCAAATACCTATATCTATATGTATTATTTCTCCAGGATGAGTATGAGTTTTGACTTGAAGAAATTGTTGAGGTTTTGTTTATTTTATTTTTATAGTTCATATTTTTTGTTTTACAAATCTAGTATGTTTTCACATGTTGCATTATTTGTGTTTTTGTTATTTTCAAAACTAACTTGTGCATTTGTGAGAAGTATTTTTTTTATTTGTTCTGAATTTTCTTTAGTATTTCGATTAACGAAATTGAGTGGTTTTTACTTCTACTAATTGTTCTTCTTCACTATTAAGATCTATTATACGGGTTTTGGAAAAACTTTAACTTTAGCTTTAAATATTTTTGAGTTATATTGTTCTTTATGAATTTCCTGAATATTTCACATAGTTGGTTCGTTTGTAAAAATGCCATTCATTATTGCGGTATTGAAAAATTGTTTTAATTTCGCTTTAAGGAACTGCTTTGGGAAGCTCGGTTCCGTAGGGATGTGTCTGTTATGTCTTTCGAATGGGACGATGTGCTGATCTGTTGATCTTTTTCCGATTTGAAAGATTAACTGGTTACGAAAAACGTTTATGGGAGCTTCAGTTAATGGTAAGAAACAACTATCGTCGTCATCAGCCGAGTGTTGAGTGGGAGTTAAGGATTTGATTTGGATTCGGGATAGCGCGTCAGCTACGACGTTGGATTTTCCGGGTTTATAGAACATTTGATAATCATGTTCTTCGGGAAAGGATTTTTGTTAATTTTTGGAGAAAGTGTGGACGATGATCCGTGAAGATGTTTTGTTGGTTGCGTAATTTTCTTCTGTCCTGGAAATAAAAGTTATTGGACGTTCACCGTCGTAAAATTGTTGAGAAAGCACAGATCCTAGTGCTTTATCGCAAGTAGTAAGGAACGGTTTTCTGAAAAAGCTAGAACATCATTTGATTAGTTAAATTTGTTTTTTTTTATTTGGCTGTGGCCATCCTCTCCTCTTAAAAGTTTTGTCAAAGGCTTCTTTTACAAAACGTCTATAATATCCGGATAGTCTGAGGAATCTTAAATCTTTTTCAAAAAAATTGGTTTTGGATATTTTGAATGCATTTGACATACATGAATAGAGTTTGGTTTAAGAACTTTCTGGAACGATAAATCCTAGAAATTCGATTTTGCTTTTCAAAAATTCTGATTTATCAGGCTAAATTTTGAATTTTCGCAGTGTTTTAAGGATAATTTTTAAAATTTCCAGCTGCTCATGGAACGCTTTTCCAAAAATAATGAAATCATCAATGTGAGCATGACAATATTTTTCAATATGTTCTCGTAGTATATCACCCATTACTCTTTGAAAAATAGAAGGTGCGTTTATCCGTTTAAATGGTAATCGAATGAACTCGTATGTGCTGGAAAAAATTACTTTATCGAAACTCAAAATGATTGATTTGGAGTTAATACAATATCAAAATTCTTTTTTCTAGAAGGAATATGAATATCATTGGAATAAAAATTCATTGATACTAAGCCGCTGAATTTCGATGTTTCTGTGTATTCGTTTTGAGAAATTCATAATGCGTATTCATAATATGAATATCAGTTTCAGCGCATTGCACTGAATATTTATATTCTAGTGGATTGGGACGCAACAGATTGCAGAAGGCTTTGTGATGACAATTTCCTTTAAAGTTGAGATAATTGTTTGTGCGATTTGCGTTGAAATCAAACGTTTATGGTGAAAACAACGCTTAGTGAAAATATCAACACCTCGAGATATAACTGACATTTTTGATATTGAGTATCATTTTCAAATTCGTTGATACTGATATTTGATTTTCAGTTTTAGAGATGGAATAATGATTATCTGTTCCAATAATATCATGACTTGATATTGAAATTGATTTTCATGCTGATAAATATCAACTACATAGGAAGCGAGTTGATATTCCATTTTATAGGTATCAACTGATAATTTTAAGCACTGAGTCGTATTTGCCATTGTTGACGGAGAATGCCATTTTTTCTATATTTTATTGTGACATTGGGATCTGGTGAAATCCAGATGTTAGGGCTAACGTTGTGAAATAGTTATTGTTAGCTAAAACAGTTGAGGTATCAGAGATAGGATATTTACCGCTGATAGTCTTTGGGTTGACTTCTTGGTAGTTTATAACTAGTCAATACTTCTTTTTATTTGATTGATCCAGTCGGGATGGTCTTATTATGCTGTCATTAAGTAGTTTTTCGATCTGTTTATTAACTGTCTTAAGTCAGAAGTTGAGTGATTGAGGGTATAAATTATATGGCAATGGAAATGTTTGAACCATGACGAATTAAAAATGTCTGTGTTTTGTAGGGTCTTGAAAAAGAATATATATTATTTAAAACGTTAATAGAAGAGAAAAAAACACTATTGTTCTGTTATTTTTTTTTGACTGTAAAGCCGAAAGAAACTTCATTCAATTATATTCTTCAACTATCCTGTAACGCTTCTCATATTCTGTTAAACTGTTTGCAATTTAAACAATCTTAAAATAATTTGAAGATGTTTGATGCATTTGTATTGCATTTATTACTAGTTCAGTTAATAAAGTAGTATAATTTGTCGTCAAAGCAAAACTTCGATTCAATATTAATTATTGAAAAATCAATTCATTGGAATTATCTAACTAGATTAGTTGTCGTCAGTAGTTCTGGTTTCTGGAATTATCTTTGTGGTGAAATGCAATTTGTCGTCAGGGGACTGAGATAGTCAAGAGGTTTTTTTTTAAATTTTGCTACTTTTGCTGGGTTGTTCAAAAGCTGTTTTTTTTTTAAATCTGGCTAGTGATCGTTGCGAATTTGTATTTTATTTATTTCGTGAAGTATATGTTGATGAATTTGGATGTGTCAATAACTACTTCTAGTTCTCGTAAAGTATTGCAAATTTCTCACTCTTTCGAATGCGATGAATTATACAAATACGAATACTTCGCCAGAATCGTCGCGAATGTAAATTTCATATATTTTGTCAAGTAAACTTAACTTACGCACGGTCAAGCAATTTATGCTTGTCAAAAGTTAGCACTGCGTTTTGTTACCAGTGAAACACATGATTTAATGTCGGAGGATTTTAATTCTTCTATGTGTATGAATTTAACCAGAATGTTTGATAAAAATAATTTAAATTCACTTCACTTTGTTGTTATTAGTTACTACTTTGTTAATTGGTTATTATTTTTTATTTATTTTGATTTTCACTTGTGTTAGTTTTTTAAATAGATTTTTGATTTTTACTTACAATATAATTCTGAACATCTCGTGGGTATGCCACGGAGACTGCGGGACACGTAGACTCCGTTTCCAATCCTCTTCCAGTGGAAAATCTGGAGATCCTTTCAAGCGCGTGTTCAGAGTGTTGACGGGTCCTATTATCTTGTTGATCTCGACCAATTGCCGGGTTGCAATTGAAACCAGGTCGAGGTGGAACCAGCGTGTGACTTTCTGTCCTCCCAGTACGACCGGTAGTTTTCCTTTTCTCCAGATACGAGTTTCTAGCTGTTCTGGATACTCCGGGACCTGACTCGTACGGCTGCAGAGTGCGGTCAGACCAGATTTTGTCAAAGATGACAGATGCGGAAATCCTCTTACAGTTCCGCTATCTGGTGCAAGATGTTTTTCCAAACGGTTGCGAAACTCTAGCGTTGCAACTCTACTTGGTGGTTTCACTGCACTTTTCACCATTTAACTTAATTTCACACTACTGGTCCCTATTCGGGCGCCAGTTAATGAAAAGACATGGTGAACTTAAGGAAAAAGGACTTACGTCCTCTTTATTCACTACCGAGTTACAAACTGATTTTCCTTAATTCTAGCACTCTTAACCTAGCCTATCTGCTACCTCTAAGCGGTTATTCCTACCTCCCACGCTGCATCGATCGGTGCACTGGAATAGTGGAAAGCGGAGAGAGTGATAGCGTGGTTTCCCACGGTTTCCATATTCTACTTTTCCCACGCTGCGCTGGGATGCGATCTTGCCAGATGTGCGTGCCGGATGTTTTACGACAGGAGTGGAAAACAACATTAAGAATTTCCACTCCTTGATGGTTTCGCTTCTATGCGGGAGGGATATTTGTTTGCTGTGTTAACTGTACTTTCTCTTTTTCTTTTCCTCCTTTTCTATTCCGCTTTTTCTCTTTCTGCTCACATGTTTGTTTCCAGTTAATCTCCATTTTTCTCCTTTTCTTTATGGTTTTCCTTCTTTTCTTTTCCGTTCATCATCTTTTTCTGTCTAGTCTCTTCGTGTTTTACCTGTTTTTTCTCCATATCTCTGCCGTTTTATACATGCTCGCTTTGTCTTCCCTTTTTGTGTTCTGTTTTCTCTCCCATTTTGTCACGTGTTTTTCGCTTTTGCTTTTTCCATGTCAGTGATGAGAGAAAACACGTGACAGAATGGAGAGAAAAAGGATGCAAAAAGAGCAGAAAAAACAAAAATGTAGAAAATGGTAAGAAATAAAAGAAAAACCAGGCCAAACACGAGGAGACCGGATAGAAAAAGATCAAGAATGAAAAAAAAAGAAAAATGAGAGAAAACAAGGAAAATCATAAAGAAAACAAGGAAGAAAATGAAGAAGATAAATTAGAAAGAAAAGAAGAAATGGGACAAAAACGGAGAAAAAACAGATTAAAACGGAGACAATGGAAAGGAGAATATACGGGAGCAGCAAAATGAAGAAGCCAGAAAGAAAAAAAGGAAAAACGGGACAGACATGAAAAAAGTAAAATCAAAGTAAAACGTGACAGAATGGAGGCGAAAAATGGACACAAAAAGAGAAGTGAAAGTGAAAATGTAGAAAACAGAAGGGAAAAAGAGGAAAAACGAGATGCAAAGCGAGGCAACTGGACAGAAAAAGATGAAGAACGGAATTTATTTTATACTTTTTCGCGTTCGTTTCTCTTTTTTTCTGACCCATTTGTCCGGTTTTTGTCATCTTTCTTTTCGTACTTTTTTCCGTTTTTTTCCTTCTGTCTCATTTTTTTTCTTGATACTGTTTCAGGAGATAGATTACCTCTATTATATCCATCGGTAAACCATCTGTGAATGCGTTTAGCATAAGTAAATCTTTGCTTTACGTTGTTTGGTTAATGAGATATGAATTTTTAAAATTAAGCTTAAAAATGGAAATGAATTGGTTTTAAATTGGACTTGAAACAAGGTTTGAAATTGGATTTGAAATCAGATTTTAAATTATACTTGAAGTTGAACGTAAAATCAAGGTTAAAATTGGATTGGACATTAGAATTAAAATTAGAAAGGAATTGAATTGAAATTGAGCATTGAATTGGAATGCAATTTAAACATGAAATTAGAACTATTTTATCATAATTAATTTTTACTTATTGTAAAAATAGTGACTGATTAAATGAAAAACTGCAAACTTCTAAGTTACAGGCATTATTTTGTTTTACACTTAATTTTACAGAGAAGGCGGGGCACATGTGCCACAGGCTGGGTACGCACAATACCACAAAATCTTTGCTACAGTAAATTATTCATCAAAAGATACAGTGAACATAAGTTTTCCCATTCCTTGCTTCGTCGAGATTCAATTTTCCCGGAAAAGCCATGCTCATCGGAAAGATTAAGTTGGATTTTAGCATACAAATACCGAGTCCGGAAATCAGTCACAGTACGGGGAAATGGTAACATCAAATGTGTGACCGGCCTTTTCCATCAGGCTGAGCGGAAGCCCCTGCCAGTGCCAATTCTCCTGTGACATGTGACGGCCACTGTGTGTGTGTGTGTGATGAATATCCGTCCTTCATATATATGTTCCTAAGAAGACGACCTTCAACAACCGGTACTATGTATGTAACATGTAGCAGACTGGATGAAAATCGTTTGAGTGAGTTGTCCTTTTCGGGATTGTACAGCTCGGATTGAGACGGAAATTATAAGCTGAAAGGATTAGCAGCGGGTGAAGTTGTGGTAAGTTAAATCAAATCAAATCTGAACTGAACAGAATAGTTTCCCAAGATGTCTAATTACTTTAGTTTTTCAAGATATGACGAAAGTAATTTAATATAAGTTTTCCAACAATTCGGGACAGACTTCGGTGATGAAGCATAATTTCACAAACTTTACTGACCGGTTGGTAACATATTGCGAAAGGCATTGACATTCAGTCCGGTCATCTGGTCGTATTGTAACATCTTCGAGCATCAGGATGAGTTGTACTTTCATCTCCGTTACGGGCATTAAAATACCCATTAACTATACGACGAGATCGGACGTGATTAAAAATTTAAAATTATTCCTCTCACTGTACAGTTAGTCATTGCATTATTATTCCTTATACTATCGGCCCATCTCCCAGCATCCTTCCAATGCCGCATCGGATGAGCTCCACAATCAGAGATATCCCATCGGTGCTTCAATCTAACCGTTGTTGCTGGGGGAATAAATTATGCAAACAAAAGGCTGCAAACCATCTTTCACCTTCACCGGTGGTGCCACCAGCGCAGAGTGTGGTGACGGAACCAGTTCAGCGTGGGACGCGGAACCCAGGGATCAGCCTTTGTATCACCGGCCTGTGCTGCGCTATGCTGCGTTGCGGTGTCCCCGCAGCATCACTGCAAAAGAAAGGACAGTGGACTAATGGCTAATTTGAAATTTTACCGTTTTCTGTTCTGTGATTATTTCGCTTTCGTCTGTCTGCTAAATTGCATCATTGTACGGACGGATGAAAGTGTGCTCATTAGGCGAGATCCTTTGGTTACTGGGAAATGCTGGGAGTCTTCGAACCAGTCACCGGGGCAAAGACTGCGGATTGCGGTTCGGCGCGGTCATGAGGAATCGGGTAGCGACATTTTCCGTTTTGACTTTGCTCATAACTTTCAGTCCGATAGCGCGGCCAGCGGTTGGGGAAGGAAGGCCATAGGCCAGCATTCAATTTCGGTTCTCTGTGCAATTAGGGCGAACGTGTGCGCTTCAGGAATACAAATTAAATTGAGAACTGAAAAACTTCTGAAGCAGTTGCCAACAAGAAATATCTTCGTCGATGCGTAGGAGGAAATTTCCATCCAATTTTATGACAATTCCGGATTTTTTTTCCATAAACTGTTCGTGTGCTGCATAAAACTCGACCGCACCACCGTAATGGCGCACCGAACTCAGTTGCAAATTTATTCTATCTTAACCTAATTGTTGTTAAGAATCATTACTTTCCCATTTGTCATTTCCGCAGTGCCACTCACAGTCCAGCCTTGTTTACGATTTTCCCCATGTCCGAGCGCTAATTTATTCATCACTTAATGTTGTGCAAATGAAAGACTTTTTATTCTCACCGAACCCCTATTAATGAGCTTCCGAATACAAAGAGCACAAAAAAAAATCAGCTGATGTGGTTCCTTTTTGCTAGTAGGTACTTTCCGGCTACATCGTCCGAGACTGTTTTTTGGGTAAAAACTAAACCGGTAAAGTAAGGGTTATTCACCGGAGAGTAGAGAAAAACGATAATTTTTAAGAGATTGGATCAGTTGTTTCCAGTACCGTTCACGGTACTTCGGTTGCTCTTTTAACCTTTCTGTCTGTCGGACGATTGCTGCAAATTGATAACAAAATGCTCGATGTGGGTACGGAATGTGTTCCCAACCAGCTTAATGCATGAAATATTTGCAGAGCTTTTGGGTTTTTGTTACTTTGAAGATTTCAGGTCACCATTGTTCATTCTGGTTCACGACCTTTGGTAATATTAAATACACATTCATGACTTTCGACTAACACTTTAGGTTGTTTTTTTTACTAGAAACCAAATTACTCAAATAGCTACTTTAATCCTTAATTGATCAACCGAGTGTTATAAAAAATTAGTAATACTTGACGTTATTATAGGTCAAAACAAAACACATGAGAATCAATTTTCGCTAACATATCTCTACAGTGAGCAAAATTCTTATAAACGCATCTGAAATCTCGGAAACAAATTTAACCTCGTTTTGACTATCTGACAGAATTAAACTGAAGAGGTAGAGCGAAAGTGGTCCAAAAATGAGATTTTTAAAAACCGAACAATTTTTTTACACCTTCCCCTATTTTTAAAGCTTGTTTCAAAGGGGGTAACGAAAATTTTAAAAATAATTTGCCGTGGCCTAATTTAAGTCATTTTTTGTAGTTTTCGTGTCATTTCTGCCATTTTAATTCTAATATTTATTCTTGACAGATACGTATTTCACCTTCGACTTGCAGGCTTCCTCAGTGTTTTTCGACAGTGTCGTAAACAAAAAAGCCGCTCTTCTTTCGCTCCGCACTGGCCGTGAACGGGGAAATTTATAAAATGAAGTGCCCGCCGGAAGTTGCGTCGTTCGTCACGAAATACCGTAAGGGCGAAGACGCGATGTTCTGGCCGGATCTGGCGTCGGCCTACTACTCGAAACGATCGTTGAAGGAGATTTTTTTGTATGCCAGAAGGGCATTGGGTTAAGAGGGCACTGCGACAGGCTTAATGATAGTCTTTGTGGCGGGTGAGGTGGAGGAGATATCGAAGTCAGCGAACCCGTCCCCAAGCTGCGTCCTATCGAGAATTTCTGGGCAAACCTGAAGCGTAAGATCTTCTCCAACAATTTTGTCGTGAAAACTGAGGAGGAATTGGTAGATAAAACGAAGAAAGTACTCAAAAACATACCTACACGCATATTTTCGTCTGCCATGGCGAATGCTCCGGTTAACTGGCGAAAGGCTGCACGCAAGGGCGTAGAATTTTTGGCAAGTAAGCTAATATAATTACCTTCCATTGAAAATTTATCCAACTCACTTAGCTATCTTTGGTTTTTTTATCGCCATCCGAAAAAAGTCCACTTTTTAATGCATACGTTATTTTATTTATTTCATGTGATAATCACAACTCGTTAGTAAGTTAGTATTTTAGACGATAACGAACACTGTGTTCTCTATTTTACCGTTTTCAATATTTTCAGGACTACGTCTTTAAGGAAGGTAGCTGGTATAGGGGGTCATTCCAAAAAAATCGAAAAATGCGAGCGTCACGAAAAATGAAAGATTTTGAGCGCTAATAACTTAGCGGTTTCCCGATCGATTTCAAATATTTTTGCACCAATCGATCGGAAAATCTTCTACACAAACAACTTCTTCTATACAAATAAAGAAAACTATTGATTTTTAAGTGCGCACTATTGAAAAATTGGAAATAATGAAACCTTGTCCATCTAGAAATCCTAGCTTTGTGATTGGTTGTTGGAAATGGCGTCATCAAAGTGGTAATGCGTTTTCACGCTTCAGACAATTCCTAATAGATTTCCTAGCTATTTATACCAATAGATCGGAAAATCAAATTCAATGCGAGCCATTGAAAAATTGAAAATAACTCTAAGTCGGTAGTTTTTTCGATTATTTTCGAATAAGTTTTGATACAATTCAGTTCGCTCACTCTATAGCGATACTGCAAGAACAACGAAGTGCGGAATAACACCTGGATAAGATCACAATAGATCAAAATGCTGGTCGTAGTGATAATATCCACACACATAAAAAAAATAGCAAAGTTACAAGACAATTAAATGTAATCCTACCCTTTCTCGTTGATTGCTAATTGGCTTGATAATTCCTTATTGTGATGTACCACTACACACCACACAAGCGGTTCCGCAGCAATTTTAAGTTCAATAATCGACACATTGAAAACTTGTCTGCCGTGAACAAATGACAGCAATTAAAACCAAGTTAACACCAAATCAAACACTATTGACCGCAACAATTGCGCAGGAAAACGCATTAAAACTAAACGCAATGTTTTGTTGTAATAATTATTGCTGGTTCAATAATCAGCGTAGAACAACAATCTTTTATATCTTCATATAAGCAGTATTAGTATTAACAGTTTTAGTGACATCTTTTACATCTTCATATAAGAATTTATTCGTTCTTAAAAGAACGGTTTTCGGTAATTGATGAAACTTAGGAAACTTGGAGCTAAGGGCTTTTCACTCGGTTTTCTTTAATTTTAACAAATTTTAACAAATTAATCACCAATGCTACAGTAATACATAGCGTAATTTTTCTTTGGCAGCGAAAGGTGAACGGCTCACTGGTAACTTTGCTCCTTTGTTCAGACTGCAATTAAAATGCTCCAGTTTGTTCAACATAGATGATGGAATGATGGGCCATGAAAAATAGGCGGTACCGATTCTTGTCGCTTGCTCTGGTACATTACACGAGGTAAGGCGGCGAACAGCATTATTCAAACGCTTGCTGAGCTACTGCCAGCATCTTATTGGAATGTCTGGACGCGACAAAGGAGACAACATCAAGGGCAAGTGAAAGTCACGCTCGAGTCGTGCACGTCTGTAGTTCCCGGTCGGCCGTTCGGCTGCTGAGGAAAGGTGGCTATTGAAGCTGGAGTTGGCTACCGTGACGGAATAAGGCTTATACAAATTTGGAAAAAAGTTTATGTCCTGGTCTCGAAGTATTATTCAAGGGGGGGGAGTCAAGAAAAAAATAATGACATCAAACCTTCAAAACCGAAACAAAGGAGTAGAAACCAGTGTTTATCTTTCCATATTAATGCATAGTTAATACAAAAATGTTGTACAGTACTTAAATTTTAGTTCAAACCGAACCATTCATTGAAATGTTTGGAGAGATAAACCGTTACGACTGCCTAGCAATGAAAATGTTATTCCAATTTAATTCCAGTTTCGCACATTGCTATAATCCATACTAAAACTCTGTTTTTAAAGCAGAAGAAGATGCACAGTACAAAAGCAATATAACTTAACATGACTTGATTTGATGTTAATGTCAGGGCCACCAATGATCCCAACGATAATCACAACATGACAATAGTCCGAAAAGTTTCGAACAATTTAGTAACATCCTTTCTGCATGCATTCAATGCATGGTAAAATATTGTATTTGTAAGGTAAAATTGTAAGCTTTATGTCCCCAACATCCAAAATTAGGGTAAGTTCTTGGACACTACGGAATAAAACGACCAATTGGTGCCCCGAAAGCACTGAAAGCTGATGTTCCGGAGTGTGTAATTTGTTGTATTTCTATTTTAATCTATCTACTACCGATGACAGCATTAAATAACCCTCCTGCAATTCGGAATATATCCGCCGAAAGCGGTACCAAATTTCACTAATATATTGTTTAGTTTATTGATGCCTCAATCTAATTCGGTTCTTTTAAAACAAGTTAAAATAAAATGGAATAAGATCTAAAGTAAATGGAGCCAAAAGTCTGATTTCAAGCACATCCAATTTTCAGCTTTGGGGCCGCCTGCGACCTGTAGCAGGAATCAAAAAAATTAGTTGGTGAAGGAAAGTTGATCGAGACTAAGCGGATAATTACTTTAACTTTGCACATCATGGGTAATTTAGAGATGTACACTCGGTGAACTGTAAAAAATCTGATTATCACTAAAGCATGCAACATAATATGTATTACGTATGCAACATAATACGTATATGTATCATTGTCGCTTATTGGGCATCAAAACCTTAGACCAACGTCGCCGAGCTTCTCAAGCCGTATTCGTTGTCAAGCTCATTAATGCTGAGTACGATGCTCCAGATCTGTTAGCGCAAATTGGATTCTATGCACCATCTAGAGCCCTGCGACCAAGAATCATGCTGCAGGTAGAATTCCAGTCAACTCAGTATGCAGCCTTCTCACCAATTGCATCAATGGTCCGTCAGTTCAACCAATATACTGATCTATTCGACTTCCGCGAGAGTTCATCTGTTTATCGCCGCAAGTTACTAGAGAGTAGTTTATTGTAGTTTGTTTTTAGGTTATGACAATCTTATGCTATAGAATGTAAATAATTGTGCAATGTTAGTAATGTATTGTAATGTTTAATGTACTGGATTATAGTGTGATGTGACTTGATGTACTGGCATATAACGCATAACAAAAGATGGTGGGGTTTTTATGCACACTTGAGGAAGATCATGTTGTGATCACCTCAAGTGAGCTTTTCCCCACCCACACCACTTCATGTAGACCAAAAAGGTCAGATGGAAAGAAAATAAAAATAAAAATAAAAAAATAAAAATAAAATTACACTTTATTTTTTGCCCCTTCAATTTTCAAAAATTTTGGAAGGGAGGGGGGCGACATAAACTTTCTTTCAAATTTGTATAAGTCTTATTAGCTGCGAAAAGTGCTTGAGTTGGCAGGTAATGCTGCTCGCAACAACAAAACGACCAGAATTATCCTACGTCACTTGCAGCTGGCCACCTGGACTGGTATTTCATCGTGACTCGTGACCATAAACGAACGGCTTCGTCGATCACATAGCTGCTGAGGCTTTCTGGTTGGTCCGTTGCAACAAGCCGTGTCTGGTTTGCAGTTATCTCCAATTTACCGAAAAGAAAATTACGTTAAGTGCGTTGGTGCAAGTTTATTGCAAGCTGGAGTTATGATAATCAAACACTCGGTTCTTTTAAGGGCCACACAACGATTGAAGCGTGTTTCCTAATTTATCTACTTTCTTTTTTTCCTTCTTTTATCACTGTTCTCTCTGTTTCCTTTGCTTTCTGCTACCACTCCCAAGCGACAATTCTAAAACGGTTTTATTTGAATTTCATACCCAGACCACGCAGTAGTGCTTACCTTAACGCCTAGGGAACTGCGCACAATTACGGGACTCCTCACCGGACATTGTCCCACTCTTTACCATTTAAAGAGAATTGGCAAGGTTTTAAGGGGACTTGAACGACGGAAAATTTTGAAAAAATCATTTTTTTTTTATTTCAGGTTTGGATTCTGCAGTCTTTTCCGCTTATTTTGATACTAATTTTGTAATGATACGACCACGGGAAGTGGCCGAAAAACGATCATACACATAAGCATTCCAGTGCGGCGTGGAACAACCTCGACGGAATAAAACGCCACTCCTGAAAAACCACGATTTACACAACGTAATGGAAAAAACTTTTTTTCGTTTTGTTGATAGTAGCTTGGCAAAGACTTTTATAACTTTTGAGTTTCGTAAACAAAACACAGCTTGCGAAAAAAGAAAAAGAAGACATAATTTTATTTTTTCAGGCATATATTTTTCTTCTTTTTCGTTTTCCTAAAGCTACTACAGGGGGGCCTGTAGCCGCAAGGCTACCGAGTCTACCTTGACAAGCGAGTGGTCATGGGTTCGAATCTTAGTAAAATCAGGCCATTCGATGTTAAGTGACTTTAGCGTGGGTTTATTCCCAGGCCCCTCCTCATCCTTCCTTCTGCATTCTGCATTTACTAACAATGAAAGCCTCTTTCCAGGGCAAGTTGTAAGAGTGGTATTTGCTTGAGGTGCGAATGAAGCCTCTTGTTCAAGGGTAAATTATAGCTTGTTCTGCTTCCTGGTTCTAGGAACAAGATTGGTAATGCATAATAAGTAGTAAGGAACACTTACATACACACATACACACCCTCACTCTGTGCTGAACGCTGCTTTACCGACCATGAAGTAGTAAGAAGCGTAGAGGGAAAAAGGGGTGAAAACACACCGACATTTTAAGCACGGATAATAAGCAGATCGCTTACTCTATAGCGGTAATGCAATAACAACGAAGTGCGGAACAACACCGGTTCCTGAGTTTCTGAGAAAAAGTTACATAAAGCTTGTAAATCGTGGTTTTTCAGGAGCGGAGTTTTATTCCGTCGAGGTTGTTCCACGCCGCACTGGAATGGTTATGTGTATGATCGTTTTTTGTAACAAAATAAGCGGAAAAGACTGCAGAATCAAAATCTGAAATAAAAAAAATAAGGATATCTTCAAAATTTTTGGTCGTTTATGTCCCCTTAACCGACAATTGCCGCTTGTGCAATTTTGAACTAGAAAGTTCAGCGCACTTACTCTGCTCCTGTGGAACTCTTGTAGTAGTAGTAGTAGTAGTAGTAGTAGTAGTAGTAGTAGTAGTAGTAGTAGTAGTAGTAGTAGTAGTAGTAGTAGTAGTAGTAGTAGTAGTAGTAGTAGTAGTAGTAGTAGTAGTAGTAGTAGTAGTAGTAGTAGTAGTAGTAGTAGTAGTAGTAGTAGTAGTAGTAGTAGTAGTAGTAGTAGTAGTAGTAGTAGTAGTAGTAGTAGTAGTAGTAGTAGTAGTAGTAGTAGTAGTAGTAGTAGTAGTAGTAGTAGTAGTAGTAGTAGTAGTAGTAGTAGTAGTAGTAGTAGTAGTAGTAGTAGTAGTAGTAGTAGTAGTAGTAGTAGTAGTAGTAGTAGTAGTAGTAGTAGTAGTAGTAGTAGTAGTAGTAGTAGTAGTAGTAGTAGTAGTAGTAGTAGTAGTAGTAGTAGTAGTAGTAGTAGTAGTAGTAGTAGTAGTAGTAGTAGTAGTAGTAGTAGTAGTAGTAGTAGTAGTAGTAGTAGTAGTAGTAGTAGTAGTAGTAGTAGTAGTAGTAGTAGTAGTAGTAGTAGTAGTAGTAGTAGTAGTAGTAGTAGTAGTAGTAGTAGTAGTAGTAGTAGTAGTAGTAGTAGTAGTAGTAGTAGTAGTAGTAGTAGTAGTAGTAGTAGTAGTAGTAGTAGTAGTAGTAGTAGTAGTAGTAGTAGTAGTAGTAGTAGTAGTAGTAGTAGTAGTAGTAGTAGTAGTAGTAGTAGTAGTAGTAGTAGTAGTAGTAGTAGTAGTAGTAGTAGTAGTAGTAGTAGTAGTAGTAGTAGTAGTAGTAGTAGTAGTAGTAGTAGTAGTAGTAGTAGTAGTAGTAGTAGTAGTAGTAGTAGTAGTAGTAGTAGTAGTAGTAGTAGTAGTAGTAGTAGTAGTAGTAGTAGTAGTAGTAGTAGTAGTAGTAGTAGTAGTAGTAGTAGTAGTAGTAGTAGTAGTAGTAGTAGTAGTAGTAGTAGTAGTAGGTAAAATTACAGTAGATTCAAATTTGATTGTCAAATGTGTAAAATTCAGTAATTTTTTACCGATCCCGAAGTTCACTTTACTGTCGCGAACCGGCCTGCGATAAATGAGTGGACTGTATAACTGAACGAATATGCATGGATTTCAGATATATCCAGCACAAGTGACCCCATCGACGTGCGTTTTTGATGTGAACTCTATTTAATAGCGTGGCTCGTGGCCCTTTTATCATTGTAAAGTGTGTTTGTATGTGTATTCATATAATTCGTGATCGTGATTACAATTTTATTTTTATAGCAAATTGATTTCCGCTTTATATCATAGTATATTTGTGAAGGTAAACTCATAGATTTAAGTTTAATATAATTCAAGATCAAATATAGTTTTAAGTTCTAATATAATTGTTGATAAGTTTGATTAAGTGTATAAACATAATATAGGATAAGCAAATTTTAATTATCATTTTGAAAACCCTTTTTGGTATTTAACAAAATGAATTTCACACTAATGCTGTTACAGCAGGACCAAAAGGAATTGGGCGGACCCACTAGCAGAGGCACTTGTGCGCATTCCGGGGTTATAAGAGTCGCCTTCCAGCATTATGGTCCTTCCATGTAACAATCAATGTCGCTGTACCAACTTTAATACACGTGATGATTTGTTTGTTTTGAATTGAGAACAGGGATGCCAGGTGATTTTTTGAAAAGTCTTCACAAATCAAGGAAAAATGTCTTCATTTGTCTTCCTTCGGCTTTCGGCCCATTTAAACTGCATGGTGAAGACATGTCTTCACATGTCTTCAAGTGAAGACATTTCATTTTTTTGTAACAAAAATGTCTTCAAAATGAAGACATGTCTTCACTTCTGGCATCTCTGAGTGGGAAGTGCCATATTTGCTTCAGACCTTAAGGATTCAGGTTGGCAATCCACTCCATCATCCAGCCTTTCACATTTATGATATCAATAATAATACTATTAATAATACGGTATAAAGAAGAAAGGTGGTGTATATGGGCAAAAATAGAACAATCTCACCAGCAGTCCTTCGAATGGAATAGAGTTGCATAGTTTGAGTTTCTACAAATGCTTCTAATAATTAATTTAATTTTTTCATTCTGGCATACACGTGCAGTATTAAAATTTGTTTTGGCCAAAGTTTTTACTATATAGCATGAGATGCTTCATAATCTAAAACGAAAAAAATAATAATAACTAATATGAGGCTTTATCGCACCTCATAGCTTGGCTACTCAATAGAGCATTACCAGGTACGGCCACGTGGAGGCGGTAGGTAGCGGCTTGGGATGGCTAGAGCAATATTGGACGCTCCTCATTTGCCCTCCCCATTTCATACTCACCTGGAAACACTAAGCTATTAGCGCTCAAAATCTTTCATTTATCGTGACGCTCACATTTCTCGATTTTTTAGAATGACACCCTATCCTAAACCTTGCCGTAAGACGTAATCTACGTCAAAAAATTAAGATTTTTAGGAAATTTTAATTGAAGTTCAATCGTGGAACCCGAATTCATTCTTGTTTTTGATATATACGTTATTTTTTTTCATGCAAAACCCTTCCAAAATAGAGTCAAAATAGAAAAAAAAATTTCGCCGATTTTCGGAAAATACATTATTTGTACTTCCATTTTTGTTTCGTGCTAGAAGTGTTAACACTCCGTATACTCATTTTTCGAGTTCTTTAGGCTGTAAAACCCACAGATAATTGATTTATACAATAAAAAAAAATTACACAAGTTTAACAAATATTTTTGCCCCCCGATTTTTAGAACCAATTTTGAATGGCGGAGGAACAAAAACTTTATAAATAATTTGCAATGGTCTTAGTGATTGAAAAAGAAAGTTATAATAGAATTCCCATAATTGTTTTCTCATTCTGGTTCTTCTGATTTCTCTCTTCTGATTGCTTTGCTTTTTGCTGTTTTGTTTACAGTTTTTGCAATTTTCTCTGTATTCTGGTATTTCGGTTTTTGTTTCTATTTTTCCCCTTTCTTGTTCTCCCAGTATGCTAGGTTCATGATATCTCTTATTGCATTACTTTCTGCGTTTGATGTTTTCCATGTTGTGTCTCTATTCTGATTTCTCTGTTTACAGCTTGCTATGTTTTTACTGTTTTCTGTTCTTTCTCTTTCCCTGTTTTAATTACTATCGCGGTTTTTTCTGTTTTTGTCCTTCAGACATTTTTTGGTAATTTTAGACTTAAGAATATTGAAGCTTTAACTTAAATTGAGATTTTTTGTTCCTCATCATTTTATGCAAATTTTGAATTAACTTCTAACAGTATTGTTCAATTTTTTTAATGTCATTTTAGTTTGTCTTCAGTTCAGTTGCGATTCGATTGCATAAAAATTGTGTTCTAATGCAGTAACTGTCTTGACCTAGATCTTAAGTTTACTTTACAATAATTATACTTATTATTTAACTATTTAGGAATCGATTGTGACGCTAACTTTGATAGCAAATGTAGAACATCTGCATGAGAGAAAGATACCTAGAGAGAGAACGAGGAAAATTTTCACACCCCCCCTTAAACTGAATGCGAATTTCACACTCGAATAATTTATATCCTGATTAAATAATTCCTATTTGATTTAGCCCGCTTTGATTTATTGCAATCCAGTTCGTTTCCCTTTCAATCACTACCGGGCGAGTTGCCGGAGTGCGCGGGTGTGCACCCACTGCAGCAATCCGCAATGCAATGTACGTACGCTACGTATTTATTGTGCCCATTTCAGTTCGTGACAAAAAGGCTAACGTGGCTTTTCCTCGCGATGAAACTGATCGGTAAAAACGTGTCAGCGCAAAACACACCCCAAACCGCGCGCCCACATCATTGTCAAGTGCAGGAATTCCGAACGTTTTGAATTCTCTAATATTTTTTCTGGTGCGGGTGCGCGGTGGGGAGAAAGTCGCAAATGTTTGCAGTATTTTTTCCTCTAATGTACGGCATTCCAAATCGTTGGTTGCCCGATACCTAGAAAACTGAATTTTGATATATTTAAACGCGATTTATCGCTTTAGCACAAAAAACGGCATACTCTATAGGTATGATGTTTTCGTAACGATTTTAAATGATCGCATGATGTAAGTTTCCAATTACGCATTTTTGGAAACTTTACGAAGTGCTGTTCAAAGGCAGTGACACCAATTGAAATGTGCACCAATGATTCGCACCGTTGGTTATCCGTCATAATTTACATTTTATTTGCGCTATAAAGATGTAAAGCACCAAACGGTAGAAAGTCCAACGGGTTCCGGGAGAATTTACGTCATGGCATTCATCCCGATCGAAAGTGTTCCGTTGGGAAATTGGCGGCATTCGGTTGGTTGTTTATTGGCGTTATGCGAATTTATTTCTCACCTACTGCCGACCGACCCACACCGCCGCCCCATCCAACAGCTAGCACTTGCTGACGAATCATCCGGCGAAGCCATCCCTCGGAAATGATAAACTGCTAGGTAGTAGACAATTTGCGGTCCGAACGAGCGGTGTAAAAAGCGGTGCCGTGAAATGTTGCATTTTTACCATTTTTCGCTCCTCGTTTGGCGATAGTTAAATGTGCCTCACCGGCGAATGCCGGAAGCGAGCGATTTTCAGTGTCACACACCCACTCGTGGTGGTCGTTTTTCATTGTGGCCCTACCCACCATGTGGCTTGGAAGTTTCCAAAACCGGTGCGATTTGAATAGAATTCGTTGTTCGATTTTTTACGCTTCGTACGTGAGATCAGATTGAATATATTTTTCGCACTCACACACACTGGCGGGATGTGCTGATGCTCTACCAGCCGGTTCAGGTTGTCACAAGTTGAACAAAGTTAGCGGAACATGGTAGCAAATAAAATATTAAACGAGGGGTGGAACGGGCGTTCGTGACACGGTGTTTACACGAGTGCCTTATCGCGACTCCGGACGATAATGGTTTTATCGAGATTTATGAGTACATGTGCGGAATATGATTTCCTAGGATACGCCCAGCGCCCTAAGGATATGTCATTCAAGATTTACACGCGCAAAGCAGCGCAACAAGATCAGAGCTTTGATTCAAAGAAATGGAAATGCAGTAAGTATGTAAATGAATAGAAATTATTTACCTAGCAGTTGAAAGGTTGCACTTTGAAGGGAAAGCTTTCAAGTTCTAACCGGAGAAACCGTCGCCGCACCTTACCTACTTTTCCTACCACTTTCCCGTGGAAACTTTCCTCACAAATGCTGTTTTTGTTGAAAGAACGGCAGCACGCTCCGATGTCCCCTTCTTAAAAGCGCTCGTTTTCGCGCTTTTTTTCTTCCTCATTTCTACACTTTTCATCTTCGGAAAGTGATCAAATTACGAAGACAAACTCCCCACCGACGACGACGACGACGACGTTGATGACGATGATGATGGAAAAATGGGCCCGGCCGTGACTGCTGCAGCACGGATGAAGATGATGATGGACTCCTGGCGATCCAGTCCTGGCACGAACTTCCACCAGCCTAACCTGCCTCCTGGGCCACAGGTCGGAGTATTTTAATTTAAAAAAGTTTGAAATTTATTATGCAGATAATGAATAAATCAACTTTTTTTTTACTTTTCTATGTCTTCTTTTATCCTCTCTCTCTCGATCTCCGTCTCTTTCTATCTCGTCTTACACAACTGGTTTGTTGGTTGTGGCAGCTTACTTTTACACAGTTGTTTTTGTATAAAGTGACTATACACTGCTCGGTTGATAAGGTTTGACCGGTCATCCCGTTGAAAGAGTTTCTTCGAAATTAAAGGATTGATGAGAAATTCCTAAACTAAAAAGAAGTACGTACTTCGGTGCTGCTGGGAAAATTTGATGGACAAAACTTGACTCGACTTATTTCAAACGAACTAGAAAAAATTCGCTCTGAGTGATCACGTGCTGTTTTGTAATTTTACAATTTTGTTTTGATAAATTCGTTTTAATATTAAAGCAGAAAAAAAAAACTTCAGGGTACACATCCAAATGTGATGTATTATGTGGTGACGTAGGACGTTATCAGTTTATTAGAATGATTGATTCTGTATTATGATATTTATATTTGATATTTATGCATAGGAAATAAATTTTTTTTATTGATTTTTCCACTAACAGTTAAATCACCCATTTGCATTTACAAACACTTTAACATGCATTGTAAATATTTGACTTTTCTGACACTAAACTCAAAATTTTGGAAAAATAGATTTTGCCAACAATAATTTAATAAACGGTTCAGCAAAATAATTTTAAAGCTGTATCAGTTGCAAACCAATATCCCAATATGCTTCAAGATACTGGGATTTGGGGAAAAGTAGAGTTCGAGTCCATTTATAGCTTGTTTCGATCTGCGGATCGCCCAGCTTGGGTAAAGAGAAACGTTCTACAAACTTAATAAGCGTTGCTTCAACGTTGCCCTCTCTCCTAATTTTCTGCTTTTTTCCTTTCGCGTTTTGTCTCCCCTGAGATACTATAAACACCTTTATTTCATTACTTTCCCTTCGTCGATTGTAAAAAACTATCGTGACAAAAATAATTCAACTGTTTGATAACGCCGAATTAGTTACTTTATGTAACTTCTTCTGACAGATACTTGATTAATAAATTAATAAATTTCATCTTAATAAATAAATTAATACCTTTCATACGGTATCGTAATGTTCGAAAGTTAATTTTTCAAAGAAAAAGAATGGTTGACAAAACAATGATTTTTGGAGCCACCGCACATTGAGACGGATTCAAAAATTGAGAGACATAAGTATTAGCTTCAAAACCTTACGACATAGTATAATAGTTAATTGAGAAAAGTTACTTCATTCAGAAAGCACTTTCTAGTGGTGAAAAAATATTTGGAAATTGGGGTGTTCCTAAGGAGATACAACAAAATATTTTCTTGAATTTAAGTTAAAAATGGTTACTATCTCTAGAAAATTTATCACTCAACTATTTTTAAGAAACATTGTTGAATTTTGAATATTTTTATTTCTTAGGTGAAAGAAGTTATAGAGATAAATTCTTAGGGACACTCTTAAAAGCAGTTTTTTCGGTCTATCTCTTTAACAGCGATTTGTACGCCTTTCTAATGTTCTAAGAATTATTAATCAAATATTAATATTAATCAAATTAAATTGCACATTTTTGTCGAAGATAGTAGATCTCTCTATTTTTTTCCTTTAGAAGCTATCATGGTTTTTTTTATTTTTACACGTAATATTTATGGAGGTGTATCTCGGGGGACACGCGCAGGTTTTACGAGAAAGTGAACCAAACTCGTAAGGGCTACACACCTAAACCTGACATGTGTAGGGACGAGGAAGAGAATCTAATCACAAACGAGCGTGAGGTGGTCGACAGGTGGAAGCAGTATTTCGATGAGCACTTCAACGGCGATATAGCAGCATGAGACTGGCAATGAAAGTTAACCTCGGAGTGCCTACAAACGACAACAGCGTGTCGGCTCCCGATCTCGAAGAGATCCGGCGAGAAATCGGTCTGCTGAAGAATAATAGAGCCGCCGGAAAGGACCGATTCCCGGCAGAGCTCTACAAAAATGGCCAAAAACCACTAGCAACGGCACTTCATTGGATAATTTCTAGGATCTGAGAGGAGGAGAAACTACCGGAGGAGTGGATGGTGTAGTCTGTCCCATCTACAAAAGGGGCGACTAGCTAGTTTCGGGGACGCTCTCGAGTCCTTTCGAATCGCGCAGAGGGTTGCGGCAAGGGGATGGACTGTCCTGTATGTTATTCAATATCGCTATTGAAGGTGTGATCCGGCGAGCGGGCATCGAAACGAGAGGAACGATCTTCAGCAAGAGTAGCCAACTCCTAGCCTTCGCAGACGACCTCAACATCATTACTAGAAACCTTGGGACGGCGAAGGCAATCTACGCCAGATTAAAAACCGAGGCTAGGAGGATAGGGTTATAAATCAATGCGTTGAAAACCAAATATATGGTAGGAAGAGGCTCCAACAACGTTTGCCTCCCACGGACAGTGACTGTTGATGGTGATGAACTGGAAGTGGTTGGGATCTCTGGTCGCCGCCGACAATAATACGAGTAAGGAGATCCAACGTTACATTCAAGCTGAAAATCGAGCCTACTTTTCCCTCCGCAAGATGCTTCGATCTGGGAGCGTGCGCCGCCGCACAAACCTGACGATGTACAAAACGCTAATCAGACCGGTAGTCTTCTACGGACTTGAGACAGTAACTCTGCTTATGTAGGACATACGTGCACTAGCCGTATTTGAACGAAAGGTGTTGCGGACTATTTTTGGCGGAGTACAAACGGAAAGCGAAGAGTGGCTGAGGTGTATGAACCTCGAGTTACAGGCACTGCTTGGAGAGATTCCTATCGTGCACCTGGCGAAAGTTGGGTGACTACGGTGGACCGGCCACGTCGCTAGGATGCCGGACGACTGTGCAGTGAAATCCATTCTCTTCAAGAACACCACCGGCACCAGGAATAGAGGGACGCAGCATGCTAGATGGCTCGACCAGGTTGAAGCCGACTTGCGTGGGCCGAGACGCGCAGCGAATTGGCGACGAGTGGCCCATGACCATGTGCAATGGAGAGGAATTCTTGATACGGCAAGAGCCACCCCTGCTCACGGCTGCTAAAGTAAGTAAGTAAGTAAGTAAGTAAGTAAGTAAGTAAGTAAGTAAGTAAGTAAGTAGGGACCAGCCCAAGTAGCACACTTTTGTCACGTCTGGTTGCTGAAACCTATTTATGACTGAAATCAGTCATTAATCGGTTACCACAACTAGTTTATAACAACTGTGCCAGTAGGGAGGGTTACCACAAGCAGATTATTCTGTGTTTAACAGATATTTGAAAGAAATCGCCTGTGCAGAATCCGTATGCACAGAATACCAATTTCGCCAATTACACAGATTAAACAGATTTTTGAGCTTCTACAATGAGAGTGAAAGAGACGAAAATAGTTCCCAAAATGACTCTCCGTCTTTTTTACTCTCATTATTTTGCATTGGGCAGATTTTTGCCTATATATATATATTTTTCCTCGTTGTACAGATGGCCAAATTTTTTCAACAAAAAACACAGAATTATATGTGGCATCCCTGGTAGGGACACCCTAATTTCCGAATATTTTTTCACCATTAGAAAGTGCTTTTTGAATGAAGAAACTTTTCTGAAGCAACTAATATTCTATGTCTTAAGGTTTCGATGCTATTACTTATTTCTCATTAGTTTTGAATCCGTCCCACTGTGTGCACCGTAGCGTAGCTAAGAAGGGACCATCACAAACGCCAAATAAAAAATACGGGTCAGAATGGTGGTGTATCAGAAATGTATCAGAATAGTGGTGTATGCATGTGGTGAGGTTTGACAGCGGGGTCTGTTAAACTTCTATGAAACTAGACCCGAATGCAACTCTGTCAAAGCAACCCAGACCAGAGATAATACAGGATACAGAGACTACAGAAACAATTCAAAACCCATGCATGCTGTTGCGGGACGACAAACGGACGAATGCGTTCGCTCGAAGTGGGAAGCTTATGCGATCGCTAGTTCAGAACTCAGGATAAAAAGCCACAACTCGAATTACGAAGCAAATGGAAAATTTCCCTTCCAGGAGGTGATTTCCGGCGCATATGAAGGTTTCGTGATCGCCCAAATCAATGGGATCTACAAACGTAGTTTGTTACGCACTTCCAAGCACTACGGAGCAGTTCCAGCACACACTGGACGTAGAGAGCTCATCGCAATAAGACCAATAATCATTGGAAGGGATTTAAATGCTTGGACAGTAGATGGACTAATGCCAAAGGATATAGCTTGCTAGAAGCCCTGGTAAAGTTGGATGTGGTGCTGTTGAACATAGATACGACAGGTACTTTCCGTAAGGACGGTCGTGAATCTATCATCGACGTGACCCTCTGCAGTCCGTCGATAGTAACAAACTGGAGGGTGTTCGAGGAGTATACCCTCAGCGATCATCAGGCGATCTGGTACAGCGTAGGGCAAACAAGAAGCGGTAGCAGTAAGGAGGGTAAAAGGAGCTGGGACATCGCACGTAGAACGAGCGGCGAGCCTCTGAATCGAAGTGCGGAAGTGCTTACGAACATGTTGTAAGGGTATGTGCCGCGACGATACCAAGAAAACTGGAACCCAGGAACCAACGTCGACCAGTGTATTGGTGGAATAAGCAACTCAGCAACCTCCGCAGTACTTGTCTCAGAACCAGAAGACGAGTACAGAGAGCGAGAATTGCATCAACCCGAGAAGAGCAAGAGCTGCACTAAAAGAGAAATAAAAGCGTGCACAGTGAACTGCTACAATGCTGGTGATGCTGGTGTCAACCAGCTGGGGCACAGCGTACAGAATTGTGACCGCGAAGGTCGAAGACACCAAGGATTACGATGGAGTTATCTCCAGGAAAGTTGAAGACTTTTTCCACGGCACAACCCAACACTGTGGCCTTCTACACCGTACTTAGACGTCGAGTACTCCGAAGCGGTGCAGATCTCCAACGAGGAACTTGTAGCAGTGGCAAAAAGACTAAAGGTAAAGAAAGCGCCAGTCCCCGATGGGATTCCTAAAGTAGTTCTAAAGACCGCAATTCAAGTATTCCCGGTCAAGTTCCCAGGACGGTGCTGCAGAAATGGCTGGAGGAAGATAATAGACTGACGACGTTTACGGTGAGCGCACACGGTCTGTCTAAGATGCAATTTGGTTTGCGCAGCGCAGCAGTTCAACGGTTGATACCTGTAGTGGAGAAGGCCAAACAAAAAAAAGGGTCGATCGATGTCAAAAATGCTTTCAATAGTGCCAGCTGGGAGACCATCGCCGCATCATTGCTGACGCTAAAGCTACCTGAAGGGGCAATGATCGTTGATTTTGCGGATGAACGCTGGAAAAGGTTGGAATGCTGGCCACTGAGACAATTGGAATGATAGAAAATTGGATGTAGGGAGTAAAAATGCAGATAGCACACTACAAAAAAGAAGTGTTGCTGGTCAGTAACTGCAAAGTGGAGCAGAACGCACAGTAGATTATGCCATTATCTAGAAGCGAGCAGTGAAGCACCTAACTTTAACAGCTACGTGGACGTGGAGATGTGAGTAATGGAAGGTGAGGAATGGGTAATGGGACGTGAGAAGTGAGAAGTGAGTAATGGGAGGAAACGAGTAGGGTGTAATGAGAGGCGAGCAGTGGGAGGTGAGTAGTAGGCGGTGAAATGTGAGAGGTGAGAAGTGAGTAATAAGTAGTGAGTAGTGAGTAGTGAATAGTGAGTAGCGCTTGGTAAGTAGTGACTAGCGAGTAGTGAGTAATGAGTAACGTATAGTGAGTAGTGAGTAGTAAGTAGTGAGTAGTGAGTAATGAGTAGTGAATAGTGAGTAGTGAGTAGTGAGTAGCGCTTGGTTAGTAGTGTGTAGTGCTTGGTGAGTAGTGAGTAGCGCTTGGTAAGTAGTGACTAGCGAGTAAGGCCATTACAAATATTTAAAAAAGTTTTTGTCTCTCCCGTGTTTGGCCACTGAAGGGGGGGCGAAAAAAAAACAAAGAGAATTTTGTGATCGAGCAAAAAAATGTGGTTTTTAAGCTTTTTTACTTAAAGTTTAAACGTGAAAACCAAATAAATTCTTGCTTTTGATAAATACGTTGTTATTTTTCATGCAAAAATCTACGGACAAAAAGACAAAAACGAAAGAAAGTTTTTTTGGCCGAGTTTCGGATATTCCGCTGTTTGAACTTCCATTTTTATTTCGTGCTAGAAGCGTTAACTCAACTCGTACACTCATTTTTCGAGTTTTCCAGGCTATAGAGCCCACAGACAATTGATTTTATAAAAAAAAATTAACTCATATCCTACAAATTATTTTTTTGCCCCCCGATTTTTCAAGCCAATTTCCAAGGGGCGGGGGTGACAAAAACTTTGAAAATGATTTGCAATGGCCTAACGTATAGTGTGACGACCCCCTGGTCGGCGCGCATCACCTTTAGTAGCGGCTCAAAGTATCTGGCAACTCAGGCGTAGCAAGTGTCATCATCGGTAAAAAGGTAAACAGTCGGCAGGCAATACAGTAAAAAGTGATTTACAAGCGGTGAGATAATATTTACTTATAACTAATTAATATTTGGTGGCTACATGCTAGAATTACGTACCTATTAAGGTTCAAAGTGCATAAAACTACTTAGCGACTAAATTACATACTAGTGCTTAAATGCTAGGTTACGTATCCTACGCAATGATTGCAGTATGCTAATGCTGATGCTTAACCGAGTTAACTTGTGTATGCAATTTGTACCGGTAGGAAATTTGAAAAGTAACATGCAAGATTCTAATCAATAGCTTAAAATTATTAATACAGAATGCAAGATAGAGGAAAACGTGAGAGATAGCCAAAAGTTGTAGTAAAGGAAAGAGAGAAGTGATCAGATGAAGAACCATAGGAAAGAAGAAGTAAATTGGAAACACTAAACGTAAGTGAAGAAAACTAAACTGGAAACAACCCTATATAAGCTACTAGCTGACCCGACAAACTTCGTATTGCCACAAATTAACCTGTGTTGTACATAAATCATGAATCTCGGATGATCTTTGTCACTATCTCGAGTTTTGCAAG
Source organism: Sabethes cyaneus (assembly GCF_943734655.1). Lineage (NCBI taxonomy): Eukaryota > Metazoa > Arthropoda > Insecta > Diptera > Culicidae > Sabethes > Sabethes cyaneus. The sequence continues at coordinate 232,932,045 of NC_071354.1, forward strand.
CCCCCCAGTGGGCGGCGCTTCCGACGGCGGGTCACCGGCAACACTCGCGACCGGCTCGTCCTGAATGATCTAGTGTTACTATAGATAGTTTTTGTGGTCTTGTTATTGATTAATGTTTTATGGAAGAGTCTCGAATTTCTCGAGTTGGATTAGTTTTTGAGTTTCGCAAAAATTTCTGTTTTATTTGTATGAGAGTCCATATCCCCCTACCACAGGGGTGAGAGGTCTCTAACTATCATAAAATAAATTCAAGACTCAAAAATCTCCTACATGCTAAATTTGGTTCCATTTGCTTGATTAGTACTCAAATTATAAGGAAATTTGTATTTCATTTGTATGGGAGCCCACCCTCTTAAAAGGGAAAGGGGTCGTAATACACCACAGAAAAAAAAATCTGCCATCTAAAACTCTCACATGCCAAATTTGGTTCCATTTGCTTGATTAGTTCTAAAGTTATGAGCAAATTTGTATTTCGTTTGAATGGGAGCCCCCCTCCCCTTCTAAAAAGGTAAGAAGTCCTAATTCATAATGGGAAAAATGGTTGCCTCCAAAAACACCCACATGCCAAACATGGTTCCATTTGCTTGATTAATTCTCGAATTATGAGGAAATTTGTATTTCATTTGTGTAGAAGCCCCCCCTCTTGAAGTGTGGAAGGATCCTAATTCACCGTAGAAAATATTTTTGCCTCCAAAAACCTCCACATGCCGAATTTGGTTCTATTTGCTTGATTAGTTCTCGAGTTATGGGGAAATTTGTATTTCATTTGTATTGGAGCCCCCCCTCCTAATGTGGGAAGAGGTCCTAATTCATCACAGAAAAAATTCTTGCCTCCAAAAACACCTACACGCCAAATTTGGTTCCATTTGCTTGATTAGTTCTCGAGTTATGAGGAAATTTGTATTTCATTTGTACAGGAGCCCCTCCTCTTAAAGTGGGGAGGGGTCCTAATTCACCATAGAAAATTTTCTTGCTCTCGAAAACCTTCACATGCCAAATTTGGTTGCATTTGCTTGATTAGTTTTCGAGTTATGAGGAAATTTGTATGGAAGCCCCCCCTCTTAAAGGGGAGAGAAGTTATAATTCCTCTTATAAAGAGGGGAGGGGTCTCAATTCACCATAGAATAAATTCTTGTCACCAAAAAAAACACCCACATGCCAAATGTTGTTCTATTTGCTTGATTGGTTCTCGAGTTAGGAGGAAATTTGTATTTCATTTGTACAGGAGCCCCCCCTCTTAGAGTGGGGAGGCGTCCTAATTCACCGTAGAAAATTTTCCTGCCCTCGAAAACCTTCACATGCCAAATTTGGTTCCATTTGCTTGATTAGTTCTCGAGTTATGAGGAAATTTGTATGGAAGCCCCCCCTCTTAAAGGGGAGAGGAGTTACAATTCCCCTTATAAAGAGGGAGGGGTCTCAATTTACCATAGAATAAATTCTTGTCACCGAAAACACCCACATGCCAAATTTGGTTCTATTTGCTTGATTAGTTCTCGAGTTATGAGGAAATTGGTATTTCATTTGTACAGGAGCCCCCCCTCTTAAAGTGAGGAGGGGTCCTAATTCAACATAGAAAATTTTCTTGCCCTCGAAAACTTTCACATGCCAAATTTGGTTCCATTTGCTTGATTAGTTCTCGAGTTATGAGGAAATTTGTATGGAAACCCCCCTTTTAAAGGGGAGAGGAGTTATAATTCCCCTTATAAAGAGAGGAGGGGTCTCAAATTACCCTAGAATAAATTCTTGTCACCGAAAACACCCACATGCCAAATTTGGTTCTATTTGCTTGATTAGTTATCGAGTTATGCAGAAATTTGTGTTTCATTTGTATGGGAGCCCCCCCTCTTAGTGGGGGGAGGGGTCTCTAACCATCACAAAAACCTTTCCTGGCCCCAAAAACCTCTACATGCAAATTTTCACGCCGATTGGTTCAGTAGTTTTTGATTCTATAAGGAACACAGGACAGACAGACAGACAGACAGACAGACAGACTGACAGACAGACAGACAGACAGACAGAAATCCTTCTTTATAGGTATAGATATAGATATTGTATTCGAATCTAGGAAGTTTTTATCGTCGCCTTAATATACGATTAAAAACTTGGAACCAGATTTCCCTTAGTTGATTGTTCATCAACATATAGTGAGTAGTGACAAGTGAGTAATGAGTAGTGAGTAGTGAGTATTGAATAGTACGTAGTGAGTAGCGAGTAACTAGTAACGAGTAGCGAGTGGTGCGTAGTGCATAGTGAGAAGTTTTTTAGTTCATGAAAGGCGAGTGCATTCGCTGCATGCTTATAAACATGTCAGACTTCTAAAGAAAGAAAGAAAGAAAGCAGCAACTTTTTTCCGATTAAACTCTCCAGACTTGATTCATTACCAGATTTTATTGAACAGCTACTTATAAGGTCATGGGTTACATGTTCCCAAAAAGTGTGGTGTACCGCAAGGCAGTAATATTATACTATGGTTTTTCCCATTGTGCTTTAATAATAGGGCATAAGTTCTGAGCAGGGATAGAAAAAAATCGCTTCTAGCGATCAAGATCATAGGAGCGATCAGATTCAGATTCATTGACATCACTACTTGAAAGCGACAAACACTTTATCGCGATCCGTACAGATTATGACAAACCTCATGTCAGATTATGTTCATTGCATGATTGCGTTGAGAAATCGTATGTGCATCGTATGAATCGCAATACAAACAACATGTGTGACCTTTTTCTCGCAGCTAGGTAAAATGTAACACTATGATCGACTGCTGTGACTGTTTAGAGAACAAAATCTTGAGATTAATGCTAAAGATTCACTGTTTGTCATGACCTGTACGGATCGTGATCTGTGCGTGTGGCGATAACTCACAGATTTTATCAAAGTCACTGATCTTCCATCCCTTGTTCTGAGTAATAGATATAAATTGTTGACACGCAGTCGACCAACTAAACTTATATCTTGTTAAACGATCCATTGAAGACTGTTGTGATTAGCACAAGCTGCTGGACATTTTCATCAAGTGGTGCCACAAGAACGGGCTCGTTAATACGGCAAAATGTCAGATTATGTCCGATTCCATCGCACTATCAGTTAAAACACGATCCCGGAAGCAGTACACGACAATGCTGAGCGTGATTGTGGACGACAAAAGCTACGCCAGGTTTTATATGGCAACCCTTAGGGGAGAAACGGTAGAAATTTTCCAACATGTGACCAACTGTACGGATAGTTTGCATCGATCAGTCCCCAGGGTAAGACGTAACTGAGCATAAAAACGTCTGCCGTATTTCCGTAAGCAATACGATTATTCCGTGCTGTTTTGGCCGGATTTTGTCATTATGCCATTATGGAACAACGGGTACGCCGACAACAACGTGCAGGTGATGTTCAAGGGCAGGAACCCTCCTAACCCCTCCAGAGCTCCACTCAAACGAGAAATATTGGGTCGTCGTCATGTGTTGAATCTGAAGAAAACTCAAAAAACCATTGAAAACAAGCAGCAGTTTAAGGCAAACTGGCATTTTGTTTGTTGGTCACGAACGAGTGAACGAGTGAACGAGTTTACTGAACAAAATTTGATTGTAAAAGTTAAGTCAACCGGAAACTTAACTAAACTTTTTTTCTGTATGTTATGCTAATTGAACTTTGAAAACAAAGTTAAAAATAGTTTGATTTTTGATGGAAAATTTAACCAATTAAATATTCCTGTTTGACCAAATTGTGACCTCACCACTCTTTATGTCATTGCTTTGTACAATCCTTAAAGATGGTCACCTTGAAGGTTATCTTATCAGGAAGAAGGTTTTTTAGAGACAATGTTTTGCAACATTCTATATAATGTTATACTATTTTGTGAAAATATGTGTTAATTGGTTTTAATGTTGTAGAATTCCTTAAAGATGATTGCATTTGGAATCAACACATCAGGCATAAAAATAATATATTGCCGTTTTTCGTGAAATGTTCATGAACTTACTATTTCAAACGAAGCACTTTCAAAAAACTAGAAACTTTTCCGAATAAACTTTGCCACTAAAATTAATGGTTTAAAATACAATGGATTCGTTCTGTGCTGCAAGCGACACGAGTGAATAATCAACTGGCGACTCGGTTCGATTCATTAGTAGATCGTAGAACAACGATGGTTGGCTCTTTCCCGCCATAGCGCTGAGCTGCGCCCGCCTTGCTGGCCGGATCACATTTTCCCAGTGCAATTTATCATATAAATTAAACTTTTTCCATGAATCATTACACTAATTTCTCATTTCCTGTCTCGATAATGCAAATTTTCTCCTCATTCTCCTTGCTGCTCAACTACTACTACTACTATGGGACTATACGGTAGTGGTCCTGAACGTTCTGGAAGCCTTCCCTTCTGAGTATTGTTTCGGGCTTCTGGGAAGCCCCCGGTTGGTGATAGAGTTGAAAGAACAAAAAAAAAAAAAAAATACCCATAACAGGAAGGACATCGATAAAAATTTACTTCATGCAGAAAAGTTGACATCCGCCAGAGAAAAACATAATACCACGATAGTGGCCACCAACGGTGGCACGGTAAGCTTCTCTCCGAGCAGCTCGCTCGTTATATCAAAGGGATCAAATTTTTTCCAGCAATTTGTTTTCTCCGTGGGGCTTACCTATGCTCGGCTATTTCTGTCGATAGTTTATGGTTAGTAAGTTATTTTTGACTAATGTCAACAGTGGTTGTAGTTTTTAAACTTGCCTAAACTTCTCTTTGCATTTATTCGGTCAATTTTTTACCAGTAGATCAGTAAAGAAACTAAAATATCTAAAACTAAAACTAAAAGGATTTACCAGTTTTTACTCATTTCCCTTCAGTGTTACAAATCTTTTAGATTACTTAAGTGTTTGCACGACCGACCGGTGCGGAAATCCACTCAAGTGTGATAAGTTTTAATAGTACTAGTTTGTTTAATGGGTTGCGTGCAAGCTAAAATCTTAATTTTAAAGCAACACTCGGGTAATCCATCATAAATGTAATTTAATTAATCCGGATCAAGAAAAGTAAATCCAAACAACAGTGCACAAGCGTTTAGGAAAATTGTTCATGCATAAAAAGGATTGCATAAGACTTAATTCCCCCTTCGTTTCTAATTATTACTGTCGAAAGTCTCACGCCCAGCGAGCAAAGCAAAGAGAATGATAATATCGAACAAATCCCGAGTACAACTTCATTTCCCCTTGAACGGAAAGTTTATTAACTTTCTGCTGTTTCCTTTCTGCATTTATGTACGAAAAGTTTTTCCCACCAAGCCAGCACAGCACCGCCAAGCCGGGTAGAAATGTTCGGATGTTTCTTCGGGTCTGCTGAAAGAAGCTTATGCATGAAATATTGGAAATATTTGCTCTGGTTCATACTCTTCTAATGGAATCAGCACTATTCAAATAAGAAAACTTTCGATTCCGAGTGACTTTGTTCCAGCAGTGGGCAGGGGAAGCCACGTTCCACGCCGGCATTGATTTGTTGGTTGGTTGGTTGGTTGGTTGGTCGGTTCGGTTGTTGGGTAAAGAGAAAAAAAAACTTAATACCGAGCTACGCCCCCAGGCCTGCATTTTCCAACACTCTCTAGTGCTCCAGTTATTCTCGCACGTAGATAGTGTCTATATAGCGAATTCTTTGGCCCAGTAAGTTTTCGCTCCGATTGCATTGAAACAGGCAGAAAAGTGCCTCCGGATTGCTGGGCTCTGCTGCTTCTGCTGTATCCAAGGAAAGTGATAATGCGGAAAAATTTCACACGCTGCGAAAAGTTCTCACACTCCTGCCCCACCGCCAACCCCACCGGGGCTGAAGGAGAGGTGTGGTTAGTTTACGGATTTGATCAAGACAGGAAAAAGGAATATTTCTTGGCAGTTCTAACAAATTACGCTCCGTGGGAAGTGTGACATTTTGAAATTGTTTCACCCGGCATCCAACCGACGAAGTTGCCCGGATCAAATTCCGACAACTTGTTCGCGAAACTGGAGAGTCATGTTCGGATGAGTGGGTTGTAAATCTTATTCAGCAAATTAAATAGTAGAACTAATTTTGTATGACGAGCACCGGCTGAAGCAACCGCAGATTTGCTGTAAGCCGACTGGTATTGTGTTCAGCAACCGAACCGGGAATTATTTGAAGCTCATCATCATTTGGTTTTCACCCCTGCTCCAGTTGGGTTTCACCCAAGTCTAATCGGTATAACGTACTTTTAATGGATCTTTCGTACCAAATAGGCCATGATGGGATAATTGGATACGACTTACAGACAGCCGGGCGAACGAATTTGAGCTCAGTTCTAGTCTCATAGTGTTACCATCACATATTGTACAGTGCGAGTGCAGTGTGGGCGTTTTTTGATTAAAATTGTCTGCAATGTCTACACATTTGCTAGGGGCAACATTGATTTATCTTTTCATTAGATTGGCCACCTGTGGCTTCTCCGGAGGTGAACCGCTGAAGGAACAATGTGGAGTAAGATTTAGTAAAATTATGCCCGGTAATTGGCCCTTTCATGTGGCTCTTTATGGGGCCGTGGCCACCGTACCGCCCAGGTACAAATATATTTGCGGAGGAACGCTAATCGGAATCCGGACTGTTCTCACGGCTGCCCATTGTGTGGTCGAGCATGATAGTATAGCTCTCAACGAAACACTGTTGCAGATCTATGCCGGAATTTATTCCCTAGAATCCGTTAAATATTCCACTCCGTATAATGTTTCATCGATTGTAATTCATGAGGATTACAATGTTAACCGGCTAGCTAATGATGTTGCGTTGCTCAAATTGATTGAAAGTGTTTCGTTGAATCAATTCGTTCAGCCGGCCTGTGTCTGGCCGGTGAGCGATAACAATAAAACGATCGACGGAACGAGTGCCCACGCAGTCGCTTGGGGTCTCGATGAAAATGAACGGTTTTCCAAAACTTTGGTGGAAACTTCCGACCGCTTGCCACCGAGCGAGGACTGTTACCGACAAGTTGGACAGCTTTTGGTGGAAAATAATTCTCTCATTTGTGCAAGTAAGTTTAGACAAATATATTGGATTTTGTTTGAAATTATAGTATCAATGTTAGGGTTACCGTAGGGTATTAATCGCTTTCAGTACCGAAAAGTTACCGACCATTGTATTGAGTCTAACGTGAGTAACTCAATATAATTTTACAGGAACAAAGGTTTGCAATGGCAGCGGAGGAAGCGGATTGTACGTGCAACAAAATGAAACGATTTACGTAGTAGGCATTGTGTCTTTCGGTCCTACCATGGGTCCTAGCAGGCGATGTGGTGTTAACACGTTAACAGCATTTTCTGACGTTGCGAAATATTATGACTGGATTAAAACCAATAGTGATGCTGATTAAAGTGTTTGCTTGCTGGAGTACGTCTTTTCAATACGATGAAAAAATCCTTCAAAAAGTTTTGAGGCACCATTAAATACAAATAAATCATGAATCATGCTGAAACAGCTCTTGACTCAAAATAAAGACGAAATCAAATATTTTTTTTTTTTTTCAAATGAATCCCAACCTATAATCGACTCGATTCTACATTTCGATCGGGCACGTTCCGATCAGAAACCATATTCCGAATCCCGTTCGACGTATGTTAGGGCATACTTTGTATTCCAATCGAAGCGAAATCGGTATGTAGAATACAGGCGAATACTTTCCGAATTTTCCATGGTGTTAAATAAAGCGATTGGATGAAAAAACAGTAAATTTGTAAAAAATACACTGAAAGAACCGTAAGTACGTCCGAAGCGATGATAAGCTTGCTTTTTTCATACAGTTTATCATGTCAGTTAAAACCAAACCACTTAACGTATAAAACTTCCGTCTTTGCATGTAATGTAAGGCAGGGCAATCATAGAAAAGACAAATGTGTTGGAAAATGAAGACTCCGGAAGATAAGAAAGCGTTGATCCATAGCTAGTTTTCAAAAAGCTTAAAACTTTTCTGCGGTTTACACAAGAAAAACACTGATTTACAAGCTGCCTACGTTTTGGCAGTGGTAGAAAATGTCGTCCGTGACCAGAAAACTTATTCCCGCCATTTGTTGGTCGTCCGCAACGGCGAAAAATTCAACTTTTCCTTCGTTGCCTGTGTTATTATCGTATTCACTGGACAAGAAAATATAAAAAACTCTTCAATTGTTGTGTGGTCCTTAAAAGAGCCGGTTGTTTGATTATCATAACTCCAGCTTGCAATAAACTTGCACTTACGCACCTAACGTAATTTTCATTTCGGTAAACGGCTTATTGTAACGAACCAAACGGAAAGCCACAGTAGCTATGCGATCGACGAAGCCGTTCGTGTACAGTCATGAGTCACGACGAAATGCCAGTCCAGGTGGCCAGCTGCAAGCGATGTTGGATAATTCTGGTCTTTTTGTTGTCATGAGCAGCACTTCCGCAGTTAATTATTTCATCACGGCAGCCAGCTCCAGCTTCAATAGTTTCCTTTCCTCAGCAGCCGATGAACACGACTGACCGGAAACTGCACACGTGCACGACTCGAGCGTGACTTTCATTTGCCCTTGATGTTTTCTCCTTTGTCGCGTCCAGACATGCCAGTAAGATGTTGGCAGTAGCTCAGATAGCGTTTGAATCACAAGAATCGGTCCCGCCTATTTTTCGTGGTCCTTCATTCTATCATCCACGTTGAATAAAATGGAGCATTTCAAATTCAATCCGAACAAAAGAGCAAAGTTACCAGTGAGCCGTTCGCCTTTTGCTGCCAAAGCAAAATTACGTGCGCCCATAAACCAGCAGTAGTAATTTCGTAACTGGAATTTTGGATTTATCAGCACGCAGGCGGGCAGATTGTGTGGTGACGAGAAGACCAATCTGCAGCTGGCTGTCCGTATCGACGGAGCAATGAACAAACCTTTCTTCGGAGTTACTAGAGGTGTTTTGCTAAACATTCAAGCTGTTGTATTGTCCCAGAAAAGTGAGAAGAATGCCGATATTTCTAACAGTTGTATAAATTACTAGACTCCGTCCCCTTAAGGATGAAAACATGCTTTTATGAAGATATAAAAATTATTGTTCTCCGTTGATCACAATGAAGTTTATTGGGCCAGCAGTATTTATTAAAACAAAACATTGAGTTTAGTTTTAATGCGTTTTCCTACGCATTTGTTGCGGCGAATCAGTGTTTAATTTGGTGTTAGCTTGGTTTTAATTGCTATCACTTATTCACGGCAGACAATTTTTCAACGTGACGATTATTGAATATTGAGTACAATAAGGAATTATCAAGGCAAATAGCAATCAAGGAGAAATGGTAGAATTTCATTTAGTTCTCTTGTAACTTAGTTATAGTAGAATTAAATGGAATTTTCCAGCGACTTTCTCGTTGATTCCTGAATTGTACCAAGACTTGTTCGATAATAATTGGAAATTTTTCCAAATAATGACAAAGCGACAATTTCTAGTACGACCGAGTTAGAGTTATTTTCAATTTTTCAATGACGCGCATTGAAAATCAATAGTCGATTTTCGATCAATTGGTGTAAATATCTTGGAAAGCTATTGAAAATTGATTGAATTATAAGCCGAAGCGTGAAAACGCGTTTCCACTTGATGACGTCATTTCCAACAACCAAGCGAGCGAGAATTCTGGTAAAACATAGGTTCATTATTTTCTATTTTTCAATAGTTCAACATCAAGAATACATACTTTTCTTCTTTTGGGCCAATTTGTAGAATATTTTCCAAACCAAAACCTGACCACTTTTCAAGAAAGATTTTTCGGGATGACACCCTATACCAGCTACCTTCCTGAAAGACGTAGTTCTACGTCAAAACTCAAAATCTCAAAACTCATCAAAACTCAAAATCAACTGTGAATCATGTCAGCTTCATCCTATGCAGAAAAAAATCACGCGTGGGTTTTTCTGTTTTCATAGCAAAAAGCACAAAACTTACACATATTTCTTCCCGCTTGATCACATTCTGCTTTGCTTCAACTGCTACCCGGAGCTATGCACATATACATGCAAATTCCTTGTTTAGTTTAGTTTAGTTTATCTTTATTATTCGCGACTTAAGACAAGTCTTATAATGTCACATTGTGTTGAATGGTAGAATAAGCGTCACGTAATTTTACAAAAAATATAAATATTCGTTAAAAATTTACTAATTTAAGTGCTCATTTAAAACTATTGGTTGAAGTGCTCAATACATTTTCTCCTGAATGCGGTAAAGGATGTTTCTAGAGTTAAATCGTTAGGTAGACAATTCCAGAAAGACACATCTCGTACGAAAAAAGTGTTGCCAGATTTAGAAGTATTATAGCGACGTAAAACAAATTTTCGGCATCTGGAACTCTTAAAAGGTTGAAGCTTGTTAAATAAATAGCCCGGTTCTCTAGTGTTGATTAGCTTGTGCAAAAACAGACAACATCTCATTCGCGCATAGTTTTCAAAAGGGCAACCAATTAGTTGTTTATGTAGGTGAGACACGCTTGAGAATCGACTGAGGCCGAAAATGAAACGCGCGCACATATTCAAACCCACTTTTAGCTTTGATAAAATAGGCGCGGATGCTTCAAGCAGTAGAAAATCGCATGCTACAAAGTGTGGAAGAATTAAACTTTTGAATAGGTTCAATTTGATTGCAGGACTGCAATTTATGGCAGTTTTGTGAAGTGATCGTAAAGAGGCATGTATCCTGCCACATTGCTTCAGTAAGTATTTGTCCCATTCCAAGTTATTCTGGACAGTAAAACCTAGACTGCCAGCACTGTCTACAAAATTAATGTGCACATTATTTAGTTCTAGTGTTGGCATTAAATTGTTAGAAAGTGTGTTTCTTGTGATGAATACAGCGTTGGTTTTAGTAGTATTTAGTGACAGCCTATTTGCAGTACACCACTCATTTACACTAGCGAGATCAAAATTCACTTTGGCGGCAATATCGTGGGAAGACATGGATTCGCAACTGAAGTACAATTGTACATCATCCGCAAAAATGTGTATTTTGCAGAACTTTAGTATATCTGGGAGGTCATTGATATACATGGTAAATAAAATGGGTCCTAATATGGATCCTTGTGGCACACCAGATGTTATATGGATATTATTTGAAAATGAGCCATCGCTAAAAACCTTTTGACATCTTTCAGTGAGATATGAATGAATAAGTTCCGTAGCGTGGTTTGAAAAATTGAAATTGGTTTGAAGCTTCGTGCAGAGTATGTTGTGGGAAATCGTATCGAAGGCTTTGGAAAAGTCAAGGAATATTAACACAACTGGTCTGCCGCAATCTACAGAACAGCATAGGAATTCTCTCGTGCGATACGTAGTTGTGAGTGAGCTTGAGGGAATGAATCTGTAAATAAATCGTAAAGTTAAGCTAAAACGAATATTTAAATTACATGTTTATCTAATTCTTATAGGGCTTGTAGCTTGTTACTTTCTAGTTAAGAAAATTTCTATTCCCGCGAAGGAAAAATGTAAATTCCACCAATATGTTTGCCATCTTATTTCATGAATGTGTGCTGCATTTTTCGCTGCTGATGTTTTCTCTGACGGTAGATTCTCTTTTGCTCACTGGTTCGTTGTATGAAATGCCACCTGTGGAAGAATTAAACAAAATGCTCACAGCTGAACTTGGTTTACATCGCACAGCAACAGAGACATCGCGTATAATAGCGAGAAAAATTCATATGAGAGTTTCGCGCTTGTGATCAAGGTTGAAATTTCATGCTTGAAAACTCATTGAGTTTTTTGCTGCTAGGAATTTTTCAACACTGAACATTAGTCGAGATCAAATCCAAACCCAGTCATATCGAGCTCCCCTTCGATGGTCGTTACGAAACATGGCCACGCTTCAAGGCCATGTTTCAGAAGATCAACTCGCAGTGGAGATCGCTGCTATTCAGGAAGTTCGATGGCCGAATTCCGGAGAAAGGGAGTTCCGTCCAGTAGACTCTATTGCAGGCACTTCTTTCAAGTGTCACATCAGCTACAATGGCGGTAAAAAAGCAGAACATGGAGTCGGTTTCGTAGTGTTTGGAAAACAAAAGCAACGAGTTATCCGGTGGAGGCCCGTAGATGACCGTATATGCAGTGATGCCAGATTTACGGATTTATCGTAGTTCTACGGATTTAGGAATTTTCTACGGACCTTCGGATCAACTGCTCAAATCTACGGATTTTCATAAAAAAAATAAACAAAAATACGATGGAAAGATGGCAAAAGGACCATCAAAAGACAATAAATATACAAAAGAGAAATGACAATGAGGTAACAAATATGTAGAAAAGGCAACAAAGAGATGACAAAAAGACGGTTCCGAAAAAGTAACGATAATATGACGAACAGACAACGATAAGGTGACGAAAAGATGATGAATGAACGATAAAATGACAGCAAATAAACGACAAATTGGCAATGAAATGCCAGCGAAAAGATATGACGAAGAAGTGAAAACAAATAGGCGAAAAGACGACAAAAATACGAGTAAAAGACGCCAGAAAATGTTGAAAACGGCTACAAAAATGCCTAAAAACAGCAATACAAACGACGAAAAGGCTATAAACAGGTGTAGCCTTTGGCTGAAGGTTTTGGAAAGACAGACAATTAAAAGTCATCAAACATTAAACAAAAAATGCCACAAAAAGCAATAAAAAATGACAAAAAATCGCTGAAAAGAGACAAAAAGACGATGGCAGAATACTAGATGTTAAACATAAGGAAAAACAACCAAAAAACGTTAAAAAAACAAAAAAAAACAAGAGGTTAACACAGTATTCAGGCCTCTCACACCGAAGACTGGAGTTCAAATTCTAGTTTCGCAGAAATCACGAATGATCCAAGTGTTAAAGTGACCATAATCAAATTAAAACAAAAAAAACGGCAAGAAGATAACAAGAAAAGGCGACACTTAGCAAAACAAAAGAATGAAAAATTAAAGACCAAATTAGAAATAACCTAACGACGAAAAATGAAAGATGAAATACGGAAAAACATCGATAAAAAACCAATGACGAAAGTCAAGAGTATTCGGCCTTCAATAATTAATTATAATATAGGAAAAATTTGAAGTATATTATGAACTGGTTTGATACAAAAAAGTATTAATTTCCATCAAATACAATCAAGAACAATACCCACGCGATAAAAATTTAACTTTTTCCACTATTCAGCAAAACTGACAAACACTTTATACGAACAAACCTTTGAATGAAGAATAAATGTTAGTCAAGCTTTCTTTTAAATCTTAAGTTTGATTTAAAATTTGCTTTTCCTCTGTGATAAAAAGTCAAATGGTAAAAATATGGGTTTCTCTTCTGCAAAACCTCGCATCACTGCGTATATGCGTGTTGAGGATTAAGGGTAAATTCTTCAACTACAGCCTAATTAACCTATACGCACCGACAAATGATAAATCCGATGATGCTTGATCAACGAATCGCAGAACAGCAGGTAGAAGGATAAGATATAAATGGGCTGTGGAGGAATATCCATAGTGCCATCGAAACAGCTGCGAGAGAAGAAAAGAACCAGGCCAGCAGCCGCATGCTCACTGCGGCAACGCGTCAAAACAGAGAGACTAGAGCTGCGGAAAAAAGAATCCATCGTCTAAAGAAACGCGAGTACGAGGAGCACGTGCCCGCCGGTGCAGAGGAGCGAGACGCCAGCAACGACACACGGAGTTTCTATAAAACGGTGAGATGCAGGAATTTTGCCATGCCTGTGATGTGCAATGATAGTACTGGCAACCTGCTTACCGACAAAACGATGGTAGCAGCCAGGTGGAAGGAGCACTTCCAGACACTGTTGAATGGAGAGGTAAACGCGGAGATCAGCAGGGACAGGATAGGAATTGTAAGCGATGGTCAAGCTGTGGAGCCACCAATACAGGAGGAAGTTAAAAAGGCAATCAGTGAGCTGAAAAACGATAAGGCTGCTGGGAAGGACGGTATCCCGGTTGAACTTCTAAAAGCGGGGAGCGAGCGGCTGTACGAAGCAATCCACCGGATCATTGTCAGGCTCTGAGAGGAAGAACAAATGCCAGATGAGTGGTTGGATGGCCTAATTTGCCCAATTTTCCAAAAGGGACAACGAATGGAGTGTAAAACTATCGAGGGATTACATTGCTCAATTCTGCCTACAAGGTGCTTTCCCGTATCCTGTTCTGCAGACTGAGACCGTTAGCGGAGTCCTTCGTCGGCGAGTACCAAGCTGGTTTTCGTGAGAGTCGCTCTACGACGGATCAGATGTTTACCCTGCGTCAGTTGCTAGACGAGTTCAGGGAGTACAACTTGCAGACACACCATCTGTTTGTGTACTTTAAAGCGGCGTATGAGTCAGTTAAACGAAATGAGCTGTGGCAGATAATGCTAGAACATGGTTTTCCGATGAAACTGGTTACGCTGATTCGTGTGATGCTGGACGGATCCAAATCATGCGTTAGAATAGCGGGTGAGACCTCAGCTGCTTTCGTGACGTTGGATGGACTGAAGCAGGGGGATGCACTCTCTAACCTGCTATTTAACATTGCCTTGGTGCATTACGAAAGGCAAACGTGGAAAGGAATTGAACTATCATCACGAAATCACACATGCTTCTTGGTTTTGCGTATGACGCCGATATCATCGGAGTCAACCGTGGGCAGTGGAAGAAGCCTTCAGGCCCTTTAAAAGGGAAGTGGCGAGATTGGGACTTACAATTAACACCGCCAAAACGAAGTACATGGTCGCTGGTAGGAAACGTGGGACCCCAAGTGGTGTTGGTGCCGAGGTGGAGTTAGATGGGGAACGATATGAAGTAGTAGAGGAATTTATATACCTTAGTACACTCGTGACATGTGACAACGATGTAAGCCGCGAAGTGAAACGACGAGTTGCAGCTGCGAATCGGGCTTTCTACGGATTACGTAGCCAACTGAAGTCCTGTAGTTTGCAAATTCGCACAAAACTGGTACTCTACAGATCACTAATCCTTCCGGTGGCCCTTTACGGACACGAATCATGGACGCTAAAGGAAGCTGATCGGCGAGTGCTTGGGGTTTTTGAGCGTAAAATTCTGCGATCTATACTTGGTGGCAAAATGGAAAATGGAGTGTGGCGCAGACGCATGAATCACGAGCTGTACCAAGTATACAAAAATTCTGATATAGTGAAGGTAGTGCTATGTGGCAGACTGCGATGGGCTGGGCACGTGGCCAGAATGCCCGACAAAAGAGTAATCAAAACTATTTGCAGCAGAGAACCAGGAAGAGGCCGTAGACTCCGAGACGGACCCCGCGCCCGGTGGGTGTGTATTGTCGAAGACGATGCACGTTCAGCTGGTGTTCGTGGGGATTGGAGAACGGCAGCTCAGGACCGACGGTACTGGAGGACCATAATTCGTTCGGCGCAGGCTCGGTAACGGACCGTTGCCACTAAAGTAAAGTAAGTAAGCCCTGCAACAGATAGAACTACGAGAAGAGATCTAGTGCATTCATTGTGGTGAGCGGCCTCAGCGTTTGGCCATTCATAGACCATTCATAGACAACGACGGTTTCCTGCGAGTCGGTAGACGACTGAAAATTTGCGAAGAACATCTCTACGAGGGACAGTCCGGAGTGTTGTCAACGCTCGTTCAACTATTCGCAAGGTGATCCACAATTGCGTGAGATGTTTCCGCACGAAGCCGAGGATGATCCAATCGTTGATGGGAAATCTTACTCCCAAGTGATCATCGCCTCACCGTTTGAATTGACTGGCGTCAATTGTGCTGGGCCAGTATCAGTAATGGAGGAAACGTATAAGTCAAGGATCGTCGAGGTGTATGTCGATTTATTATAATTTGTGTCAGACTGGTCGTCGGAAGTATTCCTGACCGCACTAGACCGCTTTGTCAATTGACGGGGCATGGTGCGCAGAATATTTTCCCACGACAGAACCATCCGAGGAGCTGCACCAGCTACGTACCCGGTCCGAAAATGAAACCGCGAAGACTACGCCGAGAACTGGAATGGGAGTTCCTTCCACTGAGATCGCATGACTACAGAGGATTATGGGAGGCCGGAGTAAAGGTGGTAAAACTGCATTTGTCAGAACTCATTATTATTATCTTGACCATTGAATAATTTTATACCGTGCTTACTCATGTTGAGTTTATTGTCAATTCCCGGCCACTGTACTCTTTGTCTGAGGATCTGAATGATGCACATTCCAGCCAATCGTTTGATGAGATGGCAGAACCTCAATCAGCTGCGGGACCACTTTTGGAGAAAATGGCCTAGAGAATACCTATCCACTCTACAAACCAGAGCGAAATGGACCAAGAAACAACCCAACGATCGATGTAGGGAGAGTGGTATTATTGGCTGGCCAGCCAGCGTAAGCGTTGAAGTTGGGAAGGGTCATCGCAGTTTAGCCAGGCAAGGACATCGTAGCATTTGTTGCTGATGTACAGACAGCACCTAGAATCTACCGTCGAGCGGAAGCAAGTTAACACTATTGCCCCAGCAAGATAACAGTGAAAACCTTTAGTTGAGTTTGGAATTGCATTCCAGCGGGGAGCAGAATGTATGCGACAAGCGCTCCCAGCAACGGGCCTTCTAGAACGTCCGAGAATACATCGTGTGACACGAACGAGATACGGCATGTGAAATGAGAGAGAACTCGAAAAAGCTGAAAACGGAATTGTCTCAGACAGTCTTGTCTAGCCTCTGCTGATGTACTATTAACACTTTTGTTTCATTACTTCCCTCCGTCGATTGTAAAAACTATTGTTATAAAAAAAAAATAATTATAGTAGTCAGCTGGGGCAGCCATTGGAAGTTAATGCTCAAAAAAACAAATAATTGCATGAAAATAATGAAATAATTGTTTGAAATCATTTAAATTGATAAAAGTATTGATTTAAAAATCGACATTCGGTTGCAAAATCGTCAAAGCAAATCTTAAAGCTTGCCGATGGAAAATTTGCGATACATGGAGCGTGTGCTCAACGAACTGTGCGGCGCAACTGAATCGAAATTCAACCAACCTTCCATCAAATTCCAATTTCGCTGTGCACATCACTGATGCCACGTTTGCCGGCAAACAAGTAAGTATCTCTTTTATCCTTCGTAAACCGACACGACGGCGCGATGGATGTGGCGCCGCGTCAGCGTCCCACGCACGGGAAATCTCAAAGGCAATCTAATTTCCATTTCCGTTCCATCAAAAT